>NC_051279.1:20133960-20733960 GCF_015220745.1 Sebastes umbrosus
GATACCAATTCGATACCACGGTAACAAAAAACAATAAATCCCATGTAATTCAACACACACTCCTTTTATTAAAACATTTTAACATTACTAAAAACAGAGGCATGTAGCCTCTAAGTAATAAATTAAAAGAAAGGTCTATTAACATTGCAAAACAGAACAGCTTTCAAAGCAGGCTAGCGCTAACAAGCTTCCTCTCTACAATAGGCGTTTCTTCAGGGATAGTTGGTTCAGTCGCCCCCTGGCTGCATACATCGCTTTCTAAACTTGGCAGCTCACGATAAACCGTGAAATACTGCACAGACAAAAGTGTTTTGTTCATAGTGGTTCATGTACAACGTCGGGGAAATCCTGTCAAAGCTTGTTGACTGAGCAATAGCTCCACAACAATTGAGCCAACCTCACCTGTGCGTATCAGTGTTGTAAATATTTTGATTTTGGTAATTACACTATCCTCAAAACAGTCATCATATGATTATTTCCTCTTGCTGAGCTGTGTCTTTGATTTGTTTTAGTATGTGAATTACAGCGTATATATATATATATATATATATATATATATATATATATATATGAATGTATATGTTTTTTCCTTAACAATATAAGATACGATAAACCTCTATTGAGGTGAGGAAATGGGGTTGTTTCCGGTGCACACCTTGACTACAGTAAGCTCACATTACAATTAATGAAGCAATTTGGACGTATCTGAAAATGTAACCTACAACCAGGGAATGAAATTAGCACCTGCCACTGGCCAAATACAGGGTAAATGTTGGCTGTGGCAGGTCAAAATTTCAGGTCACCTGCCACCATGGCAGATAGGTTTTCCTTATATTAAAGCAATTCCTAAATTAAAAATAGTCAGTGATTACGGTTACATGATCCATATTTCTACTGTCTGTTACCGCTGACTCAGTGTTTACTAGGGGTGTAAGAAAATATAAAAAATATGGAGTATTGCAATATTATGATTGTGATACTGTATCGATTCTCAAAAACCCTGTATCGATTTCTGATTAATAGTTACAAGCAAAGATTAACTCAGTCAATATTTAATTTTATTTGCAAAGAGAAATGCAAATGCAGATCCAATTATTCTGATTCCATAAAATAGTTTAAAAAACATTTTTCTACTCAGATTTTATGCATATGGCAGTGTGTTTTTTTTTTACTATGACCGTTTCCTAAATTAGATTTTAAAAAATCAATACATCACCTTGCTTACAGTACCGCAATATGTAGCGATATTTTGAATCGTAACCCTTGTATCATGAAACGTATGTTATCGCCAGATTATTTCTAATACACAGTCCTAGAGTTTTCAATTCTAAAGCGTTCTACATAGATTTCAGAAGTGGCAGAAAAAAAAACTAGTAGAAATGTACAGTGACCTGCCACAGTGGCACATGAGGAAAAAACTTAATTTCAGACCCTGCCTACAACAAAGCTATTTATTTTATGGGAAACCATAAATATTTTGTATAGTATCCTGTTTTGTATGATCTGTGGAGAGAAGCATCAGGCTGGATCTGTTACAGGATTGGGCAGGTTTTTCCTTCATCACTAAATGTCCTACTGAGGTTAGGCTAGTGCCATTATGGTCAAAATGATAATCACGATTATTTTGATCAATATGGAGATCACAATTATTTATTATGATTATTCACTGATTTTAAGGACAAAATATTTTTATTGCACTTTCACATTTAAATCAGAGCGCTGCTTTCATTTCCAAGTTGTGCTACATCCCTGCTAATTAACAACTCTGCATCCAAATAAGACTTAAAATAAGGTTTGTCTTCACCTGGATTCAGTGCATTTTCATTTTGCTTGTTGGCAAAATGAGTAATATACATTATATTACACTTCTACTCTGGACTGCAACCGTAACATTCATGTAAGTTTTTCACAGGCTGCTGCTGTATAGTGAGCGCGCAGTAGCAAGACGGCTCCCTAAATGTGATGGTGGTGGCTGGCTTTTAGTGTAGGAGGCGCTTGATCGCTATGAGCAGAGCACATATTTTAAACGTCAATATTGCAGTCGATCATGTTCATTTAATTGTGGGGAGTCAAAATTGTGATCGCGATTAATATTCAATTAATTGTGCAGCCCTAGGTTAGGCTAGTAGAGGGAGTTGTCAAACAGCAGCAGCACTGTAAAGGTGTGCTTTACCTGCAGAATATTGCTAAAATAGACACAAAATACTGCAAAAGAACTGTCACTGACGGTTATTGTTAATTGAAACTGCTGGCCACTTTACATTTTTGTGAGCTTTGTTAATTTGCAATTCATTTGCACACAGTATGCCTGCACAATCTGCGATGTGCAATAACTTCGATATTGCAATGACGATATCACTTGCGATAAATAAACAAATATTGAAGTGTGCAAATTAGCTATACATATACATATACTGTATTTTAGATATAACTAGGCTAAATGTTATTTCTATAGCAGCAACAGTAATGTTTACAACAGAAAAGTCACTACATAAACTCATTAATATCTCACTGGAAACAAATCTAAAATTTTAATAAAATAAATAATATTCCTGACATGAAAATACTGAGTGAAGCCTAGAAAGACTGAAGAACACAGACATCAGTCATTCCTTCTCCCTCTGCTGATGTGAACCACTGCATGTACCGCTGGTAGAGGGAGGAGGGGCTGTTTTGTATCGTCTAGCAGTTAAGTTTACAAGTAAGATATGTGGCAACCTAACCTAAACAGTTAGACCACAGAGCCTACTGCCTGCTTTTGTTTTAGTAGACAAGGGTTACGTTGCCCCTACTGTATACTTTATGAAGATAATAAATGAATAACACAGATGCTCCGTAGTCTGCACCCTTGTCAATAACGACGCATCGCCGCTTCACTCCTTCCGTTCCACCCTTAACAATAAACTCCCTGGACACAAACACTGGACAACTGCTTACTAGAGAGAACTAAAGTTATCCAGAACACAACAAAATAACTTACAATTCGCTGTTAGCCGCCGAGCTAGCTCGCTGTGCCTATGTAAACATAGCTGCAGTGGATGAGAGACTGCGGACAGAGCCGATTGAAATATCACTTTCCTACATGTTTAACCGTTTCATCATGTTTGTGCTTGTTGAACAGGTGTAATGATAACGTGTCTTGGCTTTACACTTACAAAGTTTTATTGCACTTACTTACAGTAACGAGCATAGTTGTTGTCAACTAAACTTCACCTGGTTCCCTTTACTGTCTTCTCGTTGTTTGTTGACTTCGCTGTGTGTGTGTGTGTATGTGTTTGGAGAGCTCCGAAACAGAGCAGGGAGAGGCTGCAGCGTGATGATAAATACTAAAATTTGTATTCCCGGAACCCGTTTAATACCGGGTTTTGGTAACCATCCCAAAATACAATGATTTCTCTTATTCATAACGTTTTAGAGAGCCTTTTGTGATGTGTTTATCGCGCATGTTCATATCGCTATGGCGATGAAAATATGATTTATCGGTCAGCCCTAGTTCACAGCACTGTGTGGTTGCTTTTCAAGTGTTTTTATAGAGTGCAGTGGTTGATAGCTGGTGGGACCCACAAATAACATGGTGATAAATAGCCTATATAAATCTCCCAACTTCTGGATCAGCCATGATCCTGATGCTGCGGATTCATTTGGGACATCCCTATTATTGCATCCCTGTCTTGCATATGTTTCCTGTTGTTGCATAGTTTGCCTACCTTAGCTCTCTCAAGGTTCTCTGTTTTTAACGTTATAAGGAAGTGGAAGTGGAAGTAGACCATGACAGCACATGTGTGGGTCATTCCATATGTACACATCCAACATCCAACTCAGGAGGAGGCCCAGGAGTCTTTTAAAGCTGTGGTGTCTTTGGCAGATTTCCCTCAGAATTTTAATTGGGTTTGTGGTTGTGTATCTTTCTCTTGTGCTGCCATTTTGAAAATGTCAGTCTTTTAATCTTAACACCCTTGAAGGTGCGAAATGCAAGATTGGGAGCATTTCTATTGCCTCCACACGGCTCTAAATATGGCGACGGGCGAGCCGACGACCTGTAGCTAACGGTGCTGACAGAGCTAACCGTGTTAACCTGGTGGGAAACGGGAGGGTGGGTGCTATGCTTCCACAATGGCGGAGGTCGGTTGGGACAGCGTTATCAGTGGTAACCACCGTATGAGAGCAGTGCAGAGCGGCAGCCGTGAGCCAGCCAGTAGGGCACTCTCCCATGCATAAACATGCACTAAAAGCACGCACAACTATGTCAACAAAGGAAGGAGAGGCTTGAATTACAACACAAACAGAGGGAGAGCAACTTCATTCTCTGCTCAGGGAGACATTACTCCAGTATATCTTTACATAGCAAGTAGTTGTTTGTTGCTATATTAATGCTCTGAATATCGTACGCATTGACCACTCCACATGCTGAATCTCTTGACAGCTGCTGGACCCAGACGGATGAAGTAGGAATCCAATTCATCTTTAGGAACAGCACTGAAGCCTGGGATGTATTTGTACCTGAACACAGTGTCATTCTTAAACGCAGTGTGACGAGGATCAAACACCCTGACCTCTTGAAGGAAATTAATGTCAGGTTGTCCGTATGACCTGCACTTGCTGAGATTCTCCTCTGCATTGTTGTATGTCTGTTCCAATGTGTTGAGGAGATGTGTCTTTATGGCAAAAGATAGGTCAAGCCCCTCAAAGTACTGGGCACATGCTTCATACTGTAGCAGTTCATCTGCAGATCCTCCAGGTAGTCAAAAACCTTGGTGGTCATAGTGCATTTGCTCTGGAAGCTAAAAGCTTTGTTTATATTCGCGCGAGACATCGTGGCGCAGGCCTCCGTAGATGGCGCGTGTGCTACGAGCATGCACAGAGGCGTTTATGCTCAAGGCGTTGTTCGTTGCAGTGTGCTCCAAAAAGACAGAGGGCGTAGAAACAAAATATTCTGTGGCTAAGCAAGAAGTTAACGAGTGATACCGGAAAGGAAAGTAGGCCAAACATTGCATTTGTGTACTGCAATTATGACTGTTGCTTACCTCCAAGTCAAAATTATTTTTTGTCTCTCGGTGCTTCCTATCTGGTTGCCACTCTTTCCAGGAGACCTTTTTTTAGGTTCTACAAAATGATCTCTCATATCGTTTCACAGCCAGCAGCAAAAAGCCTCGGTTTTCCCCAGTGTGTTGCCTTTTTCTTTTCAAGAATGTAATGACATGCGATTGTCCCTGTGGTCTCTCAATGAACAGTTGTAGAGATGTCTGTACACGACGTAGGCAAACTTGCTTGGCCAGTCTTCCCTTGAAGGCATCCATGTTGAAAAGAAAGGCACAGCGCACACAGTTGACGCGTACTTACACAAATTCAGAGGTGCACGACAAAGACCGCAACAACTTGCGGAGCCTTCGCGCACCACATGAAAGCAGCACTACCGCAGCTGTCTGCCTCGTGCGCACTGAATGTAGCGCATAACAGGACATAATGCGTAAAAAATTCCGGTTTTGGCCAATTTTTACAACACACACACAAGCAAACAGGGAAAACAAGCCTCTATATCTTTGTGATAAATACTACACTAACTTTACTAACCATGCATATTTAATTTAACTCACCTTGATTCTTTCAGCACTTGCAGTAGATCTGGATGCAACAGCCTCTGTCATGGTTTTTTTTTGTCAGCCATTCTCCGGGTGTGTTTTGCGGTAGAAAAGTGTTTGTCTGTTTAAAATGTACCTTTAAAGGGAGATTTGTCAGGTGTTTAATACTATCAGCATGGGAGTGAGCAAATATGCTTGCTTTATGCAAACGTGTATACATTTATAATTGGAAATCAATTGACAACACCAAACAATGACGAATATTGTCCAGAAACCCTCACAGGTACTGCATTTAGCATAACAAATATGCTCAAATCATAACATGGCAAACCCAAGCCCAACAGGCAACAACAGCTGTCAGTGTGATGACTTGACTATGACTTGCCCCAAACTGCATGCGATTATCATAAAGTGGGCATGTCTGTAAAGGAGAGACTCGTGGGTACCCATAGAACCCATTTTCGTTCACATATCTTGAGGTCAGAGGTCAAGGGACCCCTTTGAAAATGGCTATGACAGTTTTTCCTCAACAAAACTTTGGAGTGTCATTAAGCCTCCTTCAGGACAAGCTAGTATGACATGGTTGGTACTAATGGATTCCTCAGGTTTTCTAGTTTCATAAGATGCCAGTATCTTCACTAGGCCCGATACAACCTAAAAATCGCAAGATGCGTTAAAGAAATTAGTGGTGTTAAAACGAGTTTGTATTATTGCGTTAACTTTGACAGCCCTAGATCCACCACAACATTGCTCACAGTGCAAAACAGTTTACCCATACTTTCATGCAGAACATCAGGAAATTGCCATGTACGGTCTTTAGCTGTAATTTATCTTTGTAAATATGAGACGTTTGTGTCGAACATATCTGCATCTTCACAACCAGTAAAACAAGCAAGTGAGTTTGATGACATTGCACGGCATACTTGGGCAGGAGACTGCTGTGAATCATTTTTTCCCCACCCCTATTAACTATTTTTCATTGTTGGGGTCGTGTAACGTTGTCAACATTTGTTCGGTTGCTCCGTAACTACTGGATAGCAACTTTTTGCAAGATGTGTTCACAACTTGTTTCAGTTTCACTCCAAGTGGCCAAAAGAATCAGTTAATGCAGGTTCAATGGTTACAGAGTTTAACGGACATGCTTTAAATACCTGTACAGTTTCACAGGGTGTGTTTGAGGTCATTAGCTTGCAGTGTTGGTCCATGCACCTTGGAGGTAGGTGAGGTTGTGCCAGAAATTCCTACTCTCCCCAACGCAGGTGGCCAGAAGGTGTGGAAAATGTGTTATGAATCCACCATGCCTATCATGATGTATATTTCATGCACATAGTATTATTACAAAGGTAACTCTGAAATACACACTGGATAATTGAATTTGTCATGAAGTCCTGAGTGAAATCATGCAATGCTGCCTGACTGGTTCACTGGTACAGCAGCAAAATCTGAGAAAGTGAATAATCTGAGCATAAAGACACAAAATTTCACTGTCTTAATTACTTCAAGACTGCATTGTATACAACACAAACTAATTGTGTATTCACCTCAAGGCAATATTCAGTAGAGGCACCTTTACAACCTTGAGATTGTGGCAAAGTCTGTATCAGTTTTTCAACAGTGTTTTGTTTTTGTTTCTCGCATCATACAGCTGTGACTAGTGAACCTGGGGAACAGCTGTGGTATGCACAGTGTTTCCAGCTCTGCCATGGTGTCCAGTATATATTTCAGAGTTGCCAGAGGCCGCTTGGTGGGCTCACTTACTGGTGCTTTTCTCACTTGGACACTCTATAGACTAGAGGACGGCCTGTCGGTGCCTGGAAAGTTTTCTTGCATTCTTCCTCTCTAAACTACAGAATTACATAATATTATGAAGCATTGCATTATGTAAAATGATTACCAAACAAGTTTCTCAGTTGCACATTCTCTCTCCTGGGCACTCTCTCTCTCTCTCTCAATGACATGTTTTGGACTAGTATAGGCTAGTAGTTTGTTACATACATTTTTTAAATGTCAGGATCTAATGGCATACCTCTACTAGGAGTGCCAATTTACCAAAGACAGGCAGGTTCCAACCTTGTATGCAACCCATCTTTTGGTTATAAAGCTAGGTTGGATGATGTGGGTTGACCCTTTTAGATTGACCAGAGAGATGGGTCACTATATTGGTCTGAAAGGGGCATGAGAGACTTGGGCATGTTGGAGTCTGGTAATGTGGAGGGTTTCTCTCAGGCACCTCTTGCTACTAATATACTTTGTGGATGGTAGAGCATTCAGTGATAAATTGGACCGCTTAAGGACATCTTATTACGTTGTTTTACCTTGACCCTTTTTTTTCTAAAGGACAGAATTGTGCCTTTTGCAATTGGGGTTGGGGATAGTTGCTCTGAGCCATGTGAACCCGCAACTACTCAAGACGTGCTGGCACAGCATGAATGATTTTCCATAGGACAGCAAGGTGAAGTTAAAGAAGTTGTTTACCTTGGTGATATTTTTGAAGTGAGCTTGTTCCCATACTGCAGTAAGAGCCTGCAGTGTGGCCTGTAGCTGCTCATCTGACAAGCTTGCTGTTATTTTTCCAACAGTCTTTTTTTTCTTTCTTTTTAAACTGATTTGTGACTGTAAGAAAAACTTTACAGTATGTTTTCTTTCTCAACTTCTTGAAGTGCAGGCCTGTTGAGCTGGATTCTCTGTGTTGATAGTCTTAAAGCAATGTAAAGTCTATTCAGAAGCTTAGATATGAGATCTGCATCAGCCAGTTGTTGTATCTGTGAAAGTAATGTCCATTTTCTGCAGTGATTCTTTTTTTTTCTTCGAAAAAATGGGTCCAGCTCCAAGCACTCCCCAAATTCTTGTTTTCCACATTACTACTTCTTCTTCTGTCACTGTTTATATTCAGTGTTGCACCGCTCAGATCACCTCTGTGTCTGTGCACTGAAAAGTGTCTACCTGCTGTCAGAGAAGAGATGGGGGAGTGGGATCAAAACCTGGACTCTGCAGTGCACAATCGTGCTCAGTTGAGCCTCTTCCCGGAGGGCTGTCACGTTGATGCGGATCAACCCGATGACTGTAATCAAAGAACTTTTATATATGCTTTTGGTACAGTGGTGGGTAAGCAACTCCCAAATGAATCAAAGGCCCTGTTCAGACCTGACATTAACATGCGTCCTGGGTGATCCGAACACAAGTGGACAGCTTTAAGTATGTCTGTTCACACCTGGCATTAGAATGTGCCTCCACATGCGTCTTAAGTGACCACTTGTGATCCGATCTCACTTCCTCGATCTATATGCAAATAAATACATAGTAAACACATGGCTAATACAGCAGGCGTTGTGACAGAATATTACATGAATGTCAATAGTAATATCCTTCATATTCAAGAATTCGGGTACATTTTATTGACATCAAAACAAAATTTTATTGTACTTCCACACGTTGCCGGCACCGCTGCCTTTGCCAGGCAACAGCGGCGTACAGAGCTTCAGAGAGCCGAGGATGAGAACGAGCGGGTGTGAGCTCTGTGCAAAATAGCAGAACAAAAACGCAGACACATCTCCGACAATATGATAATAATTCACACCGCGTGCCTAGTCTGATAGTTTGTAGATATGTAGCTTCTTGATAAGATATATTTTAATAAAATACAGTTGTACTGACAGAATACAGTAGAGCACAGAAGCTGTTGCCATGCTGCGAGGCAGACAAGCGCCCACGTCTGCCTGTCTATTCACCTGAGGAGTGCAGTGAGGCCCCGTGGATCCCAGCGGGACGTCAGTGGAGTAGAAGGTCCTTAATGTGGCCCAGAACACCTCGGCTTACACACTGCTAAAAGAATGTGGCCATATATTGCCCAGACCACCTCTGAATGTGGTCTGAACGATCGGATCGCAATGTGTCCTCAGTGCATCTTGAGTGCGTTCACACTTGTACCTAGAGCTGTCCACTTGTGATCCAATCACTGAGGATGCCTGTTAATACCAGGTCTCAACAGGGCCAACTGAGTGTATTGGGATGATGAATAGATCCTGGACATATTTAAAAAGCGAACGAGTGATTGCCGGATCTTACCGAAAAGGAACAGATTCAGCAATCATTAGTGAAAACAGTAAGCGAAAACCCCTTATCTGAATTAGTCAACGCGTGTCATCCGACCTGGTTTGGGTCATTTGGAATGAATGCGAAGTAACACTGCATAGTCATCTGGCATATATTTTTAAGTTTTGTTTGATTTTTTTTTTTCCCTCTATCCCCCCAGGTGCTGATACAACATGGAAAACCTTAGGAGAGGGATGGACATTCAGCTCGCAAGGACCTCATTTTAGGACCAGTGTGTTGAGAGAGTGGACACACTGATTCTCACATGGAAACCGATTGCGTGGGTGTCTGGATAAAGTTTCACTCATACTTGCAGATTGAAAAGTGATGCCATCAGCACATCGCCAAAATAGTTTCATCATGGAAAAGCAGAAATCAGTGAATACTGTTGCTTCAACGCATTTGGGTGGAGAATCAAGTACCTTCATCTGCACTGAGTGTGGTGATGGGTTCAGTCAGTACTCTAATGTGTTGGCCCACATGGCCATTCATGGACCTTTGGAGTCATTTTCCTTAGATGGCTCATCCAATGGATTTGAAATCCCGCGGGAATATGTGCTACAAGAAAATGGCACACTGACAGTTGTGAATGGCTTGGAGTCACATTCCTCTGTAAAACCAGTATCTCCTGGAGTCCTGCCATCGCATTTCCCAACCCCTATCAAACCAGTGTCTCCAACTCTAAGGCCTCAGCCTTCACCTTACAGAGATGTGTTCAGGCCAAGGCCATCAGACTTGAACTTGGAGAAGTCTCGCCAGGGAAATTACCGTTGTGAAATATGTAGCAGATCATTTAACAGCCTGCAGAGTTTACATCGTCACCAGCAGTATAGAAACACAGAGCGAGGTTACAAGTGCACTTTGTGCTGTAAGATCTTTGAGGGTAGACAGGACCTTAAGAATCACCTCCAAGACCATGCCAATGAGAGGTTTCACTGCTGTAGTCATTGTGGTAAGCGATTCCTTAAAGTGGATGCACTTAATGCTCACCAAAAAGAAAATCACCTCGTTGCCAAGGCTACAGCTTTGGGTAATTCTGTGAATAAGCAGGAAAAGAAGATTGAGAAAACATATCCTTGTAGGAAGTGCAAGTGTAATTTTTTCTGGATGTCAGATTTTCAGACACATTCACTGCACCTTTGCAAAGGAAAAGAGGCTGATGCTACTTTGGCATCTGAAATTGAAATTGAAGTGAACTCTAAAGAAGACGCGCCACTTGAAAACCGCTACAGTAACGGCACATCTATTGATGTTAAGAATGGGCATAGTAAAGCCATTCTTGACTTCTCTCCCACACCGTACAGATGTGGTTTATGTGGTGATCGTTTCCAAAGGTTAGCAGCTCTGAAGGAGCATCATCTCACACATCAAACTCAGGAGGAAATAGATCAGCAGAATCAAGAATCACAAAGAACCTTTAAGCGAAGAATGCCACCTAAAGGTAGACGTAGAAGAACAAGTAATCCAAATGGCAAGCTGCATCCTTGCAAGCACTGTCATCGCGTCTTTAATCATTCTAGTAGTTTATCTCGGCACATGAGATACCATAAGGGTACTATGCATACATGCGTATTTTGTGGTAGACATTTTCCACAGCGCTGTGATCTGAGAAGGCATATAGCCATGTACCACAAAACTGAAATAGAAAAGAAACCAGGTTTGAAACACTTCAACACAAATCCACAAAATGGGCCTTCTCCCAATTCTCTTAATGGGGACACAAACTCTCCTGACGAGAAAAGCAAGAGCTCCTCTGACAATGAACAAACGGCATCACCAGAGCAATATCCAAAGGGGAAACAATCGGGAAAAGCGGGTCGAGTTAACTACAAGTGTCAGGAATGTGGAAAGAGATTTGGGCTCTTGTGTGTGTACCAACGGCACTTGCGCTATCACAAAAAGGAGCCTAATAAGTGCCCGAGGTGTCCAGCTCAATTCAAGAACTCTTCATCCCTTGAGCTTCACCTTCAAAATCACCCAAGCACAGGAGAACCAAATGATGATGTTGGACAAGCATCTCACGACACTGGTTCCAGTGGGGACCCTGCCTTAGAAAAGGGAAATGCAGAGGACATAGAGGATGACTATATGGACCATACTCCAAATGATAAAGGAAATTCTTCAGAGGTTCTTTACGAATGCACTGAGTGCACTGAGACATTCTCATGCTTGGACACGTTTCTTCAGCACCAGACTTCTCATGGCTCAGAAAACAATGGGTAACTATCATGTCAGATCCACTAGTTATTGTTATTGCCAACAATCAAGCTCTCAGTAGTTGAGTGTTTTTTGATTCTTTCGAATGCAAGTATTTGAAGACCTGTATATTGATGTAAAGTTTGTAATGTTTTTTTTATATATATATACATAACTACTTTTATACACTTTTTTTGGCATGTGGAGAAAAATTCTCTGTATTGGTGAATTTCAGAGAACTGTGGGAACCAGGAAGTAAGGCTTGGGTGAGCATACCAAAACAGCATATGTCTGTCATTGATAAATTGCAAATTTGAACCTGGTATTCTCCCACAGGCTACAGGTGTGGTTAACTTGATGTCCCACCAATTTGTTGTCTAGCTAGGATGAATATGCTGTTTTCTAATGTTTTTTTGAATAACTACTTTTATACACTTTTTTTCTTTGGCATGAGGAGAAAAGTTCTGTTTAATGATGAATTTCAGAAACCAATGGGAATCAGGAAATAAGGCTTGGGTGGGGGCATACCAAATTAATTTTGAATTAAATTCAAAATTTCCATAACAACATATGTCTGACATCGGTAAATTGCAAGTTTAATAGTATTCTCCAACAGGCTACCGGTGTAGTTAGCTTGATGTCCCACCAATTGTTGACTAGCTAGGATGAATATGTAGCTTCATTGTATTTTTAGTGGCTACCAATGCTGTTATTGTCAATCACATTGCCTCATTTTTCATCATGTTTTACTTGCAAGTATGTGATTTTTGAAATTATCTTAAATATGTATGTATATGTATGTCTTCCTTTTTGAAAGGGTAGCATCGTCATGAGTGGATTTTTAATTGTGCCATTAAAGTTGTACAGAGAAATTACTTTATCTGCCATCAGTTTTGCTTTGACTCCCTTTTTGCTGTTATCAGGCAGTAAGAAAACCTCATTGACATTTTTTTTTTTCCTCCTACATGTAATTTAGGTGTCTTATTTTATATTTTTATTGAATTGTACAGCAAATTAATGGCAACTGCACAGATTGAAATTCTTATGTTGGTTGTGGATCAGAAATGTTGGCAAATGTATAAGCTACTCCATTTCAAAGATACTTGACACGGTTCTTGTGATTTTGTGACACTTGCATGCAATTCATAGGAAACCATTCCTGTGATTGGTTCAATATTGGTTCTTGTGGCCTCTATCGAAAATAACTGTTTTGTTACTGCGCTTTCCGTATTACTAATGCAGTAACAGCCACGTCATCTTAACTTTGTCGCAGAGTCTGAGCTTTGTGTTTCTCTTTCTATTAAATACATTAAACAATTGAATTAATCTTAGCTATTATTTTGTTATGAGCAGCCATGTCCATTTTAGATGTAGTAAAAGAACTGATAATGATGTCGCAGAGTCGCTCTTGCTGCCTGTTTGTCCTTGTGGCCAACTTAAGTACTGAAATAATCTCCTGTGCCCAAAAAACATTCTCAGTTTGCCATTATTGAGACACCTCATTTAATGAACTCCCTGAATCTCCCATACAGTGACCACAGTACAGTTTAGACAAGAAAATGCTTGCTTTAACAATTTGTGAACCTGAATTCATGCAGACATACCGGTTCTTTAACTTTTTGTGCAAATATACAACATGCATATTACAGTGGACTGAGCTGAGTGTGTGCCCTAGTTTTCTTTACTGCAATCTCTTTTTCCAAATGTTCTTGCGTGCGTAGACTGTACCAATGGTCTAGGGTTTTCCTGTTTGGTGGCTATGAGACACAAAGCGTTTAAGCTGCAGTTAAGACAATGGCATTGTATTCTGATAGGCCTATAGAATGGAGGTGGTGTATTCAAGATACTGAGGGCCTGTTAGTCTAAAATGAAAAGCCTACTGCTTAGGTCAGACTGTTTTTTTTGTCTCTATGAAAGTACTTATGCAGTGCCTGTTCAAAAGGGGCCTGTTCAGAACAGGCCGAATGCTTGGCCCATGGTACTGCTGCTTTCAGCCTTCTCGAGAACCGCTAATACAAACAACGTCACACTCAACACTCCGCTTCCTTGGGTCCTGAGCAATACACCTGCCATGACATAGTTGAATCACACACCCAAGTCGCAGCTACTCTGGGCCCCCCAACTAAAAGGGCCCCAAACTGCTATAGATTTATTATGATGTTTAGATATAAATATATTGAATTATGTTACAATGTAAGTATATTACTATATGTACCCTGAAATAACTTACAAAAGGTCCCCAAAGCACTTAAACATTTTCAACTCAACTTACTGTGTACTTCTTCTTCAGAGGAAAACATTGTAGAACTATATTTACCTGACAGAAATGTTTCTAGCTACGTTGCCGATTCAATCCAGCATCATATAAAAATTGAGAGCTCCACCTTGATCAGACGTTCAGAAAATGTAAGTACACTGTACTGATAATGCCTCTCTTTCACTCTTCATTTGAAGTAAAAAATTCAATGCAGGAATTTTACTGTGCAGTATCTGTAGTTTTACTCTTATAGTTAGGGCGCATACCTCATGGCCGCAAATGTCCTGTACAGCGGTTTGATTCCCATCTGTCCAGACCGTTGGCTGCATGTCATGCCCCTACTCTTTCCCCACATTTCCTGTCTCTCCACTGTCAAATAAAACTATAAAATGCCCAAAAAATAATGTTTTAAAGACTGACCTCTGCTAATTCTAACATACCCAGTTACAGAAACGGTGAAAAGTAAAGCAAGATGGTATTCGCCTGGGGCCCCCAAAACACCAAATCCGCCCCTGAAAAACACACCCAAGTCACGGCTACTTGCGGTCAGAAACATCGCTGAAATACACTTAGCGGAGGTATTCATTTCAAAATAAGCATATTAGTCACTGACTTTGACATAACCACCGTGGTTAAACTGTAGAGCATGGATTTAACTAGCAGAGGTATTTCGCTGGCAGTAACGTTATTAATGTTATAAGTTATTATGGCAAACTTACTCTGCCATTGCATCTCAAATTGTGTGACGCTGTTCCAATAGGCTATCTTCTCATGCTCGAGTTTGGTTGTAACGTTAAGGCCCAGACACCAACCCAACATCCGAGAACTAGCAGCGATGAAGGCCGCCCATTAAGTCGCCTCACGTTGCCTTTGTCTTGGCCAAAACTCGTTGGCTTGCTTTTGAACAGCCAATCAGAGTGATTTCTCTAACCAATGAGCTCCCCCATCGATTCAACAAACTGAATTGGCCAAAAAAAAGACTAGAGCCGACGTTGCAGGACACACCTCAAAAACTAGGCCGACAGACGCTCACCGACGGCCCCAAACTGCGGCAAAAGTGAACTGCAGTGAATGAGCCGATGCCTGTAAAGGCCCGCTGCGGACGACAGGCTTGACTCAGTCCGCAGAGCCCTGAAGCCCCGCCCCCACTGCTGCACAGAGCTGTTCGCTTGTTTATTCAAAGTTTGTTGATATTGTCCAAATCGCACCAACTTCGACACTGCACGTCATTGGGTTCCCAGCAATACACCCGCCTTGTGGAAAGTAGATTGGATGGATGGTTCTCGAGATATGCGAAGGACACACACTCATCAAAAATACAGACAGACAGAGATTT
The DNA here is from genome assembly GCF_015220745.1 of Sebastes umbrosus. Taxonomy (NCBI): domain Eukaryota; kingdom Metazoa; phylum Chordata; class Actinopteri; order Perciformes; family Sebastidae; genus Sebastes; species Sebastes umbrosus. The sequence goes on from NC_051279.1 coordinate 20,149,421, forward strand.
CTTGCTTTATAGTTAGATTTGGCAGTTATATACTAGCATACTATTTGGGCAGTGAGCAATAAATTAATTTTGAGCCAAAAAACATGTAGTGGTTAAAGTCTTTCCCCTGGGATCAACCAGGTCTGCAATTAAAATTGTCCAGATCTTCTGCAAACCTTGATTTACTATCTTTACCTATGTATTAGAAAAATAAATCCTATATCAATTCTGCAACCTCTCTGATGCTGCCCAGCACAAGTAGTCTTGCAACTATAGGTGAAGTGAAATACCTTGCATCAACTCGATTCCCTACGCAATTGCACGTCAGCAACAAAGACATAATTTATGTCTTGTGACCACTTGTGCCTTTTCTTCCTGGCAGAAAAGCTCATATTACAACACCTGCCCTGTTACACATAACATTCCCACTAGGACAAAAACAGAATACAGTTTTAAGAAAAAACACTTGGAAACAACAATATATCACATTACATCCTCTTTCCCTATGGCAACATGCACTGTGGCCACATGGGTCTCCTTTACTGAAAGCATTCATAGGAATGGCCTCCAGTGCTTTCCTGTTTGCTCTTTACTATGGTAACCATTTGTTGCTCAGGAAACATTTTTTTCCTCCAGGGGGCAGGCTAGTATGTTTTTTTTGTTGTTTTTTGTATCTTTCTTGCCCTGACCACACCCATATAGACATCAGCATAATTAACTGTTGCAAAGCCAGGATTCTGGTGCTTGTTCTACATCATGTAGCACATCTGACAGTTTTCAAAAGACCCCGAGAGGATTTCTGCCTTGTCTTAACCTACATCAGATGGATAGAAAACATGCATACAACCTGTTCCTCATAGTGCAGCCAACAGCACTGGCCTAAATGGCCTTGGGTTAAAAAAAAGTGAAATTCAACTGGTTGTTTGGTTACTAACTTATTCATCTTAACAAGCAAAGAAAACAGATTTCCTAACCTTCATATGAACTCCCTCTAATGACAGTTACATACGCATGACTCGCATAGTGCCTGTATCCGTCTTAATGGTCTTATGTGTACTGTCATTGATTCCAAGTTGTCCTGCTCAGAAGAATTAAACGTGCATTATACCATAGTCATCATAAATACACACTCCAGATTGGCTGACAGCGGCTAGTTAACATCTTTGAAATTGTAAGGACACTCCAGACAAAGATCAGGTGAATGAGTTATCCAAAGGCCCTGATACTCCAAAACAGACGCAGACAGCAGACGTGCAAGTGGTTCTGTATGCTATTGTGTCTGCACAGGCAGACTTGATCAAATGAACAGTCAGCCTGGTCATAATATTTGGGCTGCTCAACGAATTCTACAAGACATCCAACTGTGCAGAGTCTGGTAGACATGAGCAGATGGGGAAATTACATCACTCAGCCCCTCAAAGGTGACCCGAGCAAGGTCATTAGGTCGATTGTAGCTTTCCCCATAATTTCCTGTGTATCACTGGTATCTGTGTTCAGGAATTTACCATTCATGTTTGGCAGCAGGTTCTTGACCTCCACACAAAGGTCCCCACCTGACATTCCTACATGTCATTGATCTTTTTAATACATGGTGTGTTCACATTGCCAGAAAACATTCCACACTTGTCTGCAATTCTCACACACAAAAACATACTTCCTTTGAAATATTTGCCTCATCTTAGGAAAATCTGCAAAATGGCACATCCGTATTTACTAGGATATATAAACCAATTCAAGTGTCCTATTCCAGATCAGTGGGCAATCTTCGGGTCTGAAAAGTGAAGCCAATGCAGAAGTGCCTTAAATTTGCATTCTTCCTAATAGCCAGCAGGGGGCGACTCCTCTGGTTGCAAAAATAAGTCTGATTGTATAGAAGTCTATGAGAAAATGACCCTACCTCTCACTTTTACCTCAGTAAACATGAAGTTGATGAACATTTACGGTGTCAATCACTAGTTTCACGTCTTCTTCAATACAGCATGATGTTCATTTAGTAAATGATGGTCCCTTTAAGTGTCAAATAGACGATAAAGCAGGGTATGATTTAGAGCGTGGCTACCTTGTGATTGACAGGTTGTTACCACGGTGTTGTCCGGTTTGGGAGTTGTCCGTGTTTTCTTCTTACAACTTTAACCCTTTCACGGTGTTTTTTCAGTTCATGAAAGTTAATTGTAACATTTTGGTCGCCTAAAAAATACCTCATTCAGCGTTCGGTTGTACTTAGCTCCACCCTCTCGTGTCACTTCTGGTTGCAAAAAAACGACATGGCGACGGCCAAAAACCAGGATGGTGACGACCAAAATGCCGAACTCGAGGCTTCAAAGCGACAGTACACAAACTTAATGGGAAACCTCACGGTGACTACGTCCACTTCTTGTATACAGTACAGTCGGTGTATAGTGAGTGTAGACTATGTGCCTCCTCCAATGCACTTGTTACTACTGGATGGTAAACACTCTTCAAGACCTCTCTCCCTCTCAAAATATTAACTAATTCAGAAAGGATTGGATTCTTTGATCCCTCACCAGCTTTCCACCACTGAACATGTGTGAGTTGCTGATGCGATGGCCTAGAGGATCCCTACTGCGTCTGCACATTTCTGTGAATGCATGTTGCAGCTTATGTTACTGCTGTAACTAGAGGGGGCCCTCTTAGTCATAAAGCTGCCTGACCTACACATGTCCACATTGTGGTTTACATAACGCTTGTGACCCAAAGGAGCACATGAATACACATGCCAATCATGCAGCCTGACAGTTTAGGTAGCTGAGCATCATTCACAAGCGTGACAAAATATGAGGTGTGCACACAAAGGGGATGTATTAAAGCATTTTCCTGGAGCAACCGGTGGGGATCCTCTTGGTCACCAAACTGGCAGGACATCTGCCGGGAATTCAACTTGCAGTTCTTCTGCAGTAGGTGTTTTGTGCACACAACCCAAAAGTCCATCCTACTTTTGATTATTGCTAGATTTTAGGAACCTGCCATGTGAACTGACCATTACAGAAGGTAATACTACAAAAGCAAAAGGCAAGGAAACAGAAAGGAAACAGCTACGAGTGACTGAAGGACCATCTGAGGGCCACTCATGGGATTTCTGACTTTGCCGAGTACATAGTTCTGCTATTGGTAGATCCACTTTTTGGGCTCAATATCCACTGTAAAGAATGCACTGGGCTGAATAATCAAGGGGAAATTGGACAAAAGCAGGAAGTCATGATTGGGTGCATTGGGATATGACCCAACTGCATTGGGTCATGATTACATAATGTACTTACAGCACCATGGTTGATAAAAAAAAAAAAAAGGTGGTAAAGGTGATGAAAAGATGGTGCACCATTCATTCCTCTGAAAGCTGCTCACTGGGCGCATACACCGAAGTAGTGTCCGGGGCCTGAGAGCATGCACACTACTTTCCTCCTCCCACCAGGCCAGTTGATTGCATTCACGTTTTAAACTTTCTCTGGCTGAGGCAGCTTGCTTCCTGTTGGGTCCCTGCAAACATTAATGGCATAAAAGGGTAATTATATGACTCTTCCACACTTTCCAAATGTTATTGGACCCAGTGGATCAAATTCTAATAAGACAAAGTCATTTCGGCATGTTTGTGATGCTCTTTTTCTAATGATTGTGTGTGGCATATTGGCTTTTTCGGCTGTGATGCTGCAATACTGAGCAGGGCCACTACCCCAAAATTGCTTCACAATCTAATGCTGTTCCCAGGAGATTGCTCCAACCAACCTACACTGAAACTCTTATACTTTCATGCATTCTTGCAGGATGTACTAGGGAAACATAATTTTTGAAGTTCTGGGCTTAAGGCGCTAGTATGCTTGTCAAATTGTCAGATGTTTGACAGCCCCATTGACAGTAGGGTTTTTGTCTTGCCTACAAGTGTGGCTGTTTGGGACAGCTTTTGCCCATGGATGTATAAAGAGAACTGGATACAGAATTGGAGGCGGGCCTCTGTTCATTCCTATGAAAGTTGTTCAGTGGCGCATGAAGCCAAAAGGGCTCATCTGTCGAGTGATCAAAGTACCCGGATCTTCCAGCAATCTTCCACATCAATGGGCCCATAGAGCAGACGCAGTAGTATTTCCTTTAACTCCGCCTCCCAGGCCTCCATCCAGCCTCGGTCTGGGGCTCATTCAAATGAACGGCAGCACGAAAATAATTCTGGATTCGGCTATTAGTGCGTTTTACAACTTATAGGACTTAATGATTTAAATAAGGGCCATTCAAGAATTGTCAAAGCAAATTATTTGCTGATTTATAGGCGTCTCTTTCTAAATGTAAGTCTATGGGAAAACGTCTTTTCGGGTCCAATGGCGTCACGAGGGACCCTGAAGTTGTAATTCCACGGTTTGACCACTACGAAAATTTGCTTCAAAGCCTGGCGCTCTTCTTTGGGGCTTGCTTTTGCCCTGTGGCCGAATGATGCATCCTTTGTCTCAAGCATACCCCTGCCTTTAACACATGACCTTGTAGGGACTACTTCTTTCAAGTACTGCTGGTGACATATGGGAAGTGCCCAGTGCAGCCACAGTTCACAGGTCATTTGTTGTTTTGTATTGTTTATTTTTTGAGGTAGTGCAAGGGCAGCACTGCATCGTAGGGTGAGGGGTCAGTAGAACTTTTGAAATGGGGGATTCAGCATGTTACAGCAAGTCTGATTTAAACCTGTAACCTTCGAGCCACAAGCATACTGAGAGCAGGCTTTGAGCTGCAGTGTGGAGAAAGTGTAGTGTTTCTTCCATTTCTTGGGGTTAAAAGTGTACAGCTTGTATGGAACTTCAGTGCTTGGTTTTGGCAATAGTGAGTGATATGAGGAAAGATAGTACCCAACAATTATGCAGATTAACAGAAATATTTAGGGAGTAAACCTTGAGATTGAGACCTGTTTTTATTGCAAGCTGCAACAAGTTAACTGACGTCAACCAGGCAGTTAGGACCAGTTAGGTTGAGAGGTATACGCAGATATTTTCTGACTTGGTCAGAAAGCTGTTCCGTATTAATTTGCATAATTTTGTTATAAATTCAGTGACCTAGGATCAACTACCCGTGATCTGCACATTCCGAGGTAAAAGCAAAATGCACTATAAGAAAGTAATCATCTGGTCACAGAATATCAGACATATTCAGAGGATCCTGTTCACCCATTATGTGAAAATATAGTTTTTTTCTTCTTCTCCAGAACAATGTGTTTTTTTTTCCCTCCATGGGAAGTGGTTCTTGTGTGCCCCCTCAGCCAAAGGGGGTTTTGTAATAGACCAAAACGAGGTGGCGCCATTCTGCAGCGTGTCTTTGCACACAAAATGGTGGTATGGCAACTTAACCCTTTAAAGTCCAGCAAGGCAAGTAGGAGGCACGTACTTACACCCCTAGTAGTCATACACATGTAACATAAACAGAGTGGTACTGAAACTGCACAGGGGAGCACTGGAGCCCCTCTGAGGACTTCATTCATCAGTGTAGTATCAGCCCACGTAGTTGGGCTCCTAAATCCCACAAGGCAGTTAGGACCAGATAGGTTGAGAGGTATACGCTAATATTGTCTGACTTGGTCAGAAAGCTGTTTCATATTAATTTGCATCATTTTGTTGTAAATTCAGTGACCTAGGATCAATTCCCCAGTGATCTGCACATTCCGAGGTAAAAGCAAAATGCACTATAAGAAAGTAATCGTCTGGTCACAGAATATCAGAGGATCCTGTTCACCCTTTATGTCAAAAATATAGGTTTGGGGTTTTTTTTCTTCTTCTCCAGAACAATGTGTTTTTTTTTCCCTCCATGGGAAGTGGTTCTTGTGTGCCCCCTCAGCCAAAGGGGGTTTTGTAATAGACCAAAACGAGGTGGCGCCATTTTGCAGCGTGTCTTTGCACACAAAATGGTGGTATGGCAACTTAACCCTTTAAAGTCCAGTAAGGCAAGTAGGAGGCACGTACTGATTGAGAGCCCACCCCCAGTAGTCATACACATGCAACATAAACAGAGTGGTACTGAAACTGCACAGGGGAGCACTGGAGCCCCTCTGAGGACTTCATTCATCAGTGTAGTGTCAGCCCACGTAGTGCCTGGTAGTGAGTAGGGGGGAGCAGCAGCAGCAGGAGGAAGGAGAAGGAGAAGAAGGAGGTAACCGCGGTGCTGGTCGCCCGGAAGGAGTCGTGCTGCCGCCCCGTCAGGCTCTCTGGCTGCCGCAGCCATACAACGAGCAGGAGGCGGGTTTCTCGGAGTCCCCGCACCTTGTTATTGGTCGCAACCAGACCGTTGTATAACGTACGCACAATTCCGGGCACATTGTGTCTGAAAAAAATGCGCAAATAAAGATAATGGAGGCGGACTTGGATCTCTAACGCTGCTGTTACCAACAGGGCACAACACGCAGCCGTGTAGCAACCGTCGTGAGGGGTTGTTTTCTCATTGACTCACAGTCCTGGAAGAAGAAGAAGAGACATCTCCTGACGGTGTTTCTCCAGGAAATACCAGAGCAGTCTTCAAGGAGGACAGTCTCCGTGTGTTGACAAAGAAAGCGGACATTTGGAAGTGATTTAAAACGCAGAGCATGTAGCTGATAAGCCACAAAAGGAGTCGGAGGTGAAGCACGCAGGAGCAACACTGATCTGGTAAGAGGAGACCAGCTGCAGAGGAGGCTTAGCTGTTTGGTCATATCAGTGCTAGATAGCATTGAGCTAGTAGCTGAAGGTAGCTTGCTAACTAGCTTCAGCCAGAACATCAACCAGCGTCAGGGTTAAATGGATCTAACACGTGGCTATATAGACACAAACCTGATCGCTGCTGAGGATGTTTATGTTTCTGTTGAGCTGATTGCAGCTTTCCCTTTGTGTGGGTTAGCTGAACCTCCATCCAGGCTGGCTAAAAGCACACAGCATCTTATATCAATATCACAATAAAGACAGGAGCAGCAGCACAGAGCTGTCCAGCTCAGTCATACATGGTGGTTTACTGTTAAAACATGCTCATCTATGCCAAGTTATCACAGAGAATAAAACATGTTTTACAAGAAAAGGTTTTTGTACACCTGCTGGTAATTATTTAAGTCCCTTGCTTGTGACTTTTAATTGCTTTAATCAACAACAAAGTTGTCACCCTCAAGTAATTTGTAGCCTCTGCAAACTGTCCTATAATCTTGCTCCAAATAGATTTTTACATTAACAGTTGCATTAACTTTGATGATGTCCAGGCTGGCTAAAAGCACAGCATCTTATAACAATATCACAATAAAGACAGGAGCAGCAGCACAGAGCTGTCCAGGTTGGTCATATATGGTCGTTTACTGTTAAAAATGCTCATCTATGTGCAAATTATCACAGAGAATAAAACATATGCTTTACAAGAACAGGTTTTGTAATCATTTAAGTCCCTTGCTTGTGACTTTTAATTTCCTTAAACGACAACAAAGTTGACACCCTCAAGTAAATTGTCCTATAATCTTGCTCCAAATAGATTTTTACATAAACAGTTGCATTATCTTGGATGATATATTAATTCACTAGTCCCTATAATCCTCTGGCAAAATCATAGTTGCATGGGCAAACCATTTAACCTAGTATATCCATGTTGGTCATTCATGGTCGTTTACTTTTACAAAATGCTCATCTATGTGCACACATTATCACAGAGAATATAACATATGTTTTACAAGAAAAGGTTTTAATCATTTAAGTCCCTTGGTTGTGACTTTTAATTTCTTTAAACGACAACAAAGTTGACACCCTCAAGTAAATTGTCCTATAATCTTGCTCCAAATAATTTTTTTTACATAAACAGTTGCATTATCTTGGATGATATATCTCTATCAATTCACTATTCCCTATAACCCTCTGGCAAAGTCATAGTTGCGTGGGAAAACCATTTAACCCAGTATATCCATGTTGGTCATTCATGGTCGTTTACTTTTACAAAATGCTCATCTATGTGCACACATTATCACAGAGAATATAACATATGTTTTACAAGAAAAGGTTTTAATCATTTAAGTCCCTTGGTTGTGACTTTTAATTTCTTTAAACGACAACAAAGTTGACACCCTCAAGTAAATTGTCGTATAATCTTGCTCCAAATTTTTTTTTTTTACATAAACAGTTCCATTATCTTGGATGATATATCTCTGATATCAATCCACTAGTCCCTAATCCTCTGGCAAAGTCATAGTTGCATGGGAAAACCATTTAACCCAGTATATCCAGGTTGGTCATACATGGTCGTTTACTATTAAAAATGCTCATCTATGTCCAAGTTATCACAGAGAATAAAACATATGTTTTACAAAAACAGGTTTTGTAATAATTTAAGTCCCTTGCTTGTGACTTTTAATTGCTTTAAACAACGACAAAGTTGTCACCCTCAAGTAAATTGTCCTATAATCTTGCTCCAAATAGATTTTTTTACATAAACAGTTGCATTATCTTGGATGATATATCTCTGATATCAATTCACTATTCCCTATAATCCTCTGGCAAAGTCATAGATGCATGGGAAAACCATTTAACCCAGTATATCCAGGTTGGTCATACATGGTCGTTTACTATTAAAAAATGCTCATCTATGTCCAAATTATCGCAGAGGATAAAACATATGTTTTGCAAGAAAATGTTTTTGTACACCTGCTGGTAATCATTTAAGTCCCTTGCTTGTGTCTTTTAATTGCTTTAAACAACAACAAAGTTGTCACCCTCAAGTCAATTGTCCTTTAATCTTGCTCCAAATAGATATTTTTTACGTAAACTGTTTTATTATCTTGGATGATATATCTCTGATACTAGTCCCTAATCCTCTGGCAAAGTCATAGTTGCGTGGGAAAAAACATTTAACCCAGTATATCCATCTATGACAGAGGTCTGCATCCCTGGGTGCCTTGCTGGTAGAGAGGGACAACATGTTGGAAAGCTGCTTAAGTCCCCCCTCTTTTGGATAGTCTCCGATCCACTACCCTCATCATTGTTGTCATATAGTGTTTCTCAATCTGTCTGTAAAATGAAAGCAAGGGTTTATCCGTCCATAAATTGAGAGAAACAAACTGCAATTCCTTGTGAAATTTGAGGATCATTTTAACAACATATCCCATGATCCCTCAGCAAGAGAAACTTGTTGTCAAACCATACACACTCCCTGGTCACTTTATTAGGTACACCTATACAATCTAATGCACAGCTCTACCACATATTCTACCTTTCCTAAGCTTATAATGGACAGTTTTTGTTCAAACTTTCAGATAGCTGTTAATTCAACTGTATGTCTACTACAGCTGACCTGAATGCTTCGAAGCTTCGACCTTTGCCATGGTATTCAACCTAAAAATCAGTATTCAAATGCTTAGTTTTTTTGTTTACATATGAGTATATAATAAGAATAATGTATAAATCCCCAAATAACCCACAAAATAAGGAATAATCCCATAACATTATTCATTATTCAACATTCATTATTATTAGTAATTTTCAGACGGATGTCACTGTTTGTTGTGTGTAGAGCACTGTCCCGGGCACTGAAATGGTGGAAATGGAGACAGACAGACAGAAGAACATGTCAGCTTGCTTTGCTGTGCCGCAAAGCTGAGCTTTGAATACCTTTGAGTATTACTCACCGAAGCTTCGAAGCCCAAAAAATGATATTGGGGACAGCCCAAATGTCTACATTACTGAGGTTGTAGTTAGTTGTGGTGTTGCACTGAACTGCATTATATTTCTGTGTGTGTCTAATATTCTTGACCCCTCATGTTTGTAACTGGGGTGGAAAAAATATTAGAAATACCTAAATGCAGTCCAGTTCAACAGCACTGCAAACTACAACCTCAATAATAAACATATAGTTAAATTAGTACCTCTCTGTCGATCAAAACTAAACATTAATATCTTTTTAAATGAAAAATTATTAAATTTTACTGGCAGGTGCAATAGTGGATTGATGCTAATTTTGCTCAGAAATTGTTTTTTTTTTTTTTTTTTTACCATGTTTCAGCTTTCCAGAGTGATTTTTAAAAAAAAGCCATTAAAAAAGAGGAATGAAAATTAGTGAATGCAAAGCTCACCTGTAACGGGCGATGTTGGCCCACTTTGTTAGAAGAAAATATACAAACATATCTCTATCAAACATAACAAGTAAGTTAAATCATAATCAGAAGTGACATACACTACATTATGTGTTATACTATGTGGATTTTGCACCTGCCCATATTTGGTATTTATTGCAATACTCGCCATTTAGTAGGTAATCCATGTGTGGTCTGATTTGCCTGGCTTTGGCTGATGTTGGGCTAGGTAACATTAGTTATGTTGTCCTTATTTATTATTGTTGCCACCAAGGAAGTTGTAGCCCATTTAGCATTTGTGTCTCCCGCAGAAACAAGGTGCCTGTGCTGCTATCACATGGGTGCATCAGTTTAAAGGCTTTGTTAGTCACTGCAGTTTGATAAACGCAACACATGTCACATGTGCATGTCGCTGTGTAACCTTCCCCTGACGGCGATTATATCAGCTATTACTGCTGGTTCAAGTGGCGACGGTGGTTGGCATTTCTCATCTGGGTGTGTGCAGTGTTTTCTTTTGTTAGAGTCCATTCTGTTGAACAATAGTGCAAAAAGCTGTATGACGTTTATATGCTGTATTAATTGCTTTGCAGCAGTTTGATTTCGCCATCCCCTCCTGTAAATACCGTCCCCAAGCAGTACCCGTACCCCAGTAGCATTATAACAACGGAGGTGGAGTTAGTTAGCAGTTGAGTAGCAGTTTTATATTTATATATATATATAAATAAAAAGGCCAGGACACAGTGTGCACTAACTGACTTGCTTCAATCCTAGCAGTCGAAACCAGAGCTGATACTGAGGGAAAATAGCATGTCACAGTTCAACTGCAACGAGCAAGGGCACAGAGAAGGTGGTACTCTTCTGTGTCTACCCAGGAGATTGGCGAGGGCTCGTTTTCTGCAAGACAGTATCTTTTAATGCTTTTCTGTCCTTGTGTGTGGCACACCATGTAGACGTAGTTGCTCATATAAAAATGCCGTAAATTCTCAGATCAAAATGAAGCATTCTTCTTGGGAACTCATCTTATTAGATGCTTCATATATATATATATACATCATCCTATAGATATTCTATTGTCTTACATGGTTCTTCTGGATCCTTGTGTTTGCTTTTGACTGTTACACACCCCTGCCAGGTGTCAAAGGCACCCTTTTAGTGACTGCCTCTGCCACTCCAAGCAGTCCAGTCACTATTGCAGCAGGTGCAAAGCACTCAATAAGTGGGAGGGAGATGCGTAAATTGTATGATGTTGGTGCCACTTTTAACTGAAAGCAGGAAGCTCTGCCACCATGGCAACCAGTACTCACCTTGCCCAGTCAGCTGTTGTGTCGTGTGCTGAAGCCCGATCAGCTCCTCTGTTTTTTCAACTGTCACTTCAACTACACAACATCGCTAAGACAAGTTAAGATGCATGTTTTACAGTGTTGTGCTTGAATTGAGTTGTGCAAGTTAAGTGAAAATCAATTGAAAAAAACATTGCAGGTGTGTGTGCCTCTATGAAAAACAAGGTGTTTTGACCTGTGCCACCTTGTGTATCTTTAGTACAAAATTCCCTCCTTGTAATCTATCCTTCTACTGCAGCTCAACAAGGAAACATTGTCTGTGGAAAAACAGGGGAATTTTGGAAGATACCCACTTCATTTGTCTGATTCAGACCTTTTGTAGGCTGCGGTACCAAAAACTGTCGGGGTCTTCACACATGTTCTGTCCTCTGGGCTCACCACTTTGACAACATCTTTAAGAGTTTCATGTTGCACTGGCACCATGTCCTTGGCTATTAAGGATTCTCTGTGCAAAAAGCAATAGTTTTGTTTCCGTTTCCCAGAATATTCTTCACAGCCTCAGTTTGTTGTCCAGTCATGCAGGTTGTGCCATCAGTTGTTATTCCAACACACTGATTCCACATCATTCCTACTGAATCCAAGCATGAATCCATAGTATTGAAACCTTTGCAGGGCTGTTGCCTAACTTTTGCACCAGTCCATAATTTAGGTGCACAATTTTTCACCACGCCTTTTAACACCGCAAGCAGGACGGGAATTTCACTGGCGGCCATGACCGTCGTAGCACCTCTGTCTGGCCTTGATGCCCTTCTGTAAAATCGTATGCCCATTGGCCACAGTGAACTTAATACCCCGCTCCCACTGCCCCAGCTAATTTTGCCGTTTTCTTTTCTGGCTCTTTTCTGTCAATACGTTTTTTAGACACCAGTGTCTTTTGTTGAGATTTGGCAACATCAAGTGAAACATTACACACCTAATCAGTGGTGGGTTTGATTTCAAGCCCGGTATTAACTGCTGGAAAACCGGGCTATAACGACAATAGTTTGATACCGGGCGCAGCTGCGGCGTGTTCTGGCTGCTACACGGCCGCCGGAGCTGATGGCGGCAACTCTAGACAATGCTTGTGATTCCACCAGAGGTGACGCAGTGCGTTTCAGTTGCAGCTTTCAGCTCTGCTTTGCTGAAAAAATGCACCTAGACTATTTTTGATGGTATCCGAGTGTCCTTTGCTGGTTGAGGGGATGCACCCAAATCCTTCTCCTTCTACCCTGCAGTCTTTCAAGCAGGAGAAGAAATGCAAGCGTTCTCCTCCTGCTGACTGACACTCTAGGTGAAATGTAGATATAATAGAAATGATTGAGGATGAATTTATTTTTTAATAACTAAAACACCACCACAAATCTTTGATCCATGTCGTTGATAACTAGGCTTTTAATGGTATTCAAGTCAAGTACATTTTATTTGTATAACCCAATATCACTAATCACATTTCATATAATTTGTCTCAGGGGGCTTTACAATCTGTACAGGTAGGGAAAAAATGGAAGAAACTTCATGAAGAGCAACAGAAGAGGGATCCCTTGGTATTTACTTTGTTTGTAGGCTATAGCACAAAAAAGTAGGAAATAACACCAATAAACAACTTAGAAATATTGGTAATTTGTAAATACCAATAAATTATTTTATGAAATAAATAGTTTTATTTCTTAATTTAATCACTGATAGTAGTATATAATTTATTAGAAATAAAATCCATCTTTAACCCTCAAGTTAAATTCATTATTTGCATGGACTTGAAATCATTGTTTTATTTGATGGCCTTTATGCCCTCAAAAAATTACAACATAGTCCCTACAAAAAATGAAATTCCAGGCCTGGCCACAATAATACATTTTAAGCATTACCTTTTTCGTCAGTTCTCATACACATTGGTACTATCTTAAAACATTATGTAAATGATTATAAACTTAAATAAAGGTGCAGATAAATGTTATTTTTTTAAGTCAGATGAGGCCATCTCCACCCAATACTTTGGGTCAGAAGGGTGCCACAAGTAGGGGGTCCAGGTGCACTAGTGCAACCAATGAAAATGTTTATTTGCCCTTGCATGTGCGAGCCCTGCTATGTATGCAGTTGAAGTGGAGGACAGTGCCCCACTGGAGATAATGTGCTCCTAAAATGTCACCTTCCTGCACAAACGGCACAATTCCCCGTGGATTTATGCTTCTTCAGTGCGTAATAGTCATTTGCCTTTATGCAAGCTGTGGGAAATTGTTTGTCATTAGACATGTTGTGTACCTCCCACTGTATGATATATTATCAGACAAATGGTTTTCAATTAATCAGCAGCGGACTGATCCAGGTCAGGACTATGTCAAGAGCTCTGCATGCACAATAAGGCAATAGTGTGAGATGTTTAAGGAGGGGTAGATTGATAAGCTGCACAGAGTGCCTGCTCTTTTTTTTCATGAAAATGCTGTCTTCTTGAAAAATCTCCAGTGGTTTCAGTGCATTTGTTGGAGTGGTGTGAGCTGGAGGGGTGTTTCTAAATGCTGTTTAAGCTTGGATTACCTTACCTGACTGCATAGAACATCTTGCTTGATGGTTTTGTGGCATACTTGCGCTTGATTTCTTTACGGAGGTAGCTCGTTTGCCCTATTCTTCTGCTGATAGCTGACACCCATAAGTTACTGTGCAGTGTGCTGGAAACAAACCAACACAGTGCGCATATCTGTTCTTACAAAGACATTTTGTACCTTGCACATGTGAGCACGATGTCTCTTCCAGCATGCCTTTCATCATTGTAGAGCAGTTAATTGATGATTGACGACCACAACGTCGTCTAATGCCCGTTATTACATGCATTGCATTGTTAAGGCCCAGACACACCAAACTGACATCAGGGAACTAGCGGCGATGAAGGTCACGTCACCTGTGTCTTGGGACAAAAAGTTGCGCTCAAACACACCGCAAAGACTACAGCCAACAGCCGCCTACCACATACGTTGTGCTCCTGCATGAGATGAAATAACTCTATACCAGCAGGTCGTGGTAGTCTGCCCCCAAACTGGCCAACTGTCTGCTTGGTATGTCAGGGCCTTTACATAAACCGTTTATTTCCATTTTAAAGGGACCTATTAGGCTTTCGTGCTTTTTCCCTTTTCCTTTAGTGTGTTATATAGTTTTCTTTTGTGCATGTAAAAGGTCTGCAAAGTTACAAAGCCCAAAATCCGCACCAAGTGCTCAGGCAGAGGGTGAAAAGAGGTGCTGCAGCACAGCCGGTATGAGAAAAGTAAAGTGTTTTTTGAACATTAAAGCATGTAAACATGTTCTAGTAGAAACCAGAAATACAAGTATGAACCTAAAAATAAGTCTTTAAATGTGTTGTCTGTACATGTCGTACAACATACTGTTTAACATTACTGGAAAGAAAGACTTGGATCTGTTGGAGTTGTGGTTGTTTTGTGAGCATATCTGCAGTTAACAGGTGCACTGGTGTGGTGATGGATGTGGTTGTCCAGTATAGGGGTCAGAAAAGGAAAAGGAGGTGGTGGGAGATGAATGCAAAGATATCTCTGCTCCAATGTATTGTGCCAGTAAGCTCTTCCACAGACCCAGCATGCACAAAACACTAGCACTGGAACCTAAAAGAAATGTAGCCAGTTTACATGCCTGTCACTCCACCATTTAGCAAGTCAAAATGCCCGCTCTGAGAAAGGCCTCCTAGGAATTTTAGATGACCTTCACACTGATTTGCCTGTAGGATTAGTTGTTTTGTCAGTACTACCATCGTTTCTCTGTGGCTGTTTCATTGATGTTTTCAGAGGATCCACATCTGTGTTAGCTTGATCACATGTTAAGACTAGAAGTGTTGATGAGGCATTGTAGCTGGAAGCAATGGTAATTTTATGAAGGACACTTGAATGTAAATTACTACCACCTCTTCTGTCTCTTAAAATATACTCCACCCAACTCCATTTACGATTTCATTTAAATTCAAATTTGTCTCTTTCAGCTCCATTTAAAAAAATAAAAGATCGGTTATATATGGCCCTGTTCAGACCTGGCATTAACATGCATCTTGGGTGATCCGATCACAAGTGGCCAGCTCCAAGTACGTCTGTTCACACCTGGCATTAGAATGTGTCTCCACATTGAGTGACTCACTTGTGATCGGATTGCCGTCGTGCAGTGCCACAGACACCGCTACCTTTGTCAGGCAACAGCAGGGTACAGAGCTTCAGAGCCGGGGATGACAGCTAGTGGGCTGGTGTCAGCTCTGTGCAGGGCACCGGAACAAAAACACCAACACATCATCGGCAGTATGATAATAATGTACTCCCCGTGCCTAGTTGCAATAGCCTATAAAGGAAATACAGTTGTAGTGACGGGATACACTAATTGTGCAGAGACGCCGTTTTCATGCAGCGATGCAGAGACAATCTCTCGGGTCTGCCTGTTTATTCACATGAGGAGCGCAGTGAGATTCTGCAAATCCAAGCGGTACGTCAGTTGAGTCGGCGGTCCTTCAATGTGGCCCAGGACACATTCGCGTACACACTGCTAAAAGGATGTGGCCATTTGTGGCCCAGACCACCTCTGAATGTGGTCTTAGCAATCACATCTCAGTGGTAAATGGACTTACACTTACACACGTAGGCAAAATTGTTGGAACCCTTCCGTTAAAGAAAGAAAAACCCACAATGGTCACCGAAATAACTTGAAACTGACAAAAGTAATAATAAATAAAAATTCACTGAAAATGAACTAATGAAAATCAGCTATTGTTTTTAAATTGTGGTTCAACAGAATCATTTTAAAAAACAAACTAATGAAACTGGCCTGGACAAAAATGATGGTACCCTTAACTTAATATTTAGTTGTACAACCTTTCGAGGCAATCACTTCAATCGAGTGATTTCTGTAACTCTCAATGAGACTTCTGTACCTGTCGACAGGTATTTTGGCCCACTCCTCGTGAGCAAACTGCTCTAGCTGTCTCAGGTTTGAAGGGTGCTTTCTCCGAATGCATGTTTCAGCTCCTTCCACAGATGTTCAATAGGATTTAGATCAGGGTTCATAGAAGACCACTTCAGAATAGTCCAATATTTTGTTCTTAGCCATTCTTGGGTGTTTTTAGCTGTGTGTTTTGGGTCATTATCCTGTTGGAGGACCCATTACCTGCAACTGAAACCAAGCTTTCTGACACTGGGCAGCACATTTCGCTCCAGAATGCCTTGATTGTGTTCAGATTTCATTGTACCCTGCACAGATTCAAGACACCCTGTGTCAGATGCAGCAAAGCAGCCCCATAACATAACCTAGCCTCCTCCATGTTTCACATTAGGTACAGTGTTCTTTTCTTTGTATGCTTCATTTTTGCGTCTGCGAACATAGAGCTGATGTGACTTGCCAAAAAGCTCCAGTTTTGTCTCATCTGTCCAAAGACATTTTCCCAGAAGCTTTGTGGCATGTCAATATGCATTTTGGCAAATTCCAGTCTCGCTTTTTTATGATTTGCGTCCTCCTCGGTTGTCTTCCATTAAGTCTACTTTGGCTCAAACAGCGACGGATGGTGCAATCTGACACTGATGTACCTTGACCTTGGAGTTCACCTCTAATCTCTTTGGGAGTTGTTCTAGGCTCTTTGGTTACCATTCGTATTATCCGTCTCTTCGATTTGTCATCAATTTTCCTCTTGCGGCCACGTCCAGGGAGGTTGGCTACAGTCCCATGGACCTTAAACTTCTGAATAATATGTGCAACTGTAGTCACAGAAACATCAAGCTGCTTGGAGATGGTCTTATAGCCTTTACCTTTAACATGCTTGTCTATAATTGTCCTTCTAACCTCCCGAGACAACTCTCTCCTTAGCTTTCTGTGGTCCATGTTCAGTGTGGTACACACCATGATACCAAACGGCACAGTTACTTCTTTTGACCCTTTAAATAGGCAGACTGACTGATTAAAAGTTTGAAGACACCTGTGATGCTATTTACAGGACACACCTTAGTTTAATATGTCCCTATGGTCAAATTATTTTCAATCTTTTCTAGGGGTACCATCATTTTTGTCCAGGCCAGTTTCATTAGTTTGTTTTTTAAAATGATTCTGTTGAACCACAATTCAAAAACAATAGCTGATTTTCATTAGTTCATTTTCAGTGAATTTTTATTTATTATTACTTTTGTCAGTTTCAAGTTATTTCAGTGACCATTGTGGGTTTTTCTTTCTTTAACGGAAGGGTACCAACAATTTTGCCTACGTGTGTATATAGTGCCTGTCTAGTCTTCCGACCACTCACAATGCTTTACACTACATGTCAGCATTCACCCATTCACACGCACACTGGTGTCAACCTGCCCATCAGGAAGCAATTTGGGGTTAGGTATCTTCCTCAAGGATACTTCAACATGTAATTTGAGGAGCTGGGAATCAAACCTTCCGATTGAGGGCGACCCGCTCTACCTCTGAGCCACAGCCCCCCAATGCGTCCTCAATGCATCTTGATTAGATTCACAGCTGTACTTAGAGCTGTCCACTTATGTTAATACCAGGTCTGAACATTGCCTATGATCTGCTGGTTGCTTTTCGCAAAGTTAACACCTTTTGTTCAACTACTGAGTTCTTGCAGTATTTTAAAAATGAAAGGCCCCTTGTGAATGTACATGTGTGGAGATCCTGTGTCCGGCAAGCAGGTGATGTTGTTGGTCTGATAGAAAGAAAAGAATAAAATAAGGAAAATATATCAAGCTAGGGCTAGGAATGTTTCATAGACTTGACATTAAAACACGGATGGTTTGAATACTAGTTAAGGGTATGCTTGTATTTTAAGATAAAATGGCATTTGGTCATACTAAGAATGCATTTCACAAACAAGCTCTGTTGCCAAATTTGCAAGCTTAGGCTTGTGTGGTGAAGGAGTCTGCCAGTACTTGAAGCTATGACAGATGGCTTGGTGCGCAGGTACATGCCTGTTACCTCAGAGCACTCATAGGAGCCCCTTTCACACAGAGATTTCGCAATACTGCCGTAAAGAAGATCCGCCATTATGCCGTCTTTGCTTTTTCACACTGAACAAACACTAGCCCATTTCACACTTCCTGTTCAATGTGGGACTGTTGCACCATTGTTCCGCCTCGCTGTTCTGTATGAAGGGTACGGAGACAGAATTGGGGGACAGAGCTGTAGGCTCAGTAGCGGAGGAGGACAATTCCTGATTGGCCGGCCACGTTTATGCAAATCTCAATGGGCAAACGTGTGCTTGTGATTGGAGGAGAGTATTACCCATAAAGTCCAGTAGAGGATAAAGCCTGTGTAAGTTAGAACAGCCTTACCCATTTCACGGACACAAGCCTTGATTTCTCTTGTCAGGAGCAATAGCCACTGATGCCATTTTTTTATCTTGCACAAACAAAATGCAAAACAAGTGATAATGGTAATAATAATAATTGCATTTCTTTCCCTTTTACAGGCAGCCAGGATTGATGTCTTTCAAGATTTAGACGCCAGCAGACGTCTAACACTAGGTACAAAACGTTTTTAATATTAAGTTTGTGAGTGTGTTCTCTTTTTTGTCATTGAGAAATGCTTGTTTGAAAGGAAATTTCATACATGTGAAATATCTTAAGGATTCCATTCCATTAAATTAACACCTGAAATGCAGAATTGTTACTTCTATTGCTTTAACTAGTCCTGAAAACTTTTGTTAAATTGATTGCAAAGGTTTAATGAAGCAGATCTTTGAAAGAAGGAACAGCATCTCCATCCAAGAAAAAAAAAAGCCAGATAAACAAAGAATATTATATGAACAGTGTGTAAACTGACATAAGCTATTAAAAAGCATTGCCTATATCGTTGAGACTCCAACTGATAGGTTTAGATATTTTCAACTCATTGTTATCATTGCCCCTGACAATACTAATGTGAGCTAGCCTAAGTAAGTGGTTTTTAGTATGAAATTTCCTTTGTATTTCCTGGGACTTTATACTTTCTTACTTAACTTTCATCGTGTTGATCACGCTGTAAACAGTAGAAATACAGAAAAAGTAATCTAACACAAATGTGTGCTTCCATGAATGTGATTGGCAAAAGCAGCACCTTGCTTTTCAGGTGTCAGATTTGTGCTGAGCACCGGAACAAAAACACTGACACATCACGACATTAAGATAACATCCAAAACACCAGATTCTCTCTCAGTGGTTTCTGTGACATGAGAAACACAACAGCAGGCACTAATACACTTCATGCCTCGTCTGATTGTCTGTAAATAAGATATATTTTAATATGTTGCTATAGACTATAAAGAGAAATACAGTTGTACCGACAGGATACAGTATTACACAGAAGCCATTTCCATGTCGCGAGGCAGACAAGCGCTTGTGTCACAAGGAGCGCAGTAAGACCCCGCAGATCTAAGAGGGATGTCAGTTCAGTAGGTGGTCCTTGTTGTGGCCTAGGACACATTTGCGTACACACTGCTAAAAGAATGTGGCCATATGTGGCTCAAATCACCTCCAAATTGCTTTTTTTTGTCCAACTAACAGTCCAAAAATTATACAAAACAGGAAAAAAGCATCAAATCCTCACTTTTGACAAGCTGGAACAAGGAAATGTTTGGTATATTGGATGATAATTTACCTCAGCAACCAATTTTTTCAGCCATAGTCAAACACTGTGCGTCGAGCTGAGCAAACCTTTTTCTAGTTGGTATTGCACCACCTTTTGCACAAACTCCGGCTTCTTCTCTTATATTTCACGCATCAAAAGTTAGTTCCCGTAGCTATGCGTCATTAATGTGTATGTTCTGCCTTAGCCCACTCCCTTGCTAGTAATGCACCCTTGCCCTGTCTTTTTGGGGTAGTGAGCCCACATGGCAGCGACCCCATGTTGTTTTGACCACCCCACCCTGACCCTGCTATGAAAGGGGATCACCGGTTGTCAGGTTCTTGATCACTCATGGTAGAACCCTTTGTCTGAGACCAATTTTGTCCTGGTGGACCCTACCAGGAACGGTTGCACCTAACCACATAGTTGCGAGATTCACAGGGACAAACAAACCCCTCCACTACTATAAGTTAAAACTCTGTAAAAGGAATTTACGTAGGGAATTTATGTCTAGTCACATCTCAACATCCACACTCTACACAGATTGAACAGTAAATTGTAAATCTACCTAGCAATTGTAAATGAGATTTTTTTTTTTTAGTGGCTTGTAAAATGTTCATAATAATGATATTAATGAATATATATTTTTCCAGATTTCCATTCAGATGTAACCCACATCATCCTGGATATTCCTAATCCTTGTGTGTCCAAGAAAAGGTCAGAATTTTCTTTTCAAGTAGGCCTATTGTGTAATTTTTTTAATATGATAATGGTTGTAGTTTTTCTTTTGTAATTTTATGCTTCTTTGTGTTTTCAGGATTGGGCAAAACAAGCCCTAGCTTCCAATCCTTGCAGAGAATGGCTCATGGGTGGGATTCATACTTCCATAACCTTCCACCGCTATCATCAGATCCAAGCACTTTGAGGAGGACATCAGAGTCGGAGCATATAGAGAACTTCATTGGACATGACTTCCCCAGCACAGTGGCTTCTCACGAAGCCCCTGCAACAAACTCAAACCTCAACACGAACTATTACTCAAATCCCAGTTTGGAAAATCCCAGTTCAGACTGTCTTTATCAAAGATACTGCAACGAAACGCCATGGCAAGCTGATGGAGAACAAATGGAAAAAGATTACTTGCCAAGATGTGGAAATAATGATATCTCAGATTTTGCCACAGATGGATTATCAACATCAGAATCTTTTCCTTCATCTTTTCCAACAGATTTACAAGAACTTAAGCAAGACTGTGGAATGCTAGCTACATCATTTCTTGAGGACTACTCGGATGTCAGTAGCTGCTCTGATGCAGATGTGGGGGAAACAAGGCCCTCTTGTAAATTCATGGCAAGTAATTCAGTTCCAAAACCTAAAACTGATGTTGCTACAAAACCCAGCTCATCAGAATGGCTTTTTACTGATACTGGAAATATGATGGTTCCGACTGAGAGTCTGTGCCCTAATATGTTAAAGGCTAATGAAATTTTGCCAAGTACATCAAATGTGATGGCAGTAGAAAACACAGTTGAATGTGCACAAAACAAGACGAAAAGTCGAGGAAAGAATGTGAAATCTCACACGGGACACAATCATACCTCTACTACTTCTTACAGGGTGACTACTACAGGAAGCGAGACTGTAGAGGATAGAAATGATGATGATGGCTGTCTAGATCAGAAACAAAAGGAGGATGCAGAGAGAGATCTCACTCAAGGAAAAAATTCAAACATCTCAATGAGTGGCCATGAAAACGTAACTGCTGATGGAATAGAGTGCCCGGATGGCAATGAGGATGAGCGGACTGCTGCAACTGCTCAAAATATCATGACTACATTGGACAATGAGCAAGATCACTCAGGTGAAAAAGTCCTACGAAAGGAAGTTAAGGAATCAGTCGACCAAGGAAATGATAATCCCAACTCCCCAGATGGTCAAAATAGAAATATGACAGAGGACAAGCAGGACAAAAGTGAAGTCCTAAAACGGGAAAGAAGAGAATCAAGTTCATTAGAAAAAGAGACTTTTGATGAGCAGACATCCACAAATCCCAACTCCACTGATGGTCAAGAGGAAAATGTGGAAACCAACTGTCAGGAGAAAGAAATTCAGTCATATACCTCTCAATCTTCGGTTCCACCGGGTATCAAAGTGTCTGATTCTAAGGATGCCACTGATGAGCTTGGGGAATGCACAAGTACCTCAAAAAGTAACAGTAATGATGTTGAATCCTGTTTGCGGTCATCTGAGCACCAGTCTTGCGAAAGTGTCGCTCAGGACAATAGTTGTCAGAGCCCTGCTGTGATGAGTGATGGTCATTTGAGCAATGCCAATGACAAGAATCAGTTAAATTTTGCAAGTCATTCAGAATCCTGCTTACAGCCAAATAGCTCCAGCACAGACGTAAATCCCTGTATAGAAAAAGAATGTACAAGTGCAGCAGAGAAGACAAATACCACTTCTTCTCCAGATCCAAATTGTAATGGTCCTGGTGTCACTAGTGACAGTCCTCCTATTGATACTAGTGACAAGAACGAGCAAGGTGATGCTAGCCATGTCGAATCCTACTTGCAGCCAAACAGCTCAAGCACAGATGTAAATTCCTGTCTAAAAAAGGAATGGACAAGTCTACCAGTGAAGAAAGCCACAACCTCCTCTACAGAGCCAGATTGTAGAGATCCGGCTGTGACTGGTGTCAATAAGGAGCAAAGTGTTTCTAATGGTTTAGAATTGGGTTCACAGTCAAGCACCTCGAGCACCGACGTAAATCCCTGTCTTGAAAAGGAATGGACAAGTCCAGCAGAGAATACAAATGAAACCTCTTCTCCAGATCAGCAACAGCCCCTCCATCAAAGTCCAGTGGCCCTCGATCCTGGAATTCTTAATAGAGATGATGCTAAAAATGCAAGAGAGTCGTCTGAAGAGTTGGACACATCTGCAGAGAAGCCGTCCATGCTTGGCGTGCTCTATGGTGAACCTCTGTCAAGAGAAGATTCTTCATGTGATGCTGATGAAACAAAACTTGACACTTCTTTGGCCAGACCTGAGAGTAACAGTATGAACTATTCAGAAGGACAAGCACCTCAGCTCAAATCATCTACACAAATGAGAAAACGTTTGCAGCCTGTTGTAGTATTGAAGACCTCAGAGTCAATAAATGGAACAACTAACTCTTATCATTGCACAGATTGCCAACACACAACCCACAATGTTGATCATCTTATTGAACACCACCATCGTTGCCATTCAGTGCACAATTTCCAGTTTTGCAAGACTTGTAATCTCTACCAGATGGGGACTGAAAAAGCAGAAACACATGTGTGTTGTGTAACCAAAGATAGCCCTCGGCTCTCTTCTGATTCCAGCCCAAGGAAGAAAAGAAAATATCACCGCGGCCGCAGGTGCCCTAGGTGTGGACTCATATTTGCAAGACTAACTCAATATATCACGCATGTACGTACTCACACTGGCCAAACACCCTATAAATGTAATGGATGTGGATTGTATTTTGCACAGTCTAGTAGTTTGCGAAGACACAAGAGTGTACCTGGTAGATGTAAGCAAACAAAACGTCCACTTACAAATCCTGATGCCGTTATCAAAGAAACAAAAGCACCACCACAAAAGGACCTTGTATGGAACAAACCATATCCAAATCTGCCCCAATGTTACGTAAAGCTTGTTGACATCGTTAAAACTCATCCGTGTAATATATGTGGTAAAAGCTTCTCAACTGAAACCAAGGCTAAAAAGCACTTCTACAACACACACAAGGGAAAGAGCCACAAATCAACCACAAAACACGGTGGTGAGAAAACCCCAAAAATGGAGAATGAGACAACCACAAAATATAAATGTCCTATCTGTCCACGGCTTTTCAAGTACTCCTACAACAGGGCTCGCCATTTGCGTGACTGTGTCAGAAATTCAGTGTGTGGTGGCAAGGACAAAGTTTCTGGTAAATATCGGTGTCCCTTGTGCAATGTCAAGTTCACTTTACCAGGCAACCGATTTAGACATATCAAAGCATTTTGCCTCAGAGAATGTGTTAATCGGCTTGCAAAAGAGGGGGCAAATGCAAAGGGACATGTTAAACAGAAACAAACAAAGGAAACTGAGCAGAAAACACAGACAAAGAAAGATGAACAGAAAAAACAAACACCCCAAGCTTTAACAGCCCTCAAGTTCGTACCACTTTACAAATGCAATCTTTGTCCAGCAGTTTTTGGACATGCTTCTGGAAAGTACAGACATATGAAAAAACATGAGCTGTTTAAACTCACTGGCAAAATGTTCAAGTACAGGAATTCAGTTTTCTCTACCTTGTCTAAACCAGCAACTTCAAGTAGTACAAAGACTAAAGACAGCAAGCATAACTCAGAACCAACTGAAGCAAATGGCAGTCTTGCCCTGAGCTGTAACTTTTGTGGAAGATGTTTCAACACGCCACAGTCACTGAAGAAACATGTGCGCAATCACCGAGGTGAAAAACCGTACCGCTGTCTGGACTGTGGAAAAAGATTCAAGAAACGTGCCTATCTGATTGGCCATAGAAGCGTTCACCAGAGGAGGATACAGTGCACTGTCTGCAGAAAGATTCTTCCAACCATTGGAGAACTGATCCAGCACAGAAGCACACATCTTAAAAGGGGAATGCTTCGATGCCCAGACTGTCCCCTGCAGTTCCAGTATCCTGCACATCTCCTTAGGCATCTAGACGCCCACAAAAAAAGAGAAAACAAGACCAAGTCACAAGACGCAAGTCAGCCTGAAGAGATACCACCATTAAAACCACAGCCGTCCTTGGAATCTGTGAAAGAGCAGAGTGGACCAAAGAAGCTACAGTGTTCCTTATGCAAAGAGGTATTTAATGATGCCCAAGTACTAAGAAAACATTGTCTTACACATATATCTGGGTCCTCGTCAAACCAGTGTCCATTTTGCAAACATAATTTCAATAATCGCCGCTATTTGCTGCGCCACATGGTCAAACATACTGGAGACAAACCTTTGTCCTGCACCAACTGTGGAAGACAGTTTTACCGCTACTTGTACCTTAAACTTCACAGTGAGAAGTGTTTACCTGCTCAAAGCAGACACCCTGTCACAACGGAGTCCGACACTAAGGCAAAGGGGTCACATCAGTGTTCCTATTGTCCACGGACGTTTAGTAAGAAGATCCGCCTGAAAAATCATCACCATGGCCACAAGGCAAACACTCTGCTTCTATGCTCAAGATGTGGGCAGTACTTTGGATCTACAAAATTAAATCATCATCAGAAGAAGAACTGCACAGGGAGTACAGTGCTCAACACTGAGTTATCATCTCCTAATGGCGATGTCTGTAAAAGCACTTCACAGACAAGACAAGATGTTCGTACAATGCCTGTAAAGTCAAAAGCAACCGAGATGCTTCACTTTAAATGCCCTCACTGTAGAAAGAGGTTCAGGTACAGATCGATACTCCTGAGACATATTGTTTCACACACTGGTGTGCAACCCTATGCATGTATGTACTGTGGACACTGTTATGGAAGTCAGACGATGTGTTTGCAGCACGAAGCTTTCTGTGATGGTGTTAACGAAGAGGGGCAGTCAAAAGTCAAAGATGCTTCTGCAACTCAATCATCAAAGATGCCTTCTCTCAGAGAGGGAGCACAAAAGCCCCGAGCAGAAGGTGAAGCACAGCTCAAGTGCAAATTCTGCACCAAAACTTTCATGAAGTCACGAAGCCTGCGGCGTCACATTTTGACACATAACGAAGTGAATCCTTATCGCTGTAAAGCCTGTGACAGCTGCTTTTCAAGGTATGATCACCTGAAAGTACACCAGGGTCGCTGTAAAGGGAAAAAAACGCGATTGCAAGTCTGCATACCCAAAATCAGTTTAGATTATGTTGGCACGGGTTGGCAAAATAAGATTGGTATGGATCCTACTGAAAAGCAGGAGACATTGGAGTGCAAAGTCTGTTCAAGGAGCTTTTCAACTCAGTCCAAACTTTCCCGTCATAACACTATGTTCCATATTGCAAAATTATTCAATTGCACACGCTGTGGCTCGTCATTCGCTCATGAAAAATCAATGAAAAAGCATAGGAGGATGGTTAAGTGCAGAAAGCTCTTCAGAGAACCAAATGCTTCTCCATCACTGGAAACTAATCAACCAACAGAACATGTGACAAACTCGCTTAAAGGGGTGAGAAGTACTATTATACAGCGAATCCAGCCTTATTTAAACAAAAAGTACAAATACACATGTAGCTTTTGCCCCCGTGCTTTCCAGAACACCTGGCAACTGAACGTGCACACCCGCCTGCACACAGGAGAGCGGCCATATGCCTGTGATGATTGTGGTCTGAAATTTATAAGGAAGGATTATGTGCTGCGTCATGCCGCAAAGTGCACCAAAAAAAGATGCATTTCAACACCAAGATCATCAGAGTCCACAGTTTGCCAAAGCCAACAGTCAGCCTCTAAAAGCCCACCAAAAGGCTTTTCTTGTGCATATTGTAGTTCCCGTTTCTTGCTATTTTCACAGCTTCAAGAGCATTTTTTAAATGCACACAAGCTGGAAACAAAAGTTCCCCCAATGTCCACTGCTCCCCTACAGCACCATCTGTCAAATATACCAAACATCAAAAAAGAGCCTTTGGATGACAGTTGTGACAAACAGCTTAGTGATGGTGCAAATTTAATCTGTAAATTAGATACAGCTCTTGACAGTGAGGTCCCCAATCCATTTCCCTGCCCAGAGTGCAATATGTCCTTTACAAATAAAGCTGGACTAACTGGTCATCTGCGTATACACACAATGGAGCATCCTTATAGTTGTAAGACATGCAAGAAGGGCTTCTGGAATAAAAGTCTTCTCCGTAATCACAGCAGGAAATGCAGACGCATTTCACAGAAAAGCCAAGCAGAACAGTTGGAGGTCCCTCTGAAAGCAGAGATTGATTTTGTGCTTAATGACTCTGTTCTGGTATTCAAAGAAGCCTCCGAATCAACTGGCACTGGGGTTTTGCAGACCAACTTCTCCTGCAAAGATGACTTGATGGATGAATCCCCAGAAAATTCAGAAGGAAATCAGGTGCAGAGCAGCTCAAGTAAAGAGAAAAAAGCTGTGCAGTACCAATGTTCAGAATGTGATAAGAGCTTCACAGATGGCTTATTGCTCATTAGTCACCTTGAAGACCATGGAAGACAAGAACAAGCGAAAAAGCGCAATGCATGTCTAAAGTGTGGGCAGGTGTTCGCTAGTGCAGGAAATCTTACAAGACACATGAAGATACATGTAACTGATAAGAAATACCCTTGCCCTGACTGCTCCAAGCTTATTGATACCATATCTGATCTCGAAATCCACAGAACATGTCATGACCCAAATAGGCCTTTTACTTGCAAACTGTGTAATCAAAGGTTTTGGACAAGACCATCTTTATGTAATCATTACAAAGAAGAACATCCAGATGATGTGTTTACTTGTCGTTTCTGTAACAAGGCCTATTCAGTCAAAAAGTCACTAGCAAGACATTATAGAAGATGGCATAAAAAAGAACAGAAGAATGTTGGCAAAACTATACAGGAGAAAAGCAGCGCTGAACAGCAATCCAGCAGTCAAGTCAGTACAACTGGTGAAAGCGATGAGGATGAAAATGCCGGCAGTGAGGACAGCGACTCGGACTCCGCGCCGTACTTCCCATGCCACGTATGTGGCAAGACATTCCCAACATCGGAAAGCCTCGAGGACCATCAGCGTTGTCACCTGGGTGAAAAACCACACGAATGTGCAGAATGTGGTAGATGCTTTTTCCATGCATCCCAGTTGCAGCAGCATCAACGAATGCACAAGTCTGAATTTCAGTGTCAGGCATGCGGCATTGGTTTTGTCTCACTCTTTGCACTGCGTAAACACAAGCATACTCATGGAAAGAGCCGTCCGTTCCGTTGTTCCAAGTGTGATTTCAGTTTCACAGGACCCTTGCAGTTGGCAGAGCACATGTCTACCCATCGCGAAGAGAACTTCCCCTGTGACATATGCAATCGTGTGTTTCTCTCCAAGAGTAGTAGAGCTGATCATCGGAAAAGCCACTCTAAGTCAGGTGACCTCCCCCCGCCTTTGATTTCAAAAGAAGAACATGAGAAGCCTGCTACCCTCTCTGAAAGCTCATCAGTATCTCCCAAAGAACTTAAATATCGTTGCGGTGTTTGTGGGGAGCGTTTCGTAGACCCAGAGCAGCTCTCGGAGCATGGCTGCATGGCAGCCAAAGAGCGACCATACTCCTGTTCAGACTGCGATAAACATTTTCTGCATGCATCTCACCTGAAAAAGCACACGGCCACTCATCAACTATCTTTGTCTAATATTGAATATCCATGCAATCAATGCAGCAATAGTTTTTCCACCTCTCAGCGCTTCCTCAGCCATCTGAAGAACCATGATGATACTGCGGCAGAAGTTAAATATACCACTGACGGTACACGTGGTTTCATATGTCCAGTTTGCAATCGGTGTTTTGCCAGTGCCACTGGGTTGATTTGTCATTTTCCCACGCATTCTGACAGTACCTTTGAATGCAAAACTTGTAAAATGACATTCCCCTCTAGAAGTAAGCTAGAAGAACACGAGTGCCATCTTGTGAAATCAGCTACTGAATTTGAATGCACAGAGTGCGGCCAGAGCTTTTTGGGAAGCGACGTTTTCCGCCAACACCACTGTTCCCATCAACAACAATCAACAGCGAAAGCCGAACACTCAAATCCATCAGCCAAGACATCCCCTCCAGCTTCTTATCAAGCAGCAGGAGAGGACGAGGAGATCGACGTCACCGGAGAGGACTTGTTCAATTGCCCCATTTGCTCAATGCAGTTCTCCTCAAAAAGTGGCCTTTTGGAGCATCAAAACAAACAACATCGAAATGAGAAGCCATTCGAATGCCAGCAATGTGGAAATAGGTTTGCCAAGAGGCGGTACCTCAAAGAGCACGAGCGAAGGCATCGTCAAAAAAACGCGGCTCAATCAGCCGAAAGCAAGATCAAATGTACCCAGTGCAACGCCGAATTTAATACAGCACGAGAGCTGTCATCGCATATGAGATTACACGCTGAAAAAGAAGTTGGAAAGTTCCGCTGTGATATGTGCTACAAGTCGTTCAGCCAGTGGTCTCATCTGAAGCAGCACCAAGAAAGTCATGTTGGCCAAGTTGTATATGAATGCACAGAGTGTGACAAAGCGTTCGCTTTCCCTCACCTACTGGAGGAACATCAACAGACTCATGCTGGGTCCTCTCAGTAACAGTTGTTGAATACCATCTACCTTATCTTCCCTTTGAATATCTAGCTAAAGTAACTTGAAATCCCTTTCATGCCTTACATCTGACTCTTTACCTCCACTTGTTATCACAATTTAGATCCAATTTGTATTTTTGGCCCTTGTTACATACTAACAATGATCTTGGCTCATGTCACTATGATGGAGCATCTTCTCCTGCGTTTCTATTTACATTGTATATATTTTTTGTTCGAATACGGGATTTGTATACAGTAAATTAGCAACATAGTTTCTTGACAGTGTTTGTAAATCTATGACAAAATTGTGTAAAGCTGTTTAACATTCTGTGTGAGGAATACAGGCGATGCATGATGGGATAAAATGTTTATGAAAAGTCTAGGATAAAGGCTGACATTTTTTTTATCAAACATGATCACCTTTTATGTTTGACATTTATTTTGAAATAGCGTTTAGTCAGTTTTGTTGATAAAATGTAAGATAAACTGGTCATTTTAATCGAATGGTATTTTCTATGACTTCATGTATTATAGATAATTTTGTAATTTTCAGTTTAACATTTCCCTGTATTTATCATGGGTTGCATTTTTTTCATGTTGCTAGTTTTGCAAGTTGCAAGTTAGTTTTGCAAATTATTGTACATGCATTCGAAAATATGTTCTAATTGAATATTCTTTTCACAACCCGAGGATGTTACTTTCATAAGAAATTTGAGTTGATGCATTCAATTAAGGAGTAAAGTCAACTCGAAAATCTATTTCTGGGTCTCTCTTTCTTTGTGTTTCTGTGTAATTTGGAGGAAGCTAACAGAAAAAAAGCTTGTCATAAAAAGCTGCACAAATTTGAGCTATGTTGAAATCCAGATTTATGTACTCAATATGAGGAATCAAGAAACTTTTTAATAAGTAAATACTACTGCCACAAACAAAAACAGTAAATACTTTGTGTAATATTGTACATCAGCAAGCAAATGTATTGACAATCCTAGATTTGAGAGCAGTTCGGTGGTTATTAAAAGTGCTAAAAATCAACTTATAACTGTAAACAACACATAGGGAAGCTTCGAACATTTAGAATATATATATATATATATATATATATATATATATATAGAGAGAGAGAGAGAGAGAATTTTTGCTTTTTCTAGAAAACGCAAAAAGCTGGTTCCACTTTGTAGATGACAAAATAGTTGCCATACAGGGCAGTGTGGCAGATCAGTGGTTAGCACTGTAGGAAGTTGGTCCTGGTTTGAATCAAGCAGACGCCTGGGGCCTTTCTGTGTGGAGATTGCATGTTCTTCATGTGTCTGTTTGGGTTTCCTCCTACAGTTTAAAGACATGTAGGCTAGGCAAACTTAAACTCTTTGGTTGTCTACTCCTAAAATTGGTTTTCTGCCTTCAACCTCTCCAAAAACAAAATACTGTATTAAATGTGGTGGCCTTTTTGTTTCTTGTATCTGTTTGCCATTTGACAGTAGATTTAATGGTGAAAATGCCCACAGTCTCTCTGGTCTAAGATTATCTTTATTTTGGGGTTTCATTACAAACGGAGTTCTATTAAAATACAGAAATAAAATGTAAATACCTTGCAAAGATTAACAATGATACAAACTAGAGATGCACCGAAACATGATCGGATATTGGGCTGATACTGACTCAAATTGCTGAATCGGGTATCGGTGACAATATGGCCGATCTATTCAATTAAATTCTATTTTTGTATGCTATATACATTATATACTGGAATTGTTAGGTTTCGAACAATTTGTTGTTGCATTAAAATGGTTTACAATTGAACTGCAACTCATGTTAATTGTTAAGATTTTTTTTACCAAGTTGCACGTGTACGATTTTATTATTTTAATACAATTTAGTAAAATTTTATGTATGTATTTATTTGTTTCATTTTGTTTTACAAAGTTAGGAAAGCAATCTTTAAGTCAAGCCTGATCCAGTCACTTCCACACAGTGAGGCATGCAGTTTTTTAATTAAACACTGGTATCAGATCGGTACTGCGTATTGGCCGATACCCAAATCCCAGGTATTGCTATCGGTATATCGGGACTGAAAAAGTTGGATCGGTGCATCCCTAATACAAACCTGAGCCATATATACCGTAAGTAGGTAATCCTAACCATATCAAGCTGTGATCACTTTATTATGAACAAAAAACAATGAATACAAAATATATATTATTCATATATTTGACTTAAGGCCATAGCATAATGAGATGAAGGACTGATAGTGAAGAAAAACACAGCTTCAGCACTGGCTCAGCCCCACAGAGCTTGTCATAGCAGGTTAGTTTCAGGCCATTAGTTGTCATGGTAACAGATACAGTAATCCTGTTTTTTGAGAGTCCTTTTCTCGGACCAGAAAATGTAGGAGCTCCTGACTTTGCAGGAGAAAGGGTTTGGTTAATTGGCTTTTTTATTTATTTCTGGAGTACCCCTCATAGATGCTGCATAACCATAGGATTATGAAAGAGGATGCTTTGGTCACCATATCATATACTTTTACTTGTAACCTTGGCCCAGAAGGATATTGTGAATCAGTCCCAGTGATGTGGGCCCCACTAATGGATTTTACAAAGACGTTTGCAGTTGATTTGAGTAAGACAAGGGAAATCACATCAAAGACGAGAGTTGTTTTCAGTTCCAGTGACTCTCTCAACCAATCCATTATTGCCTGCCACTGATGCACTGGACTTGATCAGGAGAGAGGACCTGAGAGCAGCCCTTGTAAGGAAACAGAGAAAGTGTCACTCCACTCAGTGAACAGTTACCGAATATGAATGTTATGAATATTAATATCACACCATCAAGTGTCTAACTCTGAAAAGACCTGGAAGCAATATGGTCCTTAACGTTAAACCTCTTAATACCTGCCCCAGAGGAGCTGCATGAGATGTGGGAGTAGTCTGGGAAAGTAAAGAATATGAATCTCCATATCCTGAAAATGTAGATATACAGTTCATGCTCAGCCTGGTTGAGGTGCTGGGAGTCCTGTTGCTAATATCAGAGCACAAATTCTTGGGAAAGTGGCTCAGCCTTCATCAAATTAAACAAAACAAGTTCTGTGAACTACAAGATCCACATTTCAGAGAGAGAGAGCAGCCAGCAGCTGCAGTCTTATTTCATCCCAGTAGCACTCACTTTAATCAAGCGGTTGAGGAAGTCAGTGAGGCAATGTTAAATTATGTGCCCGGTTTGCAGAATAGGAAGCAGCTTGATCTGTATCAGTATCACATTTTTACAGTTAGAAACCCACTGTTCCCCATGCTGAAGAGCTGTAGCTGGGGACAATGTGGTTACTGGATGTGACTGGACTGTATCTTATATTAGTGAAGCAGACCATAATCTTGTTTCCCTCGGGGTATAGTAGCCTACCATGAGAAATGCCTGGCCATTCAGGGTGCAAGTGCTTTCTGGCCATTATCCATTGGTGACTGATCAAACACAAGCCTTGAGACTGCATATAGAAACTGCAGTAGTTCCCTCTCTCCATGGTCAACCTTACAGTTGACATGCTAAAATATTTCCTCTATTAATATGTGGAGCTGCACCATAAAAGCTCAAGTCCTCAGTGCAGAACCTTTCTGCATAATATGTTCTACCTGTCTGTGTCTGACTGCACCGCCTTTTAAACTGATACATGAAGCTCATGCTATACAGGCAAGTAGCAATTATGAACTACACAGCACATCCCAACCACTTCACAGCTCTCTAATAAGCCAGAAGAGGGCTTTTAGCCACAGGGCTTCAGGGACAAATGTAATGTTAAAGTCATTCAGTCATGTTTCTTTTTCCAGTCCTGGCGGGAGCAGTTGTACAATATCTCTTCTTATATATGTTTCATACTTTCAATTTGTCAAATTAACATTTTAGGACACTGTGGTGGCATCAAACATTTTTTATGGAGTGGTCTGCTGGGGCAGCAGCATCTCGGCTGCGGAGAGGAAGAGACTCGACAGAGTGATCAGGAATCCTCGACACAGTGGAGGTGGTGGGAGAGAGGAGGATGATGGCTAAGCTGTCATCCATGATGGAGAATGACTCCCACCCCATGCAGGACACCATCTCAGCACTGGAGAGCTCCTTCAGCGGCAGGCTGCTCCACCCGAAGAGTGTGAAGGAGCGCTATCGCAGGTCCTTCCTTCCTGCAGCTGTCAGACTCCACAACCAGCACTGCTCCCAGTAGACCACTTACACTTACACACCAAATACTGACAATAACTGCACTACACTGTATAATGACTGTGCAATATCATTATCATTATTACTACTCATGCTGTGCAATATTTTCAGGTGGAATTTCATTTCATTCTCACTGTGCAATATCATTTTCCACTTGTGCAATTTTGTTAATAGTCTGTTTATTGTCAATACTGTATATACTGCTCCTATTTTTATACTTCCTTCTATTTAAATGGTTCATATTTTGTTACACTTTGTTTAGCTCTTTTTTTTTTTACTGTGTTAGCTGATGCATCTTGTTTTTTGCACTATCCCCTTTGCTGCTGTACACTGCAAATTTCCCCACTGCAAGACTAATAAAGGAATATCTTATCTTATCTTATTAGTGTTAGATTTATATTAATTATCTTCAGGTGTGCCTGAACCTTTAAAGACAATAATGCATTAAATATTATAAGGGCGTTGAAAAAAAAAGAAAAGGTAATTGACTGAGTTCTGCAGTTGGACCCTCTTAGCACCAGGTGCACACTGGAAAAAAATAATTTGATGCATTTTATGTTAGACATCTGGTTAAAATTGTGATAATGCACAAAAAAAATAGATTGCTGATTGTGTAATGCTCAATACAATTTCTGCATTATTTACTGCAATTTGTTTACATCATTCATATAAAATTAAATTTAAAAACCAGAATGTAATATGGCACTTAAATGCACAAAATGGGTTTAGTTTCAACAGATATTATTGTATGCAATTTCAGCAATAAAAATATTGTATATTATAATTGTTTGTTTGTTTGCTTTTCTTCTTTGAGGTATTTATTTATTTTCTATCTTTTATTTTCTTTGTTTTCTTTGTTAGATATGTGAAATACATGAAATGTCATGTCTCTCTTTCTTTGAAATTCTGACTAAACATTTCATTGTATAATTTAATTATTAATATTGTTAGTCTGTCTGTATGCATATATATGTATATATGTTTATATGTAAAATTCAATAAAAATATTGTTTAAAAATAAAAATATATATATATATATTATGAGGGGGGTTGAAAAAAAAAGGTAATTGACTGAGGTCTACAGTTGGACCCTCTTAGCACACTGGAAAAAATAATGCATTTTATGTTAGACATCTGGTTAAAATTGTGATAATGCAAACAAAAATTGCTGATTGTGTAATGCTCAATAAAAATGTCTGCATTATTTCCTGCAGTTTGTTTAATTCAGACACAGAGCGCCTCACATGACCTGCAATTTCAACTGTCCACTGTAGCGCCAAACCTTTGCGCAGCAGCCATTGCGCACCGCCCGCATCTTGCCCATCTGGCACCGCACCGCACCGCACCGCACCGCTTCTCCGAGAGGCGCTTGAGTGAAACGCGCATGCGCAGTGTTAGACCTCCTGTGTGTCTTTCCTTTTCCGCGCCTGCTGCAGCTGCAGCTCCGGGCTCGGCTCGGTGCTCTTCCTCTCCTGGCACAGCATCACATTTGTTCTCCATAGAGCAGAGCCGAGCTGAGCTGAGCTGAGCCGCGTCTCTCTCTGCATGGACACATCTGCTGGAGCCGCCAATATATCTTCTCCAGTCTCACATTGAGGAATAACGCTGCTGCAGCTCCTGAGGCTGGTGAGTACGTGAAGGTAACACACGGTGTGTGATTGTGTGCAGAAGCTGCTCCATAGTAGGTCATGGTAGCTGGATTGTTAGCGGTAGTTATTGCTTTTCTCCGGCCTTCCTTCTCCGGTAACGTGGCCGACCACCTCCCCCTTGGTTAGCTTTCACTAGCAACCCAACAAGACCTTGGGTGTTATGCATGGAAGCGTCAGATACCAAGGTAGCAGATGAATAGTGCTCATGTGAGAAGATCCTCATAATAGAGCTTGTAATAACGATACTATGTGTGTGTGTTATTGGTGAAACAACATCCCATTCGTTTGCAATGTAGTCACTCTGCAGTAGCAAGCTATTGTAGCTTGAGATCCTCAATATCCTGGTGTTATTATTATTATTATATTATTATTATTATTTCTTGGCATAGGGTTCCTTCAGTGTGTGGTGTTGCGTTCAGGTACACTTAATGTTTGGTGGCTTGTGGTGTATAGTTAGATAATGCAAGCCGCAAATAAGGCTCTCATTCCCGTGCATGACAGCTTAAAATGTTTAGATTTACATGTTTATGTTTATGCTGTGATATTTTTTTTTTTTAACTAAATCAAACGTTTATAATTTTGAATATGTGTGTGTTGAATAGAAAAGAGAGAGGGGTTCAAACATGCCCCAAAAGGACACCTTCAAGAGGAGCAAAACTTAACCAGCATTATTATAATTATAAATTGTGATTATAACGTTATATTATTATTATTATTATTATTATTATTAGTGATGTCAATCGATTTAAATATTTAATCCTGATTAATCGTAAATGAATCACACATTTATCTGTTTCAAAATGTACCTTAAAGGGAGATTTATCAAGTATTTAATGTTCTTATCAACATGGGAGTGGATCAAATATGCTTGCTTAATGCAAATAAATGTATATATTTATTTTTTGACATCGATTAATGACACAAATTAATGACAAATATTGGCCAGAAATCCTCACAGGTACTGTATTAAGCGTAAAATAATATGCTCAAATCATAACATGGCAAACTGCAGCCCAACAGGCAACAACAGCTGTCAGTGTGCTGACTTGACTATGACTTGCCCTAAACTGCATGTGGTTATCATAAAGTGGGCATGTCTGTAAAGGGGAGACTCGTGGGTACCCATAGAACCCATTTTCATTCACATATCTTGAGGTCAGAGGTCAAGGGACCCCTTTGAAAATGGCCATGACAGTTTTTCCTCGACAAAATTTTGGAGCGTCATTTAGCCCCCTTCATGACAAACTAGTATGACATTGTTGGTACCAATTCCTTATGTTTTCTAGTTTCATATGATACCAGTATCTTCACTCTAGCTTTAAAACTGAGCCCACTACAACCTCTGGAAGATCGATTGCGTTAATGCTTTAAAGAAATTAGTGGCGTTAGAAGAAATTTGCGTTAATGTGATGTGAAGATTTTTTTGCTAAGTTGCTAACTTGGCAAAAAAATCTTCAAAATGATCAATAATTACAATTCAGGTGTAAACCTTTTTAATGCAGTAACAAATTGGTCAAAACTTAAACAGGAATTCAAATTCAGTATATCATGTATATAGTATACATATAGAACTGTTGCAAGAATTTAATAGATTGGCCCCACTGTCACGATTACCGATCCAGCTGTTTGAGTCAGTATCAGCCCAATATCCGATCCGGTATCGGTGCATCCCTAGTCATCATCCAAGTGGAATTAAAGAAAACACCCATTTTACACCTGATACTCCATAAAGACAATGCACTGGCAGTAAACATCATTGCATCACACAAAGAAAAGACCACCAAATACAAAGATAACTATCAAAATATATAAATAAAAATATTAATATCACAAAAATGCATTATTAAATTAAAATAAAATACAAATCAAGTACTGCCCACTTTATTTAACCGGATATACAAATTGATGTGTCGTTACATGGACATAGGAAGGCTAGTCTCACATGTCTCGCTAATTGGTTTCGATCAACAACACAGCTCATCATGGTTTGGCCCTGCTCGGAGGCAAGATCACTGTATCGCAGCCAGGTCTGCATGATTTTTTTCCCTGCTGTGAGGATAAAGTGGAAATGCACCTGGTCCTGGGGAGGCTAAAGCATGCTACACAAAGCCAGTGGAAATGATGCGTAAATCTGCAGCTGTGGGATGTGATCCCATTTCTGCAGAAAGACCAGATGGATTTGCTGGCCACGGGCAGGCGGGGCTGCATCTCTTCATGTTGCAATCCAGGGCATCTCTCAGGTGCTCTGTGGAGTTGGATGCTGGGATAAAATGTCGGCCAAGGCAGCACCACTAAGCATGGCCGTTTCTTAAAATTTGCAGCCCTAGGCATTGTTCCAACTGAACCATGTTTGCTAAAACCCCACCTAACAATGTTTTGTAGGATTGGCAAATTGGAATACCTCATTACACAAACTATATTGCTCGTCATATATTTGAATACAAATTTTTTTTTTGTAAAGAACACAAAATAACTCTAGTTTTCTCATGCTTACATTCCTTTTGTTTTCCAACAATTGAGACCATGTTTAAAAAAGTAACTGCTTTTAACAGTGAAATGAATGAGAATTGTTTTGGTGTATACAGTAGGGCTGAAATGATTCTTTGAGTAATTCCAGTAATTTGATTACTAAAAATCGACGCAAATTCTTTGTATCGAAGCTTTGAAATTATTTTTTTAAATATATTGTTTGCATTTCAGAAAATATTTTATTTAAAAAACAGAATGTAATATGGCACTTGAATGCACAAAATGGGTTTAGTTTCAACAGAAATTATTGTATGGATTATTATATAGATTTTTCTAATGAAACCAATTAGTTGTTCATTTTAAGAGACCCGTCTTAATTTCTCTTTTGTAAATTTACAATTGCTCTTTAATAATAAGAGAGAAAAAGTATTTATTTTCCGCTTACCCGATTGATCGATGGAATCGTTTGTAGAATACTCAAAGATAATCGATAGCTGCAGTCCTAGTATACAGGTATGCCAGTGGAATGCGTAGAAAGTTTTAAGGTTGAAAAATGTATTTTTTGGAAACAATGTTAAAATTGTGATTGTGTGTCCATTTTCACTTGGTGACATCATGTTTGTTTATGTTGTGTGTGATTTACAGGACACTTCCTTGCGTGACCACAACACCTGGATTGCCTGGTACGTTTGGCTGCCATGATGCTCGGGTTACAAGGAAGCACTTCATCCCCCAAAGTGTATCGTTGTGTGGCGTGTTCAGCTACCTTCACTGGATTGGCCTCCTTGCTAGTACATCAGGCAACCCATGCTAGTGCACTCTCCAAGGTTCCTGCCCCTGCACAGCCTAACTTCAGCCCACCTTTCACACTGTTTGCAACTATGGACTCATCCGGCGAGCACCCCAGTCCACCAACACTCTTGCCTGAGTCACCTTCTTTATATATTTGTGATTGCGGAGAGGAGTTTCAGGACTTCAATCTTATGCTGGAGCATAAGCGCTCACATGACTCTCAACCACAGCCACTGCAAGATAGTAATAGCGTTCTCTCTAGTGGAGCAGGGTGCGATGACGTCTTTCCCACCCAGCGTGTATCATTCATTCCAATTGTGACTCAGCCAGGCTTGGTCCTTAGTTGCCCCTCTACCTCAAGGTTGCCAGCTGTCGAACTACCCACATTAACAGACCATAAAGCAGATGTAAGCCTGAAGGATGGCATTGCCATAGTAACCACTCCTCAAGGCCAGTGTACACCCCCTCAAAATGACAGTGAGAAACAACTTGAGAACATAACAGCCACAGCAGAGCACATACCAGATACTGTAGAGGACATTTGTTTGCAGGACCAAACAAATTCTGTTCTCAGCAGCGAAAAGGGTAAAAGTTTGCCAGGAAATAACTCCCTAATGAAGCTGTTGGCATCAGCATACATGAAGCAATTTCGACATCCTCTGTCTCCGAATCAAAACAGTGAAGTGAAAACAGTTACCCCCAAACAAGAAGTCGTCCCGGTTGATATAACACCAGTAGCAAAAACTGAGGTGCCCCCGACCAGCGATCTCTCGATAGCAGAGTTAAGGCGGCTGCTTGCAAAACCTGGTATAAAGACAAAAGCTCCATCCATCAGCAAAGTCCTTGAGTCCAGTAAGAAGAAGGTTGTGTCTCTGACTAAGACTTTCTCACCTGTTGTGGTTCTTGAAACTCGTCAAAAGCTCATTGGTCATGGCAGTAATGGCACATTTGGGAGATATCAATGTGGCCGCTGTCGAAGGGTCTTTCCAAACTTGGACAAGCTGACAGAGCATCATTTCTTGCACAAAAAAGAGAGGATTAAATGTTGTCGTCGCTGCAAACAGCTGATCATTGGGCGGCTGCCTTTACCTGACAATCACGTATGCCCTCAGTTAGGAAACAAGAGCATGCAGCCATCAAGCTCTTTTAAAAATAAGATACCATTTGGCCAAAAAATATTGCCATTCCATAGTCTAAACAATTCAAAAAAAGTTTTCTTTTGTCCATTGTGCAAGCACAGCTACGCACGGAGGTGGAACCTCAAAATGCACAAGTGCCAGGGCCCAGGCTCAGCCCCCTCTCCGCAGGCCAATCCCTCCATTCAGAGAATGCCAGTACTGAGATCAAACAGTGAAGCCAAAACGGATGCAGATGTTAAAGCTGGATCTCTACTCAACAAGAGTGTTGCCGTGGGCACCGAAGTTACTGGTCGCATCAAGGTCGAGGTGACCTCTCAAAATTCAGAGCAGCAGTTGGCCTGGACTCCTCCAGCAAAAAGCTTCTCACCATTCTACCC
The DNA here is from genome assembly GCF_015220745.1 of Sebastes umbrosus. NCBI lineage: Eukaryota > Metazoa > Chordata > Actinopteri > Perciformes > Sebastidae > Sebastes > Sebastes umbrosus. The sequence goes on from NC_051279.1 coordinate 20,189,242, forward strand.
CAAATCTCCCGTGATGGAGGAGCACGAGAACGCCTCTCTGTGTGTGACTTCGCACCAGCAAGGAGATGAAAACACTAGCTGGGATTCAGCCACAGTTGATAATGAAGACAGTGATGAAGGGGAGTGGACAATGCCCTTGGATGATGAAATGGAGGTGCTTGACTCTACAAAAGATGCAGGTAACGACAGAGAGGTGAAGAAGTCCGCAGGAACGGCGCCCCCTAGCCTGCGCTATTTTGTCAGTGATGGTGTAAAACGTTACCCTTGTACCAGGTGTCAGAAAACCTACAGTCGCCCATCTACTTTGAGGCGCCATCTACGGCTGTGTGGATTTAGGCCGCGTGTAACTGGGCCTGTAGCACAGAGTGGTGGTCAGGGTGCCACTCTTCTAACTGCCAACAATACGAAACCAATGTTTGATTGTTTTGTCTGTGGGAAGACCTTTAACCGCAAAGATAACATGATGGTTCACAGAAGGAAATGTCAGATGCAACGAACAATTGCAGATGGTGGACAGGTGGATAGTAGCGGGACTGCGCAGCAGAGTATGTCGGGCACTGCAACAGACTGTCAAACCGAGGAGGATGATGGAGGCAACTGGGGCATCATGTCGCTGCCCTCGGTGCTTCCCCGGAGGGTGACGTGCGAATGCGGGGTCGGATTTACATCTCCAAGGCTTCTCCTGGAGCATCTGCAGAAGCATGCACGAGAATCCTACACATGTCCGACTTGTGGAGAGACTGTTAATTCCTGGGCAGACTACGAAGTTCACCTGCAGATCCACATGCATCCTCGTCACCAGCTGCTGAAGGGAATACAGCCATCACAACCTCTATTGCTTAGATTTCAGCAACAGCCGCCTCAGCTGCAGCCATCTCAGCCAGTGCATCAGCCTCAACCGAAGCAGCATCGCACAGAGCCGGTTCAAAATACAACAAAGAAGCAGCAGCGGATTGTATGCTCGCGATGTTGCAACACTTTCTCCACTCGCTGTTCCCTTCGTAGGCACCTATCCTGGAATCGATGCAAGGGTGTACGGGCCACAAATCCCGCAAACCCGCCCAAGACGTATCACTGTTCCAACTGCAACTCTGACTTCCCGAACACAATCAGTTTGATGTTTCACCAGAGGAGCGGGGCTTGCAAGCCCGCCGTCAAGCCTGTGCGTTGCCCTGCTTGCCTTCGCTGGTTTGGCACCATGGACGGTTTGCAGAAACACCTGCTGACTCACAAAACAGACAAAACTCAGAAACAGTCTGACTTATATCGCTGTGACGTCTGCCAGGGCACATACCCGAACCTGAAATCACTCAAAAACCACCGCAGGAGGATTCATCGCATCATGGCTGGAGACACCAAGCCAAAAACACAAGAGCAGCTGACTTCTTAATGACACTTTCTGAAAAAAATGGCTAACAGGGGAGCGGTGCATTTAAGAACAGACCACATTTTAGCATAGTTCGTTCTTTCCATATGTGCCAATTGTATTTTACTTATGTTTGTTTTTTTGACACTGTACAGCCACATGAGTTTTTTTGTTGTTTTTTTTAAAGCAACTCTGAGAGTGTTATAGTAGCTCGCCACTGTAAAAAAAGAAGCTTTGGTATACTGTACAATTTGTTTTATCCAGTTAATCCCTTATATTGCATAGTCTCATTAGCCTGTAAGTGTTTCTGAGTATTTGATAATCAAACTTTTATGACAGAGTTTGTGATGTAGCTCGTTGTTGTTCCTGGTGTTAATAAACATACCAGTATGTGAAACAAGTATGTTACATCATTTTGTGTGATTATGGGACCTATATCCAAGCCAGGAATAACTCTTTTTACAGCTGTCTGGGGGTTTATGTAATGGCTTTTCACAATTATCCAGATAACCAACAATCCTGCTTTGTGAGACAGGCATTCTCATTTAATATAAATATCTAATCCACAAGAAAATAGTATACTTAATATGAAAGAACTTGTTAGACACAAATCCAAGCTGAAAGAGCCAGGGAGGCAAATACAGTATGTACATGTTTTTGCTACTACACAATGACATATTTTGATTATCGGGCCTTTATTACTATATTAATGCACAATAACTGTAGGTATGTTTGTCTTTCCATTAGATGGATCATCAGGGAGACCAGATATAAAGTGATGAATAATTAATTTGCTATGTTCACAAGATTTCAGTTCACAGTTGCTTTAATTTAGAAGTACTTCTTCACAATAAGATCATGGTGTGCATTTTAGAGTTAATTATATACATTTGCCTCCAGATTATGTATGCAAACTAATCAATGAAATATAGTGTCACTGTCGAGGTTGGATTATCAACAGCCCCGGGGCCTCAAAAAGCTCCACTTTTTTTTCAGCTTGTCTATGAATATATGAGTATGTACAATTTAAAGCATAGAATCAGCTGACATGTTAAGGGCCTTAAGGTGGCTCATAGTTTATTACCTGATCTTGAGCCCCTGTTTTAAACACCATCTTTGTCAAATTTTTAATTTTAATATTATTTAATCTCATTTTGTATTTGTACTTAAATCAAATTACCACTCTTGTCAGTATTCCAGCATAGAAAACTGTACTTATTGCACAGAGTTTATTAGGAACAGGGGGCTTTACCACAGCTCTTAGCAGGTTAATCTAGCCATGGTCTTCATAAAAAGTAAGCTTTACAAGCAAAATACTGATTACATTAGTCCTGGAGTGATAACTAGCTTATAAAATGTCTTCCCACAAGTGTTGATTCAACTGAATGGTCATTTATTTTCCATCTTAACAGAGGCCTGATAATTGTATTCTTTATAAATCAGATTTAAAGGAAACCGAAAGCAAAAAAAAAGGTAAGAAATGATTTTTTTCCAAACTTGTGGTTTGTCAAGTCAGTTTATTTAATAACAACCCGAAGTCCCTTACACAGTAAAAAGGAAAAAGTGCAGTGTATTAACTAAATTCCTAAAGATTATATCACAATTTATATGTAACACTTTTATATAATCTCCGCCCATGCCTCTAAATACACAGATAGTTTACTAGTTTTATACTTGTAAGTGCAGGCTACTACTTCAATACTTCTTGGGACTAAATAGGCCCACTTTTTAATTTATAAAAGTATACTTTAAGTGTAAGTATTGTACTGATAGTTTACTAGTTTTATTTGTAGCCCACTTTTTAGTTAATGAAAGTGCACTTTAAAGTATACTCTCCGTAAACTACTAGTTAAATAGTTTTTATACTGCAAGTATACTTGTATATACATGCAGCCCACTTTATAGTTTATGAAAGTGCTCTTTAAAATATATACAGTAAACTACTTGTTAAATAGGGTTTATACTACAATATATACTTTTAGAAGTATATATATATATACTTCTATAAGTATATATATACTTTTATAATTATAATTATATATATATACACATTTATAAGTATGTATATATACACATTTATAAGTATGTATATATACACATTTATAAGTATATACATACACATTTATAAGTATATACATACACATTTATAAGTATATATATACACTTTTATAAGTGTATATATACACTTTTATAAGTATATCTATACACTTTTATAAGTGTATAGATATACTTATTCAAGTATATCTATATACTTTTTATACTTAATTATATACATATATACTTTTATACTATAAGTATAGTATAAGCCAAGTATACTTTTCTTAAGTATATCTGATAAATACATAAGTACATAAAGTATACTAATAGCACACTTGAAAAAAATGGTTAATTCAAGTGTGTAATATGTGTATTATATATATACACACATATATATATACTTAAGAAAAGTATATATATATGTATATGTATATATATGTGTGTATATATACACACATATATATACATATACATATATATATACACATATATATACATATATATATACATACATACATACATATATGTATGTATGTATGTATATATATATATATGTGTATATATATATATATATATGTGTATATATACATATACATGAATATATATACACATATATATATGTATATATATATAAAAGGTCAAGAATGGACTGCCAGGCTCAAGGTAATGTTATTTATGTGTCTCTTGTGTAATAAAGACTAAGTCCCCCAGTACAGTAGATCTACCTGCAGTAATACCATCAAAGGTGAATCATGACCTCCAGCCGACAGGTGTCACTATGACGACGCAGAACGCGGAAGTCTCTCTGCAGAAGCGCGCCATGCGTAGAAGAAGAGTCGGGTCTTTCCTCTTGTTTGTCGGTGAGGCTAACGGGCTAGCTGCCTCTAGACTATCCTCTAAAACACCGGCTAGTCAGCCCCATACCGACTGTCTCAACCAAACGACCACCGAGCAGCTTGTTTAGTGTTTGCTTCAAGGATATATAACCAGACTAGTAACTAAGCAACCGCTTTCTTTCCATGTGAAGGTAAGTGTCCACTAGCTAGGTGAGGCTAACGTTAGCATGCTCTGAGGTGTGTAACGTTATTTCACCACCCGTGATGTAGAAATAATCTGGTTGAGAGGTTATCTGCTCGTCTCATGGATGTGTACTCTCCTTTCAAAGACGAGGAAATGTTTAAAATGAAGCTTTAACCGACAGTCTTCTCTCCTTTAGCTTAACGTTAGCATGCAGCTGATGCAGATGCAGTGTAAACGGCTTATAGTGATGATGAAGGTGATCAACCGCTTATATGTGGATCAACATGCTTGGTGGACCATGATGCTGAGAGATAAAGCCAACCAAGGAGGGTAACAGTGGAGATGACACGGCGCCATATCGCGTCATATCATCGAGGTGCTGCTACACATGCGCAGTAGAAACCTGGTCTGCACGTGTCCACTAGGTGGCGCACTATCATAGCACATGGGGGGTGTGATTGGGAGTAGGGATGTCACGGTACCAGAAATCTAGTAGTCGATACCAATACCAGTGAATTTACACGATTCTCGATACCAATTCGATACCACGGTAAAAAAACAAAACAATAAATGCCATGTAATTCAACACGCACTCCTTTTATTAAAACATTACAAAGAACAGAGGCATGTAGCCTTTAAGTAATAAATGAAAAGAAACGTCTATTAACATTGCAAAACAGAACAGTGGCATGTAGCCTTCAAGTATTTAAAACAAACAATATTGTCTGGATGTCTGTCTTTGAGGTGCTTTGCTAAATTGGAAGTATTTCCTCCTTTGGAAAGAAAAGTACGACGGCACCGTTACTGCACCGCAGACTGTTTTTTGCGAATCTATTATTACTCGTTGTAAATCCGCCTCGAACGCAAACTACTTCCATACCCGACTCTTGCTATTTGTTTTCTCAACGAGTTGAGGCGGAGGTAGCGCTGCAGCAGCTGCCATCTTTCACGTCTTGTGTTGTTGTTTTTTTCCGTGCTGTTGTGGCGTTCTTCTTCTTCCTTCGTTTCACGGTAGATGAGAACACTTGTAAGCGTATAATGCCTCCATTAGATCCGGAAGAATCGCATCTCCAGTACCTCCGCTCCGGTACCAAATGACCATTACAGGCATCGTTCGGTACTGAAGAAAACGAGTACCGTCACATTTTAAGAGTTTTGGTACCGAGTTGGTATCAATGAGAACTGTCCATTGTTCCACACTTAACGTTTTGACTGTTTTGAGTACAACATCCTTAGAGTGCACTGCATTTTGCCATACTTCATAGTGTGAATACATGTATGCGTTCAAAATAGTTTAAGTACGCAAATTGAGACAGGGCACGTGTCCCAGCCGGCATTCAATAGCCGTGACGCCAATGCGGAAGTGCCAAAAACTGCAGTTCCTCAAATGACCACTTGAGGCTCCAAAAGCATGTCAATCCCAATAGACCCCATCTTAAAAAGCCCAATTTTACAGCATAGATAAACATGTTTACAGCCGGGTACCAAAACGGTTTTGGCCTGTATAGCTATCCCTGTTCATGACAACTGTACAGAGGTGAAATTTTATATAACTCACCCGTTTAAATTATATTAAGGCTTAAAGTTAGACATAATGAGGGCGTGGCCGCTTTGAGTGACAGGTGGGTGCCATACCAGGTGACGAGCTGCTAGTTGTCTCCTCTGTGGTGTCACCCAGGCACGCCTCAGCTACACTGACGTTCCACCTCTTTGCCTATTTTTGGATTAACTGTGAGTTAGGCTGTGTCATCGCTGGCAAGATGGCGACAGCCGGAGCCACCCACTTTGAGCTTCACAACGGCTCTTCAAAAACCTAATAGGTGAAGTCACGGAGACTACATCCATATTTTATGCAGTCTAAACTTGGGACAGAATCATTCCTATACAATGCTGTTTAAATAACACTAAAATAAATAAATAAATAACAATATCACTTATTGTAGAAAGTATTCCACTTACAGTGTTCATTTTGGGTCTTTTTATACATGACAATATATGTAAAAACATTTAAAACTATAGTAATTCTTTCTGTTTTTTTACTTTCATGATGCTTTGTCTGGCAATAACTAGAGATGTGACAGTGAGGAAATTTTCCCAGCGATTAATAAACTTATGACAACATTGGTGTTACCGATTACACCGGACATTTTACAAGAAAAGATGTCGGTCAATATGTGTAGCGCGCTTACTTTGATCTTTAACGTCGGATGGTTGTGTGTCTGGCCACTCCGGTCGAGCTTTCGCTGTGGGAGCGCGGGTTTCCACCCGGCGCTGCTCTGCCGCGCACACCAGCTGTGACCGCTACGTCCTCCTCATGGCGATTACCTCATTAACATTATGGTTCTCCTTATAGCATTGGGTTTAAATCTGAAATATTGCCAAATAGGCGCTTTTGCTTTTCGCTTCGACATCAAATCCTCCGCCATCGTCTTGTCTGTCAGCTCTCTCTCGTCCCGTGTGTGGGACAGACATGATCACTATAAGAGGTTTCCACTGTATAGTATGATCACTCACCATTAAATAATGATATATAACTGAACTGAATATTTGGCCATTTTAGTTGTATTCTGTTTATGATTGCATTAACTCCAACACCTGTCTCCAACAGCGAAGGTGCTCCAGAGGGCTCCACATAAACAGCGAACACATCCATACCCAGCCTGATGATGCAGGGAGGAAGGCAAAATGTCCTGGAGGACGGCTTAGGCAGAGGCTTGCTGAACGCCGGACGGTTTTGCTTCAGCTGTGAGCAGATATTTGCAAATCGAAAATGCCTGGAGGAACACTATTGCACTGCTGCAAGTCACATCTGCTCATGTGGAACCGAGTTTGTTGAATACAAAGACATGCTGGAACACAGCACTACACATGAACCAGGACACCAAGTGCTTGATCATGAAACAATAAAGAAGCGCAGAATTGAGAAGCGCATAGAAGAGGAACAGCAGCTGAAAAGAATACACGCCGGCGAGGTTGTCTGGAAGGCGCCTAGATTGGGCAGTGCGCCATCAATGTCTTTGCCAGCGAAGCCTTTGATGCAGTCACCCTTTACATCAGCTCGCATGCCACAAGTTCCCATGCAGTCTGCGCAGATTTCCCAAGTGCCTCAGTTGCACCGCTCACCGTCACAAGTACCTTTGCTCCCAAAGCCCCGTGAGAAAGACATGCAGAATATTTTTGCGGGTGTAGGTGCACCCACAGTGGATCTTTGGACAGTTTACCAGCCTGTCGTGTTGTTGCGAACGATGCGCACATTTAAGAAGACAAAGCCTTACACATGTTCTAAATGTGGGCAGTGTTTTATGACGGCGGCCACTCTCATCGCCCACCACAGCTTACATGTCACTGATAAAGTTGCTGGCTGTATAGGATGTGGGCTGCTGCTCTCCAGCAAGAAGATGGTGCCTCGCTACCATGTTTGTAAGGGACCCAACACCCTAACTAGCAAATTCAGAATCATCACTGCGAGACCGCTGAATATGAAGTTGCCAAATGAAGTTATGGCAGCGCGGAGTCCAAGTGTTCATGGGTCTTGGCCCACTTCCCAGAATCCCAGTGCAGCCACTAAAGGCAGTCGGGCACCTCTTATGATTTCCTCCCTGCAGTTGCAAAACCAGAAAATGAGTACATACAATAAAAGCAATCGGGGGCTTCATGTCTCGCCATCCCTGCAGGTGAGGAGTCCAACTCTCAGTGCGTTCAGTAAAAGCACTCAAGGGCGTCCTGTCACTCCCTCTGCGCTGTTGAAGACGCCCACACAATCTGCATCAGGTGTATCGAGCAAACCAGTGCAGGCATCCTCCGCATCGAACGGGTACGCATGCCGAGTCTGTTATCTTCCTTTTGAATCTGCTCAGCTGCTACAGAGGCACAAGTGTGCCAAAGCACAGGAGTTCATGGCGACGCACGTGCAAGGCGGCAAACGGCATTTCAAGCTGAAGAGGGTGACACCGGCGATGAGCCCGTATCCTGCTCAGATGAATGGTGAGAGAAAACTTGGGGTTCCAACTTCTGGCAACATGAAGATAAACCAAGTCATGGCTATCGGTCTGGACAAAGGGCAAGAGGCGGCTCCCGTGAATGGGAAAACAGGAGCGAGTATGGACGATGATTGTTACATAGTTGAAAGCCGACCAGACAAACCCGCTGAGATGATTTACCAAGTAACCTCATCGGTCCCTATTAAGACTTGACAAAGCCAGAGAGGCACATCCAATTTGCATGTCACATTTTATGTTAATTATGGACCAACTGCATAAAGTCAGTGCTGTTCGAACAGCATCTACTTGAAAAGGTTCATTGTACAGGAACACAGCGCTTTCTGGCTTTCTCCAAACTATTAAACATAAAGTAGGGTAGGATGACTAGTGACGGCAAACATGCATCTTAATTAAGCTGGATTTCTTTTGTCAGTACTGTAAAAAGTCCAATATCGGTGCCCCATGCGATTGTTGTAGAAAATGTAAATCAATCAAGTTACCTTTCAAAATGTATGTGCATGGTTTACCCATGTTCGGCGGGATAACCAGGCACTTTCCTAGTTTTTGTTGTTGTTTTTTTAAAATACGTTTAGTATGATCTGATATAATGTGTTGTGAGGCTGTTGAGATTGACCACAATACCTTATCTGTTCTTATCAGCTTTGTCAGACTTTAACTATACAGTATATGTTGTATTAAACTATATTTTCAAACTCACTGTATGTATGTGTTCATGGCATAAAAGCATGTTATATTATCAACGAGGTTATTGACATGATGAACAGCAGTACAAATACTTCAATTGATAGCAGTGTGATATGTAATACTTTAACAGTTTACTGTGCAGTACAGCACAGTGTTTTGTTTTTGCAGTTCGACAAATAACTTATTTAAGCTGACATTCCTCTACAATACTAGGCTTGTTTTTTTTTTCCTTTATCTATTGATTTGGTGCCTCATTTCTTAATTTTTCTTACATCTTTATTCAGTTTATGGTGCCTGAAAAGTACAGCGAGTGGAAGTAAGAAACAAAAGTGTCAGTAAAATAAGTGATAATATTGAATCCTAAAATGATGACATAAAGTAGAATTAAAAATTAAATAGACAAGTAAAGATTTGGCAACAATGCCATTGTGTCCTTTAAAATATATTATAGTATTGGTATGTTGTGGAGTATTTGATTAACCAACTTTTTTGTTTTTACAGTTCCACAAATAACTATTATTTAAACTGACATCCCTCCACAATGCTAGGTCTGCTTATGTAGACCTTATATTTTGGGGGAGTAACTTTATTGATCCCGAGGGAAATTGAAGTTTCCAGCATCACAGTTCCATAGGGCAAAACATGTTAATAAAAGGCAGTAAAAAAGTTAGTAGTACAAAGTACAAAAAAATATACCAGATATAAAAATACAAGGAGATGAAGGAAACTGTTAAAACTGAATATAGTGCAGGGTAACAGCTGTGATACAGGACTATTAAAAAAGTGAGTATAGTGCAGAAGAGACTGTTAAAAGTGAGTATAGTGCATTATTATCTGTCCTGCAGAGTTTATTCTCAGTTTCTGATAGTGGAAGTCTCCTTTTTCCTCAGTGATGTAGTGGGTCTATTGTCTATCTTGGAGCACTAATAATCTCCAGCAGAGGGGGCTATTGTCTTTATACATCCATGGAGCCATCTGATCTCAAAGCAAAAACAAGACCCTGTTGTGTCCATTAATGATGAGGTAAATATTCCTAAACGTGGATGCGGCGTTCAAGTGCTGTTTGTGTGCTTGTAATCTCAAAAACGTCTGCTAAACATGTGAAGACCAAGCAGCACCTTTTTATGTGTGGTACTAAACTTGGAGAAGAGTCGAGCATATTACTGGTAGTTTGTCTGACCAACAAATTAATAATAATGGTGGTGTACATCACTTTTCCAGCTTCCAAGCTTCATGTCCCTTGAACGTGTATCACCAAAGGCAAGGCAGCTTTATTTGTATAGCACATTTCAGCAACAGGGCAATTCAAAGTGCTTTACATAAACATTCAAGAACATTGCGACAAAGTGCAAAAGAACATTAAGACATAATTAAAACAGTTATCAAAACATTAAAGATTAGAAAATCAAATATATAGGATAGAAGCTAAAATAGAATATATCACACAAGATTAAAGCTCTAGTGCAGTATAAGATCATTATCTGGTTTAATAAAAGGCAGCAGCAGCAAACAGGACAGTTTTAAGCTTTGATTGAAAAGAACTAAGAGTTGGAACAAAAAAAGAAATGCATAAATAAATAAATAATAATAAGACTGCACTCTTCCATAGTAGCTCTAGGGGTCATCGTCATATATGTTCAGTTCTTCATAAGCTCTGAGGAGAGACTTTCCATGTTGTGCTTTACATAAACATTCAAGAACATTGTGAAAAAGTGCAGAAGAACATTAAGACATAATTAAAACAGTTATAAAAACATTAAATATTAGAAAATAAAAACAAGCTAAAAATAAAAGCTAGGATAGAAGGTGAAATAGAATATAACACACACGAGTAAAAGTTCTAGTGCAGTATAAGATCATTATCTGGTTTAATAAAAGGCAGCAGCAGCAAACAGGAAAGTTTGAAGCTTTGATTTAGAAGAACTCAGAGTTGGAGTTGGTCCTGCAGGTTTCTGGGAGCTTGTTCCAGATATTTGGTGCATAAAAACTGAGCTTCTGCATGTTTAGTTCTGACTCTGGGGGACACTAAGCAGTCCTGATCCAGATGACCTGAGAGGTCTGGATGGTTCACAACATAGCAGAAGATCAGAAATGTATTTTGGCCCCTAAACCATTTAGTGCTTTGTAAACCAGCAGGAGTATTTAGAAATCAAAAGAGAAAACCTTACCCCATACAGAACGCATTTAACTTTTAATTTAACGAAGATTTTAACTAACAATTTAATGCAGTGCTTTATTGAATTACTGGATATTACAGAATTTATTAATTAAATTAATTAATTAATTTACTCTGTAGCAGGCTATGGCCTTGGGTCCCACTCACAATTCTAGTTGACTGTAGTCAAGTTTTTCCACAAATACATCTCTTATTATAGTAGGATATTGTATAAAACAACATCATAACACTGATTAAAAAAAAATGATTGATGATTATTTAAAAAAAAACTTGCATACACCATAAAATGATCTTGTAAAAGGGTGCAGATGAAAACATTAAAAGTTGTTTGATATTTTAGCTACTTTATATACAGCCCTGTTGCATTTTTCCAGCTGATCCAAGAGGATTTTTAAATATCTTTTGCATAAAAACTGAACATCTTTAGTGTCGTGTTTTACCACTCACTTACTTCTGAACTCAACTCATAATTGCCAAATTTCCCACACCGCCTGAAAGCATCCACTCTGCTTTGTGCGTGGATACCCGAGTGGCTCACTGCTGCTGCTGCTGCTGCTGCTAACAGCTCTGGAAAGAAGAGAAAAGCCAGCTCCACATTAACATTATCAGCTCCCAGACTTGTGCACGATTGTTAAAACAAGTGCCAACCAGCCACGTTACCGACAGAGCATTACATATGTTATCTTTGCAGCTATCCAGTGCTATCTAGTTGAGCAGCGGTCAGTGAATGGCTACGCAGAGACCAGGCTTCGCTCTCCCACGCAGGCAAGCACTTTGTGTTTACTAACCTTACCGCCCAGCACATTTTGGTTATTGAGAAATATCCGTACAGGAGCGTTATTAGCTGTAAATAAAGTGTTGAAGGTTAGGTTTGTATGGCCTCTAATGGTGGAGAACCTGAGCTAGCTGGTGGCCTACTGGAAGATGACGCCTACATTGTTGTATGCTGGTGTTGATGATGATGATGATAATAGCTGGATGCTGAAGATGACTTTTGTGTTTAAAATGCATAAGTGACCCCAGCTGGGACACACCGTTGTGTCTCAGTGGGTTTCTGTGTGTGAGCATTAGTAATCATTCATTAAAAAGCCATTTTAATGCTCAATGCATCAGAAAAGACTCCCATCTCCATCTCCATCAGATGAAATGTGTCTGCAGGGGAGATGAAAGGTGGGCTGACATTAGCAGCAGCCACTGTCTGTCTGTCTAGACTGCTAGTGTTGTGATTTTGTTTGCATTACCCGTTACATTCATGCATCTTTGCAAACTTTGCAACACCATACTCTTGAGTGTTGGTATGAATCCCAGGTTCAGAAGTGGTACACTAGTTTTTGAGTCTATGTAACAGAGATGGAAAATGTATTTGCATGCTTTATTTGAGTAAAATAAGCAGTGTTGCAATGCAAAAACTACAAACTAAACTCATGCATGAGGATTTTTACTAAAGTAAAAATACAATACATTATCAGCAAAATGTTCCAGAAGTTAAAATATTGATTATTGTTGTTGATGATGTCTGGTAGCTGGATGCTGAAGATGACTTTATGTGTTTTAAAATACATAAGTGACCCAAGCTGGGACACACCATTGTGTCTCTTTCTGTGTGTGAGCATTAATAACGTTAATCATTAATTAAAAAGCCATTTTAATGCTCAATGCACCAGAAAAGACTCCCATTTCCATCTCCATCTCCATCAGATGAAATGTGTCTGCAGGGGAGATGACATTTGCAAGCAACCATTGTCTGTCTAGACTGCTAGTGGAGTGATTTTGTTTGCATTACCCATCTGTTACATTCATGCATCTTTTGCAAACTTTGCAACACCAGGTTCAGAAGTTATACACTAGCTTTTAAGTTTATGTAAGGTGTGATTTGGTATGAACAGAGATGGGAAAATGTGTTTGCATGCTTTATTTGAGTAAAATAAGCAGTATTGCAATGCGAAACTACAAACTAAACTCATGCATGAGGATTTTTACTAAAGTAAAAATACAATACATTATAAATATATATGAAATATTGATGCATTTTCTATATAAAAACTTTTAAACCTGAGGGATTATTTAAGGACTATCTTTCTGTTCCTTTTTTTGGTAATGTTTTTGAATATGTAGTGTATATTGCATTTTGACTATTTAAGTGTGAAGTGAATCATTGTGTCATGTTTATGTTGGTCCTATGGCATCTAAATGATGGAGGCAGTTCCTAAAGGCTGGAAATAAAACGTTATTATACAGTTTTATTCTATTTTGATATATATATATATATTTGTCAAGATATGTAATTTTCTAATTTGCATTCCTTTTCTATTAGCATGTGGTCTTGTACACCGGACTGTTTAGCTTTTAAGTCAATGTAACGTGTGATTTGGTATGAACAGAGATGGGAAAATGTATTTGCATGCTTTATTTGAGTAAAATAAGCAGTATTGCAATGCAAAAAATACAAACTAAACTCATACATGAGGATTTTTTACTAAAGTAAAAATACAATACATACAATACATTATCAGCAAAAATGTTCCAGAAGTTAAAGTATTGATTATGCAGAATTGCCTTGTCCTTGCCCACTTTGCTATTTTACTTAAATATATTTTAACTGTTGTTTTTTTTATCATATTATTGGATTATTATAATTTCTGGTGCCTTAATGTGAAAGCATCATTTTAATGCTATAGCTGCTGGTGAAAGAGCTCCTTTTATATCATTAATAAGCAGATAATTCTGTAATGATATGTCATAATCCATAAAATGTCCATGTGTTTTTTAATAGAGCTGTCAATCGATTAAAATATTTAATCACGATTAATCGCATGATTGTCCATAGTTAATCGTGATTAATCGCAATTTAATCACACGTTTTTTTATCTGTTCAAAATTTAACTTAAAGGGAGATTTGTCAAGTATTTAATACTCTTATCAATATGGGAGGGAGTGGGCAAATAAGTTATAGCCACTGGCATGCAGTGTACGCGCAACTGTAAGAGATGCACATTTGTGATTTTTCAGGCCAGCAATTATAATAATAGGTCAGGTCTGTTATAGGTATTGTGACGTGATTGCTGTAGGAATACATGTTGCTGTTTTTATGAGTTACAGCCTCCTTGTCACCGTTTAATCCACAGACTCTTGACATGGGGAGTAAAATGTCCTTCAGCAGAGGAAGCAGTGACCAAAATACCGTCTCTGAGTTGACTTCTGTGGCATCACATCCTCGCTCCATTCATGCCCCTTCGGACTGCAAGCAGGTATTTTATTGAGAGAGACAAATAGACATGTATATTACATTATACAGCACAATTTCTGGAGTAACCCTAATTTGCATTCCTATTCTATTAGCATGTGGTCTTGTACACCTGACTGTTTAGGATTTAACTGCATACATATAGACTTTAACACCATAGAACAAATTATAAGGCATTAATATTGATATCCGTTTTTTGCACGTCTTTATTTCTATACTATTTTAGGAGACTTGCGCAACAACACCATCACTACATTTGTGACAAATGCAGTTCTTTTTTTTTCTCCCACAGATACCTGACGACAAGAGATGCAGTGTGGAAGACCTGGACTCCAGGTGGGGAGAGGAAATGAAAGCAACAGAACTGACCCAACCTGCACCTGAATCCCACTCATCGGGGGGGCACGTGGAGTCTGATGGCCGTGTTAACTCTGAAACAGCAGGTGGAACACATTGTCAACACAGCGAGCACACGCCGTCACAGGTAGGGATGGAAGCAACGTCTCAAATGACACCTGCGAGCGTGTGCAGCTCTACAACCGACAGCCGCGGGCAGCCTGTGGAGGGCCGCAGGAAACGCGGCCGCCCACGTAAATCAAAACCGCTGTCGACAAAAGACAAAAAAGATCCAGACTCGGCTGGTTTTGATGCAGTTCAGCATAAGGAGATCAGCACGACGATACCTTTGCCAAGAGACGGTCCGTTAGTACAAGTACAAGATGGTGTCCCTGTGCTGCCAAAAAGGAAAAGAGGAAGACCAAAAAAATCAGAAATGGTAGCTTATAAAGCTATAGTTGCTAAGGTTGCTTCTCCCAGAACTCCTGCTAATGTTAGCGGTCTTGCAGGGAGACTGAGGAGTAGAACTGAACAACACACTTCGACACAGGACGGACAGCCTGAATCTGATAGCAAGCTGGACCCCAAGCCGACTGAAGTGACTCCTACAGAAAGTAGTAATACATTGAGCTTCCAAGGTTTTAAAAGAAGAAGAAGAAGAGCTAAAGTGGCTGATCAGCAAGTTCCAGCTAAAGTGTTCAGACTGGATGTTTCCCAGGAGGCCTCGTCGCTGTTGAGCAACGACACAGGCTGCGGGGAGACAGATAAGAAGGTGGAACTAAACTCTGACAAACAAGAGACTGGTACAGATGGAAGGAGCTGTCAAATCTACCCGTTAGAAGAGCCGCAGACAGAACTAAAGGAAAGTGCATTACCACTAAGAAAACTGAGTTCCCAGCCTGAAGTTATTCCTTCAGAGGGTTTAAACGTGGTAAACCCTACTCAGAGTGACGACCCTAAAATAAAACAGTCGGCCGACATGAATGGCAGCGAGGAGTCGCAATTGAAAAGCAGTCTCGAATTCCCCCAGAAGAATACAGAGCTCTTTTGCACGGACGTCGTAACCTCCTCTGAACAACCACCTAAACCTGTTGGAGTCCCCTGTGCTGTGAAAGCTGAGAATATTGAGTTAGAGCTGAATGAATTAAATCCTGTGTCAAAGTCAAATAGTCCCAAATCTTTACGATGCAACGCCAACACCACATTTAAAACTGAGGGTCCAAACAGCACTTTCAGGCGCAAAAGAGGCGGCAAGAGAAGGAGGAGAAGAACTACCGTTTTGTTACAGAGAGAGCAGCTTGTAGAGGGCCACAAAGGCAGCGACGACACTCAACAAAGCACAGACTGTGGTGACGAGGACATGGAGGCTAACGCAAATGTCAGCTACACTAAAAAAGGGGGGAAAACTGTGGTGAAATGTGGCTACTGTGGTCAAACATTTAAATTCCTCTCTCAGTTCGTCATCCATCAACGCATTCACACGGGCGAGCGTCCTTTCAAATGCACCGAGTGCGGCAAAGGTTTTAGCAAAAATTCAAACTTAAATCTCCATCTCAAGACCCACAAAAAGAGCAACATATATCAAAAATGTCCATTTTGCAAGATCAAATTCTCTTGCTCGGAGTATGCCTCTCATATGAAGACCCATGCAATCGTGTCGGACCAGGACTCTGAGAGCAACCAATCTGAAAAACGCAACAGAGGGAACGAGCATGAAAGCAGTCAGGGACTTCACAGACCCGTTTCCCAAGAAAAGAGAGAGAAAAAAGTGTGCCAGTACTGTGGTAAAACGTTCCCGTTTCAGTCCGCCCTCATAAGACACGTGCGTGTCCACACGGGAGAGAAGCCTTATAAATGTGATATATGTGGCAAAGCTTTCGGTCAGGCCTATTTCTTGCGCGTTCACGAGCTCACGCACTGGTCCGTGAAGCGTTACAACTGCACTCGCTGCGAAAAATCATTCACTCATTATAGCAATGCAAAAAATCACACTTGCAGACCTTCGCCAAACAGCGACAATTTACAACCGAACAGACGCGTTAGGCCTTCGCTGACGTACACGTGCCACATCTGCAAGAATGTTTTTGACCATCTGCAGGAGTTCAACAGCCACATGAGAGCCCACACCGGCGCCGAGCTATATCGCTGCTTGTATTGTGACAAGCTGTTTGGCGTGCTGTCTGAATATAGCGCCCATCGCGGTCAGTGCAGAGGAGAGAGAAACGCCTCCAGCTCTGTGATAAAAGGTGAAAAGACAGTGTCATTAATACAGTACACAGTGCCTGCACTCAGGTGTTCGTCGGGACCCAATCCAGCTTCTCCTCTCGCAGGTGAAAATTGGGAAACACAGAAAAAAACGTCTCAGACCGGCCCCAAGAATCGATTCGCTAACTCAAAGAAACCGTTCCAGTCGACAGTCATACCGGATCACCATCTCTCACACCTCGTGTCAAAGTTAAACAAACTAGACAACCGCTCGGACCCCAGGAAATATTTATGTCCGAGCTGCGGGCGACTGTTCAGACACATGGGCAGGCTCCGAGCCCACATGCTCACCCACGCGCCGGGGCAAAGTTACACCTGTGCCTGTTGCGGCAAGACTCTAGAAAGCTGGAATAAACTGTGGCATCATCAGAGAGTCCATCGACAGAGACGCGGACGCTTCACTTGTCCTCAGTGCGGGCAAGGTTTCCGGTTTGTGGAGCGGTACAGAAAACACATGAGCGAGCACCCGGAGCTCCAGTGGATTCAGGTCCGGCCCAAGAAAGTGTTTCTGCCTTATCAATGTGAGCAGTGCGGGTGTAGATTTAAGACTCTCGATTTGCTGTTCAGTCACCAGCTTTGCCATTCCTCCGATATTGACTTATTCATAGACGACCATACTGCACAGTCTAACAAGAAAATGTTTAGCCCTCCCACGAACAACCACATAGCCACTCTACGTCCAGATCCTGAGGAAAACCACTCTCCTCTGGGCGCCTTATCCGAATGTCCAGACCCAGTAATTCAAGAGTTGCCCGTGATTTCCTTCGTCCAAAGTAATGGTCTCGATTTGGGTCAGCATCCCAGCAGCACACATTTGATTCAAGATATAGAAACCAGTCGTGACAGAATAGATGTTAATGCACTTAGAAAACCCATTACTCCTTTGAGAACTGTGAAAAGACACGTGAGCGGAAATGCCAGCGTGTCACATGAGGCGTCTGCAGACGGTGTTAAGTGTGCCGTGTGTGGTGACGCATATCCTGCCATTTCAGACCTTTATCAACATTATTTGCAGCATGCAAGAGGCCAGGTGTAATAACCTAAACGGAGATACTTTCATCATCATGTTTAACACATGTGGGGATCCTGTAGTCCTAGATTAGAACACGTAGAAACATCAGTTACACACCTGGTAAAGGTACGGGAAATTAAACGCATTGAAAAAATTGTTTACAATCATGTATTCAACCTGTCATGCCTGACAGTTTACAGATTCTGAAATATACACTCTGAATGTACAAAATAATAGGGACACTTTCTGTTTTCATGTAGGCAACTTCAGCTAGAAGCCACTAGACTTTCTTTAGTTTCTGTGATTACATTTCTGTCCATCAAAAAGAACAGAAGAGATGCAGGTAGAGAGAACATGTCAGAGAGATGCCCCCAATAATAATGTACAAAATATTTTGTACATTCAGCGCATTAATGCCGAGCCAGAAGCAGCCCTGGGATAATATAATCTCAACAAAATAAGCACTTGAAAACAGAAATTGGACTGTTTGTAAATGGCTGATTATGGAAAATAAGTTTTAAATTAAAACAAATATTGATTTAAAAGTGAAATAACCACTGAGCCCTCATTTATCCTCGTTGCCCTGCCACCTCCTGGCGTCTTTTTTCTAGTACCCTGCACTGATCAGAAGGGTGGACGTCACACTGAGTTATGAACTCCGTATTGCTGTGAAAATTTTGTTTGGCAGACCTGACCAAGAACTTATTTAATCCTTACTTTATAACACATCATGTAGCTGTATAGTTTTACAAATCTTGAACACGTCATCTTGATGAGTGGATTCACTTTATGACTACTGTGAATTAATTTCAAACGTGCATTTCAAATCACGCATCGGCTTTTTCTTGACTTCTACAAAGGAAACTGTTCCTCATAATGTTTCAGACAAACTGACGTGTACTGACTTCAAATTTGTTTTGCTCTGGACTCCAACAAGGACACGTATCAATCAGCATTTCGTATTTACATTGAAAGTGAACTTTACTCTCGCACATGTTTGTCAAAGACTTTGCTCTCTCGTGGACTTGTAATATAATGGCTGAAATCAAGTGATGCTAAATTTTCTAGAAAATGCACTAAACAAACGCACATTCCACACCTGAAATACCAACAGGGGTGTTGTTGAACATCCTTTCTTTTCTTTTTTTTACTGCCTTTGAAAAACTACATTTCTGTGCTTCAATACCAGGCTTGAATTGTGTTGGAATCATGAAAAAACATTTCAAAAGATGTTTCCCAGATGGACACCCTGCTCTGTTGTATATGGTTTTATGCTATAGTTTGTCTTAAAACCAATAAAGGTCATTTTTGTATTGATATGTGATCATGTCTGTCATTTTTAGCTCAGTAACACCCATACTCCTCTTATAAGATAACCATGAGATCCTTAAATCCTAAATATTAGGTTTAGGCTGTAACTAACGATTATTTAGATTGTTGATTAATCTGTTGATTATTTTCTTGATTAATTGATTAGTTGTCAGAAAATGGTGAAAAATTATGATCAGTGTTTCCCAAAGCCCAAGATGACGTCCTCAAATGTCTTGTTTTGTCCACAACGCAAAGATATTCAGTTTACTGTCATATAGAGGAGTAAAGAAACCAGAAAATTACTCAAACCCATAAATCGATTATCAGAATAGTTTAGAATTAATTTAATAGTTGACGACTAATCAATTAATTGTTGCAGCTCTAATTAGGTTAATTTGAAGGTTCAACTATCCTTTTAATATTGATTAACAAGAGAAGTAGCTTGTGAATAGAGCTGCAACGATTAATTATTTGGCAACTATTAAATTAATCGCCAACTATTTTGAGACTGAGTTATTTTGTAAGACAAAAAGTCTAAATTCTCTGATTCCAGCTCCTTAAATGTGAATATTTTCTGGTTTCTTTACTCCTCTATGACAGTAAACTGAATATCTTTGAGGTTTTGGACAAAACAAGACATTTGAGGACGTCATTTAGGGCTTTAGGAAACACTGATCAGCATTTTTTGACATTTTATAGATCAAACAACTAATCGATTAATCAAAACAAATAATCAACAAATTAATCAACAATGAAATAATCGTTAGTTGCAGCCCTAATTTGTGAATCAACACAATGAATCCTGGCAAATACCGTAGGTCACATTTGGGGTTTGTTTACTTCAAAGTAATTTAACGAGCTGTTGCAGCATATTTTAATAGTGCGAACAAAATGATGAGTTTGAGTACAATATGTAGTGCTCTGCCAAGAAGTCAAATAGAGAAAGTAGCTTTGTTTTTCTATTTATTCAAAGGAATATACAGTTTTCTATCCTTTAACAGATGTCTGTGTGGTGACTTTAGTTGGAGGACATGGTGCTGCGGATCCAGGAGTTGTAGTTGCAGACCTTGGCGTAGACTCCAGGCTTGTTCCTCTGGGCGCAGCCATAACCCCAGGACACCACACCCTGTAGCTGACCATTGCACACCACGGGGCCGCCAGAGTCACCCTGATAGGACGCAGACAGAAAGGACAACATGTGAGCAGAGGTGTTCTGAAGTTTGGTGTGTCCGCTCTAAGAAACAGTGATGATGACTTTAGCTGGTAGTACCTGGCAGGAGTCCTTGCCTCCCTCGAGGTATCCAGCACAGAACATGTTGGAGGTGATCTGTCCAGGGTAGGCAGACCTGCAGCTGCTGTCGCTCAGGATGGGGACATCCAGGCACCTCAGACGATCAGGGTAGTTGTCTAGAGAGGAAGAAAAACAATACATGTGAATGTTCATACCCCAGCATGCACTAAAAACATTGTCCAGATGTGACTGCAGTGTGTTACTGACTTCCAGAGCTGAGGGTGTTGCCCCATCCAGAGATCAGACAGCGGGTGCCAGAGCTGGCACAGCTGGAGGGCAGGGACACGGTGCGGACGTAGCTGGTCAGGGAGGCGGGCTTGCTGAGCTTGATCAGCATGATGTCATTGTCCAGATTGCGGCTGTTGTATCTGGGGTGACGGATGACCCTGGCAGAGTTGATGAACTGCTCTGTGCCCTCATTGACGGCAATGTTGTGCTCACCAAGACGCAGCTGGACGCGGCTGCAGAGACAGAGAGAGAAAGAGGGTTAAATTACATGTTAGTAATGTGACGTTGCACCTGTAATGAGGCAATTGGTCTGTTTAGCAGTATATTCAGTTGAACCTAAAATTAAAAGTGCGCACTTACGACTTGTAGCAGTGAGCAGCAGACACCACCCAGGTGCTGGAGATCAGGGAGCCTCCACAGAAGTGGTAGCCAGAGCTCAGAGAGACCTGGTAGGGCACAGAGTTCTTCCTGCACTCGTAGCCTCCAACAATCTTGTCATCCTCAATGGGAGCGGCATCTGATGGAGAATTTACCAGAGTTTATGTATTGCGGGACATCAGTTTTCAAAGAAATCTTAAAGTAAATAACTCTTCAGCCCTGTTGTTACAAAATAGATATAAGAGTAATGTAAGTAAGACTGGTTTAGTCGTCACACTCACATGCCACTGCGAACAGAGCCAGAAGAATGAAAGCCTTCATGATGGTGTCAGTCTCAGCCTCGGTGTCAGCCCAGCTGCACTACAGTCGCCTTTTAAACCCACTCTGTCCCTCTGCTATCTGACTGGCCAAGGACACATATTCCCATTTTTTGTACCTTTATCTTGCTGGGAAACGTATGTGAAAACACATCTGGAAGACGAGAGCCAACATATTGATAATGTGTTCTTTGGTTCCACCAACACGCCAAACACATGCGTATGCATAAACCCTTAAACACAGGGGGGTGATTTCATGTATTTATCTAGAAATATATTTCACTATTACTCATCTCTTTTATTGTTATTCAAAGCAAATTATTTTTCATTTGGTGTGGTTTTACTAAATCATATTTAGGCAAAATAGATACTCCTTATTTATAGATAAAACAATACGCTTCAAAGAAAGGTACATCAATTTTCAGTCTGTTATATTATGAAAAGTACCAGGAATTCAAGTCAAGGGAAGACTTGGTTTATATAGAGAATCCACAAGAGCCTTGGATAGTTTAAAGCACATTACATCAAAATGACAATCAGAATTAACATGAAGGTGGCTTTAAAGTGGGAGACACATTTTGGAGAATTATCATGTTTTAAAAGCTAAAAGTTGAGTTTACAAGAAGCTTCTTTGATCAAATGTTCCTTTCACTAAAACTGAGTGGGACGTGGTGTACAACTGGAGTGGCATTTGTGCCGTGTACTTAAAGTAATGTTCATGTACCAAAACAAACTCTCTCAATATGTCACTCAGTATGTTAAATAGAGTGGATAAAATACTTAACTTAATGTCAAGTACACTTTTATAATTATGTTCTTAAATATATATATATATTTTTTTACTTTGGTGAATCTTTCATCATAAATTTTGTATCAGAAAACAAAATATTTGATTTAATTATATTCTGTTTTTGCCCTCTGAGATTGAATGTGTCCGTCACACTTTGCAAGGAAAGAAGATTTACGAGTGACCAACTAATTTGGAAACGGAAACAGATCACGACAACATATTAAACATTTGTCTATGTAAGTTGTCTGTATTTATGTTTATATTTTCACCCACACTTCCAGTTAAAGATATTTATCATCCTGTCTGTCTCCTGTTTGTTCTCCTGATTCACAAAACACTCACTTAAAAAGACTGCTTATTTTAATACAGTCTAATTGCAAATATACAACAAATGTGATTACTATCACTCATTACTGTATATATCAATACTGTATTCATGTCAAGTTCATTTCTCTATTTTTTCAAGGGGGAACAATAGTTGGCCTCAAATATTGCTCTGAGATTGTTTGACGTGCTGTTTTTAATTGATATTGTGATGACACATAAACATAAACTACAGTAATTATTATTAACATATTTTGGCACACTTGCATACAGAAGCAAACACATGCATATACAGTGTGTATGTATACATAGGGTAACTCATTTTTGTTGTAAATATCCAATGCATGATTAAAATATACCTGTTGTCTGTCTGTCTGAGACTCACACACACACACACAGACGTAACTGTGTAAATATAGGGCATACACTTTGGTACATTTACACAAATAGCACCTTACACACTTAATTTGTACACTATATGCACAGTATTCACTATATACCATATGCACATTACTTATATTATTGTTTTATTATATTTTATTGTATTGTTACCTTTTAATGTCTTTTTACTTGTACTTTTTTTTGCTATTATGCTGCTATGTCGAGGAGCCTAAACAAAAATAATTCTACCTTCTTATACCTGTGTATTGAGATGTAACAATAAAAGGAATCAGGATCAGATGCATAGGGTTAATTTTCAGGCAGACGGCTCTTTATCTAACGCTCTCTCAAGGATTTTTCCACCATGCACCTTGCACAATGATCAAACATTATCCCACCTGGGAAACAGCATTATGGTCAAAGAGAAGACCATATGGATTTCCATGAGTCCTTCATTTTTAATCTGACAGATACAGATAAATGTGCAGCCCTGAACCCTGCTATCTTTATATTACTTACTATGTATCAAATAGTAGTAGTAATACATATGTATTAAATATTGAATAAAAAAAGCAACACAAAGACAGACAAAACCATTTATCATGTTTTCGTTATTATATTAATTATAATTATATGAATTTTAATTAAATAATTGCAGTGACATATGACATAAACAAGTGATTATAGGGAGATGTACCACTATGCAACATATTGCATTGTCAGTAATTGTTATATTCACAACCTCAAATGATTTGCTATCTTAATCTTGGTGAAATTCCTGGTAATTTCCTAGAAACTTGTCTGAAGGACCTTTAATAAAATATCACAGATTATAGGGGAAATAGAGGAAAAATACATGGACTGTTATTTGATTTTGCTTATTGTATTGAGTTTATCCTGTAGTTACCAGATGTGTTGATTTAAAATGGATTTATTCAAATATGAATTCATGGTTAGAGACTTTATTCTCTATATGTTTAATTGCCTCTAGACAAATGTCATGTGTTTTACATCAACTGAAGACTCTCCATTGGATATAATTTATTTCTGGTGCAGCAATAAAAACACTGTGTATTGCTTTGTATTTAGGACCAAATTATTCATATCTTCCTATGAATTTATTATCAGTTCCTCTCTAAGAAATAGAAATAAAACTATAGGACCTGGGTTTTTTTTATTTTATTTTATTGTTATTATTTTTATTAACAAGAGTACAAAATACAAAATCAGTACACAGAGGACAGTATACAATTTAAACAATAACACAAAACAGCCAGGCGTACAAATCACTAGACAAAAATCTGGGATAATATGAATCAAACAGAAATGAATAGTCTTAATAGCCTTTTTGTTGGTCAAATTAAAAATGAGTTGTACATAATAGTTTAACATCCTTCACAAAAACACCTAAACAAGGTTTATTGTTGCTAAATACTAGACAGGTTAATCATCTTCACCTGCCTTTTTACAAAACAAACCATGGCCAGTACTCCCTCAGATATCGTGGAACACCAAAATACATGTTATCAAGAGCTCGTTATCCTTAGAACATTATAAAAGGAAATGATCATCACATTTAATTCATGATGTCTAATTATCTTTTGATATGTTTAGATACATTTTCTTTTTTCTTCTGTACTGTTTTTTGTATGTATTTCATTGTTTTTATTGGATTGTTTTCCACTGTTTGGTTAGTTTTTTCTGCACATTTTGTGTACTTCTTGTTGTTGTTGTTTAACTTGTGTTGTATTTTTAAAATTATGTAAGTTTAGATCTTTCTTCCTTTTTTGTTATTTTTTTTTTTCTCCTGGGGTTGGGTACAGGTCATTTGTATAAGCCTGTCGCTTCTTGACCTCTCCTGACACATTTGTTGTTAGTTTTTTTCATTGACTGGATTTTGTGCAGTTTTATATATGTGCAAATAAATAAATAAAATAAATTAAATAAATTAAATAAAATACATTCAGAATTATGAATAAAATATTTAGCTAGGATTATTATTATTATTATTATTATTATTATTATTATAAAGAAATATTTGCCAGGACCTGTAAAATAAACTGGTGTACATTTGCTCCAACATCTCCAAACTTTGATTTTAATTTTTCTTTTTCTTTTTTCAAAATTACAGTATACATAGTAACAGCAGAAAACATTAAACACATTTACATACAAAAGAAGCATAGCGAAAACATAAACAAAGAGCTGTGCCAAACATAAAAGGACAACAGAAATTAAACAAAACCAACATAAAATAAAAAAAAAAAGAAAACACAATAAAAAATAAAATTAAATAAATAATAATAAAAAAAAAGACCACGCGAGAGTATGACAATAATTTCACTTAAAAACTTTATTGCATACATTCATTGTTTTCATTGCTTTTTTGTTTTGTGAGGAAGAAATTGTTGACAGATATAGATCCATTTCTTTCATAAATACAAAGAAATTAGGCTTTTTTTGTGGTAAATTTACACAGAATTAAAATTAGATTAAAAAGAAAGAATACATTACTGTCTTTATCACTGTAATCAGAGCAACCAAATATAATATTTCTATAGTACATTTGCTCAACATCTCCAAACTGTGATTGGTCCTGAGCAAACCCCCCTGAGTGACATCACTAGCACGCGACAGTCTCCGGTTTGTGTATCGGCTGCTGAGCTAAACAGCTGCACCAATTGTGTTTTGGTTTGGTTTCCACCTCCCATGTGCAGTTATCATGAGGTAAGAAACACAACAGCGTCTGCTCTCTCATCCATGTCTGCTCGGCTGTCAGCTTTACCTCAGACTGTGGTTAATAGTCTCTGTTAAAGCTACCAGCTAGCTCCAACATCAGCACCTTAATGTATGCGGGATGCGCAACCATTGCGGATGTGGTGCAGACCAAAATGCGCATCGATGCGACAGAACACAGACGTCCACGACAGTGTTGCAAATAAGACACAGCTGTTTAAGTCTTTGTCATGCTTCACGGTTGTAAGCAGTGTTATGTTTTGTTGTTGTATTTCAGCTCTTGGAGGCGAATCTCTGCCTTGAAGGTGCATCTGTCTGTGTGTAAACATCTGGATGGTCAGATGTAGCTCTCAGCCTGCTCCAGGTGTTTCTACACCGTGTGTGTATGTTTACAGTAACATATCAGAGTACATGCAACTCACAGAAATGGATTTAAGTGGCTGCATAAAAGACTTAATGCTCTAATCAGACAATATGATTGTATATCTCTCACTAAGCTGCAACAATGACTTGATACACTTGAAAAATACTGTTATAAAACAGTATTTAAGGGTACTTTAACTCTTTATTTCCTAAGAAATCAGTGTGTCAAAGCAGCTTTATAATCATCTGATACAGTGTACTGAAGATGTCTTTAACAGCAGGTTCAGTTACACCTTGAACTTGAGTTAAATGGGGCAGCAGCTGCCAGGATCAGAATTGGCCCGCCAGTCAGTTCTGCTGTAAATCAGGTCTGACCCATGACTGAGTACTACGAGGAGGGGGGGGCTGCTGTACGAGCAATCACCTCCCATGCACATCAAAGTGGAGTCTCCGGAGGGACCCTTTGGAGGGGGAGCCTCGGAAAACGGCTTCCCCAGGGAGGATGAGGACTCGGATGGCAGCTGCGACCAGAGCACCGGGTTACCTGGTGGACTCCCCTTCAACGTGGTAGTGGTGCATCCCAACATCATGGCACCTGGCATGTCCTCAGACGACCTCTTGTCCATTGAACAAAGTAAGCCTGAATGACATTAAGCCCATTGCATAGGATTGCATATTTATTTGTAAATTTCTGCAGAGCATGTGGCTCCTAATGGCAACGTCGTAAAATGATTTTATCTGCAGTGTAGAAAAGCGCAGCCAGGATCTGCATTAATACATTTTACGTATGCAGGTCTGCAAACAGCTACAGCATTTTGTTTTTACTAAGGAAACATTTAGCTTCAATGTAATCACTCAAGGAAGATTGAGATCAATTTTGCTCTTAATGCTCCATCCCTTTCCAAAAGTAGTAATAGTTGAATATGTTTTGGGCTTAGCAGAGTGGAAATAAGACTGAAATTGCTGCACATTTCTCTTCCTCACACTATATTTAGCTTCACTTGATATTTTCCCTTTCCCTTTCGGGCTGTTCTCTCACCTCTCTCTCTCTCTACAGACAGAGCTATGTCAGCTGCACTGGCTGCTGGCGGTGCAGGAAAAAGAAAGAGTCGTTTCAGCGGAGCGGAGCTGGAGGTGTTGGTGTCAGAAGTCACTCGGTGTGAAGGAGAGCTCTTTGGTCCTGCGGGGAGGCTCCGGCGGCGGGAGAGAGAGCGCATCTGGGCAGGAATCCTAGAGAGAGTCAACGCCGTGTCCAGAGTCCCACGCACCCTTCGGGAGGTGAAGAAGCGCTGGGACGACTTGAAGAGACGCAACGGGGGCAGGCTAGCGGATGCTCGCCACCGCAGCTGTTACCTGCCGTCCAGCAGAGGGGCCTCGATGCTTGGCCGTCCTTCCCAGACTAGCCCCAGGCTTCAACAAGCCAGGCAAAAGCAAAACAGCAGACCAAAGCCCAGTTTCCCATGCTTCCCTGATTCTGACACAGGTAAAAAATAACTTGTCTAATTGTTTTTTCTTCGTAGATTGTATAAATGCAACTACTCGATATTACAATATTTTTTTTGCAGGTGTAGGAGTGGAAGGATCAGAGAGAGATGGTTTGGAGAAAGATGAGGACAATCCTGAGCGTGACAGAGAAATGGGAGAATCTGAGTGTGAACCAGTAGAGAACAGCATGGAGGACAAATTGGGATTAGGACTAGGTCTGGGTATAGGACCACCCCCTCCATCAGAACGATGGCTGCCTCCTTCCCCCCTCTACAGTGCCCCTTTCCTGAATGGCAGCCCTCAGCCCAGTAGTCCTCAGCCTTCGCTTGGAGCACAGCAGGGTCCTCTTGAAGCCCCTCCGCGCAGCTCGTGGCTGGAAGATGAGCTGCGAGGGTTAGGGGAAGCAGCAATTCAACTGGGAAATCGGGTCGATATGAGTCTGCGGGAGTTTGGGGATGGTTTCAGACAAGACATGAGAACACTTGTCGCTTCGCAGGAGGCATTAGCAGTCAGTCTACAACAAAACAATGTCCTCTTGCAGAGGCTGTTAGGAGTGCTTGAGGCCCAACAACAACCACAGCCACAGCAGCATCGTGTACAACAAGCACACCAGTCGCAAACATCTCAACAGCACTTACAGCCACAGCCAGTTCCTCAACAGCAGCTACAACACACTGAACCACTGCAGCAGCAACAACAGCGGATTGAAGCACCACTGCAAACACAACTACAACATCAGCAGCAGCAGCCACATGTAGTACAACAACAATCGCAGCAACACCAAACACAAATACAGCAGCCACAAGTCACCCAGCAGTCAAATAATCAGTCAGTCGCGGCGGTGGTTCCTGCACCATCGTCCCCTGACGTAAACGGCACTTTTCCCCCTGATCCACCCGCCACCACAAACGGAAGCGCGCAGAGGCCACGGCGAGGAAGAGCTGCCGATCACAGGCGCAGAAGACGGCGCTGAGGAGGAGGCACTTCAAAGTGCACATCATGCGT
This sequence comes from Sebastes umbrosus, assembly GCF_015220745.1. Taxonomy (NCBI): domain Eukaryota; kingdom Metazoa; phylum Chordata; class Actinopteri; order Perciformes; family Sebastidae; genus Sebastes; species Sebastes umbrosus. Next base: position 20,217,992 of record NC_051279.1, read on the forward strand.
ATATGGTGTTTTAAAAATGTGACGAGAAATTATGCTCTTTTTCTATTTACAGTATTTCTGTAAAAAATGGTGGAGATTTATGTCCCATTTCAAATCAGAAATCCAGCTTGCACTTAAGTTTGTCTTCAGAGAGGACTGAAGCAGATAAGAAAATCTGACACGAGATGATAGGGTGGCCTTAACGTTTAGCTTGGTTCCTCAGACATACGCTAAAAGATTTCCTGAAAAACAGTTGCTCTCTGGAGTGACAACTTGACTGATGGGACTTTCAATACCCAGACAACAACACACTGTAGGTGCTGATGTTTAACATGCATGTCACTGTACATGCTTTGCAGCCGAGCTGCGGAGCTCATGACGCCCTTACTAGTCCAGTACTGTCTCCTGATACACTAACTACATTGTCATAAAGTACTTGTAATCTGCAGTTGTTACCATATATGGTAGTTATACAGCTATTGTACTTACCTGCTAATGTATGCTTGTGCTTTTTAACAGTTTCATGGAAAAGTTCGTCTTTTCCAGCTTTTGTTGGACAATAAAGGTAGACTGTGTTCTGTTCAGTGCATTTTGAGACAACAGTGTTACATTTGAAAGACTTTTAAAGACAAGAAAACCTTCCGACATTAACATCACAGTGGGCTCCAGCCTTTAATTCATATGTTTCTGGTGAAATTTCAAAAGCATACATACACGTATGTATAGGGGCTATTTATTCTAATCTTGCATGCAGTACGATGGATGTGTTTTGTAGATAGTTGCAAAGAAACAGCATATGGCCACATCATCTACGTAGTTTTGCACAATCTATATTTTGTAGATAGCGACTGTTCTGATGAAATGTAACTTAATAAAAGTCAGACATGGACTGCAAATAAATCCATCTGATCACTTATTGTTGGATTTGTCACATATAAAAAAAAGTTACTATATCCTCCTGAGACCCAGCCCATTGACATGTGTCCTCTGTAGTGGACTTTTGGCCACATGCATATCTTCTTACTCTTTTGACCTACTCTATCAACCCCTGGTGTATTGTAAAGAGGACATCCTAGGCTTTCCAGTGATATGGCATGTGTTGCTTTTTTTTTAATCAATTTGAATGTATTCTTGGTTTAATATCACTCTACAGCCATAATCTGTTCATTTTTTTAGTCTTTTCACATTGAAATAGTCCTGTAGTCCGCTAGAGTGGACAATAAAGATAAAGTTTAACAAGCCTAAATTGTTAAGATTTTCTTTTAACCCTAAACAGGAAGGAAATCACAAAAAAAAGTAATTGGAAGACACTTTTGAACTCGGTTCCCAGGAGGATATATTGATTTGTGAAGAGAGTGTTTTGGTGTAGCAGTAGTAGTAGAAAGGGGAATGTATAATTTAATTATATTTTAAGATAAGATAAGACAAGATATACTTTTATTGCCCCCATGGGGACATTTTTTTTGGACTTCATCAAACTGCAGTTACAAACACTATATTAAAACAGCATCAACAACATTAATAAACGATTCCACACAAGACAGAGAAACAGTTCCACAGAAACAGATGTTTCAACACATACACAGTCCACGTACACAATGGCACATACTATCACACACACCATGGCAGGTATTGCACCCAGGTAGTGCACTGCACCGTCTACCGTCTTGTCCATATTGCACAGACAATAGCCCAATATTACACAGATGCAACATATTGCACTGTCCCAATTTAACATATTGCTCTGTCCCTATTTAACATATTGCAATGTCCCTATTTAACATATTGCAATGTCCCTATTTAACATATTGCAATGTCCCTATTTAACATATTGCACTGTCCCTATTTAACATATTACATTGTCCCTATTTAACATATTGCAATGTCCCTATTTAACATATTGCATTGTCCCTATTTAACATATTGCAATGTCCCTATTTAACATATTGCAATGTCCCTATTTAACATATTGCACTGTCCCTATTTAACATATTACATTGTCCCTATTTAACATATTGCACTGTCATTATGATAGCTTTATGTTAGGAGTTGTTGAGAAGTTTAATAGGCAAGAATGAATGTTTGTAACGGTTCATTCTGCACCGTGGGACTCTATATCTCCTGCCGGAAGGTAAAAGTTGGTACTCCTGATTTAAAAAGTGAGTTGGGTCTGACACAATTTTCTGTGACAGACCCAACTCACATCTTAAATTTTCCGAAATGATGAGCTAGTTGGCAGGTGATGGTGTGTTTTATTTTGAAAGCAAAAAAACAAAAAAAGAAATGCATAAATAAATAAAATAATAATAAGACTGCACTCTTCCATAGTAGCTCTAGGGGTCATCATCATATATGTTCAGTTCTTCATAAGCTCTGAGGAGAGACTTTGCATGTTGTGCTTTACATAAACATTCAAGAACATTGCGACAAAGTGCAAAAGAACATTAAGACATAATTAAAACAGTTATAAAAACATTAAATATTAGAAAATAAAAACAAGCTAAAAATAAAAGCTAGGATAGCTAGCTATGTATTCCCTGTTTACTGCAGCAGCAGCAAACAGGAAAGTTTTAAGCTTTGATTTAAAAGAACTCAGAGTTGGAGTTGGTCCTGCAGGTTTCTGGGAGCTTGTTCCAGATATTTGCATTAGAATGTGTCCTGAGTGTTAAATCATAAATTATAGACTATTATGTGATACTGCTGCATGTAAGTGGCATGCTTATGTTGCGTCTTATCACAGACTGTAGATGCATCCATAATGCACATCTCAATAATGTATATCATTAACTATGATTATATATTATACATTATTATTATTCCTTCCTGCAGCTGTCAGACTCCACAACCAGCACTGCTCCCAGTAGACCACTTACACTTACACACCAAAAACTGACAATAACTGCACTATACCGTATAATGACTGTGCAATATCATTATAATTTTTACTAATCAGGTGAAATCCATACTGTGCAATATTTTCAGGTGGAATTTCATTTCATTCTCACTGTGCAATATCATTTTCCACTTGTGCAATCTTGTTAATAGTCTGTTTATTGTCAATACTGTATATACTGTTCCTATTTTTATACTTCCTTCTATTTATTGGTTTCTGGGAGCTTGTTCCAAATATTTGATGATGATGATGAACTTCTGCATGTTTAGTTCTGACTCTGGGGACACTAAGCAGACCTGATCCAGATGACCCGAGAGGTCTGGATGGTTCATAACATAGCAGACATTAACCATACACTATTTAGTGCTTTGTAAACCAACAGGAGTATTTTTAAATCAATTCTCTGAGAGACAGGGAGCCAGTGTAGAGACAGTGTTGCTCATATGTACACCTATAGCTGAAAACACCGGACACTGAGTACAAATATAATATCAATATAATGTGCAATACTACTTTTTACATTCTCATGTGCAATATCACTGTTCCTTGTGTGCAATATTAATGTCCAACATGTGCAATATCACTCATCATTGTGTGCAATATTAATGTCCAACATGTGCAATAATACTTCTTTTTATTTTTATTTTTCTTATCTTATCTTATTTACTAATTTTACTAAATGTATCTTACTTAATTGTTATTCTATTAGGCATGTTTAGCTCTGACTCTGCATGGGGACACTAAGCAGACCTGATCCAGATGACCTGAGATGGTCTGCATGGTTCAGGTGGTGATGGAGTGTTTTATTTTGAAAGCACCGACCGGATGTGTGCTTCCTCTCTGTGCAGGCTGTCTGTTGCTAGGCTCTGCTAGCATGATCCCTGTGTGTGTCTGGACAAGGGGGTGCATGGGGGAAACATGGCCGCCGTAGACCCGTCGGAGTCTCCGAAACGACAGAAATCCCCAGCGGTGGAGGTGGAAACATCTGGGACCGAGTCGGTGGAGTCAGGATGCAGCTTTTATCAGAGCGATGAAGCAGCAGCACATACTAATAAACCCACCGTGGAGGAGCAGAGACACAGTGAAGGAGGAGGAGGTGGTGGTGGAGGAGGAGGAGGTGGTGGAGGTATAGCCAGCCATTCTGAGGTTACTGTCGAGTCCAGTGCTGCTGGAGCTGGAGCTGGAGAGGAGGAGAAAACGACATGTAACTCACCCGAGGTGCTAACGTCGCCTGCAAAAATGGCCGAGGCTCCTGGTGGCAGCGACAAGAGGTCTTTCGACTGGTCTGAACCTGAAGAAGACGACGACGAAGAAGAAGAGAAAACACACAAAAAGGAGGAGGAAGATAAGTGTGGTATGTTGTTAATGTATTTTTTACTGTTAGCTTTTAGCCCCCCCCAAGGCTAACCTGAGTCCAATAGCTAACTCTGCTAATTACCATAACAACAGTCACCTAGCAGCCTTGTGATGTGCACTTTATGATGCACATCTGTCCACTTTGTTAACATTAACAACATATATGTTTTTATTTTCTGTTTGCTTAAAGTTATTATTGTGATTTTTTCTCATTTCCAGACATCAATGATGATGTTGCAGGAGGAGGGGTGAAGCAGGACACACATGTTGATGTTGATGATAACATTACAGTTGATGTAGAGGAGATCCATGAGGAGGAGGAGGAGGAGGAAGAGGAGGAGGAGACATCACATCCTGATGATGAGAAGAAGAGGCCAGAGAAGGGACAGGCTGAGGAGGAGCCAGTGGGAGAAGAACAAGTGGACGCGATAGTGGATGTGGTTGATGAAGAGGTAGAGAATGTGACGGCGAAGCCCAGGAAGTGCCGTTTGGTGTGCAAGGAGTGCGGTAAGAGGTTCACCCGCCGCGAGACCTTCAACCTCCACCGTCACTTCCACGCGCACGAGGACGAGCTCACGCCCCTCACCTGCAAAGAGTGCGGCCTTACCTTTCAGCACCGCAGCAGCCTCATCAAACACAGAAACGAACACAAAGAGAAGGAGGCGCGAGCGAAGGCGGAGGGGCGTTTTAAATGCGCGGAATGCGACATGATCTTCTCCACGGTGGATAAGCTGCGGGACCACAACTGCTTCAACACGGTAGATAAGCCTTACCACTGCCCCCTGTGCCGCCAAGAGTTCCAGTTTAAGGTGTGCATCACTAAGCACATGCTGATCCACTCCAACGAGAGCTTTACGTGCCAAGAGTGCGGCCAAACCTTCCGAAACAGCTTGGCCCTGCGCTGCCACCAGCGATGTCACAGCGCCCTGAAACCCTACGAATGCCCAGAGTGCGGCTTGGCTTTCAAACACTACTCCGTCATGGAAGACCACCGTCGCAAGCACACGGACAACGCGCGCTCTCACCTGTGCAACATCTGCGGTAAGACCTTCAAGTACAGCAGCCTCCTCCATCAGCATCAGTATCTGCACACAGGCCAGAAGCCCTTCCACTGCCCTGAATGTGGTAAAACATTCGCCTTTGCCCAGAACATGAAGGCACACTGCCGCCAGCATAGACTGCGCGAAGCCAACTCCTCCACTGAGCAGCCTAGCAAGCAGGACCCAGCACCTGCACCCGCACAGGAGGCAGCGAGAGGGCCGGGAAAAGAGAACGCAAACCAGATCGAGGACCCGAAACGCACATTCAACTGCCCTCTTTGTCCCCAGACCTACTTAGTGCCAGCTAACCTGAGAGCCCACATGCTCATTCACGAGGCTGAGTACGAGACGCTGGAGAGAACCCCCAGACCACCAAAGGAGAATAACAAGAACTGGGAAAAAGGACACGTCTGTCCCCACTGCCCATCTGTCTATCGTGATGAATCAAGTTTAAATATGCATCTGTTGAGTGCCCACAAGTCTGTAGCACAAAGGGTGGCAACACCACCTAAAAATCTATTTACTCCATTAAGCAGTGATAATGTACAGGCGAAATGGAGAAGCGATGGCATAAGTATGAAGTCGTACAAGTGCGCCGAGTGTGGAAAAACCTTCCGCCACCGCTCAGTGTTGGAGCTGCATATGCGCATACATTCCAAGGACAAGCCTTACCAATGCAAAGTGTGCGGCAAGGGCTTTAGATTCGGTAGCTACTTACAGCAACATCTCATCATCCATACAGGCAAGAAGCCATACAAATGTCCGGACTGCGGGAAGGACTTTGCCTTCCTGCAGAACATGAAAACGCATCAGAAGCTGCATCAGGAAAAACCGTTCCGCTGCACCAGCTGTCGCAAAGGCTACAGCGACGAGACCCAACTGCAGCACCACATGCTATCACACAACGGCGACAAACCTCACAAGTGTGACCTGTGCGACAAGAGCTTCGGGTTAGCCTATCTGCTCCGTGATCACATGAACACACACACGGGAGACAGACCTCATCGCTGTGACGAGTGTAACAAGACTTTTTCTTGGTTTAGCAGCCTGCTGGTGCACCAGAAGATCCACACTCGCAAGCGCCAGGGTTTCAGCCAGTTTAATTTGTTCCCGATGGGTGCTAGGATGAGAGGCAGGGGCAGCAGGGGGAGGAGAGGGGGGAGGTTCATGTGGGGCTGGTCTAGGCCATTAGCATTAGGAGGCCATGGGATGGTTAGCGCTCACTCTCAGCAGTCTCCGTATCCGGTTTCTGCACCGAGAGATGCTGAATTGCACAGGAGGCCGGTCCAGCCACAGCCTTCCATGCTCTCACCTCGCATGGATGCACAAGCTAGGCCGCAGCCGAAGGAGCCGTGGCTGTCAGAGCTACACACTCAACCGGTGCAGTGGAAGGTGGACGGTGGAGAGGTGATGCCGGTCCCATCGTCACAGCCGCAAATCGCAACTCCACAGCAGACACAGTTTGACAGCTCAACACAGCCGGGCATACAGCAGCAGCAGCAGCAGCAGCACCATCAGAGAGGTCCAGGCTGGGCAGATAGCCCTCTGATAACTCAGTCAGGCCCCACAGCTGCTCAGAGCTCAGAGTCTTCACACATGAAAGAGAGCGCAGCTGCTATTGTCAGCTCCCTCATGGCAGCCGTGCCAAAAAAATCCAGCCCATCGACAGTGAGCGAGATGGAGCAGCACAGGCTGCCCAAGCTGCCCATCACTTGGAGCTGTACACCCACATCCACGGTGCTCGCTTCCACAAGCTCTTTGCAACATGATTTTTCTGTTCCGTACATAGACGGGGCGGCTCTGTGGAGCATCAGACCTTCTCTGCTGGCAAATTCACAGAGCTCTCCAATTAAGCTTGGAGAGCTTCAGCTGCCAAGGTGGGCAGGCGCCCCAGTGTCGTTACAAAAGGAGCCATCCACACCTCCTAAAAAAGAGGACGCCACAGTGTGGGACATGAGTAATCAAGTAATACCGCCGACTGTTAGCCAGCCAGAGAAGCCATGGAACGGCTGCGAGCTGCAAAAGCAGTGGGTCTCAGGCTTAGCAGGTGTGTCCACCTCAGCTCAAATAGACCAAAGCAGTGCTATGCCAATTTCAACTCCTGTTTCTCACGGCGTAGGTAGCACCTTGTGGGATATACAAACGCCACCAGGACTTCCAAAGACTATAAACCCTGAGAAATTAGTAAACGCTCAAGATTTTCAGCTGCAGCAAAAGCAGGTGTCATCCGCCTGGGCCAGTGTAGTGCAGAGTCAGGCGACGACACAGAAGGTTCCCATCTCCATTCAGTACGAGCCTCATCGTTTTAGCCAGGGGCTGGGAACACCAGTATGGGGCTTCCAAAGTAATCAAACGCTGCTCACCGGGCAACTCAAACCAGGGAACGGGCAGGAGCTGCAGCAACAGCCGATGGTTACAGGCACTCAAATAATCATAAATCAGCCTTCTCCTTTTTTCACCTCTCCACTTGCACCGCTCCCTCCCCTCGCTCTGCCCGGCCCACACCCTCTCCACTCTGTCGCAGTTGGAACACTGTCAAGACCTCCACACCCAAATATGTTTTTCACACCGCAGGCTGTAATGAGCGAGAGGCCTCACATAACACAGACCATGTCCCTACCTCAGCTTCCCCCACGGACAGAACCTCACAAACTCGGAGCCCGTTTGCCTTTCGCCCCAGAGCGGCTTCTCCAGTGCATGATATGCGGGTGTTCTCTTCCCCGGGAGCTGGATCTACAAATGCATTACTTGCAACATGCACAAGGAGAGATTTGACATTTCTACACTAGCAACAAGAGTTTTGTTTTTTTTAAATAATTTTTACTCCGTGGAACCTCATTTATTTGACCCTCACTTGTGCAGTTTGACCAGTTGAGTGGATGGGCATTATGAAAAAAAAAAAAGACGACTTGATTTTAGTCTGCACACTTGAATCACATCCAAAGTTGTTCAGCTCCAAATAAGACTGCACAGAGTGTTGTTTGTTTGTAGAGGGTGTATGTATACACGTGCCATTAAATTAGTTCCCGGTTTAAGCAGCTTCTGAGGGGTGCACATTAATGAGGTTCTACGTTTCATTTATCGCAAATGGCATTTAGATTTAGATAATATTATTAGTACTTTTTTATAGTTCTGTTCATATGTCCTGAACCATTTTAACTGTGTTTTTTCTTCATGTACAGTATACTGTGTGCCTTTTATGAGTACAGTGTGCATGTCTGCTGTCTTGGTATTCTAGGCCTAGTTTGTGCTTAAGGTAGACTCAACAATGTGACCTCACTCCCAAAAACACAGAGCAACTCTTTCTAAGATACCGTAAAGAAATGTATGTTTTTGCTTCTGAGGAGGAGAGGATGGGGTTGTTGTGCTCACAGGTTACACGTGTCAGAGCATACAACGGACAGCTGACTACATACACTATGACCCTGTTAGGAAGCACTTGTATTTACAGTGTTAATGGCTGGGTCCAAATATCTCACGAGTGAAGTTCTCATCATGGTAATCTAGGGCTGCACAATTTTGAAAAAATATCTATTTGTGATTATTTTAACTGATATTGCAATTGCGATATGATTTCTGATATTAGAGGGAATAATAATTTTTACAACATTAAAATGATCATGGTGCTATTTTTGCGGGGATATGTACCAAACAAAGACGTTTTCTTAAGTCTGTAGAATATGATGTGTAGGCCAGGACATCTCTGCAGCACCACAATATAATTTAATTTAACATGGTATATATTGCGATTTTGATAACATTTCAATTAATCGTGCAGCCCTACAGTAGTTTGGTCAAAGCGAAAGTATCTGTAAACAAAATGTGACGATTACATGTAAAAGGTCATTTCACAGTAAGAGTTTTCTGTAAATTTATCAGTGATTATAGGGAACAGGGAGAAAGAAGCGTCATTACACAATTACTGATGACACTGTTGTCAAATAGTGACTTTTGTAAGGAATTAAACTTGGATTTATGTGATGTTTTGTCATTAATATTTATTTACAATGGCAAGACGAAACATTAAAACTGATTATATAAAATGTATGTTTTGATCCAATCGGTCCAGTCAAATTCAGCTAATTTCTGACAATGTGTCATGACTGATATATGCTTTATAATTAGATTTTTAAAAGTACGTAACACCTACTGTAAACTGATGAGTACCATGTAATGTGTATCTCTTACCAGAATGACTATTTCAGATTGGAATGTACCCATATTTATAAAAAAAATTAAGTCCACTTTTGAGTACAATGCAATGTATTTTTTTGTGAATACTGAATGATTTCATTCCATTTACTGTAGATTTAGCCAAGTACAGAATCCCATTTTTCTCTGTTATGACGATGGGCATTTGAGTAGCTTTGGTGCCCAATAAGTGACTGAAAATCTTCATTACTACTGTAAAATAAACACACGGTCCATAATTTGTAAAAAAAAAAGAACCGTCCCTGTGCGTCTTAACATTCAGCGTCTTAAGTTTAAAAAAACATGTGCCCTTCTACCTCTATCCACTGTTTTAGCATGGAAAGAAATAGGATTTTCCCATGATGTCTACATATTGGATTAAATAAAACTTGCCTTTGATTACAATGTTGTGAGGCTCCTTGATTGTTGGGTAAACCTAATTCAGGGTTAACCTTCAACTAAAATGTTGAAGGTTAATAGAGGACTCATTAATGCAAAAAAGAAACGACAAACAAAAAGATTAAATCCTGGTTAAAGTTTTCATATTCTGAATGATAAATGTTTTCCCCTCAACATTTGGTTTGTGAAGAGAATGGAGTAAAATGGGGATGACGTGGACCCTCCATGTCACTCCCACATTACAATTAAGAATGAAAAGGTTTTGGGTAGTTCTGAATTTGTTTTTCGGAAAATTAAAAGTACAGAAAGTATGCATCAAGATTGATGAAGGCAAATTGTGATTGAGAAGAGTCACTTTCATTAATGTGGTAAATTGGGACTGGAATCCTTCATATATCAAATCTTACTTATTCACAACATTATACATAATTCTTATAATGCTCAATGCTATGTTATTTCAGTGTATTTCAGTCTAGGGGAAAACTATATTGGTCCTCTTTGTTAGAAACTGATTAAAACACAATGTGAATATACTTGGCTGTCAAAGTTAACGCGTTAATGCAAATTTGTTTTAACACGTTAACTAATTTCTTTAACTCAACTTGCTATTTTTAGGTTGTAAAAGGCTCAGTTTTAAAGCTAAAGTGACGATATTGGCATCTTATGAAAGTAGAAAAACCTAAGGAATCCATTGGTGTCAACCATGTCATACTAGCTTGTCACAAAGGAAGCTACATTTTGGCGAGGAAAAACTGGCATGGCCATTTTCAAAGGGGTGCCTTGATCTCTGACCTCAGTATATGTGAATGAAAATGGGTTCTGTGGGTACCCACGAGTCTCCCCTTTACAGACATGCCCACTTTATGATAATCACATGCAGTTTGGGGCAAGTCATAGTCAACCTAAGGTGCCAATGTTAATGTTATTAATATATTCTTTTTTTTTTTTTAAATATATTTATAATTTTTTTCCCCTTTTTCCCCCCACAAACAATAGAACACAATCAATAAAGACAGCAATACACATTGATCTCCCCCCTTTCGACGTGAGATAATTGCATGAATAAACTTAGCAAATATGATAACAAAATAACAGTAGACACAATTGTGATAAATACAAGTGAAGAAAATTTAAATTTAAAAAAATAAAAAAATAATAGAAAAGGAAGAAAGAACATATATAAGCATATATATATATATGTATATATACTGTATATGCATATATATATATATATATACATACATACACATATAAATAAGTAAAAACAAATAAAGAGAGAGAATTACAGAACTAATAGTAGTACAAGAGATAGACCAGCTATTTACAGTACATGCAGTATTCTCTTAAATGGTCTGACCATGGACAACACCATTAAGAGAAGTACCAGTATGTAAAAAGGTTACTCCGACCGGGTGCCAGTGTCTCCCTGTTCACTCCGTCTGCGGTCGGGAGACGATAACGTTACTCGCTGCGGAGCCCCGCTGCTTCAGAGCCCCGCTGCTTCAGAGGCAGGAAAAGCCAACACTAGGATCAGCATTGTTTCATGGAGAGACCTTCGTCTGGTCAGCTAACATTACTGCCAAGCAGCTGAAATATAGAGTGATATTGTGGTTTCAGCTGACGTGTGTCGCCTCACTGTTTTGAGTGATGCTCGTTCATGTCTATTTAGAGCGAGCACAAGCACGAGCCCGACGTTGACTTTCGTTGACTTAACGGCCACAGGTGTCGCTGTTAACAAGATATTCTGAAAGTTACAAATAGTCCCTTTAATTATTTTTTACCCTCTTTTATTTATATCATATATATATATTTTTTATAACTTAAATTATCTTTCCTATTGAATTGTGCCTTGCGTGTTAGAAGTATTGAGTTTAGATTACAATGCCTTAAAGTTTGTAAATAAATTATCTTCAATAAAAATAAAAAGTAAAAAAATAAAAATAAAAAGTTGAAGGAAACAAAACAGGAAGAAGAATCCTCTTCCGGCGAGGGGATGCGCGCGCAGCCACGCAGCCAGCAGCGCTGTGTGTCTTCATCATGTGTTCATGGTCGCATTGCTGCTAAAGAGACATATTACAACATTATATGGTAACAGACTAGGTTAACATACTGTTTTTTTTTCTTTCTTTTTCACCCCGGCTCTGCGCTGATTGACTACTGATAAGAAACAAACAAGTTAAAACAAACTGTGGCTGTTAAAGCTGACTAGCTCGAGCTAGCTGGAGGAAGCTAGCAACCTAGCAGCACACAGAGAAAGACTACAAGATGGACGGAGCTGCTGCGATCAGAGAGGACGAGGCTGAAAACAGACCTCAGGATGGAGACACAGCATCCGAAGACAACGTCGGTCCATCGGCTGAGGACACCGCTGAGAGTAAGTATCCAGCAGTGGTCACTTAACTACATCTGAGCTGTGTTAGCACACAGCAGCAGTGTGTTGAGGCGTGATGACCTCGCACAGCAACGTGCACCACAGTGACATGACAATATAATACTTACTGCACAATAGATGCGGCAAATAACAATTAGCATAAAGTTGCATTAACTTGCACTGTTACCTGGCCTTTTTGGCTATTTCATGTTCAAGGATGCTCAGTGCTGTTTATTGATCACAGTCCTAGAACAAGCTGATTCACAGCTACAGTCAGAGAATGAGATTAGCACATGCCACCTAAGTTAACCCTTTTCATTTGGTAAGTCACTCCTCAAATTCAGTAATAAAGTATGCATTCAATAAGAACTCTTTATTTACTCCTCTAATTCATGTTTTTTTTTTTTGTTTTTTTTTTTTAAACATTTATCCTTTGATATTGCAATATATTGTTTTTAATTGTTTTTAATTTGTTTGTTTGTTTTATTGATACAGCAAACATTAATTACTTAACCCTAACCCTAAGCTAGCTAAATGCATTTTGGCAAGTCACTCCTCAAATTCAGTAATAAAGTATGCATTCAATAAGAACTCTTTATTTACTCCTCTAATTCATGGGTTTGTTTTTTTGTTGTTTTTTTACATTTATCCTTTGATATTGCAATATATTGTTTTTAATTATTTTTTATTTGTTTGTTTGTTTTATTGACACAGCAAACATGAATTACTTAACCCTAACCCTAAGCTAGTTAAATGCATTTTGGCAAGTCACTCCTCAAATTCAGTAATAAAGTATGCATTCAATATGAACTCTTTATTGTGAGTGTGGTCTGCAGGGAATGAAATTAGCACCTGCTAAATAACAGGGTAAATGTTGGCTGTGGCAGGTAAAACTTTCAGGCCACCTGCCACCATGGCAGATTCCTTATATTAAGAAATATAATTTTTAAAAAGCAATTCCTAAATTAAAAATAGTCAGGGATTAAGGTTACATGATCCATATTTCTACTGTCTGTTACCACTGACTCAGTGTTTACTAGGGGTGGACGGAAATATAGAGTATTGCAATATTGTGTTTTGTGATTCTGTATTAATTCTCAAAGACCCCTGTATTGAATTCTAATTAATAGTTTACATGCAAAGATTAACTCAGTCAATACTTTACTTTATTTGCAAAGATAAGCACCGTCTGTGATAAAGGCAAATGTAAATCCTACTAATCCTACTTTTTTTTGCTCAGATTTTATCCATATGGCAGTGTGTTTTTTTTTTATACTATGACAGTTTCCTTAAAATTAGATTTTTTTAAAATCGCGATATATTGTCTTGCTTACAATATCGCAATATTTTGAATCGTAACCACTGTATCATGATACGTATCGCCAGATTCTTGCTAATACTCAGCCCTAGTGTTTACGATTCTAAAGCGTTCTACAAAGATTTCAGAAGTGACAGACAAAACAATTGTGTGGCTAGTAGAAATGTTCAGTGACCTGCCACAGTGGCACGTGAGGAAAAAACCTAATTTTAGACCCTGGCTACAGTATATGGTTATGAATTGGCAGTAACAGATTTTGTTAAGCATGTTTTCATTTAAGCATAATATAAGACATGCATTACAAGGAGTATAGTCATGAAGTGATGCTTTTACTGTAGTGCTATTGGACAATATTTATTATGTGAACAGGCCAAGCTGAGAAACCATAGAAATGAAAAGCTAACCTGAATTATTAGTATTTTATATGAGCCACACACCATAGAGCAAATTGAATATTATATCCTTTCATTTTCTAGATATTTGAAATCTGATGAGTTCATGAACAGTCAGTGTTGTTGTCTATTCCCAAAGCTAAAAGTGATGCACATCACACAGAGGCAATGCATTGTGGGGCTTTATTATACATTTAGTAACATTCACACAGGATGTAGTTAAGTCATATGATTTACATGTATGACGCCGTAGGTTCAATCTCAGGCTCTCTCCACTTTTGATTTACTCATCTTATGCTTTCGCATGGTATTTGTTTTGTCATTATCAACCATCTAGCAACAACCAAACAATCTTTACCTTGAATTTCTGATCCGTGTACTTTTTAATTGTTTGTTAAGCTTTATTAGCTTCCTAGAATGACAATATCCCTGATCCAAACCATGACACTGACTGGCAGAAACAAACTCTTGATTTCTTGATAATGTAGCTCAGGCTATACTGTATTCAGGCAGTACTTGTGTATGAAAAACTAATATACCTTTTATATCACATTTTGAATGGTAATGATGGGTACAAATGGTTTAAAATAAACTCCGTAGCTAGTGACAGTGTGTGACTATTAAATATCCTTTTATAAGGATATGATGGACAATGGTAACTTAAGTATATGTGTGTTCTTTGTAAGAACTTGACAAGGTTGTATAACTCCTGTCAGGACAACATTACCTAAATGCCCCATATGATGATGTTTTGGTGAGATTAAGCAGCACCCTTTGAGTTTTAATTATACATAATAACTTGAAATGGAGTTGTGTTAACCTTTAATTCTTAGAAACTCTCTATGGGAATAGTGCACATGAACATCCCACAGATTTAGAAATTAATAAATAAAAAGTATTCTGATTGTTGTTAATTACTCTGACAGTCTTAAAAATGATGAAACCAGGGAGAGGGAGTTTGTTTTTCTTTGGCATGGCAATGCAAAAACAACAAACTCCAAGCATATTGTGTACTTAACTTTCTGTGTCAAAAATATGACGGCCAAGTGCCACTTGAAGGCAGTATCACAATATCTTGAATGTTGTGCGTCCTCTCCCACCTGCTGGTGCCTTTCTGCCAATAAAAACAGCTGTAATGGGCATACATTTAGCTTTTTAAATCAGATGTTCACCTATCAAACTTTACAGTTCAATGCAACTTCAGCTTTGATAAACATTAGTGATATAATTCTCTGATTCAGTGTTTAAAATGGAGTAAATTCTGATATAACTGTCATTTTTAAAGTAATTCTGTACCCTTATAAATAGGGCTGGCGTAGGGCTGAGCAATATAATGATATATATCGTCAAAATTATATAAAAATGTCTGACGTATCTATTTTCCTATATTGCTTCTATTGCGATATTAGGCTAGGCCTATATTTAATTCTTTTTTTTCTATAATTTCACTTAATACTGTTATGTTCATTCTGCACTCAACTTTTGATTTGGCAAGTATTCAATTCACACAGGACTATACAAAAATAGAAAATCAATGTTTTTCTTTCACAACCCTCTGGTGAAGCACAACAATGTATTGCAATGTGGTGCAATGCGATGCTTTGGTAACATTTGCCTGTTTAAAAATGCAACACATTCTGCAGCGAGCAATCCTATCAAATAACCGAATGATTGAACTTCAAAGAGGACATTTGGCTTAAGCACTGTATGTATTAGCCCCTCTGTAATACAAGAGTATTTTTATGGGTATTGTTATTTCTAGAACCAAACTGTAAACTCTAATCACCTTTAAAATAAAGATATGATTTGCACCTGTGTTTTGTGATTTTTTTTCTTTTTTTTTTTTTTTTTTTTTCCTGCTTTTCTTTCTCTGGAAACAGGAGTGGCTTTGACCTCCTATTTTCATCTTTCTATTTTTAGGGGTTGGGGTTTTCTGCTGTCGGGATTGTGGAGAAGCCTTCAGGGAGGAGGCAGCATACTTGGAGCATCGCCATCAGCACCCGCAAGAAAGCGTGTATTTAGACAACCAGTTGGATGGTTTACACGATGCAGAAAAGGACAATGAAACAGCTAATTTCTGTACTTTGTGTTCACTATCATTTAGTGAACCAAGTGAATTCCAATCGCATATGGAGAAGAGCCATGGTCAAACCTCCCAAAAGGAGTCTAGTATTCAAATCAATTCTGGGACAACAAAGCAACACTCCTATGAATGTGCAGACTGTGGGAAATGTTACCTTGTCATCGGACACTTTCTCAACCATCAGCGCTCACACAGACAAGCCTCCAAATCCCTTTTTACTGACCTTGAACATTTGAAAAAGAAGGCATTTCAGTGCGAGTCTTGTGGGCGGAATTATTCTCGCGCTTCAGCTCTCGATGCACACCGTCGCTGTCACGAGGAAAAGTTAGTAAAGTCACGAAACAGGAGTTCAGGAGATGCGTCTCACACGGAGGAGTCAATAGCCGGAGCCAAGCCCGGTGAAAACCAGACGAATGTTACTCCTGAAAAAACTTTTACGTGTTCATGTGGTAAAGCTTTTACTGCTCTAATGCGCCTTAAAACGCATCAGCGATTTAGCCGCAAAAGTCAGTGCTCTCCAGAAGAAATGAAAGAAAAACCAAAGAAAAGCTCCAATGAGTTTTACTGTACTGAGTGCAAAAAGGCGTTCAATGGCCATATCGCCCTCTTCAACCATCAGCGGTGGCACGCTAATCACTCGGACGACTCTGCGAAAAGGTTCCCATGTGAGGAATGTGGAAAAGTATTTATGTCTCTAACGTTCTACTACAAGCATCAGCGCACGGCGCACAGCGATGAGACCCCGGCAAAGTCGTTTCTTCACCAAGTGTGTCAGCTACAGAAGAAGGCATTTGAATGTAAAGATTGTGGGCTAAAGTTTTCCAGGGCTTCAGCACTTCACTCCCATGAGCTTCATCACACGGATGTTTTCAAAGAAACGGAGAAGGAGGCTCCGACGCATACCTCCCCGATACCTCAACAGACAACTTTGGAAAGCGAGAGCAAAGAGACTGAGCAGGAATCTGAGAATGTTCTTCCTACCAGTATGGCTGAAGAAGACTCGCATGTAAATGAAACTGATGAGGAAGACGTGGAAGGTTATGACCCTGGGGACTTTAATGTGCAGGTGATCAGTGCAAGTGAATCTGAGGACGAGCCTGTCCAAGACCTGAACCCTGATCTTGAGCTGCTGTGTGAATCAGATCAGGAAGTAAGAGACGACGGCAACGCTGGAGTTTCCCTCAGTAGTCTTGTTACAAAACCAGAGATGGATTTGAAAATTGTAGAAATTGACTTTGAGCAAACCGACGAGCAGTGTGCCCTGATAGCGAGCGGAGTCGGGAATAAAACGACAGGGGAAAGATTTGAATGTCCAGAGTGTTACCGTTGGTTTACTAGCGCTTCATCGCTGCGTGTTCACAGAATGTGGCACGGCGTTCGTAAGAGAAAACAGCAGACTCAAGGTCAGTCAATGGCAGTTCACACATGCGACACATGTGGCCACGAGGCCAGTAGCTACGCAGCACACTGCAGTCACGTTCAAATACACAAGAATCAAAACACAGGCAATGATGGTGATGATGATGAGGGATTAGAGAAGAAAAACCTGGCATGCAATGAGTGTGGTAAATGCTTCTCACATTTGTCTGCTTTACTTTCTCATCAGCTGCATCATCCCAAAAAAAAACTATTTCAATGCCCAGATTGCATGATGTCTTACTCGCATGCTGCTAGCCTGTTTAACCATATGAGAAACTGCTCCGCGCAAAAAAAGGAGAATATTTCAGACGCTAAGAAAGAATACAATCCAAAGAAAACCCTTCTAGGCCCAAAGATTTATCATTGTGAGCAGTGCGGGAAGGGTTTTTGGTCTCTGGGAGCTTACTCCCACCACAAGCAAAGTCAGACTCAGTGTACAGATTTGAGGCTGAAAAAAGGTGTCACAGGATCTTTGCACTCTGTTAACGGACACCCACGCTTCAAGGTTGCGTGTCCGGTGTGCGGTAGAAAGTTCCGTCACAAGGGCACCATGGCGTTACACATGCGAAAACATGAAAATGGGAATCACAAATGTGAACTATGCAGCAGGTCATTTCGTCTTTTCTCCAGCCTGCTCAGACACCAGGTTGTGCATAACGACCAGTTACTCCCGCCACCCATAAAGTCTTTTCAGCATCAGGTTGAGCAGTTGAAAAAGAACACGTACAGCTGTCCTGACTGCGGGAAGCTGTTCTCAAGGGCCAAAGCGCTTCAGTTTCACCTGAAAAGCCACGGGTACGAGACCGGGCACTCGCCGTCATCGCCGAGATCTTCCGTCACGCTAGAGGATCTGCAGTGTGCGACATGCCTTGCACATTTCAACAACAAGTCCTCTTTGAGGGCTCATCAAAAACTTTGCATTAAAAGAGACAGTCAAGTTGATTGTAAGACAGAAGAACCCTCAGAAAACTACGATACTCACAAGGATAGCATGGATGTCAAACAGGAAAGCTCTGAGCAAACAACAGCACATACTGAAGTAAAGAATGAAACGGACAGTGGGGAGCTAAAGATGGAAATTCAAACAGATAAAGGCAACTTGGAAAACCCGAGTACAACTAGTTTGAAATACAAATGCAAAAAGTGTGACAGAAGCTTTTCGGTGGTCGGAGCTTTGAATTTTCATAAAAGAATTCACGCTGAGGGTAACAAATCTGTAGCGAAAGCAAAACTGGCCATGTCTGTAATGCTTAATAAAAAACCTAAACAGGAAGAGCCAAGTAAAGGGCCATTTCACTGCTCAGAGTGTGGGAGGCGATTCATGTCCAACTCGGCCCTCGGCTCCCACAAAAGATGGCACAGAGAAAAGAAACTTTCACGGGCCTTGTTAAAAGACGATGATTTGAAATCTGGGTCTGAGGATGGACCCTTTCAGTGCAACAAATGCGGCAAACAGTTTTTTAACCATCGTGTTCTCCAGCGCCACCAGATGTTTAATCGTCAGTGTCAGACCAAAACTGAGACAAACAAAAGTGTCAAGTTTTCATGTCCAGAATGCAGCGAAACATTCAAGCAACGTTCACTCCTAGCTGCCCACTATGAACATGAGCATAACAACACTTTGGAAGCTGCAGATCATCACTTGGTTGACCAAGTCCCAGAACAGGTTGATGTCAACTTGAATGGGAGTGAGTCCATGTCATCAACACTGAAGCCAAAAGCTCACCAGTGTCCCCTCTGCTCTATGACTTTCACTAAAGTAAGAGGTCTGCGTGCCCACAAATGGCAGGCCCACTCGAAGAGGACAAGAGGTAAAAATAAGGTTCCTTTGAGGATAAAAACAGAGTCCGTCGCCTCAAGAAGTGAAGTCAAACGGACAGAAGACAACACTACAGTGACAGTGAAAAATAGCCCTGTTGGCAGAGGAAAGAAGAAAATTCGATCAAACCCCCCACTTGTGAAATCTGTCACATGCCTCGACTGTGGGAAGCAGTGCAGTTCTCTAGGCGCCCTGCTTGACCATAAGAAAGTGTGCCTGGAGATGAAGCACGAGTCTAAACTGGAGATCCAAACTCCTGAAACCACGGCGAGTGACGGCTCCCCGCTTCTTAGCCGCCTGTCGGAGCACACGGCCAAATGCCTCTTCAAGTGTGATAAGTGTGGGAAAGCTTTCCAGACGGAGGAACAACTGGGAGCCCATAAGACCAAGGCGAAGAGCCGGCCTTATTGTTGCGCCCTGTGCTGCCACGGCTTCTGGACCGAGAATCAGCTGCAGCAACACCTCGCCTGGCACGACGAGGTCCGCTGTCGCCTCCCAAACGAGGTTCGCTTCAGGCTCAGCGCTGCTATGATCTCAAAGCCTTTAAAACCCAACACCCCTTTTTCTGACACCAGAGGGACGTCCTGTCCATCCTCGACACTGGACAGCCAGTCGCAAAGTAGCCATAAGTGCCAACATTGTGGCAAAGCCTTTCTCTCACCAACTGCGTTACAGAAACACGAAACTCAGCACTGCAACAACGACTCGTATCATTGCTCCATTTGCCCCAGGACCTTCAGTGAAATACAGGACCTCATCGATCATCACCAGGAATGTATCGGTGATTACAAAAGGCAGAGTGATGATGCCCCTGCTGCTGTCTCCTCAGGAGATACCAATGGCCTTACTTGCCTTGAATGTGGAACTACTTTTTGTCAAGAAACCGATTTGCACCAGCACTATATGGAACATGCCCGCAGAGCGTGTAAAACCTGAAAAGGACTGAAGTGAAGACACTGTAGATTGTGGATTTTTGTTTCTTTTGGAGGTTGCCAAACTACTTAAATATGTTAAGCTACAAAATGCATTGTTAGATATTTGTTTTGGCGAAGTAGAAACATGCTTTCCGTAGTTGTTTATATATTATTTGAGATTCTTTATATGTAAAAAAAAAAAAAAAAAACACAAAAAACAGTTCCTTAGGTTATTTTCCTATTCTCAGGCTTTCCTTTACACTGGATTAGTATATGTACAAATGTTTAAGAATAACTCCTTTTATAAAGTTATGTTGAGATGTTACAGTGATAGTTTTGAGCCACCATTTAATTTGTCCCTGTTTTATTTGAATAGACCTGTCATGAGTTGAACCTCTTTGGGGATTACTGGCTGAAGTAGTTCATATCTAGATAGATAAAAAAAAAAATGAATCGGAAACATTTATGCATGTACATGTTTTTCCTCCAAATTAACAGTATAGCTGACACACTACTTATTTCAAAGTTTATGAAAACATTGAAATAATTCTGCACAACTAACATATACTGATATTGCTTGTGTCATTTTGAATATCAGAGGTTTGGCAGAGATATGTGAAATTCAACAATGTGCACTGCTTATGTGAATTGGTTAAAAAAATGTTTAACATACCACAAACACTACCATGAACAAATTTAACAATCAAAGAATTGCATTAATTGATGTATAAGCTCCCATGTTCTTCCCTTTTTCAGTGTTATATTTCTATGTTGTGGAAAGACTTTTCATTACTAAAGTAGCGCTTTTGTTCATGTAGGATAGTTGTTAGTTTACTGTATCCCTTATGAAGTGGAAAAAGTATTTGTATTGTACAAGAGATGTTACTTTGCTTTATTAATTTATGATCTTTTTTTTCTCCTTAGATGACCAATATACCCTTTAACTACTTGTTTAACTTGCTGTTTCTGAAACAAAGAAGAAAACGTGCTCTGAAAAGTTAAAAATAAATTGATCCATTTTTGAGTGAACTACTGGATCGTGTGATTCATTCAACCTCAGTGTGGTCAACCTGCATGTTCGTGGTCGTTGTTAAAGAGGAACTATTTTGCTTATTTTCAGATGCATACTTGTATTTTGGGTTTCTACTAGAACATGTTTACATGCTTTAATGCTAAAGCTTTGTTTGTGGGCATGCAAGCATGGCGGTTCAGCAGCAGTGTTTCTGTGGGGGAAAGTAACTCCCTTTTGAGTGGACTTTGTAACTTTGCAGACCTTTTACATGCACAAAAGGAAAGAGAAAACGCACAAAAGCATAATAGGTCCTCTTTAATATTTCTGTTTTGTGATTGGCACTCATCTTCTGACTAATTAGTACTGGTCATGTATTGGTTTATTATCAGAGCTTGTTGAATTCAGCAGCATTACATCTAGAAATCAAACCATAGCTAGTCAATTACATTAAATACTTCATGGAAAAGTTTTTACATTGTAATCATTTCATACATAGCACATTATGGATATGGAGCCAGAATATTAATAGACTTTTGTAATGTTAAATTATAATCAAATTCAAGTTAACTGATGCGTTAAAAGCCTCAAATTCACCAAATAATGATTTTATTTACTCATTCTGTCTTTTATTTAAAAATTTAATTATAAACTGGAGACTTACTAATATTTTTCTTTAATGTGCAATGCTCTGAGATTGAAACCATTTTATGAAGCGTTAACACCTGACTCAACATTTGACTCGTAATTGCATCTGTGAACGAAGAGAAGAGCCACAACTCAGTCTTGTAAGTTTTACCTGCTGCCATTAAACCGAGGTAACATTTTTCTACCTGTTACCAGACTGCAAAATTTCAGCTGGAACAACACAGGAAAAATAATTTATTAATAAAATCAGAAGAGTTATGCTAGTTTATTTTATATACTATATAATAACTTGATGCTGTTCCAATTATAGTACCAGAAATGACAATATTTGTGCTTGTAAAATGTCTAATTTGGTCCTTTTTTCTTCTTTTCTAGCCAAACAGTGCAGCATTGCATGTACGGATTGTGGACTGAAGTTTACAGACTGGGACGTCTTCGAAACTCACCTGCATCAGCATGCCCTGGAAGAAGAGGAGGAGGAGGAGGATGAGGAGGAGGAGGAGGAGGAGGAAGAAGAAGAAGAAGCTCAGACAGGAGACAACATGAATCCTGCAGGAGAACTGGATTCTGGGAGAGCAGACGATGGAGAAAATAGAGGTGATGACACGGGTGGTGATGCAGATGGGTGTGACGTGAGCAGTTCATTGCGAACAAACCCGTCAGGCTTAACACAACGCCCAATGACGAAGCAATCTGGGAAGTTTCATATTTGCTCGGTCTGTGGGAAGATTTACACGTACATGGTTTCATTCATAAAACACCAACGGCTGCATGAAAACGAGTCAACAAGAAAAAGTCCACAATCCAGTGAGCAGAGTTTGAGTAAATATCAGTGTCCAGAATGTGGGATGTCTTTTATCAGGCGTGCACGGCTACTTGGTCACCGGAAAGTTCACAGGCCGTTTAAAACAGAAGCTCCCAGATGTGATCAGTGTAACAAAGACTTCATCTCTATAAACGCATGGAGGGCTCACGTCGATCGCCATAAACAGGAACCGTTTTGGTGTTTAAGTTGTGCCAAAGGCTTTAAAGATGAAGTGTTGCTAGATAAACACCTGCGGAATCACAATCGGAAGGTATACACTTGCAATATTTGCCACAAGAGCTTCAGCATGTCCAATGAGCTCAGGATCCACTACAACTCCCACATTAGAGCAAAATCTTACCAGTGCACATTCTGCGGGAAGGGCTTCTCCCAAGTTGGAAATCTCATTTCACACCGAAGAAAGCATCTTAGAGTTTATGCCGGGTCCAGCGGGATGCCTCTGGGGCTCAAGAATTCTGCGATTATGGCAAAGAAGCGAGCGATTATGAAGAAGAGACTTATTCTCGCTAGTGTCAAAGAGGAGCCAGAAATGGATACAAACATGGAAGAGCTGTCGGACGATGCTGACGAGTCTGTGGATGGTGCGTATTCTGAAGAGTCGGACTGTGGAGAGCCCGTGCATCACTTCAAGCTTTCGAAACCACCCGGCTCGGCTGGATCCGATCCACCCAATGGGTTGAAATCAGAAACCGTACAGCCACAGGAGCTGGACGAGAGCGAGTCAGAGGAGACAAACATGAGCAGGGAGCACAAGTATTTGGAATGGGAGTGTGTTGAATGTTATATGGGCTTTGATGAAGTGGAAAAGCTGCACTTTCATTATATACAACATGCTACTGGGGAGCTGCCGATACCACAGGAGGATATTGAGGGATGAAGGCTCATAGAAGGGTTTATTTTTCTCACACTGGTGCCTTTGTTGACCTTTCATTTTATTTTTTTACATTGCTTGCTGTTAAAGATATATGATTATAGGGCTAACAATTATTGTTGATGAATTTGTAAAACCCGCTAGCTGTACATTATCCTGCTTATTACACGGCTACTTACTTAAAAAATCAATAATCTGACACAAAAACGGTCCACCAGAGTACGACATCAGAATTTCGCCCATAGCAACGGTCTGTTATACATAGCAACAGTCTACTATAAAGAAATAACAGACCGTAGAACGCCGTGATTGACCAATCAGAATCGAGTATTCAACAAAGCCGTGTAATAATAAAGTATAATATCCCCAGAGAGATAGATGAATGAGTATCTACAACATAGTAACAGTTCATGCCTGATGCTATGAGATTACACTACATGTTTTTAATGTATATTGTTGATATATAAACTGAGATGAAAACTAGGTATATCAAAACATTGTCATGAAGGGAAAGAAAATGTAAAACTGAAACAAAACTACGTACCTCTACTTGTAAAACCAAATAAAATGAAATGCATTCAAAATGTTTTTTAGTGTTTGTCTCTATGTGCGGGGGGGGGAAAGAATGTGTTTTACACAATGCAGTGTGTGCAGAGAGACTCTTATCACCATCACTGTTTAAACAACTGAAGGGAAATATTTGGGGTCAAATGTGAGTTGTGATTGGAACCACTTTGAGCCAGACAGTTTCAACGGTATTGCGTTGCTAGATTACGGCTAGGTCCATGTTTACTTCCTGTCAGCTGATGTTATTCACATACACTGCAACAGGAAATAAACTGGGACACATTTGAAATGTTTATGTTAACTGTGAAATTTATGGTCTTACAGTCTGAGTTCAGAATGCTCTTAGGAACTGCATTTTCCCAGCATGTTTTTACCAACATTACATATGCTGTGCGCTTATTGAAATATTCATATAAGTAGTATGTTTTTAAATGTTTTATGAATTTATTGCTTTACACTTATTTTTGAAAGCAATTTACAAATAACTTTTCTGAACTTGTACCTTTAAGACAACCTTTTCCAAAAGTGCCAAAACTAAATTTAAAATAAAGACATGTCATGTCATGAGAAGTGTTATTAGAAGCTGGCAATCAGTCAATCAATTACTATTTCAGTGAAAACAGTTGAATTGTTTTTAGAGTTTAGCAATCTGGAGACTTTTTGTTGATACATGAAATTAGAAATAGAATAGAAATTGGGTGCATAGTTAAATTTTTGTGTGTGTGTATACAACAGCATTTTTTCCAGGAATGTCACCACAGACCTGCAGTTCATAATACTGCAAATATATAAATATTGCAATACTTTAATCAGAGTACTTTAATCACCATTGTGTTACCTCATTTGGCTATAGATGGTGATTTAACAGATTTATTGAAATGAAAATCTTTGAGATTGCCACTTTAAGATATGATAGCAAGAGCTGAGACATTTGAAAGTGTTCATATTATATATTTATTAATGAATGACAGCAACAGTAAGGGTGCAGGACTTCTGTGCGTTTTATAGCTCATATAAAAATCATTACTATGAGCTTATATATGGTTGATCGGTCTGCCACAATCAGCAGTTTGAAGTTTTAATGGAGTTTGTGCTGTAAGTATAATGGCTGAGTTATTAATACAGTGAGAGCTAATGGAGCTCAAGAGACTTCCACCCAATCTCATTAATTATAAATCCTATCATCATGAGCTTATGCATAGTTGATCAGCTTGCCATGCTGAGCAGTTTCTAATCCTAAGGTAGTTTCTACACTACTATATGTAATGGATGGGGTATGAATACTGCGGATGTCTGTGTAAGAAACATCATAGCACATATCTACCATGGTTTAAAATACAAGCATTAAAAGCTAGAGGACATAACAGAGAAAGGTACAAATCATATTTAAGCAATGCAGTATCTCATTAAATATGTAAATGTTAATAAAAGATATTGAGATATGAACAGTCAACATTAATGGTGCATTATAGTGTGCTTTCTAATATGGTTTATGGAGGTTTGCAGGGACTGCAATAATGGGATTTTACAGTAACATTTTACATCCCTTTTGTGGAAGATCCTACATCACATGCTGCAATAGCACCACCAACTGGCTGTTTTACTTATTTTTGCCAGGAGATACAGTACTGGATGCTTTATTCAGTCTTATTCAGCCTTATTCAGCTGCATCCCAGGGATGATTTTACCATATTTTTTCTATAAGGATGTTATTTTATTTGATCAAAAAGACTTAAATTGTTAGTAGTAACTGCATTGCTGTTGCATGGACATTCCTTTGCTGAATGGTGGTAAAAACCCGAGGATTATCTGGTTCTGATTTATCTTGTTACAGTTTGCCTTAGTAGACTAGTTCTCTGCTTTTCAGTTCTACATGAGGATTTCGTTAGACATGGCTGAGACTCAAGTGACGCAGAGTTTGTGGACGATAGATTAATTGCTTTTTTTTTTGCAAAAATAAATGAAAATTACAATTGAATTTTTAATCTAATGCATAAATGCATTAGATTAAACGTTATTACCAACACCTCTATATATTGTATATACATAGAAATACAATGACCTAAAGGCCATAAACTTAATCCCTCTCAGATGTTGGACCATCTGTGATTACCTGATTGTTTAATGTATTGTTTATTGTATGTTTCATTTTATTTTTGTTTTTGATTAGGATATATTATTATTATTATTATTATATTATTTTAAATATTATTCATTTTTTTTTTTATTTAATTTTGTATTATATAATTTATGACATTCTTATTTCTTGTCTACTTGTTGTATTGTTTCTATTCGTATTGTACTGCTTGTATTGAAAATGACAGTTGGTCATAAAAACAAAATACGATGACCTCAACTAAATGGTGTCAACTGTAAAGATGTGCCTCTTAGCACTGTTAAACATGCTGAAAAGTAGAGCTGAAGGCAAACACATACTGCTTCAACTGTATACTATTGGATTTATATCACAAAATAACCCTGTGAAATATAATCCGTTTTGAGAATTAGATGGTTTTTTTTGGACTATAGTAGTACATTTGACTTGAATACAGATGACATGTAATTCCTACTGTATTTAATTCATTTCAATATGCTTTATTGGCATGAATGAAACAAGGACAATATTGCCAAAGCGTCAAGTAATAATGAGATTGTAAAGAAAAAGGTATAATTCATAAAATCAATAAAAGTAGCCTAATAATGAGATTATAAATATAACGAAAAGGGTATACAGTAATTCACAAAATCAATTAAAGTAGCTTAATAATGAGATTTTAAAGATAAAGAAATGGCATCATTTATAAAATCAAGAAAAGTAGCCTAATAATTAGATTATAAAGATAACGAAAATGGTATAATTCACAAAATCTATTAAAGTAGTAATGAGATTATAAAGAAAAAGGTATAATCCACAAAATCAAGTAAAGAAGTAATGAGATTATAAAGAAAAAGAAAAAGGTATAATTCATAAAATCAAGAAAAGTAGCCTGACAATGAGACTATAAAGAAAAATGGATAATTCACAAAATTAAGCAAAGTAGCCTAATAATGAGATTATAAAGAAAAAGAAAAAATGAAAATTCATAAAATCAAAGAAAGGTAGCCTAATAATGAAATTTTAAAGAAAATCAAGTTATAATATAAAGAATAAGGCATAATTCATAAAATCAACAAAAGTAGCCTAATAATGAGATTTTAAAGATAAAGGCATAATTCATAAAATCAACAAAAATAGCCTAATAATATGATTATAAAGATTACGAAAAGGGTATAATTCACAAAATCTATTAAAGTAGTAATGAGATTATAAAGAAAAAGGTATAATCCACAAAATCAAGTAAAGAAGTAATGAGATTATAAAGAAAAAGAAAAAGGTATAATTCATAAAATCAAGAAAAGTAGCCTGACAATGAGACTATAAAGAAAAATGGATAATTCACAAAATTAAGCAAAGTAGCCTAATAATGAGATTATAAAGAAAAAGAAAAAATGAAAATTCATAAAATCAAAGAAAGGTAGCCTAATAATGAAATTTTAAAGAAAATCAAGTTATAATATAAAGAATAAGGCATAATTCATAAAATCAACAAAAGTAGCCTAATAATGAGATTTTAAAGATAAAGGCATAATTCATAAAATCAACAAAAATAGCCTTATGAGATTATAAAGATTACGAAAAGGGTATAATTCACAAGTAAAATAGCCTAATAAAGAGATTTTAAAGAAAATCAAGTTATAATATAAAGAAAAATGTATAATTCACAAAATCAAGAATGTAGCGTAATAGTTATTGATCTTTAAATGTATCGGTTAGTATGCTGATGATTAGTGTTTTATCAGAGAGGACAACACTCCCGGATGAGTGGAGGACTCATTGTTTGGGGGGGAAAAACCACAACTCCCATGATCCTCTGCGGCCCTGGTAAGGCGTGACGTCACGCTGTCTGCGGCGCCTCAGTGTTGTCTTTGTGCGGAGCGACGCGGAGGAGGAGATGTTTGATGCGGACGACCCGGTCTCAGGTAACCTTAAATCTACATCCTCCTGCATGCAGACAGATATACAGGGTGTAGTTAAACAAGAGGGAGGTAGAAAGCGAGTGAATATGAAGCTTCTTTTGACGCTGTAACGAGTCGGAAATGCGAACCATTGCAACCTGATTTCCACCCTCAAATCAGTGGATTTAAGCTAACTGGGCTGCCATTATACCTGTGTTTCTGTGGTTATTATTATAGAGGGGTGGTTCAGCATGTTAAAGCACTCTATTCATTCACTACTCATACAAATTAAAGTGTTGAATCTGGGTTAAATCAGCCTCCAGTGCTGCCCTCCATGTCTGTGGGTCTTCTATTGTAATACAAACGTTTCCAACCCATTCATCTCCTGCTCCACCAGCTGTCGCCTTGTAGATAACAAGTCTGCTGCTCACTGCTTAAAACACCCAACACTGCAAAGACTCAGCAGTTAAATACGGTTGAATGGTCGAAAGCTATGGGTTTGTTTGGTATCTTCAGTCAGTTTGCATGTATGTGTTGGTTTACCCATGCAATTAATACATACATGCACACTTACTGAAGATACCAGTAAGTGTGCATGTATGTGTTAAGTGTGCATGCATGTGTTGGTTTACCCATGCAATTAACACATACATGCACACTTACTGAAGATACCAGTCAGTGTGCATGCATGTGTTGGTTTACCCATGCAATTAACACATACATGCACACTGACTGAAGATACCAGTCAGTGTGCATGTATGTGTTGGTTTACCCATGTAATTAACACATACATGCACACTTACTGAAGATACCAGTAAGTGTGCATGTATGTGTTGGTTTACCCATGCAATTAACACATACATGCACACTGACTGAAGATACCAGTAAGTGTGCATGTATGTGTTGGTTTACCCATGTAATTAACACATACATGCACACTTACTGAAGATACCAGTAAGTGTGCATGTATGTGTTAAGTGTGCATGCATGTGTTGTTTTACCCATGTAATTAACACATACATGCACACTGACTGAAGATACCAGTAAGTGTGCATGTATGTGTTAAGTGTGCATGCATGTGTTGTTTTACCCATGTAATTAACACATACATGCACACTTACTGAAGATACCAGTAAGTGTGCATGTATGTGTTAAGTGTGCATGCATGTGTTGTTTTACCCATGTAATTAACACATACATGCACACTGACTGAAGATACCAGTAAGTGTGCATGTATGTGTTAAGTGTGCATGCATGTGTTGTTTTACCCATGTAATTAACACATACATGCACACTTACTGAAGATACCAGTAAGTGTGCATGTATGTGTTAAGTGTGCATGCATGTGTTGTTTTACCCATGTAATTAACACATACATGCACACTTACTGAAGATACCAGTAAGTGTGCATGTATGTGTTAAGTGTGCATGCATGTGTTGTTTTACCCATGTAATTAACACATACATGCACACTTACTGAAGATACCAGTAAGTGTGCATGTATGTGTTAAGTGTGCATGCATGTGTTGTTTTACCCATGTAATTAACGGTCTTTCTGTGTTTCTGTGTGGCACCTGATTTCATAGAAAACACATGAACAAGTGCTTTTGAGAAGCCAAAGAGGGCAGGCAGCCATGCAGAGTCCGACCCAGTCCAACAGCGGGCCCAACTCTGTGACCACAGCAACCACGGTGCAACCACTGGACACCGAGCCTGAAGATCAGCCAGCAAAGACTGAACCAGATGCACAAGAAGAAGGGGAGAATAAATCAGCTACTCCAGAAAGAGTAAGCAGCACGCCACAGGAGAATGGTATTGGGGTGCAAACAGCAGAAACACCTGCAAGTATGGCAGTCACACAGGCAGTGAATAAGCCTGCTGTCCAGCCACTGACAGAGCCCTCAGTTATCACTGCAGGGACGGAGACAGACTCTGCTTCAAAGCCAAGTGCCCCCACAGAACCGGCACCTGACAAACATGCAAATTCTCGGTGTGATGAGCAAAAGGCAAAGAAACCGGACAAAGGTGTACGTGATGGGAGGAAATACGTTCCTTCCAAGAAGGCCATGGTGGATCCTCTAAAAATGGACATGACCAAACCACTAGTTATGCCTCTCACATGTGAGTGGTTTTTTTTTACCTCATATTTGTGTTGTTCTATGTTATATCTTTTTGAACCAGGCTAGGATTGAGAGACCTGTTTGGTGTTTGATTATTAATTTAGGACTACAGTTATTAATTAACAGTGTACAAATATTATTGTGGAACTCACTGTCATTTTTATAGTAGTAGTAGTTTTACAAGATAGAAGCTTTTTAAGTTTTGTTTTACCACACTGCTACAGGATCAAGTTTAGTTAAGCTTGTACAGTTAATAATTTCTGGTGTTCAATAGCAGCCAAACAAAACACTGCAGGTTAACGCTAGACCAATATTTTGTCTGGGCTGATGTGTTGACCGATATGAGCTTATTGCATAAATATTGGTACGCACATTTATGTGTTTGCTAAGAGCACTCTTATATATTTATTTTTATATCTGCCTCAAAAAATCCAGTATTGATCTGACTATACTGCAGGCTCCAAAGCACAGAGGACAGTAATGATGTGGTTTCCCAAGTGTGGCAATAAATGAATGCAGCGTTATATTGCTGGAAGGGATGCACCGATCCAACTTTTTCAGTCCCGATAGCGATACCTGGGCTTTGGGTATCGGCCGATACTGAATACCAATCTGATACCAGTGTTTAATTAATAAGATGTGTGACTGACTGTGTAGAAGTGACTGGGATCATTCATCAATGTGTTAGGCTTGACTTAAACATTGCTTTCCTAACTTTGTAAAACAAAATGTGACCAATAAATACATATATATATATAAATGTATTTATTATTGAAATAATACATTTTACACCAGCAACTTGGTAAAACATCGTCAAAATTAACAGGGATTACAATTCAGCTATAAGCCTTTTTAATGCAGCAACATATTGGTCAAAACTTAAACAGGAATTAAAATTCCAGTATATAATGTATATAGTATATAAACATAGAATTGAATTTAATAGATTGTCTCCATTGTCACCGAAACCTGATCCAGCTATTTGAGTCAGTATCGGCCCGATATCCGATTCAGTATTGGTGCATCCGTACTTGCTGGTAAGGGGAAGTTGTAGAAGTCGTAGGGTCTCCCTCCACATTTTTTTTGCCGAGACAAACATTTATTTGCTGTGTCTTTACTATATGAAGGTGCCTCCAAAGCCAAATTTTTTTCTTTTTGCAAGCCTTTATACTTTGTATATACCTTTATACTTGCCTCTATTCTAAGTATATGGATGTATGTTACATGTAACCTTTCTCCCCCTCCTGCCCTGTTTCCCTCCAGCGTCTCAGCTCTCCCTGCAGTGCATCGAGTGCCACATAATCTTCAGCGATCACAAGAGCAAAGAGCGTCACCTGAAGCTGAGCCACCCAGCGGAATATGAACAGTGCATACTGAGGAACGCCCTTTTCGCCTGTTACGTTTGCGACCGCCACTTCACAAACTCCACAGAGCTCATGGTCCACCAGAAAGCCCACACGGAGAAGAAACCCTTCAAGTGTCCGATCTGTGCACTGGCCTTCAAAAAGTCGTCGGAGCTCACCCATCATAAAAAAATTCACTTTGGCCAGGACGGTTATGCCTGCACTGACTGTGGCAAACCGTGCAAAACAATGACATTGCTGAAGTATCACCGCCGCACGCACACTGGAGAGAGGCCGTATGTCTGCAAGGAGTGCGGGAAGAGGTTCACCATGCCCAAAGCTCTGCAGAAACATATGGTGTCACACTTGCCGGAGGGAGCTGAAGGAGATGGGGGACACGCCGCAGCTAAAGCACAACCGAAGAAAGATGATGGTAAGAAAAATTGTCCTTGTTACGGATGCCTTATCATGTTACACAGCTGTGCTAGCAATATGGCTCTAGGGACGACAATGTTGGTTTGTCTGTCGGTCCAGACTGAAATATCTCAACAACTATGGATTTCCATGGAAGTTTGTACAGACATTCATGGTTCCCAAAGGATGAATTCCAATGACTTTGTGGATCCCCTGACTTTTCCTCTTGCACCATCATGATATTGACTTTTGTGGTTTTGGGGGAAATGTCTTGACAACTATTGTTACAGACATTCATGTCCTCCTCAGGATTAATTGTAATCATGTTGTTAATTCCTTAACTTGCCATGTAGCGCCATCATCAGGTCAAAATTTCAATTTGTCCAATACTTTGGTTCATGACTAAATACGTGTAAAACAAATGACATTCCCATCATCTTCAGCTGGACTTGTTGCTTACAGTGCTCATTAGCATATGTTAGCATGTTAATGTGCTAAACTAAGAGGGTGGACATGGTAAACATTTTACCTGCTGACTCTAGCAGTTATTTTAAAGCATCTCTAGACTCTGCCATCTGATACAGTATTATAAAATTATTAGAAATGCTAGATATATCAGGGGCTCTTGCAGCCTTTCAATAATACAGTGGAGTTGCTTAGTTTATATCAGTACAAAGTGTAGTATGTGAAATGATTTTAATGTCTTTGTAGCCAATACATACATATCAAAAATGACAATCCCTGGCATTAATTAGTCTACTTAAAAAAAAGGTTATTATTAAGTTAATGTATTATTTATTCTAGGGATGGTGAAAGCGCTCTAAATATTGCTGTTGTATTAGAAAAATAATCTTAAATGATAAACAAAGAAAATTATAATTATTGTCCTCTTCACATTTTTGTCTTTCGGCTCCTAAATCGGTGCACCTTTTAAAAATGATAAAATTGTAGGAAACAAACTATATCTGTCAGGTTTAGGACATAGATTGTGCTTAACATGATTTACTACAATGCATCACAACTGTCTTCCTTTACTGTCTTTAGGTGCTGCTCCAATAAAGTATCCTTGTTCTGTATGCAAGGCCACTTTCAAGAGTACCAAGACGCGGCTACATCACATGAAAACTAAGCACAACCTGTTGCCTGCTGCAGCCAGTAAGGCCCTCCCAGCTGGGCAGCAAGTTAAACAAAGTATACCCATCATAACTCCAATATCTATTTGTCAATCAGCGTTACTACAGATGGGGCCCAATGGACCTCTGCAAAAAGTTGATGGCAATATTGACACAGAGCAGATTCGCAGGCTTATTGAATCTTTGGGAAATGTGCAGAAAGTAAACCAAGTTGTCATATTGGGGCAGGTGCCACCTCATGCTCTGCCACTGGAAGTGCAGCAGATATCGCAACTAGCAGAAACAGTGAATTTGAATCTCAATCCACCACAGATAGATTTTATGGGACTGAAACAGACGGAATCGAGGATAATTGATTTGGACCCTTCAAATAACCCATGTGATTCAATGGAGCAAACAATTATACTGGAACCTATTACGCCAGATGAACAGTTGGAAAACCCCTCTTTCTCAGAACTAGGTTCCCACTTAGCAGTAGGTGAAAATATAGAGCTAAGATACGTTCAGACTGAACATACAGAGAGATCTGAGGGAGAGGTGATGCATCAGATCCTTCAACAGCCCAACATTAGTGCAATTCAGTCTGATCCTATGGATCAAATTATTTGTCAGAATGAAGAAGAGCAAAACCTTGAGCAAACAGTCATATTAGAACTCATACCAACTGTGGAGTTGGAAGAATCCCAAACTGTGCAACAAAATGAAATCCCGTCCTCCTCTCTGGTACCAACCACTGACCTGGAGAAGACTGCAGATCAGGCTTTATTAGATGGGCAAGAGAGCAGCCTGTCAGCCCCACCACTTATGACTACAGTTGAGCTGGAGCTGACACCTTTACAAACAGAGCAACAGGGCCTTCCGTCCTGCCCTTTTGTTCCACCAGACACGCTCACACAAACGACAAGTGAATCTGAATGTAATCTCAAAGAAGAGGTTGGTTCACAGATGCAAACAGTAAGTCTAGACCAGGGCCACCCTGTGATGGATGGAGCTGCACCACAAAAGACACAGGAAAAAGCTGAACAAGAACCGTCTGAACAAGAACCGTCTGAGAAATTGCTGGTAGATGGCAAAGAGGGTCAGGAGCAGGTGGAGAACCTGTCTAAAGTAGACGATCCGCCTGCTAAAGAAGAGGTTCCATCACACTTAGAGACCAAGCAGGTGCCACAGATGTCAGAGTTACCTGTAAATGTAATGTCGGCTCAAGAACTGGTGAAAGTGCGGAAAAGAAAGCCAACGAGGGCGTTTATCTTTCAAGGATATATGCAAGAACTGGTCGGATCCATATACGATGATGATTTACAAATTGATGCCACACCTGCCAAACGGCAAAGAACAAAAAAGTCTCGCCTTGTTGTTAAATTTGGTCCACAAAGCAAAGAGAAGAAAAACAAGAAACAGAAGAAGCCATCTCAGCCGTGTCAGCCAACGCGGGAAGAAGGGATAAGAGGTAAAACAACAAATCTCTCAGAGAAAAAGGCACCGTTACAGAAGAAGGGAAGGAAGGGAAAAAGGGACAAGAAATTGGGAAATTTGGTATCTACCGCTGAAATAAAATCACCTTCATCAACCCAGGACCCACAAGTCCAAAAAATCAAAGGGGATACAAGAAAAAAGAAAAATAAAAAGCAAAAAGAAGTGGCCAGGGAGGGTGTGACGCCCATAAGTGAGCACACAACTGTACCCTCGCCTGTATTTAAAAAGAAAAAACAAACAAAAATAATGCGAAAAGATCAGCCCAAGAATGCAAAGGATGGGAAGCGAAAGAAAAACCTGGCAAAAGAGGAAAAAGTCAATCCAAAAACAAGCGCAGACATACCTGGACCACAAATAACGCAAGACGCACTACTTCTACTGAAAGGTCATAAACAGCCTCAACTGAAAGTTTACAAGTTAGACCCTTCAAAGGCATCAAGCCAGACACAGGAGGCTTCACCTCAGGAGGCCCAAACAACGTCCCAACAGAGTAAAGACAACAAACTCAAACATTCAATAAGTGAAGCAGAAAGTAAGAAAAAAGGAGGAAGACCCAAAAAGAGCCAGAAAGCTCTTTCGTTGTTGTCCTCGCTACAGGTTTCCCGTCAAACACCTGAGACGCTGGCCGCCAAGCCAAAGACCACAAGGAAACGTAAATCTTCCCCCAAAGTAGAGACCGAAGGAGTGATAACTTCTCATTCCAAGCGTGCCTTAGAGTGTAAGGAATGTGGGCAAAGATTTAGCGAAGTCTCGTCCCTTCAGAAGCACAAGGCGTTGGTGCATATCGTAGAGAGTCCTGGTCTCACTTACACCAATGGGAACATCTTTGAAGGCGTCTCCAGGTTGGATCTTTACCAGCTTCCAAAACAGCATGACACGGTTGTTGGGGTTATGAATGCTGCTACAGACTGGGATACTGAGCCTGAGATTGCAGAGATGGCATTAGAGGAGAGAGAGCGAAGTGTCTCTTTTCCAGCTTTGATTCCATCCCCATCCTTACCTGTTCCACCCTCAGATGTTGAAGCGAGTGCCTATGAAAATAAGGCTGGAACCCAAGCAGCTGATCAATCTCATACCTCTCCAGAAGTTCACTCACCATCTGATCAAATGAAAACCAGTGAGACCCCTCCAAACTTCACATCTGAACCCCCTTTAAGTGCCTCTACTCAGACAAAGAGTTCGGAGTCAGGAGAGCCTTTGGCATCAGATAAGGACAAGCCAGAAGAAGGTATGCCGAGGAATCTGAGCTCCGAATCTGAAGTCCAGGGTACCACGGATGAAGACATCAAGGAGGATTTACATCTCGAGATAGTCACTGTTGGGGAGCAGAATGAGAGAGATGAACCAACCCCTCATGAAGACACTGTTCCCCAAAATGAATCAAGTGGAACCTGCAATTCTGAAAGTGGAAGCACTGACAAACTACCTGGGCAAGATAGTAATGAAACAACAACTGGAAGAAGCCTAACTTCACACACTGTGTCGTGCTCCACTCATCAAGTGGAGATCAAAGAAGAGGAGGAAGAACTGTTAGTCCAAAAGAAAAGAGAAGGAGGGAAAGGAGCTGGTTCGAGGAATGCTACAAGGGGTAGGAGAAGAGGAACAGGACGTCTAAAACGGGACACGATATCAAAGAGAGTTTCAGTTGGAGATACCGCCAGAGGAGCAGAACCGGAGAAAGAACAGGATGGATGTCAGGTAGTTTACGAAAGACGTCCCATCAGCTCTGATTCAGAAATGAATGACGAAGGCGACACCGGCACAAAGACTTCTAAGCCAGAGACCAGTCCTGAGGTCAACAAAGCTACTGCTCCTGTCGCATCTTTGCCTTCCATGTCCTCTACATTAGAGGCATCTCCTGAAGAGCAAGTCGTGTTTGAGCTGGAGTCGGTTACCCCTAGTGTTGAGAAGATAATGAATCCAAGAAGACTGCACAGAGGAGAAGAACACGACAGGGAGTCTGACCAGTCTCCAGGCATCATACTTGAGAAGGTCATCGCCTCTGGACAGAGAGTGACTGCTGACGACGAGCCGTGCCTGATGACATCGAGGATCAATCGCAAACAGGTGAGATGCCAATTGTACCAACAAATACCATACATTAACTATGGAAAATGAATGCGACATTGCAAACTTACATTTGTTTTTGTTCCAGGGTTTGGACAGCATTGCTGAGAATGAAGCCCTCGGGAGCCAGGAGATCAAGGTTGAGGAGAACATCTCAGATCCACCACTGGTTGCACCTACCTGTCAAAACAAACAGAGTGCCAGTGTGCAACCGCAGCACCATAGTGATATAAGGACTGTTCTGGTGAAGGAGGAGAGCAGCCTCGTGCTGAACGAGACCCAGGCCACGCCGGGCAGTAGACACATCCGATGGAATGTGGAGCCAGTCAACAATGAAAACACCACCAGTCCATGTACGTATTGCACCACACCGTAGGTACATTTTATTACAAATTCAACATTTGGTGAAGTGTGTTTGGTTTCTTCCTGAGAGTTCAATAAGAAGATCAATATCACTCACGTCTGTGCCATAGACTGGAAGATTATTATTATTATTATTAAATTTGTCAGGGACCATGTACAAAAAACATTAATCTCATACAAAGGGAAGAGATGTATTATACAATATTTCAATCAATAGGGTTATGAATAATGTGAACGCTAGCACTAGCTGAGTCAAAGTTAGCTGTGCAAAGTTTGGAAATAACTGAAAGGGTTAGTTCGGATATTTGAAGCGGGGTTTTATGTATACTCCTGTGTTTTGCTAGGTATAACCACTGTTTTTGTGAATGGAGTCTGGTGGCTTGGAAGAGAGCGATATAACGGCTTCAGTTCCCAGTTGAAAAGGGCTGTCTGACGGCGAGGTAAAACATCAGAAAAACTTATTTTAGCCACCTAAAAAAAAACTCAATATCAGTTTAAGTGTACGCCACTAGACCAAACTCCATTCACAAAAACAGTCATTTTAAACTAGCAGAACACGGGAGTTGCTGATCTACCACTGCATCAATCAGTTTGTTTGTTTGTGTTATTGTGTGACTTTCGGATACAAAGTAAGGTGGTGAGCGCACAGTAGTACATTGCTTAGCCTCCGTGCCAGTACTCCGGTCTGCTTCTTCAAACTGGGAGCGTGCCGACCGCCATCTGATTTACTGTAGGTATTCTACACTGACTATGGATACAAAATATATGTATATGTATGTCAAACATCATCATGCAGAAGCCTACGTCAGGTCACATGGGAAAAAGTTTTTAGGAGGGCTTTGGAAAATACCATTTTGATGCTAAAACATATAAACTTTGACCAAGATGTAAATGTTTGGATTTGAATACATAAGGAACACCACTGGAAAGCTACAGAATGATATAAAAACCTAAAAAAAAGTTAAGTTAAATAGGCCTATGTGGTGGTAAACCCACTTTATGCACTGCATTGACAATCTGTAAAGGGCTTTATCTTTTCAGAGATAGATGTTTTTGGCTTTTTGCTTTCAGTAATGGAGAGTGGGGAAACGACGATGGACGAGGGTTGCGTCACGCCTGAGTTCAACACCAACCAGTGTATCTTCTACCCGGTGAAGGAGGAGGAGAGGGAGGTTCTGCTCGGAGCTGTTCAGACCAACAGTGGGAGTTTAACAACGGATGCTCTGCAGACAGAACATCAAGCAACAGATAGTAATTTAAGTGAGTCATTGCCTTTTCCAGTGATATTCTCCTTTTACCAAAAGATTATAGGAAGATTTTAATCTTGAATCTCTTAACAACAGATGAAGGGAGCCACTCTACACCAGACTACCAGGAAATGAGAGTGAGAGGACTATTGTCAGAACCGAGGGCCAGTGACTTTGCAGATGGACAAGGTTTGTTTTCTGTTTGAAAATGACCTGTACTTGTAGCTACTTGCTTAAAGTCGTTACACTATTATTAAAAATGTTGATCATACTGTAGATAACTCTTCTATATATAATCTGATCTTTCAGCTGAGGCAGATGCCGAGTTGAAGCATCCACCAGACCTCCGGGACTTTCTCCTCCAGAGTTCTGATGAAGAGGATGTGGGTGATTTTGAATTATCTGATCCTCAGCTTGACTCAGAAGCAGAAGTTATGGCCTATTTCTACAAGAACAAAACAAACAGCGCGCAGCAGCCAGATGAAATGTCCCAAAAGTACAGTACATCTTCATTTTTTTTAGTCCTCAAAAAAAAAAAATTGTCTACTATTTTATTAAGATTCAATAGTATTGTCATACTGCAGAAATTATGTTTCATTGTGTCGTGTTGTTTTTTTTCTTTTTCTCCCTTAGTTTGCCACCTTCAACGAGCCAGCTCCAAGCACCAAGAGAGGAAAACAGGACCAGAGAGCCCATCGACTACTTCTCCAACTACTTTGGATGGGATACCTGGGAAGAAATTGCCAATTGCACAAATAAACTCTCCAACATGCCCAAACCTGTCACAGCCAGAGAGGTTGCACAGTTTGTTGGGATCCACATCGCAATGGGAACTTTAAAGGTTTGTGCTCCGTATTTTGAATGTGTACTTGGC
The DNA here is from genome assembly GCF_015220745.1 of Sebastes umbrosus. NCBI lineage: Eukaryota > Metazoa > Chordata > Actinopteri > Perciformes > Sebastidae > Sebastes > Sebastes umbrosus. Next base: position 20,257,120 of record NC_051279.1, read on the forward strand.
TCTGTTAGTTAGACGCAAGACCACTAAAAGTTTATTTGGTCTCTTGCTATTTTTCAGTTTCCCAGTCCGAGGCTCTACTGGGAAGACTTGACTAAGGTGCCCTTGATTGCAGAAGCCATGCCACTTTCCCGTTTCCTCGAGCTGTCTCGCATGTTGAAGCTTGCCTCTCCTGCGAAGGATCCAGTCAGCAGTAACGTTCAGGGAACAAGACATGATAGTGACTTTCAAAATGCACAGCGAGGTGAAACTCTCTCAAGCAGGCAAAGTGAAACGTGTCAGCGTAGTGACGGGCAGATGCCAAATGAGCTCAACAGTTCAAAAACACAGACTGATCCGCTGTGGAAGGCTCTGCCATTATTGTGCCGTTTCAAAGCCGGGTGCCAGTCACTGAGACGAGAGGGTGATTATGCGGTTGACCAATATCCACTTCCTTTGACTGGGAAGATGAACAATAAGAAACTGTCTCTTTATTGCACTACATTAATTGGATTTGGCGGTTTGGTCTTACATGTGGATCTCAAGTTGGGTCTGTCCGGCAAAGAAGATGCTGTTGAAAAAATGGTCCCCAAAGGTAGCATGGTGTTTCTCTGCAAACAGGAACTCTCCACGCCTGCTATGTTGGAGCGTCTGTTAGCCGCTGGGGTTCACGGCGCAGGACGGGTCGGAGGAGCCCGAGGACAGATCGGAGATGAGTTCGTAAGCTCAGACGGGAAGCTGATGTTACGCAGATCACACTGTGGCTTCATACTTTCTACGGCGGGAAACGGCCAGAGGAACATGGCGTCACTCATTGACAACTTTGAGAAGGCCCAGATGTCCGCTCATCTCAACAGAGATTTGCAGAATCTTTACTCCATCCCTCTCACTGCCTCGGCCCCAACCTGCTGGCCTCAGGCGGTACTCTGGTACCTAACAGATCTGGCTTTGGTCAACTCCTGGCTCCTATACAGACAGGATCACGGGACAGCGTCTGCACCATTGACTCTCATGGCCTTCAGATTGGAGGTGTCCAAGGTTTTGATTCGCTCCAGCGGCTCCGATACCCAGGACTCAGTTCCCCCTAAACCCCCCAAAGAGAAGGCTCATGCAACAAATGAAACCCCCAATCCTGGCCTGGTGGAGGAGAGTCCTATGCCCGACGCAGCCACGCGGTACGACGGTTCAGGCCACTGGCCAGAGCAGCTCGGGGAAGGAGAAGGAGGCAGGTGTCGCTTTGGGGACTGTCAGAGAACATCTCGAGTGCTATGCCTTAAGTGCTGCGTCTTTCTTTGTATCTCACGCAACCACAACTGCTTTTTGAATTTCCATAATCAAGGGACTTTGGGAGAAGAGTAGCGTCCACTTCAGAGCTTACCCTTTATTTCTCAACATTTTGCTTTCTGATTTAGAATGTAAATGTCCTTTTCGGTGTATGAAAACCCAGCAAGAAATAGTTATCTCCTCTGTCCTTAAAACTGTCCTTCCATGATGCCTTTCACTGGCGGTGGTATTCTTTTGAAGGATTATTTGTGTTTGAAAAGCAAATGCTTTGTGATGTGTATTTCATTAAGCAAGTGTAAAAATGAAATTGCCTTCCGAAGGAAATGTCAAAAAATATGCATAGCCATACACTTTGTGCTGCAAAAGAAGCACAAAATATGATTTTTGACATTGCAATTACCATGATTCTTTTTTACTATTTATTTCTACCTGACTGAATTTACATTCCATGATGAGCTCGTTTTTAGCTCTATGAATTTAAACATTATTTATTTGAATTTCAGAAAACAATAAAAGACAGATGAAAAAACACATTGTTGCTTCTTTTTTTTTTAAGTCTGCCGACAAATGTTTGCACAATACACCTTTTTCACAGCAGACATTTTGACTTTTTGATAAAAACATTAACGAAAGCTCTGTTCTATTCAAGTAAGTCGTGACAGCGAGCCGGCAGCGTGCACAATAACCCTGAAACTGAAGCGGCTAAATGGAATTCAGCCATCATTCATTTTATAATTTATGTGTGTGCTTCTCCTACTGTCCAATAATCTCCGATATGTATTGATACTGTGCATTGGTGGTGAAAATCACTAAGATAATTGTAGAATAGAAATAACTGTAAATTGAATATATACACATACTCTTATACAGAGATATGTTATACCAAATACTACTGATATCATTTCAGAGAACAACTTGCTTTGTTTTTACCCACATCAGTTTAGATAAAATATGGTGCACTTGTATAAATTAAACCAGTAATAGACAGCATAAAGAAATTAGAATTGGCTACCACAGTATTAATAATTGTAGGAGCTACTGTATGTTATTGTTGTTAGTAGGCCTATTTAGTTGTTTCACTAATAAGTATTTTTTTATTATTATTATTATAGATGTTTGCTTTATTTCAATTAGATTTTTGCTAGTGTTTTCTTTTGCTAGATATTTGTTTAGTGTAATTATTTTTTCTTGATTAGTATATTTAGCTTTGGCGTAAATAAGTATTTTTGATTTTTTTGTTTCTGAATTTGGTAACACTGTGGACACCCGAGGTTATATATGTAGGTAGGCAGGTATAGGACCAGCATGTACCTGGGTGGGCTTATGTTTTTTTTATCAGAGCATTTTTATTTATCATTGTTGTAGGTCTATGGTACGATGGTACGACGGAGTATTAGGGCCACATTGAGAAAAAAATAAAATCAGAGATTTAGGGAATAAAGTCGGAAATGTACGAGAAAAAAATTAATAGTATTATGAGAATAAAGTCATAATATTAGTTTATATATGTATAGTAGTAGTAATTCTACTTGTTATTTTCTTTTTTCTCGTAAAGTTGTCACTTCATTCCCGAAATCTTAGATTTGTTTTTCCCTCAATGTGGCCCCATACCTCACTGCAAATGTTTTGCGGCTCCAGACAGATTTTTTTTTTTTTTTTTTGCCTAAAATGGCTCTTTTGATAGTAAAGGTTGCTGACCCCTGCTCTAGTGTAATGGCAATAACTGTATACAATTACTTAAGTATTATTATAATAGAAATAACTCTAAATTGAATATATACACATACTCCTATGCAGAGATATGTTATACCAAATACTACTGATATCATTTCAGAGAACATTGTACAAACAGTTAAAAATTGGACTTCAGAACCTTGAGACAAGTGAGAAGTTGACTTTGTAAAATAGGCTACAATTTAGACTCTCGGTTGTACTAACTTATCCCTCTGTGTTTATTATAAACAAGGTGAACTAAACACTGAAGTTAACAGGGAATGAGAACAAGCAATTTCAAATTGTTTCGCGTCATATGACGTAGATCAACCATAGAACCAGATTGAATAGAAGAGGAGGTGAGTTCAAATCCATGTTCATACACATATAACTGTCCTGTTGTGAGTTTCTACATCATTTTATTACACTAATACAGTATATTAACAGATGTGGCAACATCTGTCTGAACAGCTTGACTAGCTTATTTTTTTATATTTGAATGTTTTAGTCTAAACCAGGGGTCAGCAACCTTTAGTCTTTAGCTCCTCTCCAGTGGCTCCCTGTGGATTTATAAAAAAATTAGTGGAAATCAATAACTGTTTTTTTTGTTTACATTTTCATTTTTATTTATCATTGTTGTAGGTCTAATGTACGGCGGTACGACGCAGTATTAGGGCCACATTGAGGGGAAAAAAATAAATCTGAGATTTCGAGAATAAAGTCATAATATTATGAGAATAAAGTCGTAATATTAGTATATATATGTATAGTAGTATAGTAGTAGTAATTTTACGTGTTATTTTTTTTCGTAAAGTTGTGACTTTATTCTCGTAATATTATGACTTTTTCTTGTAAAGTTATGACTTTTTTCTCGTAATATTATGACTTTTTCTCGTAAAGTTGTGAGGTTATTCTCGTAATATTACGACTTTTTTTCTCGTAATATTATGACTTTTTCTCGTAAAGTTATGACTTTATTTTCGTAACATTATGACTTTTTCTCGTAAAGTTGTGACTTTATTCTCGTAATATTACGACTTTTTTTCTCGTAATATTATGACTTTATTCTCGTAATATTATGACTTTTTCTCGTAAAGTTGTGACTTTATTCTCGTAATATTAAGATTTTTTTTCTCGTAAAGTTGTGACTTTATTCTCGTAATATTACGACTTTTTTTCTCGTAATATTATGACTTTTTCTCGTAAATTTTATGACTTTATTCTTGTAATATTACTATTTTTTTTCTTGTAAAGTTGTGACTTTATTCTCGTAATATTACGACTTTTTTTCTCGTAATATAACGACTTCTTTCTCGTAAAGTTATGACTTTATTCTCGTAATATTCTGACTTTTTTTCGTAAAATTTTTACTTTATTCTCGTAATATTACGACTTCTTTTTCTTGTAAAGTTATGACTTTACTCTCAACATCTAAATTGTTTCCCCCTCAATGTGGCCCCATACCTCACTGCAAATGTTATTATTTTATTGTTTTTTGCCTAAATTGTCTCTTTTGATAATAAAGGTTGCTGACCCCTGTATTAAGATAATTATTATAATTGATTTACTTAAATATTATTATATTCATTATGTATTTATGAACAACAGCTGCAGGTTGCTGACCCCTGTATTAAGATAATTAGTATTATTTATTTACTTAAATATTATTATATTAATTATGTATTTATGAACAGTAGCTGCAGGTTGCTGAGCCCTGTATTAAGATAATTATTATGATGTATTTATGAACAGTAGCTGCAGGTTGCTGAGCCCTGTATTAAGATAATTATTATGATGTATTTATGAACAGTAGCTGCAGGTTGCTGAGCCCTGTATTAAGATAATTATTATTATGTATTTATGAACAGTAGCTGCAGGTTGCTGAGCCCTGTATTAAGATAATTATTGTAATGTATTTATGAACAGTAGCTGCAGGTTGCTGAGCCCTGTATTAAGATAATTATTGTAATGTATTTATGAACAGTAGCTGCAGGTTGCTGAGCCCTGTATTAAGATAATTATTATAATGTATTTATGAACAGTAGCTGCAGGTTGCTGACCCCTGTATTAAGATAATTAGTAATATGTATTTATGAACAGTAGCTGCAGGTTGCTGACCCCTGTATTAAGATAATTAGTAATATGTATTTATGAACAGTAGCTGCAGGTTGCTGAGCCCTGTATTAAGATAATTAGTATTATTTATTTACTTATATATTGTTATATTAATTATGTATTTATGAACAGTAGCTGCAGGTTGCTGAGCCCTGTATTAAGATAATTATTATGATGTATTTATGAACAGTAGCTGCAGGTTGCTGAGCCCTTCATGTCTGAAGAGAATGAACACTGCAGACTGCCCGGCCGCCATCTTAGCTGTACCGCGGCTCTCTCTCAGCAGTCAGCAGTCAGCGTGTGATCTGATCTATGTTCTGTGTGTTGTATTTCTACTGAGGTCAAACTCTCAGTCTAACAGCCACCAACCACCAACCATCAACCACCAGAGAGCGGCTACCCAGCAGGTAACCCTCTACTCCTCTCTGTACACACGTTATCTAAACAGTTTACTGCATGTATTACCGTGCACCGTGTTGATACGCGGCAGCGTGCGAACAACGCGTTAAACCGTGATGTGTGAAACGGAACCGTTGAAGTCTGCACGGTCCCGTTTGAATGACAGCCTGGTGTTGTTAGCGCCATGCTAGCTAGCTTAGCATGCTAGTTAGCTTAGCGTTAGCCGCGCTCGGTAGCCTGCTAGTTTATCATCCGCGTTAGCCACGTGTTCATAAATTACACTAAAACATGTTGTGCATTATTAGCGTTTACCATATATACCCGTAAAGGTGTTTTTAACCCGTCAACTGGTGGCCGGATGCTCGGAGGCTGTTATGGCGCTAGTTAGCTTTAGCTAGCGGCCTTAAAGGAGGCAACGTAACGTCAGAGAGCCAACATGAGACCAAACAGTGTTATGAGATAACTGCACTAATACACTCATAACTCTCATACTGTGAAGGCTGGGGTTACTATACATCGGTGTTAACATCAGCTAAATGGTGTGATCCATCTGTTGAACATAACTGTTTCTTAAGATAAGATAAGATAAGATCAGATGTAACTTTATCAATCCAGAAGGAAATTCTTGTGCCAGAGATTACTCAAAAATACAACAAGTTCAAGAGTATAAGTAAATAAGTACTAATTTCTAGCACCAGTGCCTAATAGAATAACAAACAATTAAGTAAGATACATTTAGTAAAATGAGTAAATAATAAGTCAAATAAAAAAGGTAAAGTAAGCTAACAAACAGAAAAATAAGTAATATTGCACACAATGAACAGTGATATTACACATGAGGATGTAAAAAGTAGTATTGCACATGATATTGATATATTTGTGTTTCTTATCGCAATGTGTGGGATTAGTTAGTTATCACAGTGTTGTGGTCCTGTTTTTAACCAAAACTGCTGTTATTTCCACGTGATGTGTAACCTCACTTTCTGTGTTAACTGGACTAATAGTCTAATAGACCTTTGAAGCAGGTATGCTTCACAATAGCAGTTCATTCAATCAATAGAAATGGAAAATTCCCCTACATATAAATATACTTTTAATTGATGTTTATGACTTTTTATAGCAATCCCTTGTTTTAAATTTCATTATTGTTGACTTTTTGTATAAAAGTCTTATGTTTAACATTTTATTTTGGCTTATGTTTTTATTCTGTATTGTTTTTATCTTGATGTTTGCACTATTTTAACTTATTTAAAGCACTTTGTAACTATGTTTGGAAAGGTGCTATACAAAGAAAGTTTATTATTATTATTTTTAATATTATAATAGACAAATAACCCTTATACTATAAACCAGGGGTGCACACACTTTTTCAGCATGCGAGCTACTTATAAAATGACCAAGTCAAAATGATCTACCTACTATAAAAATGCAAAACATATATTTATTTATAAATATATTGAGTATTCTTTATATGTACAATATATGTTGGTGTACCTTGCATAACTGCATGAACCCATATTGTACAATATAACTCTGTACATTTTGTCATTACCTTACTCTGATGACTTGCACTGAATGGAATCAGCCAGGGATGCATAGTCCGGACAGTAGCTGCTGATAGCCAGCCTCAAGCACACTTCCAAATGATCATCAGTCAAGGTGGAACGGTATTTGGACTTAATAATCTTCATGTGGCAAAAGGCTGACTCGCATAAATAAGTGGAGCCGAATAATGCAGTCAAGGAGGTAGCACATTTCCTCATGTTGGGGTACTTTTCCTCTGTGAGTAAGTTCCAGAACTTTTTTTTTTTTTAATGCCATGCGATCTACCCACACTACCTTTGCGATCGACCGGTAGATCGCGATCGACATATTGGGCACCCCTGCTATAAACGTTGTGGTTCCTATAAATCGTTACCTAACCCTGACAGCTTAACATCAGCTGAATTATTTGTTCTATTTGTCATCTGTTGATCATAACTGTTTCTTAGCACAATCTGTGGGATTAAGATAAAATAAGATGAACCTTTTATTAAATTCAGGTGTCAAAGCAGCAACATCAGCAAACAAAGTGAAACAAAGGAGAGGTAAAGGTATACAAAAATGATAATAACAGGAATAGAGATATAAAAGATACAGAATGAATGGGTGAACATAGTGTGTGAAGTTCGTCAATAAATAAATAAATGTAATATGTACATATGTGCAGTCTATAAAGTGGTATATAGGATGTGTAGTGTAAAGTGCACCAGTGGTACAGTGTTGTGGTCCTGTTTTTAACCAAAACTGCTATTTCCACGTGATGTGTAACCTCACTTTCTGTTTTTTGTTTCTGCCTTGTTTTTTAATTGCATCTAGGAAGGTTTTGTCGTGAGTTGCCTGTTGAGAGCACCCAGTATACCAGGCAGGATGGAGTCGGGTATTTTGAACATAGAGGAGATAGTGATGGGAGGGTTGCCAGATCCACCTCCTGAAGCTCCCCCTGCAAAGCCAGCAGTACCATACAAACCCGTCATTTTGAATGGACCTCCTGCACCAGCCGTTCAATCCTGTAAGTGGTATAATGGTCACAACTGTTTAACGCCATTTGCTGAAAAGTCACTGAAAGATTAACTTTGTCTTTGCATGATCTCCTCCTGTCCCTCCAGACCAGCATGAAAACCTGCAGTGTTTCCAGTGCTTCATCACCTTCTGCAGTGCCAAAGCCAAGGAAAGGCATATGAAGAAGAGCCACCGGGAAGAGTACAAGCAGCAGCTTCAGCAGGTACACTTCACAATAGCAGTTCATTCAATCAATAGAAATGGAAAATTCCCCTACATATAAATATACTTTTAATTGATGTTTATGACTGATTTTCATAAGCAATCTGTTGTCAACCCTACGTGATGATGATGATGATGACACTGCGTTTTATGATCTTTATGTTGTTTTCCTGTGCTTGCAAGTACTCAAATAGTTAATGAAACAGGATTTTGTTATGCTTTAGGCATACATTATTTTCTAGTAATTTTCCCACACTAAATTAAAGGTACAATTTGTCATAGTCTTTTATCCTTTATATTAGTGGAAAGTTAATGGCATTGTAGTGCAAGAAAACATGAGCTTGTGTTTTGAGTAAGTTATTTAGTGAAATTGAGATTTGTGTTTATTTAAATGTGTATATATATATTGAGTTAAGCTTCATTTTACTTCAATTCAATTTCTACATTGTTACTGTTTCAGTTATGAGTCACCCAAGACAAACTCCTGCACCTCAATTTTCCTTGGCGAATAAAGTGAATCTGATAAACTTGGGTTTAACATTTTACAAGTAGTTCTTGGTCTGGAATTATTTTAACTTTGGCCCTTCTTTTATTTCTTCACAGGGAAACACATTGTTCACGTGCTATGTGTGTGACCGATCATTTCTGTCATCTGAGGAACTGACACAGCACCAGCCAACACACAGCAAGGACGCCAAACCCTTCAAATGCGTGCACTGCCAGGAGTGCTTTAAAACGTTCTCTGAAGTGAGTATAATGTTTGTGCTTGAAAATAATTGGCCCTGGCAGTATTAAAACTAAATGCCACCATGAATGCCAAAACCAAGAATTACCTCCTTCTGGTTCATACTAAATGTTTTTTCTTTTACGTCTCAACTTTGCAGCTAACAGCCCACAGAAGACAGGTGTGTCCAGAGAAACAGATGATATGTAAAGATTGCAATGAAACCTTCCGAAGTGCTGGACTGTTGCGTACTCATCGCCTGACCCAGCATCCCCGCCCAGAGGTAGAGGCCGCAGAACAGCCGGAGGACTCTACGAAAACCCACCGCTGTAAGAAGTGTGGTAATGGCTTTGAAACAGAACCAGAGCTGATAGCGCACCAGGAGAAGTACCCCGAAGGGCAGCAGTGCAACGGCAGCGCTTCATCCGTCAAGAAACGAGGACGGCCTGCCAAAGCTGAAGACCCGGCAGCTGCTGAGAAAAAGGGAAAGCGGAAAAAGAAGGACGAGGCAGAAGCGCCCGAGGAGGCGGTGGTGAAGGCCAGCAGCACATCAGAGCCGGCTGCACCTCCAGCAGAGGAAAAAGGAAAAGCAGGTGGAGCAAAGCGTGGCCGTCCTCCTAAAGCAGCAGTGAAATCAGAAACGGAAGATACGAAGAGTCCTGAGGATGACAGTCTGGCTGCAGCAAAAGAGAAGAAACCTAAAGCGGACGCCGCTCCTCCGGCTCGTCAGCACCCCTGTCCTGAATGTGACCTCGCGTTCCCTGGATTGATTCAGCTCCGTGCTCACAAGAAGGAGAAACACGCCCCACGGAAAGCCCATCCCTGCGAAGAATGTGAAGAGAGCTTTGCCCGTCCCGAGCAGCTGGACGCCCACATGTCACGGGCTCACGCCGTGGGCCGCCTCGCCTGCCCAACCTGCGGGAAGAGCTTCGGCCGCGAGCGCACCTTGAAAGCTCACCAGAAAAGCCACCCGGAGGAAAAGCCTGAAAACCCAAGTGCAAAGAGATAATTGAGACATGAGGACCTTGCAGAAAGTGTATGGTTTTTGAAGATTTTAGTCAGGAATTGTCTTTTTTTTCTCTTTTAGCTGATGCTCCTGATGATGCTTCAGAGTTTGGAATGGTTTTAAAAATAATGTTTTAGCAAGTTTTGGTTTTGAAGTTGAGTTTGATTATGAACTGTTGAAATTTTGGATAAACAGACGCATCTCTTAAATTGACTAACCAAATGTAATCTATTACACCCTTTGCCACAAAACATAGTTTATTTGTTAAAAAAAAAAAAAAAAAACTGTTTTGATTAATTTTTTTAATGATTTGTTTCCGTTTTTTAAGCTTGAAATGCGTGTGGTGTGAATTTATTAGTCTTGAGTTCAACTCACTGTGGTAAAAAAGGTTTGTTTTTTTATGTTTTTTTCCTCTTTTTTTTCAAAACAAATTGGGTAAGTACATATTTTAAAGCAAATTAGATGCCTAGTAGAGATACTATGTTTGAATGTTTAGACAGTTTGTCAAAAGAAATGTTTTATGTACAGCTTCTGGTTCATATTGTGCATTTTTTTACTTTTAATATTTTGATTATGTTCCTCTAAATTATGTCTCATTGAGGAAGAATTTTGAAATAACATGATTATGTTCTGCTAAAAAAAATTGATTTTGGCTTAGTGCTCCAGATTCAATGTGGAGTGTTTGGCATGTGGGCAGAAATGATCCACTATAATCCTGATTTGTCTATGGTAAAAATTATTTCTTTTAATTTTTCACCTATTAGAATGATATTTCATGTCTTAAGACATTTCTTACATGGAACTCATGACTCTTTAATGCCTTAGAGTCCCATCAGAAACTGTGTATATCATGTGTTTTTCACTGATTGGATTGTTTCTCTCCCCACTGCAATGTGTCTGGACACTGCAAAAATGTAATAAAACATGCTATCCCAAGGGAGGCTGCTGAAGAAATAACTTGCCTTTTCGTCTTTGTTCTCACATCTAATGCAGAGTCACAAGATTCAGATGTTCGCTGTTTGCTAAGCGAGAAACTATTAGAACGATTGAATATGGAACATTTCATCCAGGAACACCAATCTAGCTGTCCTCCCTTTATAGTTTAGGACATGCTGTTATCTTGTGTCTCTTCTTTAGTATCTACAAAATGGCCAAAGTTAATGATCCATGAAATATGTGCTGATGATAATATCTAGTAATTTTCTAAACCACTTTTTTTTTTTAATACTTTGCAGCTATAGCCATGATTTCTTAGTTTTTTTGTTTGCTAGCAAGTTTTTGGAGACATAAATCATAAGAAACACAGTGCCTGCGTATACCACATACCCATGGTATGTCAGTGGCCCTTTGATTTAGGTTCGATTTTGACTTTTACGACAAATGGCCACTAATAGTTATCAGTAGTATTAATCAAATAATATAATAAGTGATAATATAACACAATAAGTACTTTTACTTTGGATACTTTCAGTATTTTTTGCAGATAGTGTGATAGTAATAACAGTATAAAATGACTGAAGTATTACCTGTAAAATTGGAATCAAAACGGAAAGTCCTCATCATGCATGATGGCAACTGTCAGACTGTATGTTGATATATCTGTTTTATTAAAGGGGAAACTATCAAACACGTGTTTGTAGGTTGTTTTCATGCAACTTCTTTTTGGGTTAATTTACAGAAAAATCAGATGGCATCTGGCAGATGAGATTTACATAATTAATTTGATAATTATCTTTGCAAAATATCATATACATAAAATGATATGGCTAAAAAGAATACCCTCCTTTTTCCATTTTTAGATGCAAAAAAAAAAAAATCCTTGTGTGTGTACTTGGCAAATAAATGTGCTTGTGGTGTAATACCACTCCGGACCACCAGGGGTGCACTATCTTCCAACACTCCTCTCCTCTCCTCTCTCTGGTTGGTGCTTCATTTGTTTTTCCTCATTTCCAGCTCTCCTTTATGAGCGGGTTATGTTGGGCTATGTCTCCTCTCTTTATACAAACATGGACTATATGAGCCAGCTAATCTCCTAATTATTGACGCTCTATTTTCACATCGAGTAGGAGAAGCTTTTGGGTTATTTTTCCTTCACATTTCGCTTCTCGTTTGCCTTTTTTTTAGGATGACAAGCTAACAGCGAGCTTGTTTTGTGAAGCCACGCTGTGAACATCATCACTGTAGTTCCTCCCACCAGGTGAGCTGAGGTGCCCGACGGAGCGTATTAAGGTGCGGCACACATGAATTCACAAGGAAAAGTTGTTGGGCTAGCTCTATAAAAAATATAAGAAGGAAGAAAACCCGAGGAGTCACCACAGATGTAGTCACCTGACAGGTAAGACGAAATGTCACTGTTCAATTTAGTGTCTTAAAGGTCCCATATTATAAAAAAGTGAGATTTTCATGTTTTTTTTATTATAAAGCAGGCTTAAGTCCTATATAAATACTGTGAAAGTATTGAAACATTCATTCCACAGGGAAACACACACACAGCCCGTATTCAAAAACTCTGCATTTGAAACAAGCTGTCAGGATTTCTGCCTATTCGTGATGTCACAAATATACAATATTTAGACCTTTTACGCAATTTTAAACGTAAATATTCTAATTGTGTCCCAGTTTATTCCTGGTTGCAGTGTGTATGTGAATGTCATCAGCTGACAAGAAGTACATATGGACCCAAGCTGTTGCCTAGCAACGCAATTCTGTTGCAATTCCGTCAAAATGCGCTAAAACGGAGCGTTTCAGACAGAGCGTAAATACAGGCATATTCAGGCTGACAGTATGAGGAAAATAAAGTTTTTTTTTTAAACATTACAGCATGTAAACATGTTCTAGTAGAAATATAAAATGACCTGAAAACCTGAAAATGAGCACGATATGGGACCTTTAAACTTGAACTCTATATATAACACCTGCCTCTCTGTGTGTGTTTCATTACTTGTTGTGACTCCTCAGCCAGCAGCCATGTCCATTGAGTACACCATTGATATCCAGCTAACGGAGTTGGGATACCCAGACATCCTCCAGCCTCTGGAGACCTCAGTGAGAGAGACACCATGTCGGTCCACATCACCCGATGTCTCCCTCTCACACAGTCACCCTCCCACCTCACTGTCAACCACACAGGTACAAAGACTGCTGGTCAGAGGCCAGCAGCAGTCAGCTGATGGTAAAGAAGCAGGTGCAGCAAAACAACCCACAGTGGTTTCACCTCTGTCAGAGACTTGTACAACCTTAAGTCCTGCTGAACAAGCTGTCAAAGAAGACACTCTCGAGTGTCCCACAGCGGCTGAAGCCGGAGGAGACCTTCCACAGCTAATAACTGAACAGGATGACGATGGAGAGAAAGATGTCGATGATGCACAAGAGGATTCAACAGAGATGCAGATTGATGTGGAGGACTCGGATGACAGTGAGGTTTCAGTGGTGTATGAGGAAGAGGAGGTCGATGAAGAGGAGGATGAGGAAGAGGAGGAGGAGGGACTAAACTATGGTATGACTCTCATTCACTTTCACTCTCATAAGGACATAGTAGTGTATTGTTTACAGTTTGTAAGTTTTAGTTGAATTGCCATAATTTAAGATACAATATGTTTTAAATCTTTTTTTATTTTTATTTTTATTTAACCTTTATTTAACCAGGTAGTACTCATTGAGATTAAGAATCTCTTTGGGCCGTGATGGGAGACTTCAGAGAGAAAGCGTTCCTATTGAGCGTTCCTATTGGCTGTGCTCACAGACTCTCATTTTACAGCTAAACAGTACACCACAAGATGTTTCTAAAAAACATTTGAGGCGAGAAATAGGCAGTAACAGAATATTGATTCATATTTGATCAGCGCTGTCTAGTTCGACCGTTTGATCGGAGTTTGCGAGTGATTGACAGCTGCTCAGTGACGGCAGACTCCAGAGGCCTGTACTAGTACGAAGCGAGTTCAACATACCCGGGGTAGTTTCTTGTTATCTGGCTTAACTAACCCTAACAAACGAGATCTCGCTGAGCGGTCCTATACGACGCTGGTTATCAACTCAGTAAATCAACCCAGGGTTTCTCAGTCTGGATATGAGCGTGTTCACATGAAAGGGCGGCACATTTTACAAACCAAATGCAGACTATATTATCAGACAAATACGAAAGAATTTAAACACACAATCCAGACTAAAAGTAACACAGTAAAAGTTGCCAAATGCCTGAAGGACAGCTGGCAAAAGAACAAAGAGAGAGAGAGAGAGATGTGCTACGAGCAGATCAGCTGTTTGGCGATCATCAGAGCAGAGAAGAAATTAGTGGTAACGTTGTCTTGTGTTATTAAATATACAGCGTCTCTCTCTCACACACACACACACACACACACACACGTGCAAACACACACACACACACGCACATACACATACACACACACACGCACTGACTGGGCTGTTCAGGCCCGGGGACAGGTGTAATGGGCACTGCAGCATTTTTCTAGCCAAAAAACAAACTCTAGTTCTTTTCATTTTGAATTACTGGTATGTTTTATAGTTGTGATGTTGCTTGAGGAAGAGTATAGGGCATTTTTTGACAGATACACACACAGACAGACCTGTTAAATGTCAGGTTTAGTCGCACTCTACAGATTTTTGGTCGCATATGCAAAACTGTGGTACCGTCTGACTTCCGTTTCTCCTTATGTAGTGTTATTATGGTAAGGATGGTGAACTGCGTTACCACGATTTTGCACTCGGTGGCTCACGTTACAGCAGTCTTGGAAAGGGAGGAGTGAGCGGAGGGGTACTCAGTTGGTTGCAATTTGCAACCACACCACTAGATGCTGCCTAATCCTACGCACTGTACTTTTAATCCCACATACACTATCCTGCTGCCGGAAAGCACCAAATGTGTGTTCATCCACTGCTGAAAATAGACCCCTACAAATGCACCGTTTACTGCTGCTTAAAGCAGGGTTGACGATGTTCTCCAGTATACACTATTTGCTATATTGATTGAAATGATCTTTACACCCCGACAGCGATCCATTACTTATGAGCTCTGAAAAAGGACCGGAAAAAAGCCGTAGCTGCTGTAATCCTGTAGAAACGTCTACCAATCACTGCGTTGCCTTGGAAGGAGCCCGAGGGGAAGGGGTGGGTTTAGACGGAGCTCCTGAGGCGAAGCTACTTTCAAATTATGCTAGCTTTCCAACATCGTTGACCCGATCTTTAAGTAGCGTTTGCTAAAAACAACAGTGCCCTGGACTGTTTTAGTGTATACATAACAGTGTAAATTTGTGACGTGTTTTTAAAGATCTATTATGCAGTAGGAATGAATGGGCTTGGGGCTGAGTGGGTTGGAAAATTGTTGGTTTTGGTATTGTCATGGGATTTATTTACAATAACAAAATATAGTATATCGCCAGCCTTAGCTTTTATAACAGATATAAGGTGGCCCCAAATGTACGCTGATATGTCGATCCATAATTACTTCTAATGATTATCTCTTTCAGTTTTTTTCTCCTGCATCTCCAATCTAACTTCGATCCGTTGGCACACTTTTAATTGCCTTCTTCTCCACAGAGTCGAGTCATTCAGGCAACTACCCCTGCAGCGTCTGTGACCTCCAGCTGCCCTCCAAATTCAAGCTCCAGGACCACATGAATCTGCACACCGGAGCGCGCCCGTACTGCTGTGCCGAATGCGGGAAGCGCTTCTGCCAGATTTACAACTACCGCGTCCACCTGCGCACGCACGCCACCAAGACCAAAGTGGATCGCCTCCAGTGCCGCATATGTCTGAAGAGCTTCGCATCGCAGGACGATCTGAAAGTCCACCTGTCGAGAACTCATTTTGAGAATGAGTTTTACGAGTGTGACCTGTGCAAACGTGTTTTCACTTGCCTGAAGGTGTGTGAATTTCACGTGCAGTCGCACAAATGTAAGCTGGATCTCGTATGCGATAAATGTGGCCGCAATTTCTCCTCTCCGAAATATCTCGCGCGCCACCGGAAGACGACGTGCCATCGCAATTTTAAATGCACAGACTGCCCGATGACCTTCACGAAGAAGAACGCCCTCCTGAGACACAGCTTCTCCCATCTCGGTTTGTTGCCTTACACCTGCATACGATGCCGCTGCCACTTCCGCCTGGCGAGGCTGTACCGCAAGCACAAGTGTGAACCCGAGCGCCTTCACTGCGTGGCGTGTCTGAGAGAGTTTCTCAGCCAGGAGGACTTCCAGCAGCACAAAAAGGACACCGGCTGCTGGGGCAACCAAGAGCCCAAAGGGGACGAGATCAGGTGTTTGGAGTGTGGGCAGAGATTTGACACGTCTGATGAGCTGAAGAAACATGCCGGCGCTCACCAGAGGGTGCTGAAGTGTGCCGAGTGTGGGAAGGGTTTCCGGTCGGCCTTGCTGTTAATGTCCCACATGGGCGGTCACGCCGGCAACTCGCCCTGCCTTTGTCAAAGCTGCGGAGTGGGCTTCCCCCACCAGCAGAACTATGACAGCCACCTCAAGACCTGTGGAAAGACACCCCAGCCTGCGGTAAGTGTGGGGGCATTACAGTATAAGTTTAAAAGGAATATTTTTGTCTGTCTATAAAGAAACAAACATTTACATTACGCCATTTTCTTAAAGAGTAACTGAAATGCAGTATTTCACTGATTGAAAGCTTCAAATCCGTTTTACCTCTGACCACACCCAGCATCACTGAAGAGTGCTTTACACACAACAGTGTGTGTCACTGTGTCCTGTAGCACACTTGCACAATCACTGCAGCAAGGTGACGAGTTAAACTACTAGAAGGCGGCAAAAACAAGATTTTCAAAGGGTGTTAGGTTAATCTTTAAAGTATTACATTTTAAATTCATACCCTACCCTACATGCAGCTGTTGGTTTCCGTTCAGCATGATACAAATCAAATTTGAATTATTCAAATTTATATGAAAATGAAATTGCTGAGATATGAGATTTAAGGTCATCCTTAAAGGGATAGTTCGGGTGTTTTGAAGTGGGGTTTTATGAGTACTTGTTCATAGTCAGTGTATTACCTACAGTAGATGACGGTCGGCACGCCCCCAGTTTGGAAAAAACAGACAGGAGTACCGACACCGGAGCAAAGCAATACAACGCTGTGACTAAAATACGTTTTTCTGCCGTCCCCGTCCACAGCACTGTATTGCTTTGCTCCGGTGTTGGTCACCTACTTTAAGTAATACACCTACTATGGATAAGTACCTCATAAAACCCCACTTCAAAACACCCAAACTATCCTTTTAAGTTGTGGTTTTATCACAAAAGAGTCCCAATTACCCCATTAAAAGTGCTGGAGCAAATATTTCAAAAGTTTTAACTGCTGGACACAAGATGTCACTTACTTCACCGATGAAAATGTTGTGATGTCACAAGATCCTGCTTGCATGTACTCGCCTCAAACTGAAACACGGCGGAGAAGGTGAGCACAGAGAAACTTTCCCCTCAAAAACAGCCTTCTAATGTCAAACTCTGCATATGCATCACTCTGCAAACACCCAAGTTAAGTAACACTATGCAAAACATGTTTGAGTGGAAGGGGACTTTAAATTCATTAAACCACCAATAACAAAGACATTACAAGCCAGTTCCTGCTGGTAAATGTGATGTTAGAAGAATAACTGTGATTGAAATCTAACCTCAAGCAAGTTATAGGTCTCTCCAGCTTGATTATACTGGCATGTCACACTTGTGTTTAGTATAATTCATTGAGTGACTGGGATGTTTTTGTTGCGTTTCTCATTTTAGAGTGCTCCCAAGAAACGCCCGGCCTCGAAGAGCTCCTCGTCTGAGACAAAAAAGGTCAATGCAAAACCAGACTCATCGAATGCAACAAACACAGCCGCCACACCGGCTGCTGTTTCAAACAACCCGGCTGCTGTTTCAAACAACCCGGCTGCAGTTTCAAACAACCCGGCTGCAGTTTCAAACAGCCCCGCTGCACCAGTGAAGGATTGTCGTAGTCCAGGACTTGTGACGGAGGCGGTGTCTTCTGGCTCTGGTCCATCAGATGGATTATGGAAGCTAACCCTCAACAGACAGCCGCCTCCAGGTGTTAAACTTGTCGTGTTTCTTCCTGTGTGTGCAACACAAGCAGACGGCCTGACACTCCCTTCTGAAATCTCTCCGACACTACCAGTTCCACTTACTCAGGGCCCGCCTCAAGAGGCTTTCCCGCCTGTGAATGCCGTTCTCGGAGCGCCGCTAAACGCCCCCCTGAATTTGGTAACTGGGATCAAACGGGATCCACAGTGGGAAGCACCTCTGGATTTGTCTAAGAAGTGTAGCTTGTCTAAGTTCGTTCTGAACAACATTCCTCTTCTTCCCGTTAAAAAGGAGCTGGGAGAATTTAAAATCTCAGGAGAACAAAAGAAGAAAACAAATCCAGGAGAGACGGATACACGCACTGAAGTGAAGCAGTTTAAAGTGGATGGCATGGATTTCTCCAGTTTTAAAGTTAATACAACATCCTCTGGACTGATAATAGACATTAAGAAAGAGCCTCAGTCTCCTGGTCCTGACTGTGATCTGTGGTCATCCAGATCTTGCCAGCTGACAGAGAAAGAAATTAAGATGGAGGTTGACACTTCCCGCCCTGCTGATGTAGAGAAATAAACATTTTCATTGAGGGCAAAATAAAAAAGAATAAAATTCCATCACTGGTCACATTCCCGACTGGAGGACGTGTCTAAATCCTGCAAAGGACACACCTACTGCTGTACCCGTAGCCATGTAAACATGGAGGTGTTATTCTACAGCCAGAACGATATACTATTCAATATTGTATATATTTCTGTCTAATCAGTATATCTACCATCATACCCTTGTATGACAAAGCAGAATTTTTCTACTTTTTCCACTGTTATGAATTGACGAAATCTCGTGTATTTCTTTGTTTTTTGTTTCTTCTGTAATTTAAACAAAACATTCCCAGCTCGTGCTCATCGTGGCATTTCTTTTATTTTGGGTAAAGCTTGTGGCTTGGGCCACCGGAGCAACAAGGGTACTGTAAATGTCATGAAGCCTATGCAATATCGTGCAGGATTTCTCAAAGAATTAAAATGTTTTCCTGATTTTCTACCTATTATTTACTTGTTTTTGTGTGGAGAAATTGAATCCTTAGGATTATTAATGTGTATTAAGTCAAATGAAAACACTGGATTTCTTAGTATTTGGCTGGAAACTTGAAATGATGTGCATTTTTGTGTGAAGGCACTTGACGTTTAGTCTTATGTTGAATATTTAATGAATGCAAATAAGGGTACTGATCAATAATATGAAATTAAGTCACCTTGTTATTTACATGTGCTGAATCTTTACAGTCTGCAGGTATCTTTTGATGTTTTTTAAAAGGCAAATAAACCGTTGTACTTGATGCGAGATCAATTAATATCTTGTTTACTTCGGTTTTTTGTTCTTAATCCAAAAGATTGCCTTGTGTCTCAACTTAAACAGGGAAATCCTCGAAACACAGCCAACACATCCACAGAGTCAGGTAAGTATTTCTCTGGAAACTACAGTTCACTGATGACTTCAATCCTTTTTTTTCGTCAAGATAGATAGAGATAATTAGATTCGACAATTAAAGAAATTGACTCTCCTTTAAAATGTCTAATATCTAGCTTTCACTGAGTTATAGCCCATCATATTTAGCAGATAATTCTCATTACACAGACAGCTCTCCATATATGGAGATTTACTGTGTAGTACGCTTGCATTTCATTAGTGAGTCTAGTTATTGTGATAATGGTCCAACTGTGATGATTACATAACTTCCCTTTTAAAAATATAAAGATTCATTTGGGGAAATTACTTTTTTTTTAATCAGAAAACTTCAAATATCAAATATCACTCCACAGTCACTGATACACTTGTTTTGGGTTTGTTCTCACACAACAAACTTTTTACAAGATTTATTATTGATTATAATTTTAGAAATGTATCTCTGTCACCATAATATGCTGTTGGATTCCATAGTTTTTGCTAATTTAAAAAGTTTTTTTTTTTTACCTTGCAGCCTAAATGTTATGTTTTCTGGATCATTCGTTTCATCTTATAATATTTTGTATTGTTGTAAATCAACAGATTTATAACAATTTATCTGGTCGTTTTTTTTTCATTTACTCCATTTATTATTCTTAAACTTAACTTAAAACCTTTTTTCCATTATTATTTTTCCCATGATTATTCGAACGATTATATACCATCCTTTTTTACATGTTTATTTAATGTTTCTTTTCATGTCTCGTTTACATGTGTTTTTATGTTTTTCAAGTGAATATTACATTTTTTAATTGGAAAACTTAATAATATGCTGTTGGATTCCAAAGTTTAAAAACTTTTTTTTTTTTTTTACCTTGCAGCCTAAATGTAATTGTTTTCTGGATCATTCGTTTCATCTTATAATATTTTTTTATTATTGTTATTGTTGTAAATCAACAGATTTATAACAATTTATCAATTTATTTTCTCCATTATTATTCTTATTACATGTTTATTTTATGTTTCTTTTCATGTCTCGTTCTTCATGTGTGTTTATGTTTTTAAGTGAATATTACATTTCTTTAAGTGGAAAAAAAATCTCGCATCACGTGATTAAAGGACCCGGAAGTATAATGTTTGCCAGACAGACGGCTGGCTAGCTAGCTAGCTAGCTGGGCATTTTAACCTTTAACCATGGTTTTAACGAGAGTAGGTCACAGTAGAGATGAAACGTTAATAATGTAATAGATAAAGTGCATTTTAATGTTGCTTTTGCTTTGTGTTGAACCCCAGAGAAATGAAGTGAAACACTGAAATAGTTTATTTTGAAGCTAAGCCGTCGATCCGACGACAACACTGGTTTGTTTATGGACAAAGAGAAGAGCAGCGACACTGTGAGTACAAGACCACCTTATGGGAACCAATGTCTGCAGCTAAGCGTTTTATTTACTGTCAAACACACAGTAACCTGGACTTTATGCATTCAGACTGTGAAACTCTGCCTTGTACTTCTCACAGAGAGCTCAGTGCTCCTGGATGGAGATGCATCAGTTCATTGGTGACCTCCTCACATCTGGAAACGCCTTGAAGGATCAGCCAGATGTGCTGATGAACGCAGCATGGGGCGTGGCTGCTGCTGCTGGAGGTGGTGGTGTTGGTGGTGGTGGTGGTGGTGCTGGAGGTGGTGGTGATGCTCTGCGGTTCAAAGCTGCTTCACTTGAACCTCCACAACAACAACCTCCTCGACCTGCCAGGGACAAGTCCGAGGTTGGACAGATCCAGCCTGGGGCCCCACAGAGGAAGGGAGAGACCAGAGCTCGGAGAGAAGGTTAGACAGCCCACAAAATAAAGATTGTTTTAATAATTTTCATGTGTAATTTTCATTGTAATTCATATTTTTCTTTTTCTATATAGATGTGCATAATGCCTGCACCTGCCCTGGCTGCCCTTACTCCACTTCTTCCTTTGAGACTTTAAAAGCCAGACAATCTTTGTCCTCGTCCCAGCGCTCGGATGCAGCGTGCCAGCCCAAAGACCTCAGCAGTGCTGCTCCGGTGAGCCTCAGCATGTGCTTACCGGACACCCCCGAACCGAGCAGCACCACCTCTGATCTGGAGACAAGGGCGTCCGGCAGACCGCAGAGGGAGGATGCAGACAAAGGGACTCAGAGTTCAGACCACACTCCTCCTCCAAGAGCGTCCTCCGGCTCCGTGTCCCACCTCTCTGTGTTTCCTTGCTTGTGTTGCCATCGCAGTCTACAAACCTGCAGCCAGATACTGAGCCACCAGCAAGGCACGGACTCCCCGTTTTCTCACAGCCATCATCCTTTCCATCACCACCATTGTCCTATGACCTCTTGTTTACCCTGCCCTCAGCTCGCCCGCTCTCATGCTCCACAGCTCTCGGGCACTTTCCCCTGCTTGCCTTGCCAGCACTCCTTTCCCACCTGTACTCAGGCCTGCCACCACCAGCACAGACAAACACAACAACAACAAGAGGAAAGAGGCAGGCCGGCTACGACCATGTTGTCGCTACATCCCTGCATGCACTGCTCTGCCTCTTTTTCCAGACCGTCCCAGTTGCTGCAGCACCAGCGCTCCGAGCACGCCCTCAAACCGTCCGGCTTCCTCTGCACAGAGTGCGGCAGGGCCTTCAACTCGCACAGCAACCTCCGCATCCACCTCAACGTGCACACCGGTGCCCGGCCCTACACCTGCTCTGACTGCGGGAAGAGTTTCAGCCAGTCGGGGGCTCTGAAGATCCACAGGCGGATTCACACTGGTGAAAGGCCGTATACCTGTGGATTTTGCGGCAGGGGGTTTCCCCACCTGGCGGGGGTCCGGGCCCATCAGAGGACCCACACAGGAGAGAAGCCCTACTGCTGTAGCCAGTGTGGGAAATGTTTCACCCAGTCAGGAGCTCTTAAGATCCACATGCGCATCCACACAGGAGAGAGACCCTTCATCTGCAGCTTCTGCGGGAAAGGCTTCTCCAACCGCTCCGGGATCCGCTTCCACTACCGCACGGTCCACGGACTGGCCCCCGAACACGCCGGAGAAGCCGGAGCAGGCCGGGGTTATCCTCCCGGGCGTCCCAGGACTTTTCCCCCAGCCAGCGTTGGGCTAAATACACCAGATAGCAACTCACATACAGCTCCAAATTCGAGAGAGCCTCCTGCGTCGACCGCTGCTCATCCTGGTAATGAGAGCAAATCTCAGTCAGAGGGAGCGAACCCGGGTGGCAGCAGAGAGGGGCTCCTCTATGCATGTGAAGACTGTGGCCTGCGCTTTAAGGATGCTCCATCAAGGAACAGACACCAGACAGTGATGCACTACTCCTCTGAGGAGAGAGAGGCGGAGGGGCAGAGGAAAGAGTTAAGCACAAACGAGACGGTCCGTGATAACGGTGGAGAGTGAATTAATATCGTTGGGAGGGCTGTCGACCAAAGAAATTGTTCGTCGACTAACACTCGATTAGATTTAATCGACGAATCTGTAAAACTGAGTTTCTCCACTTAAGAATCATACAAAAACACCAATTTAAATCTTGAGTTAACAGAGATGCGCTCATACGTTTCTTGGAAATAAGTCATTCAGCATGAAAAAAGCATAAAAAACGACTAATTGAAGAAATCTTAGACGACTAAAACCAAAACGAATGATTAGTTGATTAATTGACTAAGAGGGGGCAGCCCCAGTTGTTGGTGCGTTACAACAGGCTGAACATAAACAACATCGAAACACCAGAGTAAAACAGTGTTTAAAAACAAGTGTTGAAATTATGTGTGCAATATATTCTGTAGGTAAGTATAGCTCTTTTCAATTTGAAAAATCTTTGATATAGCACTAGCTCAATCGTGCCCGTTTTCACAACAGGTTTTTAGATTTACGATTTGATTTGAAAAATGTCAACCGATAAGCGATGTATCCAGCTGCCTGTCTGTGCAGATTCATTACTGCTAACAGGCTTCGAGTCTATTTTAAAATAACCTTTAACACCTGCTTCAATCACACACCAGGCAAACTTGTTAAGTATTTCTCTTAATACAGTTGTTTTATTGTGCCTTATTCAGACGTGGAAGAGGTTAGCGAATTCATCGCTAAATGTGACACCACAAAGCTTGTAAAAAGCATTTCTAGAAAATTGACATTTTGGAAGGTCTTTAAGTCATATTTTCAGACACAACGGCTGTCACCTGACCCTTATTATATTAAAATGCCTTGTAATAGGAAAAAGTATAATTTTCTATCTTCTTGTGTGAACAACAGCAATGTCATATCAGTTTATTAAAAATTAAGTTCTTTAGTAATGTGATCTGTTTAAGACCTGTATCTTCCATACAAAAATCTAAGAAAATCCAATGGACTTTGCATGGCATAGAAAATTAAGTAAAAGTAGGGAGTACAGTAAGTAACGTTAAGTTGCTGTACAGTGGCAAAAGCCTAACACATATCAAGGCCACGTACTGGAGTAGTTTTTTTTAATGTTACGGTTTTGTGTCTTGCTCAAGGACACTGCAGTCGGTTGAATCCCCGGGGCTCAGAGTCCTCCACCACCTTTGCCTGTTGTGCCTTTCTGTGTTATACTACAATCCAAGCATTTATTTAATAACCAATGTTTGTTTGTTACTATGTATGTTATAAATGGATGACAATTATCTGAGGAGTGAGAACCAGCAGACAAATAATTACACAATCCATTACTGTTTAAAGCTCAAGAGAGCCACCTAGTGGTTAAACATAATCATAGCAATAACCACTTTGTTACCATTTAGAGTGCTTCTTCAATGTATTTTTTTTTTTTTTTTTTTACAAAACATGTTGAAATTATACATTGTGAGGACAAGTAACATATTCAATCCACTTTGTTTTGCATGAACTTGTTAAATACTCTGCATACATCGCTGTATGTGTTTTCTGAAAGTGCAGCTTGTGATTAAACATTTCAATAAACGGTATCTCTGAGACGCGACTGAACCTTTGCATTTTGTTTGTGCATCACAGGATACTTCTGCTGTACAACTACATAACTTCCTGTGAAGGAAATACTCGTGTGCATATGGCTCTCAGATCATTGTGCGTGCTCTGAGTCGTGTGCCCTCGTATGTATGCGTCGGGGTCCAAAGTGACTTCTCAACTTTAGGTACATCCCTCACTGGATGTTCAGCTCTGTCAGCGTTAGTACTGTCTGGACAGCACTGTCCAGTCCTCCGGTCCCAAAACACACATCTTAGCTCAGGAGTCTTTTTTTATCTCCATGTCTGAGCTTTACTGTGTTCACAAAGGCTCCTCATAAGTGTGCTTCTGTAGTAAAGAGTCACATGACTTGGGCTCGGCGTAGACCGTGCTGACCGGCCGCGGGCCGTTGGCGTGTAGCGCGGGAGTGCAGTAGCCATTGGACAGCATTCTGTGTGAGGGGCAGTCATACTGAGTGCGGCTGGATGTTGTCCTGGTACTTAATGGTGCTGTTGTAGGAGGTCCATGTGTGTTGCCGTGATGGATCCCCGTCAGACACTCGGAGGGCAGCTCGCTGAACGGGGTGGCGTACTCGGGCTCCGGGGGAAGAGGCTCGGCGTACTCTGGCAGGTTGCCAGGAGTGTCATAATGGCCGAAGGCGAAGGGGGTGGTGTAGCCCTCATCTGAGGACGGTCTGAATGTTGACCCAACCTTCTGGCCAATAGCTGCAACAGCAGGCTCTGCATAGTCTGGGAGGAGAAATACATTGGGAAAAAACACAATGAGACTGTATTTCTATTAATTTGAGATGCAACTGGGTGTTAGCTAAAATAAAAAGTATTACTTGTATTAACCTTTCACATACAGGACGTTACTGGTCCCTAGTGTTTTCTACACTTTAGGTTCAGGAGCTTTGGAGGGGCTGGGAGGTTTGTTCTTCATGTCTACATAGGGAGCGGCTCCTCTTCACAGCGTCCGCCATGTTCCTCTGTCGTGTCTCTACAGTAGCCCAGAACAGACAAACCAAACACTGGCTCTAGAGAGGGCCTTTTTTAAGTTACCTGAAGGCCACCGTAGTTTTCCGACATGCTTGTGAAACTGAGGTTATGTGAACCGCAGAGTGCAAAACCGTGGTACCCGCCATCTGACTTGCTCCTAAAGTAGTATTATAATGGTAAGGATGACCTCTGAGCGAGGCGAATGGCGTTACCACGGTTTTGCACTCACGTTACCGCAGTCTTGGAGAGGGAGGAGTGAGCGGAGAGGTACTCAGTTGGTGCCTGCACACTGTACCTTTAAAGTATAATCTGTAAAACCATTTGATTACCTTAAAGTACCTTTAAAATACTGTGGTCAAATTCTGAACTCAAGGTTCACTTACTTAGCTATTCCCAAATGAACCTTGAGCTTGGAAGTTTTGCACAGTGTAG
The DNA here is from genome assembly GCF_015220745.1 of Sebastes umbrosus. Lineage (NCBI taxonomy): Eukaryota > Metazoa > Chordata > Actinopteri > Perciformes > Sebastidae > Sebastes > Sebastes umbrosus. Next base: position 20,282,973 of record NC_051279.1, read on the forward strand.
TAGGCCTTTTCAAGGTCAAGAAAGAACCTCTACGCACATTTCAAACAGGCACTTCAGAAAAGCTTAACCCGTTTTAGTTCTATATCTTTAAGACTCTTATCAGGATCAGCCAACATGGGACAGAAATATCAGGCATTTTATGAGCTTTAACACATATTGGTGCATCCCCACTTATATTTTAACCTTGAATGGTTATGGTTAGGAGAGGTTGCCGGGCAGCGAGCGAGAGTTTTTGCAAGTTTTCGCAATTTGTGGGTTACCATCTAGACACGACCAAAACTCTTTTAGGATCAATTTGCATCTGCAGTTTGTGGGAAATGCTTCTCTTCTACTTAGTAGCAGTCTCGTTCTAGGCCTATGGTGAGCCCCTGCATGAGCTGCTTGGCCACCAACAATGTCTCCTCTAATCACAGGGACGGGGGCTGACAGCGTGGCACTCGGATCCCACCAGACTCTACTCTTCGCCCCAGCAGAAGAGGCTGTGGTGTGGGAGGCCTAGACCTTAACTCCAGAGCCCACAGGGAGCCTCAGAGCCAGAGCTATTTTAATTAGACGGGCTTTAGTGAGGGCTTTGATTGTCTCAGCTTTGACCCTCTGTCCTGTTTATCACTGGACCTCTCACTGAAGGGCCCCCTCGCTGGGGGAGGGGATGGGGGAGGCGGAGAGGGGGACTGGTGGTGGTGGTGGCGGTGGCGGTGGTGGGGGGTGTAGGCTGAGCGCTCTTTATCGAGCTCCAATTAAAGGGTCTCTTTCAGAGAGGCTCCGTGGACCAAAGAAAGGAATGTTTATACTGCGTCTGGGTGATGGGCTGAGCCGGGGGAAAGAATGGACAGCCCGTGGAGAGAGCTGTTTGCCTGTCAGGCCTGGCATGAGCTCCTCAAACTGACCGCTGAAGCCAGAGACTGTCAGAGCAGGAAAGACGGAGGAGGGAGGGCAGAGCTCACCACTTGAGATCACCAGTAAACTCTGAATGGGCGATGAAAAGACTAAGCTGATAATAACAGCAGTAACCCTGAGGCACAGCAGTTAAAAAAAGTCAAACATATTTCTATGAAGTCTCACCATTAAGAGGAGGGCTAGGTAGAGCATCATGGACATTTCGCTCCAGAGGGTAAGAGATGAGCTCTGATTGAGGGCAGGAGAGACTCTTTGCCTGGAAACTCTGGCAACCTACTTGACACACAGACACACATAGTCAGAGGCGCTTTAACAGAATAATACTGGAGAACGATAAAGAGCACTTGACTTACTTGGGGGTAAGGAGTACTTCATTTGTGACTCTTTTTTCCTATATGGAGAAGGAGATGAACACAAAGAATTAAAAGTATTGTACGTACTAGATACAGTTTCTGAAGTGTGCTAAATGTATGACCACTGGAGCGATTAGTCAGTCAGTCAGCCAGCAGATTAATTGTTGATTTATTCAAATGATTGATTCATCCTTTCAGGCATTTTTAAGGCAAAACTATTTTAAAAAAATACAATTATGCAATATGCATCTTTGCCAGTCACCGAAAGTACTTAGGCATGAATAAAATAATAGCTTTTAATATATAGTGGCATTATTCTATGTGTTGTAAATCCATTTCTGTTAGTATGCAAAGTAAACTGTACTTGAACATACAGTTAATTAAATTATGAAAACTTCAACTATCTTAAAATACAGTACCTTCTCTTCCACCAGACTCCAGCCAACAAACAACTGCCGCACATTATCAGCCCCAGGACCACTCCCACCGCCACTATCACTGGCTGACTGGAGCCTACAGGAACATAAGTGTCTGAGTGAGTAAACATAACAGTTGTACAAGTGTGAGGAAGGAATGCAGTTTATGAGTGTGAGAGAAGAATAGATAACATTGTTTTCACTGATCTAACATGTATTGTAACGTCGACTGACCAAAAATCAACACTCAACACAAGAAGCAATGAGCTTGACTCAAATTAAATATGTCTTCAAGGTGTGTGTATGTATATATATAGAGGGGGATGGGGGGTGGGTGGGATATCTATCAGTCCAAACATGTTTGTGCAATGGATTGTCAGAGTTGTATTAACAAAATTCAGAAATAAACTCTGTTTAAAACAATATCTCCAAGGTAAGTTTTAACTGTTTACTGAAGTAGGAAACAATAAAAAGCACATATTTAACTAGTTCAAAAACTATGGCGCTCCGTAGACATCTTTCTGTTATCTGACTCATCAAAATGCGACTCTGACATCATTTATATGTCTACAGGAGCGCTACATAACAAAACAAATATGCAGTTCCTTAATGTGAAAAATAACATTTTACATTCTTCAAAGTATATTCTTCTTATATTCTTTACATTATATTATAGACTGGCATTAATTCTCATTGTACACATGTGAAATTAGAAAGTGTACACACTCAGTCTTGTCTCCACTAACACCGGGCCCTCTGTGGGAGTGGGAGCGGGGCTGGTCTGGGGTGAACCCACGTTAACTTTGATGGAAGGATATTCTGTTGGATAAGTAAGACATCATGATATCAGGACACATGAGCTGCTAGATAGATCATGTAAACAGATTAAGTTCATTCTGAGTAAGTAGTGAGAATACCCACCAGCAGGTGAGCGCGACCTTGGTGTGACCTTGGCAACAGGACATCCCAGGACTTGCACCTGAGCTGAAGCTCGGCCATGCCAGCTCAGCGGCTGCAGCCGGACAAACCGAGCCACCACGGGAGGGAAAAAGCTGTTGAGGACCCTGAGGTGGCCATCGGTGTAGGCCTGAAACATCTGGGAACCATAGCAACCGAGTTACTCAATCACAGAGAAAAACACCAGGAAGTCAACAGCATAGACTCTGTTGGAGCCTCGATGAGAACCATCACGTGAACATCAGTGAGTACACATACCTTTTTTTCCTTGCTGAGAGCACCTTTGTAAAGCTTCCAAGTTTTTCTGTCCTTGCTGAAAAAAAGACTGAAGGATTCTATGTAGTACTCGTTTGATCCCGTTGTTATTATTCCTGAAAAAAGAGCACGTATTTTTTAGTTCAACATAATACAGTAAGACACTGTGGACTAGAGCTGTGTATTGGCAAGAATCTGGCAATACGATACATATACAGGGGTTACGATTCAAAACATTGCGATACTGTAAGCGAGATGATATATTGAGAATTTATAAATCTAATTTTAGGAAAACTGTCAGAGTATAAAGAACACAACGCCATATAAATAAATGAAATCTGAGTAAATTGAAAGTATGCAATCATAACAGTGGGATCTGCATTTTGCATTTATCACAGTCCCTGAATCATCCAACATCACAGCACTACTTTCTGTGCAATCTGAGCCATCGTCTGCCACGAATCTTTGCACGTAAACTATTAACTAAAGATCTATAGTGTTTTTTTGAGAATCAATACAGTATCAGAAAACATAACATCGCGATACTCAAGTGTATCGGTATTTTCTTACACCCCTACTGTGGACATCAAAAAACAAACTGATAAGACTTTGTTGAAATTTGGTAATACAATTTTAAAGTTAAACATTTAAAGGATAAGTCTGACGACATAGATTTCTCTTTGTCAATAAATCCCATGAAAAGACTAAATGTGTCAGCCCACCTCTCAATACTTTTTGACTTCCCTACCCGGTCTATTCCCTAAGCTCATTGATTCATACTGAAGATCTTAATCTTTAAAAACAGGTCCCTAATATAAAGTTTATTAAACGTTATTCAAACAGCAGTGAAGAGTGCATTTGTTGGGGACTATTTTCAGAGGTGGATTGTTACACATTTGGTGTGCTAACTGGCAGGATGGTGTATGTGGGATTAATGAATTACTGTGGCAATGTTCATCTTCATTATGGGAACAGGTCAACCAGTGCAACTGTGTGACTCATTGATGTGTTTTAATAGTTTTTGGACAACAATGGAGGTCAATGGCACAGAGCAATGACCTACTGTAGATCAGGCTTTGGATACACACACAATACTTTTCAGTGGGATAAATTCATTGTTGGTTTTGGTCTTTTCATGGAATTTGTTGACAATAAAAAACAATATAGAAAATATCATCAGTCTTACCCTTTAAACAGCTTCTTTAAAGTATATTAAATGTTTTTAAATAAGCATACTTTAACATGCTAAATTTGAAGATTTTTTACCTGTGATAGTGCTTCTATCACTCAGCCCCAGCTCCACCCACGGGTTCAGATCATTACCGTCTGCCGCCCAGGGTAGGAACTCATGGCTGGGATCCATGTTTCTGGGGGACCAGAACATTGCGTACTCTTGGCTGTTTTTATCCCAGAAAGATGAGGCATTTAAACCAGAAACACTCAGGATGTTGTTGCATTCTGTTCAGGAACCAGAGGACAAGATGGACCAATGAAAGTAGTTCATTATGTAACCCAGAGTGTTTTTATATACAGCAACATGAGCCACTTGACTACAAAGCATGTATACTTTACTGCAGAGCATTTGTTTTTTTTGCAGACTAGCGGTCACTGTGATCAAAAAGTTAATTTTTTTATACCATAGTGAAAGAAAAAGAAGCTCAAGGATGTCAGGGAGGTGGTAAAATCACTTTTATAAAATTCAAAAATATGACCGCATGTCTTGAAAATGGACAGCAGGAATGTAAACAATGTCTTGCTGGTAGTGAATGGGTTAAAACATGTAGAAACACATGTAGTGATAAATGCCATGTCATGGCTCATACCTTGGCTGAAGAGCAGCTTCTTTTCAGATAATGATCCCCTGTCAAGAGAGGACAGTTGAAAAGGTCAGTGCATCTACATCAAATCAAACTCGGAGCTCAACATCCACTATGACATTAATGTGATCTCTCATTTTGAGTACAATAACAGCAGACACACATTTTTGAAAGGATTCCATTGGCAAAGGTGGATTCATAAAGTGTGAGACTTCTCCCACGGTTCACAGTGACGCGACCTCCCAGACTATCAGATGCAGCTCCGGCGTGGACTGCAGACTTGCACAGGACTGAGGTCTAAAACAGAGGGGGACACATGGAGCACGTTCAGACATGAAGTCAGAAAAGAGGGCCTAATACAGCTGGGCCAAATGAAATGTGGCTTACTTACATCTCTGTAACCCAGTTCAGAGCTTCCCCAAACATCCCCTGTGACGTTCTTACATCCAGCGGGGCAGTACACACTGAGAAACAGCAGAACAACCCGTGAGAAACACTCACTGTGCTACGAAAACAGAGTCTATTATGGGAAATGTAGAGGTCAACCACTTACTTCAAACGCTGCGAGCTAGAATGAGATCCTCGTTGTAAACAAGAAATGAGATCTGTAACAGCGAAACAGACAGATATGCATTCAAATCAACACTCCTGAGAACTAATTCAAACTTAAATATGTATTGGTGGACTTGAATAGTATGGTGTGGGACCCAGTAGCTCAGGGCTTACATAATACGCCCCGCCATTCAGTCAACCACACACAAACAGACTCTGTGCGAGACGGTCTAGCATGCCCTACGCGTGCTATATTAGGGGATGAGCGGTCATGGCTGTTGATGTGACTAAGGCCTTTGTTTCTGTGACTTTGTCACAGTTCACGAGTACAGTGAACGGCCCTCGTGTGATCACAATTAACAGACAGTGGTTTGTGTGTCTGAACACGGGTTTAGCTCCAGACAGACACTGACGGATTTCATAAACAACTCAAGTAAAAAACAGGAAACTATGATACACGCTGTACAGTACGGGTGACTTCATCCAGAGAAAAGGAAATTATCTCTAAGTATAGACTAGCATTCAGACCAAACAAGTCCACATGGTTATTAAAATGATACACAGGAAGAACCGTAACCATTGTACCATTTTGTAATTGAATCTGTACGATCCAGAAACATGTATGTGTGCAATCTGCTGCTGCATTGGTAGAAAGAGTTAAAAATATGCTGCTAAATCAGCTGCCTCTGGGTTGTAACAAACACAGGGGATGGTAGTGGGCTTGCAGTGGTTAACGTGCGGATGAAGAGGAGGGGGAGGAAAAAAAAGAAAAAAGAAATCCAGCCACTCCAAGCGACAGACTGAAGCCTGAGGCCTCGCTCCATTCAGCCCGAGAGAGAAGGAGTCCTGCTTTCTGAGCAAACACGCCAGAGCAAAGATAGCGATGGAGGACGAATGCCAATAAGAAGTGACTCATGGACTCGCAACTGCAAGTCAACACACAATACACAAGGGCAAATATTCACAGACGTCGGTGTTAAAATTACACCAGTGTAAACTTGTAAATGATTAAATTTGAAAAAGTCAATTCAAACATATAAATCAGGCATTTGTAAAGCTGAGCTGCGTGCTCAGCCTCTTAGTAATAACTGAACAACATTCATTTACTTATGAATATATACTTATAGAACCATGTAAGTTCACTTCACAAATAGTAATCAACCAGTCACAGATGCCATACCTGGATACTGGTCTGTGGCGTAGGACAGTAGAAACCCTCGTCCAGAGCGGTGCGGGCCTGACCTGAAGGTTATCGTCACTTCATTGCTTTTAAGCGTCACATTCTTCTGTGATGTATCGAACTTCCCGCACACTGGACCTGTAGACAACGCAAACAAACACAAATACATGTTGTTTCCCACGATACCATAATGTATACAGATGCCTGCACAAACAGCAAAATTACATTCTTGAATAGTGAAATACTGTCAGTCCCTTTTGCTGCAACTAACGATTATTTTCATTGTTGATTATTTTTTCGATTAATCAATTACTTGTTTGGTCTATAAAATGTCAGAAAATTGTGAAAAATGTTGATCAGTGTTTCCCAAAACCCAAGATGACGTGCTCAAATGTCTTGTTTTGTCCACAACTCAAAAATATTCAGTTTACTGTCATTGAGGAGTAAAGAAACCAGAAAATATTCACATTGAAGAAGCTGGAATCAGAGACTTTTGACTTGTTTTTTTCTTAAATAATTACACAAACCCATTAATTTATTATCAAAATAGTTGCCGATTAATTTAATAGTTGACTACTAATCGATTCATTGTTGGAGCTCTAGTCATTTTGTCAGCATATATGAACAGATGTAGATGATTTAAGTCAGTCTAACTCCACTAGTGTATTCCTGTCATGTTTGTATCCCATGCCGACAACTGTATAGTCGAGAGCAGAGTCATGTAGACTGCGTGTAAGAACACCTCCCCAGCAGAGAAAACTACATATACATAAATCATGAGCCAGGTTCTGAGGAATCCCATAATAATAATAAACACAAAAGGCAGCCTAACAGAATATTTCTATCTCCTGAATCTCCCAGCCCTCGTTTTGGTCTCGTGTCAAAATTGGATGCCCTCCAGACACGATTTGATACACCTGGTTGGAGAACGTGCATGTGTCTGTTGCGAAATTGGGTTTGCCTCTTCTGTCAATGTGTCAAAGGAATGGCATGTCCTCGTGTGTGTATTCCTCAATCACGGCCGGGAGAGCGTAAGTAATGACATGGGGCATTAAAAGTCTATCAGCAGGTATTTCAGAATCGACAGGAGAGCACTTCTGTAGTGTCTAAGACACAGTGATTAGACATCAACCTGAGATGCTTTTAAAAACACACACACTGTATTCCATCAGCGGTGAACAAGCTTACCCAGACTGGGTTCTCCGCTCTCGTCTGTGATCACGACAGAACCATTCCTGCAGCCGGGACTGCTCTCAACGTCAAAATCCCCAAACAGCAGTCGCAGCGTTCGCCCCTCTGGCACTCGAAGTCTCCACGTACACCAGGTGTTACTGGGGTAGGTGCCTGGGTAGTTCTGCGAGGCCAACGTGCCAGACTCTGTGCCCAGCAGGGAATGTCCACAGCCATTACCTGAAATAATACAAAGCACTATAGGGAGGCTGTGACGGGAGAAAAGACGGCAGTTCACAAGGTAGATCCAACATTTAGGGACAGTTTCATTCCAAAATTAGACTCTCATTTCAGATACTTCACTTCCTGCCCTTGTGGGATTGTCTGACCCCGCCCTGATTTTTTTCACCTGTCCCTCAATATCACCCTCCTCTCACTGTGGATTTAGTCTGTGTCAGTTTGTCTTTTCTGTTCTAGTGAGTGGTCCAGTCTTTTTGTTCCTAGTTGGTGTTTTTCAGACCAATCTTTTATTTAGATCTTGCCTATAACGTGTTTTTTGGATACCTTTGCCTTTTTCTGGTCTGACGTCCCGTGTACCAAACTCTTAGTGTAAAGTAATGACTTTGCATTCTACTATGATGGAAATTGTGGTATCAAAGTTTTACATAATCTTTATGAAATGTAATCTTATAGTTTTGCAATATTTAACAAACATGTTGTAAGCATTTATAGCTGCAGAGCATGGGAAAGGACTCGGTGTTATCAGTTCACCTAAGCATTTCCCTTTTGGTTAGATCCCCTGCGGCGGAGGACGTTGACCCCTGGCACGGAGAGGTGTTTGATTGATTGTCTGTAGTATTTTATATGAGGCTGTAAGTAACTCATTGCAGGGTGCTCATTCACGAGGAGTGACGCCATGTGTGCACGCAGTAAAGGTCCATAATTAATGGAAAATTATTGTGTTTTGTGCGTTCTGTTGCCTCTCTTGCTCATCACTCTAGACAACAACTGAATTTAAGTTGCCATGAGGTGAGGATTAAACCATTTTCAGTTTTCAACAGTAGCAAAAGGTCAAAGTTATTAGTGTATTAAAGTTAAATCATTAATGTAACAGACAAAACTTCACTTCTTACAGTGTACGAGGGCTGCAAATAACTATTTTCATTATGGAGTAATCTTATTTTATCAATCATTTGGTTATTCACAATATAGTGAAAAATGGCACAATTTTCAGGAGCCCAAGCTGGCATATTACCATTACTTGTTTTTTCCGACCAACAATTCAAAACCCAAAGGTCTTCTGTTGAATATTATAGAAGACTAAAGAAACAAGCAAATATTCGCATCTGACAAGTAGTGAATTATTGACATATTTATCATTCTTATTAGCATGATTTAAAAATAATTAACTTAATATCAAAAGCCTATTAATCATCTGTTGATTGACTAATTGACTAATTGCCCAATTACTTCAGGTGTACAGTGTAATGTCAGTCCAGTTTACAGGTACTGACTAACAAGAAATATTAATTTCTCACACAGTTGATGGATATCAAAGTATTTATAACTAATACATTTCACTTCTCAAACACCTGTGTCAGGCAAAGAGTTATTTGCGGAGTATGGCCAAGCTTAAATAAAGTCAAAATCACACAATCACAGACAGCTCTGTCATTAATTCTCTTAACTAAAGATTATTAAGGGCTTTGTTAATGCACCGTTTTGGAACAGATGAGTAATAAGTCTCTTCTGAACATGCACAGCAGACCAGGGCATGTTTATACTCTTCCGATCATAACAGAGAGGTGACACAACTGTCTGACACGGAAATACTCCGCTCCAAACACTAGTACACCCTGGGCACTATTGCAAAAGATACTCTTCTGAGATTAAATACAAATTGTGTACTTTTTGTATGTAAAGATATGCTGTTCTTGAGATAAAAGGGCAAGGAAATTGATCAACAGGGAACACTGTTTTGCTTGAATGTTGATTCATTACATCCTCTGACCTGCGGTCGCTGTGACTAACACTTTAACGGGAACGGAAAACACTAATATTTAGACCCTCTCCCGTCCCAGAAAAAAGGTCAATTCCCACAGTGGTCATACAGGAGATAAGTGCTGTGGGGGCGGCAGGCTCAAAACCTACCCGCAAAATGTCTAGCGATGACGTGTTCCAAGAATGGTCAAAACTTGAAAAAGGCACCAGGGTCCATCTAAGCCTACGCATCACCCCCTGTCCTTGTCTTCCTTATAAGGCTGGTGGAAGTTTGTTGAGGGGAAACAGGAGAATAACCTTCCTCTCACCCCGTGTCACACACATCCTGCATCACACCGGCCGTTGCCCTGCTTCCCGACAGCTCTTTAGCTCCTAATACCATAAACCTTTTGGATGTTATTGCCCCTCCTCAAGTCCCCAAAGGATTCCCTGGAAATGCCACAGCGACGCACTGTAACCGCGGGCAACAGAGCGTGGATCTGTCACCTTCCGGTGGGAGGCCACAGAGGCTGCGATGCTGGGGAGGTTCTGGGTGGCCGGTAATCTCCCCCCAGGCTTGCTGAACCCTTCCACCCACAGTCTGTCTCCGGGCCAGTCTGGTTTCACACAGAGACGGGATACGTGCTCGGCCTGTTCTGACCAGTTTTTAGAAAAGTTTAGAGGGTGAATTACAGAAAGTCAAACTGGGTGGCAGGATAGCAGACAGTCAAGCAGCCCAGCAACATTGTTTTTTCCACTTGAGGCTTTGCTGGCAGGTCTTTACAGGTCCACACTAGCAGACAGGATGTTCACCTGTGCTACCTGTCACTACCTTGCCTTATCCTGTCTTGTGTGTCAATCACACAACGTTACAACACCGTGGCTGAAATGTTCCCCTCACCCTAAACCCTGGCCATACCAAAGCTCTTGCAATACTTGCCAGGAAGCAAAAAAAAAAGTGATTCAGAATAAGTACTTGACCCTGGACTTAATCATCTTCCGATGTGAGGAAACCAAAGCCCCAGAGACAGGCAAATATCAACAAAAAAGATTAGTGGTACGGCTGAGTGTTACAGTCACAGCTTTTCTGTTTGTCTGTGTGTATGTATGGTCGCTGTGATTCATACTGCACATGGACTTTACTGCTGTGTGGAAAAAAACCTGTGGGAAAGGTATTAGCTGCTGTAGTTGGGATCAGTATGTAAACATGCACAAGGGAAGAGCATGTAAAGAATGCTACCATGACATCACGTGGTCGACCTTTGAGCCTATTTCAATCTTTTTTACCACTAACCTAAACACATATAATATAAACTTGAAAAAAAAGTTTGGAAATTTGTGTGTTGGTGGATTATTTCTCTGTTGTTACAATGCTAATTGTCATTGTATTTTACATCGTTGGAAAGCCTGTTTATTTACCTTCACAATGATGTCCAACTTGTAAGGATCATGCATTTGTGGGATGAGCCAGCACAGCTGATTATGTGGGTAGCGCCCAAGAACAATTTGCCAAAATGCTCTGCCATAAAACAGTGTATTCTCCTGTTGGTAATGAATCTTGTTTTGAGTTGGTTGGTGGATTGGATGATTGAACTCTCTATCAGTAACAAGGAACAAAAACAAGACATATTGGCAGGCTGTTGTGGCTGCGTATGGATTTTCCTCCCGCTACTGAGGCTCCTGACGGTGTATTAAATTAATAATTGTAAAATAGCCAATATGTCTTGTTTGTTACTGTTTACCATTGGCAGAGCATTTTGGCACATTTTTCTTGGGCGCTACCCACATAATCAGCTGTGCTGCTCATCCCACAAATGCATGATTCTTACAAGTTGGACATCATTGTGAAGGTAAATAAACAGGCTTTCCATTCATGTAAAATACAATGACCATTAGCATTGTAACAACAGAGAAATAATCCACCAACACACAAATTTCCAAACTTTTTTTCCCGAGTTTATATTATATGTGTTTAGGTTAGTGGCAAAAAATTCAAATAGGCTCAAAGGTGATGTCATGGTAGCATTCTTTACATGCTCTTCTTCCCTTGTGCATGTTTACCTACTGATCCCAACTAGCAGTTTACCTTTCCCACAGGTTTTTTTTCCACACAGCAGGCAAGTCCATGTGTAGTATGAATCACAGCGACCTTGCATACACACAGACAAACAGAAAAGCTGTGACTGTAACACTCAGCCATACCACTAATCTTTTTTGTTGATTTTTGTCTGTCTCTGGGGCTTTGGTTTCCTCACATCAGAAGATGATTAAGTCCAATTAGTATTGTAACAACAGAGAAATAATCCACCAAACACAAGTTTCCAAACTTTTTTTTCCCAGTTTAGTTAGACTAATGTAGGGTTCTTGTGGTTCAGACCTTTAAAAGTAGAATTGACAGCAGAACATACAGTATGAAAACGGTTAGGAAGTGTGCACTACAGAATACATGGATGCAAAGGTTGTGGTGCCAGTGCTTTTAAACTAAGTATTAGTACTCTGTTATAAGCTATTGACCAGGAGTAGTTGTAATAGTAGACCAATAGTAACAACAGCTAACAAGATGTTTGACATCTCGCGTCACATTCTTTATCTTATCAAAACAAGACTTTTTTCTTACCCTCCTGGCTGTTAACTCCTCCGGAACAGACGCTAAAAGTGATCCAGAACACGGTAATAACAGACTTCACAGCATCCCGGATGTTTTCGCACTTTCCTAGCATGATTTCCAGAGCTCCAACGTGAAGAAGTAAGGTGCAAAGCCCCGATGGCTCCAGCTTTCTAAGCCTCAGTAAAATAAAGTTATAGTACAGAGTAGCTCTACTGGATGTTTACTATTGGCCACGAGACGTATACTCGACCTCTCATTGGCTCTCCGTCGCTGTCAATCATGGAATCCCGAGCATTCCATTCCAGAATAGGGGCTGGGCTGATTAGTAGGTGTGTTCTGATCTGAGACCAGACGTTTGACAGGAATACTAATGATTTACTCTGGTTTGATAAGATGGAAACACTGAACCTGGATCCATATCGCTATACTGTATGCTCCTCTGTGGAGGCTATTTTGCTATCATTTCAAAAGGTGAAATGCTTAAATTATTATTCATAAATTATTATTATTTATTTATTTATTTTTTATATTTTTTATATATATGTATGTATTTGTATGTATGTGTCTGTAAGTATGTGTATGTATATGTGTATGTGTGTATATGTATGTACAGTATGTGTATGTATGTATGTATATATGTATATATAAGTATGTGTATGTATGTATGTGTATATGTATGTATATATATATGTATGTATTTGTGTGTATGTGTGTGTAAGTATGTGTATGTATATGTGTATGTGTGTATATGTATGTGTGTATATGTATGTACAGTATGTGTATGTATGTATATATGTATATATAAGTATGTGTATGTATGTATGTGTATATGTATGTATATATATATGTATGAATATATTAAAACATTTTACTTTTATTTTTTTTCTCTTCTTCTTCTTCTTCTTCTTCTTCTTATTATTATTATTTCATGACTTATTTGCGGATACTCTCCCTGTGTTGTATTCTCTATAATTTGAATTTTATGTATCCATGATTGAGAATTACTTAGGTCTTTTGTGGTCAGCTGTGGCTGTCTGTGTGTATGTTGTTGTCAGGTATGATTGATTGATGTGTTGTGTCACGGGTGAGTGTTGTTCAGAAAAACAAAAATTAACTTTCCCTGTATAGTGACTGTTCTATTAATTATTGACAATTAATAAAAAAGACCTTTGAAAGCAAAAGGTGAAATGCTGCGTTCGTTCGAATTTGCATATTATGCAGTACATACTCAATGGTTGTACTATCGCGTAACATACTTTTGTGTGAGTGAAAAAATAAATAATGGAATAATAATATATAATTAAATAAATAACAATAATTCTCTTAATACAGGGATCGGCAACCTTTACTGTCAAAAGAGCCATTTGAGGCAAAAAAAACTGTCTGGAGTCGCAAAACATTTGCAGTGAGGTATGGGGCCACATTGAGGGGGAATTTTTTTTTTTACAACTTTACGAGAAAAAGTCATAACTGTAATATAACGAGAATAAATTCATTACTTTACGAGAAAAAAGTCGGAATATAACGAGAATAAAGTCATAACCTTGCGAGAAAAAAAGACGTAATATTACGAGAATAAAGTCATAACTTTACGAGAAAAAAAGAAAATAATACGTAAAATTACTACTTTCTAATATTATGACTATTCTCATAATACTACGGCTTTCTTTCTCGTAAACGTATGACTTTATGCTTGTAATCACAGATTTATTTATTTTTTCCTCAATGTTGCCCTAATACTCCGTCGTACCATAGACCTACAACAATGATAAATTAAATTGAAAATGTAAACAAAAAACAGTTATTCATTTCCACTAATTTTTAAAAGTCCACAGGGAGCCACTGGAGAGGGGCTAAAGAGCCACATGTGGCTCCGGAGCCGCAGGTTGCTGACCCCTGCCCTACACCTTAAGGATACTTAATTCAGCTGAGTGTACTACACTATGAGTGGGAGGGTGTATAGGGAGCGGATTGGAACTGGGCCATCGACACACCTAAACATCAATATAAGTGCAAAGTGCACCACCTGCTGGTGAAATACCGGCAACAGCAAAAACACAACTGTGTTTTGAACATTGTGTATTGCATGACAAACCAACATAATTAGGCCACACAAGTAGCAGCTGAAACAACGTGTTATTGTTGAGTCTAAAACTCTACCACAAGAGAATACAACAAAACAATTTAATGACTTCCTTTTGGGGGTGAAAAACATGTTTCTGCAGCATGAAATCTTCCAGCATGAGAGTCAGAAGGGTAGAGCTCAAACCAAGCCGTGCCGTGCCGTGCGCTTGCACATACAAGCAGTTTGACCGATTTACACATCGCGTGCGAACTCACCGCTTCTCGTGACAGCGGGACAGATGCTTCTCAGGCGAAATACTGCTCGCTGCAGGAAGTGTAGCAGGGCTGCTGCACGGCGCATGCTCTCTGCTGCGTCTCTGACAAGCAGCAGGATGAGCTACCCCCTGCTGTAACAACGGTAAGTAAAACTATGACAATACGTTGTGAAGTAGTGAGTGTGTTTCACAGTTTTTAGTGGAGACCTGGTGGGTTTTTGTGCACCCTCTGTGGGACAGGAGCGCGCTGGGTGTGCGTGCTGCCGCGCGGACAGACGTCAGTGTGAGTGGGTGAAGGAGGGTGAGGAAGGCACGCAACTGTCTGTGTAGGAGTTGGTGATCCAACAAGGGCTACTTGATATAGTGTGTGGAATATGTTGATCAATTTATTGTATTCTTTAATGCATGGAACCATGGAATTAACACAACAGTTTTTTTCATTTCTCCTCTCTGTGCTATTGGTATTGTCTCAACTGCTGCTTGTGTAAGACTGAAAGAATATTATGGACAGAATCATACTAGAATTAATGCAGTTTATTATTTATTAATAATGTAATTGTTTACAGAGGAGGAAATACACAATTGTTTTTCCACTCCAATTCCTAATAATAATAATCTTTATTTGTATAGCACTTTTCTTAACAATGTGCTTCACAACAAAAAATACAATAAAATAATAAAATACAATGAAATAAAATACATAATGACCATAGATAGTAGTGCAGTGGACACTTTATTTGACATTTCACCCATTTAAAATTAGTTTATTATTATTTTTCGACACCTATATTGCCAGTAATTTACTTCTTGATATAGTGTGGAATATGTGGATCCATTTATTGTACTCTTTAATGCATGGACACGTTGTTTTCGTTACCATGGAATTAACCCACCATTTGTTCATTTCTTCTCCATTTCTGTCTGTGCTATTGATATTGTCTCAGCTGCTGCTTGCGTAAGACTGAAAGAATAAATATTATGGACAGAATCATACTAGAATTAATGCAGTTTATTATTTATTAATAATGTAATTGTTTACAGAGGAGGAAATTCACAATTGTTTTTCTACTCCAATTCCTAATAATAATAATCTTTATTTGTATAGCACTTTTCTTAACAATGTTACAAAGTGCTTCATAACAAAAAAATACAATAAAATACAATGAAATCAAATAAATAATGACCATAGATAGTAGTGCAGTGGACACTTTATTGACATTTCACCCATTTAAAATGAGTTTATTATTTTTTTTTTCGACACCTATATTGGCATTAATTTACTTCATAATTTAACTAATGTTTTCAGAAATGGTGTAGGATATACTTAACATTGTGTTAGCAGACACAAAGAAATAACTGGGATTTAATGATTTAATTTAATGTTTAATATGACCCTGTTAACAACAATACTTCTGCAGATTACAATTGTTCAACAAGTCTTTTATTGGTCCCATTGTGGTAAAAGAAGTGGCCTAAATGCAGCAAGGCTGGATAACACAGTGCTGATTATGATTTGATTTGAGAATTTCACTCTAAATGATAATAATAAAAAAACATTTATATCCACTGTGGCTATTATATTGCTGCACCATCTTTACAAATCTTACAATTTAATTAAAACTGCAAGCTTTTGTCCCATTATATCATATGCATTCTCAACAGCAATATGGGAAGCGAGGCCTTGCCCATATGAGGATTATGTCATTTTAAGCCCAGTATGGATTCATGTCTATGACAGTTGCATGCCAGGAAAGACTGTTGGGGGGAGGCTTTCATTGACTAGTGTGTGCATTAAATAGCACCACTGCGTGCATGTATGTGTGTGTGATCTGGATGTTAAAATGCGTGCTCGGCCCTCTCTGCGTGCAGCTCTGCGGGGAGGCGGTGATGGCGGATGCTGAGGTCACCGTGTCTTCAGGGGATCTCATGACGGTGAAGGAGGAGGAAGGGGAATCCAGTGGCAACAACCATAAGACTCAAGTCATCCTGCACCTGCAGCCCATCCTGCACGGGTAACATCATGGCTTTGATCATTAAAGGGCCAGTAGATGTTTAACATGTGCTGTGTGACATAAACATATAAACATATTTGTACAGATGTGCATGGAGATTTTTACCATATTTTCTTTCCTAAGCAAATCTTATATCACTGTTCTACATCAATGCTGTTCGTATTCATTTTAATGAAAGTTTAAATCAAACGATATGACAGTGAGCTATGTTGAGAAAAAGAATAGCATTTAACTTTAAAATTGTTGCTATGCAGTAGCTATTCACATATTTTGCTGTTAAATTCAGAAGCCTCAGCTTATTGCATAAAATAATTATTCTGTTAAATGTGAGAATTGTGTCGCCCTCTGCAGGATAAACAATGACATTGCTGACACTGGTACTACAGTCTTGGCCATAGAGACACATCATGGTACGTTATGCACGCAGACATTTCTCTTCACTGCTGACATTAACATTAACAACAGGAATGTATTCCTGTGAATGCTGGGTGTGAGGCGATCCCACTTTGTTGATACAGTATACTTAAAGAGCACATGTCATGCTTATTTTCCAGTGCATACTTGTATTTTGGGTTTCTACTAGAACATGTTTACATGCTTTAATGTTAAAAAAAACACTTTATTTTTCTCACACCGGCTGTGCTGCAGTGCTTCTTTTCATCCTGCCTCTGAAACACTCTGTTTGACCCTGTTGAGAAATGGTATTAACATGCGTCCTGAGTGATCCGATCACAAGTGGACAGCTCTAAGTACAGGTGTGAACGCACTCATGACGCATTGAGGACGCATTGAGATCCGATCTTTCAGATAACATTCAGAGGTGGTCTGGACCACATATGACCACATTCTTTTAGCAGTGTTTACGCAAATATGTCCTGTTCACATTAAGCATCCGTGAGATCACTGTGCTCCTCATGTGATAAGACAGCCAGATGCAAGCGCTTGTCTGCCTCACGGCATGGAAACGGCGTCTGTGCTCTACTGTATTCTGTCAGTACTACTGTATTTTATTAAAATACATCTTATCTATATGCTACATATCTACAGACTATCAGACTAGGCACGTAAAGTGCATTATTATTATACAGTCGGTGATGTGACAGTGTTTTTGTTCCAGTGCTTTGCACGAAGCTGACACTTTCCGCTCGCTCTCATGCCAAACTAGCCCCTAGGCAGGTATTATGCAGATGTGTTACTTGGTGACATCAACACGTTAAGGAAGAAGAGGCAGTACTTCAAGCAAGGTGTTTCAGGCAGTTCAGGAACAGTGTTTCTGTGGGGGAGAGTAACTCCTTTTGGTGTGGACTTTGGACTTTGTAACTTTGCAGACCTCTTTACATGCACAATAAAACTATATAACACACTAAGTGTGCTAACAGAAAAAGCACAAAAGCATAATAAGTCCTCCTTAATTATACTGTGATTAATGAACTTGTTGCTTTGCTGTTGAGTGTATAATCAAATTCAACACTGTGGTTGTGTTTTTGGCTCGTGATTGTTAGAAGACAGTAAAGCAGAAGGAGAGGAGGTTGAGTATGGCTACCCCATCACCTGTGGAGACAGCAGAGCGGTTCTACTATTTAAGAAGTTTGTGTGTCCTGGAATCAACGTCAGGTGTGTCAAAGTAAGTTAAAGCTTCCTCACTCAACCAGACATGATATCTGTCTCCTCTTTGCATACTTATAATAGCTTTCATAAATAGCTTTCATAAACATACGTTGTTTTCTTCTTCTTCTACTTTTGCAGTTCAATGGCCAGCTCATCAGTCCCAAGCAGTTTGTACATCTGGCAGGGAAAGCCACTCTGAAGGACTGGAAAAGGGCCATCAGACTGGGAGGGGTAATGCTCAGGTAGACTATTTGTCTGTCTGTCTGTCCTCTCCATGCTGTAAATCTACATGACCTTTAATTACTTTTGCTGCACTGGGGTTAAAGTGTCAGACTTTAAACACCTAAATCTAATGAAGTCAACAGCAGTATCTCATTCATATAATTTGCACTTGCGTCGAGTCTGTCTGCACTGGGGTTTGCCAGTACATTCCAGAGGTAGTCGGTAAGCAGCATTATTATGATAGCGGGATCAAATAACACACAAGCAAGCTGCTGGGTGAAACTTCTCACCCCTTTTATCGTGTTTGCACTTGTTCTCAGCGTTACTGTGAGTCAATATACTGACTCAACGGGCAATATCTTTTCATCTTTTATTCCTCCAGAGGTCAAATCAATGGGATTTGTGTCAAACAAACCCAATTGAGATAGTTCAACAAATTGAATCGACGCTTTTCTTGGATACTCTGTTGTGTTCTCTTAACCTGCTTTCTCGCCCTCGCAGGAAGATGATGGACTCTGGCCAGATAGATTTCTACCAGCATGACACCGTGTGCAGCAACACCTGCCGCAGCACTAAATTTGATGTGCTGATCAACAGCACGCGGCTTCCTCCGGGGACCTCGGTGCAGCCAAGCCTGTCATGTCTGGCTCTTGACCTTGCTGGAGGACAGGTGCCTCCCCTGACAGGTAGATTTCACTTGGCATTTACAGTGTGAAGTATTTTTTTCCTCCCACATATGCTTGGGCTGCTGTTTTTTTTTTGTATTATACATTTGAGATGACGCAGACAAAAACATTTGGGTATGATTTATCTGCAATAGTGAAAACAGGAATAGTCATTTCTGACACATGCTGTTGGAGCTCAAGGACGATAAATAATTAGCAAATGAGCTGAACATTAATAAACACATCAGTTTCCTTACTTAGCAACCACCGCACAGAAGAAATATAACAGTCTGGGAAAAAACAATTGGATGTCCTTGGCAGTGTTCCCTCTGCCTACTCATGTTCAATAGTAATATGAGATGCTTATGCACTCTATTTACAGTATCTGCCTTTTTGTGGTGGTTTCAGGAGAGGCTGTGCATGATGCAGCAGAGGTGGAGGAACCTCTGGAGGAGAAGTTCAGCGCAGCAGCAGAGTGGAGCCCTGGTCGAGCCCGGGATGTGAATCCCACAACAGCCAACGGACATGTTGCAAAGAGAAAGAGGGCCGACACACCTGGTAAATATAAGAAAGGATATATGGGTGTGTGTTAAACAGCCTAAACAGGGTGAGGAAGAGTGGGTGTGGAGATTCAAAAATAGAGTATATTGACTATTAAGGCTGAATCTGTCAACTTTTTTTGGACATTTAAAAAAAAAGAAAACAAGAAAATAAGCAGCATTCATCGCGTAATATGTGATACTTGCACAGATATGCTACACAACAGGAAACTATTCACTTGCAGTATTCCACTGTGATTTTTATAGGAGATGTCACATTGTTAAAAAGCTCTGTAATCTAGTGGTACACTGCAGTTTTGTATTGGCAGGTGGAAGCCATGTTATAACCTCCACTCTAAGTAGCATTACGTCTGGTATTAACCGCTTTGTCAGCTGACTGAGGGCAATATCCTGGAGGTAAATTTGGAAAGTGTATGATATATCTCTGTATTATTGGAGGAGACACAGGTTCAGCCCACTGACCTTCAGTCCTCCGGAGGTCACGCATTCATAAACCATGTCCTTTAAACGAGGTGGCCCTTAAAATGTTAAAGGGTAACTTCAGGAGTTTTTTAACCTGGACCCTGTTTTCCAATGTTTTCTGTCTAACTGATTAATAGGGACAACAATTTCTGAAATTGGTCCAGTATTGAGGGCGAGCGCTGTAGACGCCAGCTGCTCACGGCTGCCACGTGGTGCTATTGGGGCAAGCTGGCACCTCCATTTACGTCCACTAAAAGTGCTTGTTTTTGCCATGACAGGCTCTGATTGTTATTATAAGTGTCTGACAACATTATGGAAAGAATCTCGCTGAAGGAGATGTCTTGTTCTGAAATCTCACAAGGAGACGTGTTGCTGGAAGACAACGGTGGAAATGTGAGTGCCAGCCGGGCCGAGTTTGTTGTGTTGGAGTACAGAAAGTGTAGCTTAGTGTTATCTAAAAGATTTTCAATGTCATGGCTGAATATTTAGATGATTTCGACAATGTGGATGAGGTGTTTCAATTTGATAGGCGCCCGTATTTATTTGAGCCAGAGTATACGGATATTCAGATTTCACAACAAGACTTCTCCTTGAGCGGGACTTGGACACAATAAACGGATCAAGTGAACGGTAACAAAAACGTTTTATTTCCGTTACATTACTTGCCCTCATAGATTGTTCTGCTGCTGCCGGTTACCGTGTTATCCCTCAATACTGGACCGATTAAAAAAATTGTTGTCCCCGTTAGTCCCAAAGTTACCCTTTAACTGATGAGGAAAATAAATGCAACATTCAGATTCAAATTTCAACCATCATTGTATGAATAATAAATAAAAAAAACAGCAGAAAAACAAAGACAACTGTAAATATTAACCTCAGTCTACCCGCAGTTCGTCAGTCCCTTGTGTCTTACCTCTTTCAGCCACCGCTGCTGTTTGACATCTCTGATACATTGAGCCAATGAAACCTCTGAATCTGCAGTTGTTCTGCCATTCCTGCAGACTGACCTTAAAAAGTTGCTGACCACCAAACAGGCACGGAGAGTCACATCCCTTTATATCACCATCGACGGCATTTGACATTTTTAAGTGCGCCTTTTTCTCTCGCGGCGACCTCAGCTTTGATTTAAGGGCTTTTAAAGGTGACCTGATTAGGCGTCCTTCCAGCTGGACCACAGTAGGTAAAATAGCCTCAAGTGATCTTTTGTGTGAATGGCAAATTGCAGCGCCTCGCTGCACAAGCGGTATTGCCTGTCACGGGGCTTAAAACAAATTGACAACTCTCTGGAATCGTACTCAGCCTATAACTGCGCTCCTCTATCTCCGGAAACGTGCTTCTTTCTATTAGTATACATTCCCGACATGGAGAAATACATGACTTTAGCTTCAAATGGGATTGGAATATTTTCCGTGGGTGTATTGCATTTATCTTGACAGACATTTAAGCTAACATGAAAGTGGACGCATTTCTTTCAAGATAAGATATCAAGCACCTCTGACATTTTATCACTCTAATATGCTCAACTTCTATTTGGCTCAGTTTGTACAGATCCCAAGTAATATTCAGTCTCCCTCCAATCTGCCCCGTCCTCCTTCCTCTCCTCTCCTCTTTCGAACCCATTTTCCTGCTCTTTCATCTCTACCTCTATCACCCATTTAACATCCTCTCTCCAAGCGCTCTGCACCTCTTCCATTTCCTCTATCTCGTTATATCTTTTTTCATTGTTTCTCCAGCCCCCGACACTTCGTCTCATTTATCCCACATTTCTTATTTCGTTTGCTTTGTCTTTTCTTCCCATCGTGTCCAATGTCTTTTACCGTCCAACTCCACAGCTCACACACACAAATCACCTCCATAATACCACTTTCTTTTGTTTCTCCGTGGCACTTTGTCATTTTTATGTGAAAATGCACACACACATAGAGTTCCCCACATATCATAATAACGTCCCACCTAATTGACCTTCTCTAGATGGAGTGCTGAGCCTGTGGAAGGGTGTGGCAGACTCAGGGCTGATGGGGGAGGTCCTGTCCAGTCTCCAGACTGAATTATTAGCCACTCTTAAAGGAGTGGAGGTTCGCAGTGAGAGGGCCAACCTGCAGGAGACCGGTGAGGGCTAATCGCTGGACTGTGAAAAAGAATTGCTTTAAATTTAGGCAAATGTCAGTCAAGTAAAAAAAATGGAAATCAATTTTTAGAATGATTTTTAATAAAGGCGCCACCAGCTAAATCTAGTTTGAGAAGGAAACATTGATTTTTTTAAAAAAAAAAGTGGTTTAGAAGTGATGTGGACAATCATATTAATCATTCAAGACTTTCTTGATTTTGTTTCGTCAGATGCCGTCATACTTAATTCCCTGTGTAAGATGTTTGGCCTTTTAGACTCAGTGAAGCAAGCTCTGGACCTGAAGCGCAGCCAGGATGAAGAGAACAAAATCCATAACAATGTTTACGGTGAGAAAGCTGTTGAAGGCAACATGTGGTACATATACAGTGATATCCCAGTGGGTTGTGTTCACTAATATCCTGTTTTTTCTTTAGTGTTGGATGAGATTTTGGAGGAGCGGAGGAAGCAGGGTTGTGATAAAAGCACCTCCTACAAAACTCTATCCTTGAAACACCTGCGACCTCAACGTCACAACCCGTCAAACAGCCGCTTGCTGTCCCCAGTCAAAACAAGCCCGGTGATCCAGCCGCTCTCTGTTACCGGTTTATGTGCTGCGTCTTACGCTCAGCTCTTCACCCATTTCTCCGCCTCAACTGGCCAGCGTCGCCACATCGGAGTTGGCAGGACGGACGGGGACGGCCACGATGACGGGGAGCATGAGCTCGGTGAGACGGGGAAAAGGGAGAAGCTTCGCAGGCTGGTGCAGGACGGCGTGGAGGGAGGAGAGGACACCTCAGGGATCCACAAAGAGCCTGGACAAAGGACTGTTAAGTTTCATGAGGACCCTCACCTTAGAGGTGAGGATGTAGAGGAGACAGAGGGGTTGCATGATATTGAAAAGGTGGTTATAGGAAGAAAGGTGTCAAAGAAACATAAAAGTAAGTGAGGGAGAGAGACGATCCCAAAGGGATGCTGGACTAAGAGAGGGGATGTGCCTGATGGGACCTGAAGACTGAACGTTTATGCTCATATAGTTTATACTGCCAGCCCGTTCTCATTCCCAGGGCGTAAAATACCGATGCTTTGTCACGGCCGTCCGCGTTAGATACCGACGCACCAGGCACCCTTTAGCATCGGTATGAGACGTACCAAGCTTTCCATTAACTACAACGTAAACCCATCTGTGTCAATATTAAAGATTCAGGGAAAGGGCGCCAGGAGTGTGGTGGCGTAGCTTTAAGAGCGAAAGAGACACTCAGGGCGGGCTGTAGGGGCCGGGTCCAACAAACACAAGGCTTTCATCCAGGAGACCGCTGTTTGTGTCCCGTGCGTCACGTTACAATCAGCTGTCCATTCGTCTCCTGTGTTCACCACGTTCAGTGTCATTTTCACTGTACAAACGTAGTAGTTTTTAAGCCCAACCAATGTTTTTCCTAAACCTAACTCATTGGTTTTATTGCCTGAACCTAAGCAAGTGTTTTTGTTTACTTCACCACATTGAGCACGTGTTTACTGCGACCGAGAAGTGACGCCGGGGGGTCTGACAAAGCGTCGGTATATGTGGAGTTGGGATGAGAACGCGTTGATACTGCGGTTACTCCAGTTTGTGTTACAGACACAGATTTGTTCTTGCATTGAAGACACATTGAAGAAGAATATTTTGGACATACGTTTCTAACGTTTTAATAACAATAACAACGCGAAAATTAACTGGCACCAGCTTCTCAAATGTGAATATCTGCTGGTTTATTAGGTTTTGGACTGTTGGTGGAACAGAATTTGTGATATTTTGCAATATGAAGCCGTCACTTTGGACTCTAGGGAATTGCACTGGGCATTTCTTTTTGTTACTATTTTCAATTTTATAGACTAGAAATGATTAATAAGCAATAAATAATCATCAGTTTAATTGATAATAAAAACAATGGTTAGTTGCAGCCCTAAAACACAGACTTCTCTCTTGTCTATTGAATATCGTATTAGGAACAGTGCTATGTAAGTATTAAGATAAAACACAAGTTTTAAGATGCCTCTCGGATGTCTGTTAATATAATATTTGGTTATATTTATGATCTTTGGTGAAAACATTTTCCCTCGTCTAAAAGTAATTTTCAACTTTTTCAGGTCTTTGTGGCAAATTTTCCCTCATACTTTTATAATTCATTTCTAATACTATTTGTAATTGAGCATTTTGTGAGTTAGACTTGTGTATTGAATTTTATATAATTTGTGAAATATGTCTCACTCAGGCTTGTGTTTAGGCCCTTGTTATGGTGCCTGAGATCTATGCACTAGACATTTCTTATTTTTTGACAGTGAGAACTATATATAAAGTAAGTATTGTGACTGTTGATGTGTTGCTTTATGCGGGGTTTTATTAACATGTGCTGCAAATACATAATCTTTCCCCTTTCTCTTTATCATAGAAAAGGACAAAATATGTAATGCACATGAGAGTATGATGAAAAGGACACCAATGGTCCAAATGACCATGTAAGATAATGAACACATTTTAAATAAAAACCTTTATGTTTGATATTTTAACAGAAGCTTGTGTTCAAGAGCTAACCTCGCCATTGTTGATAAGAATTGTAAAATGCTGGTAGTTGACTGACGTTGTGACAGCACAGATAGGAAGAGTGCTCGCTGCAGAAAGCCAATATATTAGATATACAGACAGATTTGTTTTGTTTATTCTTCTACTGAGTCACATATTAATGTTAATCTGAGGTTTTATTCACCTCCTCATCTTTCTAAAAGATTCAGCAAACCTCTGACGTCAATACATTTTTTAAATTTCCATTAATAAAAAAACAGAAGTTAAAGGGTAATTCAACAAGAAACTGTTGAAACCTCTGAGACCCACCATAGACCCGTTTCTTTCTTTTTTAGGGGGGTACAGGTGGGAGATAGCAGGTCAGCAGTAGATGTCACATAGAAGTGGTGTACATCATCTGAAAGCTGGGAACCTGAAGATTAATTTGAGAAGCAGCTCAGCACTGTGTGTCAAGTTGTTCTAGTCATAAATCAGAATATACAGGAAAGGCTTAGAACATTATGATAGAAGTATTTGATGGCCATACCCATGCTCTATTATGTTTTGGGTTGATACCATTTGTAACACAGATTTGGTGCTAGATTTAACCAGTTTTACCACTCAAGAATTGATAAGAATGATCAATAATCCCTCCAAAATACCACATTACGACACCAAGACCTTGAGGAACACCATAGAAAAAGCCATGCTGTGATTTGGCGTCAAAAACTTTTGACATTTGACGATTTCTGCAAGAAATGCGTTTTTTCGGAGATTGGATCCCGGGGGTTGCTGCTCTGCAAACTGTTCAGAAACCTCCTTATTGTAAATCTACCTAGGAAAGCCATCCATCTTCTGAATGCTCTAGGGCATTAGTTTGTGGTTGTAAAGTTTCATGAGGCTGTGATTATCCTACAGGTCACAACAGGTCATTTTATACAGTTAAGTCAAATTTCAAAATATGGTCTCACTATATGAAATGGCTACTAAGGGGACTAACATCATCACATGACATGGCTGCACTACTTAAGTTCTGTAGTTTCATAATAATAAAAGTACCTCCACTTTGGCTCTAAAACCATTACAGCTTCTGAAAGACAGTAAAGTCGGTCGGGATTGGTTAAAAGCAATCCCTCTTGTGGTCACACAACAATCACTGATGTCAAACAATCATTTTCTATTTGATGGATGATTGAAATTGACGTTTGTGATATCGCTGTTTGGTGTGTGGCCTGAAGTCCACTATTCTTCACAGTTTTACCTCACAGACAGGCAGTGTAGCAGCTGTTCATTTACTTTTGAAGCACCACGCTGCATGCAAAAGGCCGTCCGTGTGACGGACAGTGATGGTTTGATAGCCAGCCTTTGCCAACGTCCCTCAGAACTAATAACATGTTATTATAAATTCATGCACCACGCTGCCTGTGCAGATGCATTTGTCTGTGAGGGGTCATGACTGGCAGCTGCCAATAAAATGACTCTCATCGTAGTGCAGCTGTCGGCATCATGCAGACGCCTGTCTTGCTGAACGGTGTTTTGCAACATCCTGTTAGATTCACTGCAAATTATACTATCATGCAGTCGAACGGATTCAGGCCAAACACTCTGTAGTTTAAATAAATTGCTACTCTGTGCCTCGAATACCGAGTTGCAAAAATGGCTGCCATGCATCAAGCAGGTGTAATTACAGGTGTAAACTCGACATAGGCTGTGCTCCTTTTGGTTAGATTAAGTAATTTGCTGAGCAATCCATCGTTCATCTGTCATCCGGGGCTAACAACATTAGAGACTGAGGCGTGCACTCATGTTGGAAGCCTTAGACGCGTCTGTTGGCCCCCCTGTAATTAAATCCACAGCTTTAATGTTCTCACACGACAACAAAATGAATGATGAGTAGCCTGCGTAATGGCATCTTGATCCGATTGGGATTCTTGGAACCACAGCTAAACGCCCCGGCCATGTTGTGACACCAGCTTGGTTCAAGCAGAGCCGCGGCTGCAGCATCAGCACTTGTGCAAGAATTTCAAAGGTGAATATCAGAGCCTGTGTGATGTTGTAATACGAGAAGACACCTTGCAGCGCTAGTGTCCGACAACTCATAATCAAATATGTTTGCACAACACTGTACATAAAAATCTGAGAGCGATTTCTGACAGGTATTCTGCAACAAGGTGTGTGTAGAGAAGAAAAAAGTAACCTCAATAAATGCAAATTCAATGCACACATCATGACAGACATGTCTAATTTATGGAGAAATATGCTTTGCACCCTGTCATGGGGAGGTGTGAAGGCAATGCTTACCCGTCTGCACTGTGTGAATATGTGGCTAACCTCAGCTGTAAAACAGCAGTATTATGACAAAAACATTATTTTTTTCCCAGTAAAGATTATTCATAGCTGGATTAATTAGACCTCAGATAGCTGATATGATGTTAAAATGTGAGAACGGCAATATCACTGTTAACACAGAGGTGACAAATTACTTAATAATGAGTAGTCTCGCAACCTGTTGTTGTCAGGCTGATAATGCTGTAGCTGTGCTGCTGGGTGCATGATGACAGGTTTTAAGGGCTGCTGGGCAGATTATATTAAGAAATGTCTAAAATGAAAGCGAAATGGATGAAAAGGCAGAGAAAGAGATCAGCACCTTGTCTCTGCCTCTCCACAGATACACACCAACACACTCTTAGACACTTGTTTTTAGGGCTGCACGATTAAGCCCAAAAAGATTATTTTCGATCAATATCGAGATCATAATTATTTATCACTATTATTCACTGATTTTAGCGACAACATATTTTTATTGCACTTTCACATTTAAATAGCATTGCTTTCACTTCCTGTGCTACATCCCTGCTAATGTACAAATTAGGGCTGCACGATGATGGAAAAAACTGACGTCGCATTACTTTTTTTTCCTGCTATATAAATTATGATATGAAAAAATACAGGAATATTACAAACTAGGCAGCGCTGATCAAATATCAATCAATATTCTGTCAGTGTAATGCCTATTTCTCGCCTCAAGTGTTTTCAGAAACATCTTCTAGAGTACTGTTTAGCTGTGAAATGAGAAAGTTTGTGACCCGGCAGCCATGTTGAGATCTGTTGAGGAAATACCAAGCATCGCCCACCAGCCGGAGCACAGCCAATCGGAACGCTCTCTCTTTTTGGAAATGACCTCTGATTGGCCAAAGTCTCCCGTCACGGGCTAGATTTTTTAAAGGGACTGTTTGTAACTTCTTACACGTATAAATCAATCCGGGTCGGTGTCTCATGCGCGCTCGCGTGTGGCTACTCGTTTCAGACAAGACTCCAACACAAACTACACGGAAGCACCAAAACCGCAAAGTTCTATCTAGTGAAGCCCGTCTTGCAAAACAGTGTTGGCCGGGGTCGGAGTACGCGGGGGAGACCGTAGCTTTGGTCTCCAGGGCCGGAGTCTCTGCTGTACTCTGCTCCGCTGCCTGCCTGCTTGCCTTCACTCAGACGCCGCGCTCGTTCTCGTTATTTCGCTCCACTCCCAAGTTTATGCGCGCACACTACACACTGCAGGAGAGTTAGTAGCTCTGAGAATATCTAGTGAATGTACAGTGGACGTTTGTGCAGAAATAACTGCTGCAGCTCCTCCAGACCAACAGAGGATTCCCGTGTCTTGTGAAGTGACGGAGCTCCGCAGCGAAAAACGTTATCGTCTCCGACCAAAACTCCGGTGTCTCCCCTCTTCCCTCCGGCCGCGTCACACTAGGATCAGCATTGATTCATGGAGAGACCTTCGTCTGGTCAGCTAACATTACTGCCAAGCAGCTGAAATATAGAGTGATATTGTGGTTTTAGCTGACGTGTGTCGCCTCACTAGTTTTTAACCGATGCTCGTTCATGTCTATGTAGAGCGAGCACAAGCACGAGCCCGACGCTGACTTTCGTTGACTTAACGGCCACAGGTGTCGCTGTTAAGAAGCATTTCTGATTCTTACAAAGCCTTTAAAACCTGAAAACAGAGCTATGAGGAGGTTCAGAAGTCTAGTTATCTCTCAGATCACTTGAATTACAATATGCTGAAAAGTTATTATGACATTTTTGCCAAAAACATTCAGCCCACTGCAGGTTTAACCATCACAACCCCAAACCTAAACCTAAACCTAATTCTGATCTTCATAATAATAATAATAATAATAGCTTGGATTTATATAGCGCCTTTCATGAAACCCAAGGACGCTTAACAAAGACATAAATAAACACAACAAATGTAACAGAAGCTAGGGGCCATAGGCCTTGGTGAAGAGGTGGGTTTTGAGGAGTCTTTTGAAGGTGTCCAGAGATGGTGCGTTGCGGAGCTCTATGGGGAGAGAGTTCCAAAGTGTGGGGGCTGTCACACTGAAGGCTCTGTCCCCAAAAGTTCGCATTCTTGTGTGAGGGATGGAGAGCTGACCCGTGCCTGAGGATCTAAGGTTCCTGGGCTGTGTGTATGGGTGGAGGAGGTTAGATAAATACTGAGGAGCCAGGGCATTGAGGGATTTGTAGGTGAGGAGGAGGATTTTGTAGGTGATGCGGGACTTGACCGGGAGCCAGTGGAGGTGGATGAGGGTGGGGGTGATGTGCTGCCAGGGCTTGGTGCGGGTGAGAACCCTGGCAGCCGAGTTTTGCACATACTGGAGCCTGTCCAGGGCTTTGCTGGGAACCCCGGACAGAACTCCATTGCAATAGTCCAAACGGGAGGTGACGAAAGCGTGGATGAGGGTTTTACCTCAAAAAATCCAGTTTAAAACCTCAAACAACAGTTTGAAGAAGTAAAGACAGGCAAAATGCCCACACTTTCCCCAAAGATGATCATTCCCACCATCTAAAAACTCCTCATGGTCCCCAAAAAGATGCAAGTAGTGTACCAGCACACACACACACACACCCAGTCTGGCTCTCTGCTTGGCCGCCGTTTGAGCACCTCAGTGTCGTTGCAGCTCTCGGCCGCTTGGAGGCGCCCGGCTCATGCTGTGTACCAGGAGAAGAAGTGGAGGGCTGGGAAGGAAAGTGTGCTGGAGAAAAGAAATCTCTCCCCTGAACTGTTTACCCTGACGTCAGTTTGCAGAACTAGCTGTGCCCTGTCTCCTCCGGTGTCTGTGAAACTCCTCTCAGTGAGAACTGAAGGAGTAGATGGCTCCTCGGCTCTGCTACTACTAAACGCAGCCTGGACCTCACGGAGGATGATTTCCTCCTGCACATTTTAAAGTGGACTAAAAACAGCTACACCATGAACACCTGCGCCTTCCTGTTGATTTTGACTGTTCAGATCTACGCCGATGGCATCGAGGGGCCAACAGGTAAGCTGCAGATTCATCTTTTGTCTCTGAAACGCAGTTGTGAAGTTTTTACATGCGGATGAAACTTCACTGAGCGCAAAAGCGGAGCGAGTCTGGTTGAAGGTGCCAACTTTGTTTTCCCCGAAAAACACGCTGCTGCGTTTATTCTGCGGCCGCTTCCCATGACTTACTAATGACACCATGTTAACCCTCTCAGCAGATGATGGAAACACATGCTTTAATAACTTTGTGAACTGAAGTTTTCTTAGTGATTGTGGTTATTAGTAGAACTGCGTAATGGTTGTTCTGGGAAAAGCCCCCATTTCTCCAAAACAACACAATCTTCCCTACAGCTATCGCTTAAGCACATTTAAAGGCGCCAGGTAGCCTAAAAGGTGTTTGACATTGTGATGCAAAGTTAGATATCAGTTCATTCAGAGCGGTCATTTCCCACGACCTTCAGGCAATTTAGTAGATATTTGTGAATCTCTAAACCAACGTGGTGACATCCACAGACCAAAAACACCTGGAGCTGCTCCATGCAGATGTTGGGTTGCATAGTAAAGTGGCTCCTTTAAAAGTTGACATTAATGAGGATTGTTGCATTGTGATGCTTTTTGATTTTCCTATTATAATATCCCCAAATATGGCCTTTCCACTGTGGGGAAATAGTTTAATGATGATGTGATGAGCTGCCTCTGCATGGTCTTTGTGCTTGTCTATAGCTGTAGAAGACATATTCATGCTCACATGACTTGTTTTGTGTGCAAACAAGCTGGATTGTAACATGGAGAGTCAGATTAAATACTCAAAATCATGAAATTTCTCAGATTACATTTAGAATTTTTGCATTTTCATTTTCATTATCCAGTAGGATAAATAAATCCATCCAATTTTTTGAAAATCAACCACATGTCAGAGAGATGGAAAGAGACAGAAGCAGAGTGGTAAAAATGTCTTATTATAATATCCTCAAATATGGCCTTTCCACTGTGGGGAAATAGTTTAATGATGATGTGATGAGCTGTCTCTGCATGGTCTTCTTTGTGCTTGTCTATAGCTGTAAAAGACATATTCATGCTCACATGTTGAAAATCATTTTTTGTACCTGTTTTGTGTACAAGCAAGTTGGATTGTAACATGGAGAGAGTCAGATTAAATACTCAAAATCATGAAATTTCTCAGATTACATTTAGAAATTTTGCATTTTCATTTTCATTATCCAGTAGGATAAATAAATCCATCCAATTTTTTTGAAAATCAACCACATGTCAGAGAGATGGAAAGAGACAGAAGCAGAGTGGTAAAAATGTCTTATTATAATATCCTCAAATATGGCCTTTCCACTGTGGGGAAATAGTTTAATGATGATGTGATGAGCTGTCTCTGCATGGTCTTCTTTGTGCTTGTCTATAGCTGTAAAAGACATATTCATGCTCACATGTTGAAAATCATTTTTTGTACCTGTTTTGTGTACAAGCAAGTTGGATTGTAACATGGAGAGAGTCAGATTAAATACTCAAAATCATGAAATTTCTCAGATTACATTTAGAAATTTTGCATTTTCATTTTCATTATCCAGTAGGATAAATAAATCCATCCAATTTTTTTGAAAATCAACCACATGTCAGAGAGATGGAAAGAGACAGAAGCAGAGTGGTAAAAATGTCTTATTATAATATCCTCAAATATGGCCTTTCCACTGTGGGGAAATAGTTTTAATTGATGATGTGATGAGCTGCCTCTGCATGGTCTTTGTGCTTGCCTATAGCTGTAGAAGACATGCTCACTGATCAGCTCTCTCTATATATAATGACACATGTTCACATGTTGAAAATCATTTTTTGTTTTACCTGTTTTGTGTGCAAAACAAGCTGGATTATAACATCAGATTAAATACTCAAAATCATGAAATTTCTCAAATTACTTTTAGAATTTTTGCTTTTCATTTTCATTATCCAGTAGGATAAATGAATCCATCCATTTTTTTGAAAATCAGCCACATGTCAGAGAGATGGAAAGAGACAGAAGAGACAGAGTGGTACAAAATAAATATCTTTCATAGGAATGACACAGACCCTTTCATATTCATCCACATTCATGTTTTTTCAAAATCTGCCTTTATTCCACTGAATTCTATTAGTCATTATGCAATGTAATTACAGTGCTGTATTTTTGGATATTTTTTGTCAAAAGGACTTGGGCCTGTTTGAGTCTCTTTGTCTCACTGACACCCCACGCACCCATATATATGCAGATTTTTACCCCTGTAGAACATAAAACCAGGATAATATCGATAACATTTACACGGCAGGCTGCTTCGACACTGGGGCTAAATGGGCAATGTGGCACACTGTTTGTCACGAAAAGCCTGATCATGTTGAGAGATCATTTGACTTACATTGGCTAATATTTGCATTCCTCACTGGCAGTGCTTCCGGAGCTTTGGGACACCAGTATATGCACAACTCATTGTAAAAGACACAACAACAACAGCAACAGCAGCGAAACCATGCAAGCAGAATGTGTATTGTCAGGAGCTGAATGGAGCAGATCATTAAGAGGAATGGGCTGAGACATATGAAGGATTAAATCTCACACAGGTAATTAAAAGAGCTGAATGGAACAGTGACGCTCCACTACGGCTGTCAACGGAAATTTACATGGGGTCGTTTTTTTGAGTTTGTTAACTGGAGTGTTGCAAGCCCTTCGCCAGCTGCGTGTTTACCCTCCCATTAGCTGCTAATAGTCAACGCTGCTAGTTTTTGTGGCTTCTGATCCCCTCGGCCTGACTCCCTTCATGCTTCTCCACCTGCCTGCATCCTATAGGAGGAAATTAAGGAGCGTAAATGCAGGCTTGACTGTGTTTCCTTTTGATTAACACCCTGGCTTTATTGCTGTGATTGTGTGGCACCTTGACCTTGAATGCTTAATAACAGTTAAGTCTCTGCACCCCGTTGGGGATTTCTTGCCTTTTTTCCTCTCGATGTAATCCATATTTTCTTTCTTGCTTACGCTGTCCCGGCTGTCAGTTCAGGGGAAGTGAAATTATTAGAGGCTATGAAATATAGAGGCTCTCTGCTGCACTGGCCTGACTGTGGTGAGGTTGATAAGAGGAAAAAAAATCACATTTTCTCAGACACAAAGAGGTTATGAAAGTCCAGTTTCCGTCTGCATCCCTACGTGTTGTTGTTTTTTTTCCCCCCGTAGAGCCCAATGTGACACTTTCACTCCTCTGTTGTCTCTTATGGGAATTGAATGAATGTTCACCATCTGTCTCCTCTATTAGCAGCAAATGTTGTCAACTGAGTGGTGTAATTATCCCGCGTCTCATGACTCATTTTCCCGGGTTTGATCTAAAGTTAAGGCAGAATATCCTTTTTTGCTTATTTCGCTGAATAAGATAACACTTGGATCGAGATGAAGAGGTCTGTGAAGCCCAGACTGTCTAGTTAAAGCATGGCATGGAATGAATAATGCTTTAGGGCTTTAAGTTTACACTGCTGCAGAAACATCAGGAGACAGTAGCGCTGGGAAACGCAACATAGGACCACCAGAAGTGTAAAGGAATTACACTTGCATCATCAAATAATCGTTTTAGTACTTTTTTAAGCAAACGTTTGCTGGCTCCATGTGAAGATTTGATGCTTTTCTTTATCATACATAATAGTGAACTGAATATCTTTGGGTGTTGGATGATTTGTCAGAAAGAACAAGACATTTGAAGATAACACCTTGGGCATTTTCCACTATTTTCTGATATTTTCTAGACAAAACCCGCTCAGATATACAGGCATATATACACATAACAGGCACATAACAGGTGCACTGACATGCTGATACATGCAGAAAACAGACAGAGGAAAAACACTTAAGAGATTACGCAGGATATAGAGAAGGTTCCACTTAAAAGAGGGCAAAACTATTTATTACTAGGAGTGGGGAAAAAAATAGATTCATGATTCATGGAAATAAGATTGATTGGATTATATTCACCAGAAGTATAAAACATTACATGTCAATTATAAATTAAAAATAAAATACCACTAATTTGTGAGGGAAATGTCTTTATTCTTAGATTTTTGGGTTGCTGGAAAAAAATTAATAATGACATATATTTGACTTTTGGACATCTCTGACTACATACATGCTGAAAATCAAACATTTTTACTGTATCAATTTAGATATTTTCCAAAATAAAAGTCCCTAGAAGTGTATGATTCAACTTTTTCCCATAGTCTAGGGTTAAAACAGTTAACAAAATTCACAATAAATTGTAATATCGAATCGCAATACTTGTAGAATCGCAATACTTAAAAATCGCAATACATTTCAGCACACAAGTATCGTGATAGTATGGAATCGGGAGATAGGTGTATCGTCCCAGCCCTATTTATTACACAATTGTTAATATGAGACATATTTCTTTAAAAGAATTGTCTGTACGCTATTTAAATATGCTTGTTGCTAAATACATTTTTTTATTGCAAAAGGCCATTATTGTTACATTATCCATCTCACAGCACTTATTTTGTAGCTGATACAGTGCATATTGGTTCTTGAGAATGCATTAGATGCGTTCACTATCTAACTGAATGGGGGGAAAAAGAGCCTGATATTCATTTGTGAATTATTGTAGGGAAAAGAAAATGTACCCATCATGTAGAAAATGTTGCCACAGAGTTGCAGCAAATCCACAAAGTGGAAGTGTTCCCTACAGGCGGCAGGACACCATCTGTGGATAGAGGGTTAGGGGCGGTAGGGATTGGGCCTAAATCAGACTCCTGAAAAGGCTGGTTGATTTCCATCTTTGCGGGATCACGGGCAGTAATTCAGAGAGCAGATGGAAAAACTTCGCAACGAGGATGGCGGGGATTGGATGGGGAAGAAAAACGAAAAGAATTCTCAGGGAGAGAAGCTGAGAAGCACGGATAGGGATTTATTCAGATACATTGTCGGGGTGTTTTGTTTTTGGCTGAGGCCGCAGCAGGACTTTCGCTGGGCTCGTGTATCCGTTCTGCCTCCAGCACTCGAGTGAGTGATTTAACAGGGTGCTGATGAGAGGAGTCCTCTGCTCTGCAGTGTGCCTCTTCCAGTTTCTGCCTCTGATCTATTGTAATGTGGAGGCTATGTGGAGGAGAGCCAGCCCCTCGATTGGCTTACTCATCTCACAAGAACGGGAGATGAAACGCATCCATCTAGTGTGTGTGTTCAAAGAATTCAGCCTAATGCCAAGCGCCCGTGATTGGTACGCCTCATCACTGGCAAGCGCGTACCCAATCAGGGGCTTCCTCTTTCTTCCTGAGCTGCTCTCATTTCTCATTTTCTACGTGATGCATCTCACCTTAGTTTGTGCTGAGTGTGCAGACATTTTCTATACGACTACAGCTCACACACACATCTTGTGACGGTTGTGCTTAATTAATCCTGCTGAGCATTTCTCCTTTTTTAATTATGACATGTTCTGTTTCTAAATCAGCCCTAACTTTTTCCTCTCTTTTTTGTTGAAGACTCTGTGAGTTGTGGCCTAGTCATGCGCAGGATTGTTTGCTCTTCGGAAAGGTCAAGTGCAGGTTGCGAGTCATGTTTCTGGAGCAGAGACAGAGAGAGCAGGTTGAGAAGAGGGCATTGCCCAAAAGCAGGATCCTTTCTGCCATCGTGTCTGGCCAATCCTGCAGGTCAACAAACGAACAAACCACTCGGAGGGAACCGTGACAATACAGCATATGAATGCATGTGTGTGCCAGGCTTTTGCATTTTTGTGTGTGTGTGTAATCGGCATCCTTGCTCATTAGTGTCTTTGCCTGCAAGAGCTGGAAATGAGGCACGAAAGTCTCGCCATGCAAAGGAAGGTCCCACAGTGCTACTGAGTGACTCAGCCCTGGCACTGATGCTAGCAGGGGCTGGAGCTGCCGCCACTCTAGGGCTCTTCGGGGGAACTGTGAGACCTTCCAGCGTCCTGGAAAAGATGCCAAGAAGACGGAGAGATTTCCAGTCAGTGGCCTGCCTTGGCCCGCCTCTTCCTTTTCCACTCCGCAGCGACAGCCAGAGTGCAGGCTCCTCGGCTCCCTCGGCCAGGTGTTATTAATGTGGTATTGATCTTTCAAACTCCGGCAAGTCCATTTTACTTAAATTTGATCAAAGCGGCATCCCGTCTGTGGTCGGCAAGTTTGATGTAGGAGTGCGAATTATCCAGCCGGCCAGCCAAGACTTGCATGACGTAATGGCACTACAAGGAGCCGGGTTTTGCAGCAGAGAAATGTTAGCAGCATTGTGTTGTAGAGCAAAGGACAAGGAAAAAAAAAAAGTAGAAATCCTCTCAAACATGAAAGAGTGGGTCTCATTTCCATAAGAAGGCTGTATATATTACAAATAAGCTACAAATTATCCTCTTGATGTACTGGTCTGAAATGACAGGACTATTACACTCATTATCACTAAAAAGCATATGTTTTACTTGAATAATGGACGGAGAAATTCATCATTCAACACAGATGGGGCCGGTGTTTATAGCCTGGAATATGAAGGAGTGTGAGACTGCAAGTAGCTCAAGCACACGCACAGATGTGCAATTATCCAACAAAGGAATAAGCAGGGCTGTGAGTTGAAGTGCCTGCGTTTTCTTCCCCGAGGTAGCGAGCTCCAGGCTGCAAAAAGTGGGTCTGGAAGACTGATGCTGCGAGTACTGCGCCTTATCCCCCACCCAGAGGAAAGAAAGCCTCCAGAGCAGTTTATATTTAGCCCACTGGCCGTGTTTCAGCGCTTTACCTTTCTCCTATGTCAACACATTTACAGCCAGATTCTCCCGGTCCTCTGTTGTCGGTTGTATGTAGTGTGTGTAACAAATGCTCAGGTCGCAGGAGTCAGGGTTCAGGAGTAGGCCAGGATTGCAGTGCTGAGATGTGACCTGTTGTTGAGCCGCCTGCAGTCCTCTCTGCATATCAAACCCCCCTCCGGTGAAATCTGAACCTGCTGACACTCCTCTAAAAGTCAAAACAGTCTCTTCAGGACATTTTTCTCCCCGGTGGTGTAATGGATGCAGGCTTCAGTTGCTCTTTGTGCCACGCTGCCTGCTCTCTAAGGGGAAATGGTATTTCTGGTTCGACCGATCCCATTGGGCAAAAAAAAAAAATGTCCTCTCGGAGACCCAGCCATGAACCCGAACACTTATCACCCTGATGTGTCTCCCACTTATCGGACTGACACTCTTTCACATAAACTTTATTAGGACAGTGGAGATTGAGGAGCATTAAAGTGTAGCAGAGCATGGATAATGGCTAGTGTGCCGATTTAAAAGAGCGTAGTATTCGAGGCCTTCACAGCATGAAGTCTGAGTCAAAACGCCATCTCCGTTATACAGCGTATAGCGTGCATTGTTCGTCCCCCCGTTTGCTGTTGAATTGAAGGTGTTTCGTCTCCCTTTCCTTTGCAGTACAGTCGCATGGCACAGCGGTGGCACTCAGCTGCGACAGCTGCTGTTGCTGGTGGGTTATGGGTAGGTCACGGCAGCTGTGGTAGCACAGGTGCCAGCTGGCGGTGAATCCAAACAAACAAATTCCAAACCTGTTGAGCACATATAACATGTATGAAGCATGTGGTTTTAAAGTCTTATTAGCAAGAGTCCGATGTTGAGTAACCTTGTTTTTGGCTGGGGGACATTAAAGGTGCAGTGTGTAGGATCTGGCGACATCTAGCGGCGAGGTTGCAGATTGCAACCAACTTAAACTCCTAAGAGTGTAGGAGAACGACAGTGGCTGACTATCTATAAATGGCCCTATCTAGAGTCAGTGTTTGATTTGTCCCTTCTGGGTTACTGTAGAAACATGGTGTCCAGCTCCGTGAAGAGGACCCACTCCCTAAGTATATATAAATAGTTCATTCTAAGGTAACGAAACTTAACTTTTTGTATTTTTTTAGGTGATTATACACTAGAATAAAACATACTTATTAATATTATATTCCATTTCAGCCAT
Source organism: Sebastes umbrosus (assembly GCF_015220745.1). Classification (NCBI taxonomy): domain Eukaryota; kingdom Metazoa; phylum Chordata; class Actinopteri; order Perciformes; family Sebastidae; genus Sebastes; species Sebastes umbrosus. Next base: position 20,320,939 of record NC_051279.1, read on the forward strand.
TATGTCCCCCTAAATGTTACACACTGTTCCATAACGGGCTTTTCAAGGAGTTCATCTGGAGTTTTTAAAGTCCACAAAATCTTTATTTGATGTGAAAACACCAAATTCACCCAAACTGGAAATTGCATTGTTTTCACGAGAGCGACGTGATTGTTGTTGCATGCAGTTTCATCACAGCACCATGTGAAGAAATTGACACAGTAGTCTGGCAGCTTTGTAATTTTTGCTATTACTGCAGAATGCATGTAATCCTTATTCTACTCTGGACTGCAGGGGCACTGTGTGGGCATCCTATTTAAATGTAAATACAAACAGCGGATATGCAGAGTACGGTGGCGTGTTATGATATGCCGGCAGCACGCTGGCTTCTGACCGCCGGCGGGGTTGAAAAGCTCTTGTCAAGTGATGTTCGCGAAGAGAGAGTTGGGGAACTCGGCCGAGCTCCGGCGCTTTGTTCTGTTTCAGGTGTTGAAGTGAGACAGAGCAAAAGCGGAGCCTATTGATTTCTCAAACACGGCCTGTCACAGTCAGCTTATTGTCTTCTTCCTCTTGAAACTCTCCTTTCGATCCTACATGACCTCCCATCACAATCCTCCCCACTTTGACGTGCCGCTATTGCAGCAGTTGCTCGGGGGATCGTGAGTACCTTCTTCATAAAAGAACATCCCTTCTCCACCCCCCACCCCTCGGCTGTTACACTTTGTATCGCTGTAAGACATTTCAGGGGCAAGCAGTTCAGCTTTTCTCCTCTTTACCATTTCCCTGGTGTCGCGGTATGCGATATGCACGATTCAAATCACTCATTAGCAGCTGATTCATTGAAAACAGTGTCTATTATTCATTTCTTTTGACAAGGTAGTATAATTGCCTGAGGGCAAAGAGATGAATCTGCTTTTGCTGCCCAGTGTGTTTAGACAGTGTGTGAGTCAGTCCTGCAGGGACGCTAATGAAGAGAGATAGCTCCTGACCAAGGAAATATGTGCCCTTTATCTTCAGATCACTGTCGTGTTGCTCAGAAACGGCTACGATTCCTCATAATGCCGGCATATGCACTATGATGTTTTAGGTCCGTTTATACAGACCCAGAGAGGGGATCTTATTGTCACCAGGTGTGGACAAAACCTCCTTTCCGGGCACGCTCCACAGCCCTCCGGGGCCCTCCAGGGTCGTCCTCCTGGTGATTGCTGAGCTGCTCGGCGTTCCTGAGAGACAGCTCGTCAAACAGTTTGAAAGACCTTTATTTGTTCCTGCGCTGGCCGTCTGACTTGGCCCACCAGCTAAGGGGGGGGAGGCTGGGAATGGGGAGGTGATTGCCCCGAGAGATGAGGGGCTTACGAGTGGATTGAAGTGGGCAACCAACATGACCCAGAGCCTTGTTTGAGGGGCCTTTCATGTTTCCTTCCACAGTCCTGTCCACACTCACGTAGATGTGTTTGAAAATGCATCTGTTTTTGGCCAAGCTGGCTATGGAAAAATTTGACCTTTTTTGAAAACGCTTCCTGTGGATGATTCTTAAAAACGCTGGTCTCCCGACGTCATGCGAAACGGGGAGCTTTTCAAAAACGCTGACACCACCGCTGCGATGTGATCTACCGTAAAGCTGCCGGCTCTAGGGGCCCAGCGGAGGAGATTTCCACGGTCTTTTCTATTGTTTTTGGCATTTTAAATACGAACGGCAAACTTTTTTTTGAGAGCGGCCCTGGAAAGACTAATGTGGACAGAAAAGCTTTCATGCCATTTTCAAATAGCGTGGACTCTCTGCAGCCGAAGGCAGCGCACCATTTTCCGTGTCACACGCGAGCCAGAAATATGCAAGAATGTCCAGGGAGCCCACGGGGTGCCGTTAACAAAGAGCTTAATTCAAAACCACAAACAGAAGATTACAATAATTGCTTGTGTGTACGCGTGTGGGTGTCTGAGTGGGTGTTAGCACGCATACTGGCGAGTGCCGAGGTGTGTGTTTTTATATGGAAGGGGCAGATTGCTGATTGCTCCCACCTGATTATATGTAAATATTTGCTGAACTCCTTTGGCCATTTTGAACTTCCATAAATCACAGCCATGTGGATTATTACGGAGCTTTTGTTTGCCTTATTCCTCCACGGTGTGAAAATGCTAATGAACAAAAATTAGCATAGGACATATTCCTCTCATGATAAATACGTCGCAGTGCAAAAGATCAGAAAGCCGGTTCTCTGCCATCGAAACAGGCTTTGTGTGTTTAGAGAGTTAGTACACAGGGTGTCAGAGACCTCGGAGCAGGTCGGTCCCTGGCCTTTGTCTGCCCAGACAGCCAGGGTAATTAAGAATCAGCTTAGAGCCGGGATTATGGCTGGAAGTAGGCTGATCACAGGGGGACAGGAGAAAAGGCATTAGGAGAATGGTGGTTAATATGGGTATTACTCTGCTTAGCAGTGGTATCATGTGACAATAAGACAGCTGACAATGGAGCCCTGTTGATGCCGAGATCCCTCGCTCTGCGCTAATAGGCTTTACTGCAGATAGCTTTGTTTACTCACACCGCGCAGCACTTCACCTTCCCCGCTTTATCTCCCTTCCTCACACATTCAAACTTTGTTATAATTTGTCTCAACCTAATTAGAAAATGGTAATATTTTGCTGTACAACCTCCCAGGGGGTATTTTAGCAGTGTTCAGACGCATATTTGCCTTACACCAGCACCTTTTTAAAATGAAACATGCATGATTGTTCATCTCTCTTGTGCACACACACTCTCTCTGGCTGTTTTTTTTTTTAGATATTTTCGTAGAATGTAATTAATGTTCTCATTAACTGAGGGAACGAGCTGTAATGCAGAACTAAAAGGGCCCCCGATACCCTCGGGTCCTTGCCCTCCTCTACTTTAGGAAAAACACGGTTGTTGAAATGGATAGCCTGTGTTTGGCATGTGAAAACAGAGAACGGTAAAATAGCTTCTTCTTTTGTCCGTCCAGCCTTTTTTTTTATTGTGATCCGCATGCAGAGGTAACCCGACGCTCTGCACCACAAGTGAAGCCATTTGTTGCCCTTTAGAAAAGGATGTGGAACCAGGCCAGTGTGAATAATAACAATGTAGGGAGTGGGTTTATCCAAACACAGAAAGGTTACATCAAATGGCCCACCTAATGCGTCACATTACTCTTATTTACAGTGAACCTGTGCATTTATTCCTGCTATCAGCTCTGCCCTGTGTTGGAAAAACATTCCTGCAGGTGGATAGTTGGCAGACTTATCAGTGCGCGACGGGGACAGGGCAGTGCTTTGTTTCAACTTTGGTTTCAGAGGGAGCAGGGAATTGTTTTCCACAGTCTTTAAGAGCTAATCCCATCAGAGGGACTGCGCAGCATGGAGGCCTAACTCAGTCACGTCTGACGCAGCGCTGCCAGAGCAGGAGGCAGACAGGAATGTGTTTGTCTGGCTAACTTGGCTTCATTTATTCCCTAACTGGAAAAGCAAAAGGAGAAAAACTCCTCCCAGACATCTTGACTTCTTAATTCTTTCTCTCTGAGGCGGGATAGGGAAGTGAGTGTCTGATTCTGGGTTGTGAAAGCAGATTGGGATTCAGTAGCGGTTTGCGGAGATGCCGTGGTGGCTCAGACTATCATTATGACAGATGAATTAACTAGGTTTTACCTCTCAGAGGAGGGTTCCTCGCTTCACTGGTTGTCTGCTGGCTTGGATAGGCACATGTGCTCCTGGGGGAACGGGCTCATTCAGTGCTTAGACCATGGAACTGGAGGATTTATCCCAGTCCAGTGAGTCCCTGTGGCGCCACGAACTCCTGCAGAAGGATTTAACATCGGCATGTCCGTCTGTCTGTTATTTTCTCCAGAGATCGGGAAGAAAGATTCGTCTTTACTTCCAATAAATGCCTGCGTCTGCACCTGTGGTTGATACCATCTGGTTAAAAATGAATAATGGGAGAGGTGTGGGTGAAAGGTGAAGTTCAGGAGTTATTGAGAAGGAGATGTGTTTTTCATGAGTGGTGACAGTATTATGTGCTCTTACTCAAATCCCGTAGAAAAATAGGTTTAGAAATCTTGGTACCACTTTCTGATAAGTCCCTATTTATAAAGGGTTAATAAGTAACTAATAGTGTAATTACTAATTCATTGTTTACTAATGCTTTATAGAGCAGTTATAAACAATTAATACCCCAAATCTTTGGGTAAATCCCTTTTAGGATAGTTATATCTGCAGTTACAAATCTTAGTAAGGTATTTCTAAATGTTTTTTTTTCATTTTTAATTAGTTGTCAATAGATGGATTTTGGTCCAGCAGCTTGACTGCAGAAGGTCAAAGAGCAAATGGTCCATTAGAGGGGGGTAAATTAAGCAGCTAAAAAGTCAAAGCATGCTGCTAGAGGAGGATAAATTAGGGATGCACTGATCCGACTTTTTCAATCCCGATACTGATAGCGATACCTGGGCTTTGGATATCGGCTGATACAGAGTACCAATCCAATACCAGTGTTTAATCAATAAGCTGTATGCTTCACTCTCTCGACCGCACACCAACACTTGCTAATGCTTAAGCAACCCACCTACGGACTGAGTTATTCCTTCAAAGAGTATGCTACTTGTAAAACATTTTAGTTTAAAAAACATCTTAAAAATACATAATTCCCCGATGATTGGGCCCAGCGGGGAGTCAATTTAGGCCCAGCGTGCCACCGGGCTTGTGATACGCTGGGCGGAAAGCCTGCAATTGAAGGTTGGTTATTGTAGTTTGGCCGACTGATTGAGCTCGCTTATCAACATGGTCGGCAGCTGCAGCTCGTGGAGTCAAAATACTTTAAACCATTAACGTCCAGTTGCTGCAATTTGCGTCAAAAGTCTAACTCAGTCAAAGCTGAACACACAGACAAACATATATATAGGAGGATATAATTATCTGAGATGTCTATCACTAATGAACGTCCATGAATGCCGCTCCAACTCCAGAACTTGCCTGAGAATATTCATGTTTTTTTAGGTTCTTCGGTATCAAAGTAATCTGGTGATAATCATCTATAACGTCTGTGTGGGTACATTGCGAACAGGAACTATTAATAGCTAACTCTGCATACTTTTAATGGTGCCAATTTGCCATCTGCTCTAGACAAGTATAGTTTCTTTACAAGGAGGTTTTCCCAACCTAAACATGAAGCTAAAGCAGTTACTTGAAGGTAGATTTGACCCAATATTAAGCTAATTTTAGTGCGTGTATCTCACCACCTGAGACAGTTGTTTCTCAGTAGTCAGTCGCCATCTGTTTGTTTGTCTTGAAGGCTTTTATTTTGAAGCAGCTGCAGAAAAGTGTTGAGTCTGAATTACCGGAAGACAAACATGGAAAGCATCTGCCTTCTCACAGCTGTTGTCTGCTGCTCTCGTTCTTCAGCTAAGTTTAGTCATTGTGATTCATTGTACTCCACTTTTTTTTTGTCTGGGTTATAATATGTAGTATCGGGGCTTTATGGTTTAAAATAAGACATTAAAAAAGTACTCTCTATCAGTCCCCCATGTTGTGCCGGTCCCGTGATTCTTGTCACAAACTGGACATGAAGTAAAACTTAGATATCACTGGGTTTCTAAAAGACACGTCTCTCACATCCTTCACTGTGTCAAGGTGCTTTTCTGTTCTTAATTTCTCTATGTCTTCATTGCTCCATCATTCCCCTCGTGTGTTTCACCCGGCTCTGTGTTTCCCCTCTCCATCTTTGTCCTTGTCCTCTCAGCCTTAGGGCTTCTCGGGGATCTACAGTATGCTCAGTGTTTCAGGGTAAGGGCTCAGTATTCTAGGCAGGGGTGAGCAGCGCCAGCTCAAAGCAGACCTGTCTTTGAGTATGTGCGTCTGCCTGCCTCCCCCGGCGCTCATTAAGCCGGTGTGTGAAGGTGTGCGTTTCCGGAGGCTGCAGGGGGGAAACATGCGCGCATGTGGAGGTTAAAAGGCCTCCGGCAGAGACATAATTTCCCAGCCTGGGGCGATGGGAGAAGGTAACTTCATTAGCCAGTTCCCGCCGCACAGATTAACTTGATTATACTAACCAAGTCTCGATGGCGACAGCGGCGCCGGGTACAAATGTCACACCTGGAACAAAAATCTGTGCATCTTTTTTTTTTTAGGACTAATGGAGTGTGTGTCTGTGTGTGTGTGTATGTGGTTGTATGTGTGGTTCGGTGTGTGCAGCGAAGGGGAGGGAGAGAAGGAGGGTCAATTGATACACCTGGGACATTTGGCTGCTCTGTAATTTGCAAAGTGGCTCATCTTCAGGTAATGAGCAGGTAGCGGTCTAGGAACTCCTTTCTATAATTTTGCTGATGGAAGTCACACTCTTGCTTTAATGCATGCCCATGTGCACGCACAGTTAGCAGCCTCTCTGTAAGATTTCAGGCACACATTACCCGTCGTCTGACCCCTTAGTCCCTTTTTGTTTTAAAATTCCTGCCTCGCAACCGCAGAGTGTAACTATCAGTTCTTTCCACTCCGACTGCATCTACAATATCTGTCGCCATATCTTTTAATATGCACAAACATCCGCAGTCATGCACAGTCACACACTCGCCCCTTTCATTACTCCGAGGGCAAACAACATTAACCTCTTTTAACCTGAATTGATCCGCAGCACCTCTTGACTTCACTCTCCACATTAGCTGATGGAATCGGCGCGGGTTTACAGATGTGTCGGCGCTCGGCGTGCCCCTAAGGTGCACCTTGGGCAGTGGAATTAGCGAGATAAGTTTGTACCATTCGCAGGAAGCGGTTCGTTGCAAACACAATCACTAACCATATCTTCATGGCCACTTTTTGCAGTCTTTTCATTCTCTCTAAGACTTTATTGACCAGAAAATAGAGGAATTTTGCTTCCTTGGGCGCGTTAGATTAGAACTGTCTAAGCCGTCCGCGTGAAGCTGCGTACGTCAGATTAAACACTTTAAATCACTCGAGGGAGTTGTCGCGAAGGCCACTTTCATGAATAGTCTCGCCTCTTATCCTGTAATGCATTGTAATAGCTTTTGTGTCTGCACTCACCTGTTGAATCAGAACATTTTTCTTCTCTCTCCGTGAATGTGCCGATATTCTGCGAATTCTGTATTCGCCACACACACAGGCTACTATCATATAACATTCATAAGCGAGGCTTTACTGCCAGTCCAGGCTAAAAAGTATTCCTAAGCCTTCTGTCAGACTCCCGGCGAGGCAATTCTTCCTGACCTACAAATGCTTCAGAAAACAGACACACACACACACACACACACACATGCCTGGGCTTGTCAGCTCCCCAGTCATGTATCCTGGTCAAGGTGAAGAAGAAGTGTGAAGGGGGTGGGGGGGGGTGCAGGTGAAGTTGGAGAAATGCAGACACATGGAGATGAGAGGAGGGAGCGAGGGATAGAGAGAACGCACCATCTCAGACGTCCTGCCGACAGCCGCCCTGTTGTTGTCAGTCTGGAGCTGACAGGCCAGATTCGGTGGGATTGTGCCGCGCTGCCGCTTTGATGAAATGTGTTCGGGAAATGAGGAAAACCGAACTGACTGCAACCTCTGGCTCTAAAGAGACAAAACACGGCGCTCATGAAAATGAGGTTGTCCTTCCTGTGCGATGATTTCCGGAAGAGTGTTTTTGGGGGCTAATTTCTTTCTTTCTTTCCTCGGTCACTCACTGCTCAGCAGAGACGGCAGCAGCAGATTTTGATGCTTCAGGATAAATGAGCACATGGACACATATATGTTTACGAGTGCAGATTATAATTTCAGGGAAATTATAGTTTTCGAAAATTCCTCCAGTCATCTCCATTATCATGGCGCCGTGTGTGGCACGGGGGTTTACAGCAGAGCCACTAGGCACCAGACAAAAGACAGCCACTCAGGTACATCATTAGTGGTTATATCAACATGAAAGCTCATAACACACCACGCTATGTTATTATCTCAGCAGCCACTGTACTCACATTGTTTTGGCCTCTAGCAGTATATGCAGGGCGGAGAGCTTCCTGTCGCAGGTCCTGTTTTTTTTGTGCCACCTTTTCGGCTGCCTGTGTGGAGAAACACTGCCCTCTCTCCAGGGCCTTTGATAAAATGATCTGCATACTGAAAAATAACTAGGAAGGGTCACGTGATCATGATTGGCTTTTTTTTCTACTGACTGCAAATAGGGTCAAATTACCAGAACAGGAATACAGAGAGAGGGTTTCTGTCTCAATCCATGAGCTGGACTGCTTTATGGCAATATTGGATTTACAGGAGTTTTTTTTATCAATTAAATGATTAATAGTGTTGAAATGATTAATTGATGAATTGATAAGTCGCTCGACAGAAAATTAATTGACAGTTTTGATAAAAGATTTATTATTTAAGCAACTAATAAAGCAAAAATGCCAAATGTGAAAATTACCTTAAGACATTAACAATTTGATGAAGTCACTGCCTCTGGTACATTGTGGCATTTTTCACTATTTTAAAACATTTTATAGACTAAGTAATTCTTTGATTAATAAAAAAAAAATCAGGATTTGTTTTACTTCATGCTTATTTTTTACATAGGGACAAATACAGCATCAACAATGTCACATATCACTAGTTATAGCCTAAGCTAGTTTGCAACTCCTTTCCCTAGATGGACCTTCATACAAATAGCACTCAGTTCAATGTTATCAGGCCAACAAAAAGGCGTTATCGTTCGCTATGAGCACCATAGATGTGGGTCATTAAGGGCGTGCTACACCTACTACGTTGTAAAAGTGAAAGCAAAACTTAAAAGCAACACGTTCTTACACGTTGTAAAACTGAATGAAACGTCATGTTGTGAACACAAACAAAAATATTTCTTTTGGTTTAGGCAACAAAACTGCATCTTTTTTTATTTTTGAAGGGACTGTTTGTAGCTTCTTCCACTTATAAATCGTTGCGGGTCGGTGTCCCATGCGGGCTTGCGTGTCGCTATGCTGTTCCAACACAAACTACACGGAAGCACCAAAACTGCAAAGTTATATCTAGTGAAGAGCGTCTGCTCCGCTGCCTGCCTGCTTGCCTTCACTCACACACCCCGCCTGTTCTCACCCGCTGTTCTCACCTCTCACGTGCGTGTGAGCACACTACACACTGCAGAACCGAAACCAAAACTCTGGTGTCTCCCCTGTTCCTTCTGACCATGGTCGGGAGGCTGAAGCCGGAAACACAGTATCAGCAGTGATTCATGGAGAGACCTTCGTCTGGTCAGCTAACATTACTGCCAAGCAGGTGAAATATAGAGTGATATTGTGGTTTTAGCTGATGTGTCGCCTCACTGTTTTGAGCGATGCTCATTCATGTCTATGTAGAGCGAGCGCGAGCAACAGGACGCTGACTTTCGTTGACTTAACGGCCACAGGTGTCGCTGTTAACAAGCAATTTCTGATTCTTACATAGAGTCCCTTTAAGCAATAAAAACACGTCATGTTTTGTCCCGTTTCAAAAGTGAAAGTGAAACTTTACGCTTGTGAACACAAAGAACTAAACGTTGTTGGTTTCACACGGGATGCGAACTCCGGCCTCCTGGGTGAAAGCCCTGTGTCTTTCACGCTGTTTATACAGCAACGCCTGACTTCTGCTTCTGCTCCTGCCATAATTACTACGGTCACTAGAGGTCACTGTTGTGTTCTTTTATACCTTCTTTTGGTGATCTACCAGTTGAATAGATGATAAAACCTACTATTGGGTTTATTAGGCCCCTATTGACCCGCATCTATGGTGCTTATTGCGATAACGCCTATTTAATAGTCTGACAACAGTCACACAAACTCAACAAAACACATACAAAACAAGAAAAATGCACAATTAATTAACATACCCTAATACCCAGTGAAAAACACCTGATAATTCATGTTTCTGTTCATTATGAAAAAGACATTTTGTCGTCTGGTTTCCAGAAAATGAAAACTATACCATGACGCTGTATATCTCTGTTCTGATGTAAATTGATAGAAGATGTTACCTAATGGCCCACTGCTATACGCCATAACCATAGTGAGGTACCATAACATACACATTCACGCAGACAGATGCATACACACTCTCCTTCTGTCTTTTTTTCTATCTTTTACACACCCTTATAGTTAGAGAGAAAGCCGTTATCTCAGCGATGGTGTAGCACACATCATTTGTGCTGGAGCAGAGTGGTGCGTTCAGTTTGTGCCTGAAGGAGCAGGATTAGTATGAAGATATCGTAGAGAGCTCCTTTAGTATCTGCCAGAGGTTTCCCAGCTGCACTGTGCATTCTCCACTGGGCCTCGTAGCTTCTTTTAACTCGCTCTGGCGTGCTCAGCAAAAATCATTCTTACCTTGAGGAGGAATGAGCACATGGGGGTTAGTAGAGGTGGTAATGCTATTATGACTCGTCAAGCCTTGGCTCCGTTTGTCGTCATTTCTTTTCATGCGGTGCCCCATTCACATCTCGATCCACCTGATCTATTCATGCCAGCCCCCCACACACCCTTAGGCTACTTGTTCACAGGGGGGCCTCTAGTTTCACGGCCGCCTCCCTTTTTTTTCACGTTATTCTCCGATGTGTTTGGCATGTTCTTGGCAGCGGCGAGAACTTTGCATGTCTTTAGCGCCCACGGCACACACGGAGCGCTGGAGTTGAAAATGTTTCATTTTTCTCTGCAAAACAGCGCCACACTTCAGACGAGTTTTCACGAGTTTCTCTCAGCAATAACCCCGACCAGAGCTTTTTTCATATGCATGTGTTTAGTGCTGCCGGAGCCGAAAAAGAGGTGCTTGGTGGGCACAAGCGTATCTTCAAGATCCCTCGCTCTCGTCTCGCCCTGTCTCTTTCCTCCTCCACTTTCCCTCTCTGTTTCCTCCTATCTCATCCTCTCATATGTTTCCAGCCGCTGCTCTCTGGGATCTCAAGCCGTCCCGTGTGAAGCCTCAAATCAACACCAGCAGCAAGACCGGGCAGGAGCCGGCGTCGTCCCGCAGCAAGGCCACAAAGCAGCGCGAGATTGACGGGCTGTGTAGCCAGATCTGTTCTGCCTCGCTGCACTTTGTGTGCGTCTGAGCGCGTGTTTGTGATTTGCGGGATGGATGGATGGATGTAGGGAAAAGGGAATGAGAGAGAGAGAGAGAGGGAAAACAGAGGCCAGGGGAACCGGCTTTGCTTTTGTTGAGTTTACATAATTAATGCTTTGTTAAACAGAACTGTGTCTACACACAGTATCAGCTCTGATCACAAATGCAAATATTGTCAGGAGGATAAGCGTGGAAAACTCTCAAAATGCTTCACAATGGGCTAAACGAAGCATCCATATACATTCATTACTCCGGTGGTTGTAGGTAATTAAATTTCAGGTAATGAAAAGCTGGAAACACTGATTACTTTTTCTCAAAGCCATTCGGATGCTTTTGAATCAGTGCGTGAATTTATTACCAACTGTAAGGATGTGTCGTGACTGCACCGAATCATTATATGACTTTATCACTCTTCTCCTTTCTTTCTCCCCCCCCACCTTGAGATCAACTTGTTTGTTAAAGGGCTTTACAGACAAATTTGATGCGACTTAACTCGATAATTAACGTTCGGGACAGTAGAAATGAAGTCATTGATATGTGTGTGTGTGTGTGTGTGTGTGTGTGTTTCTCCTGAGTGGGGGTTACAGCTGTTTGTCATTCGGAGGCAGAAGGGCTCCAGAGAACCCACTGTGATTAGCCTCCCGCCCCTGGGACCGTATAGCTTTCCAGGACCTGCTCCGTCAGCACCAAACAGGACATTTATCACAAACTCCCCCTCAATCCTGCTACCCCACGCAGCATGGAGGCAAGCTCATAACTCTATATATGTATATGCAAACACAGAAAGACAAACACAGATAGACTGATCATGCATGCACAGATAAAGAAAATATTGACGAGAAACGTAGACGGCAATCCCGTGTGGATATTTCCATTTACACTAGCCATACAAAAACACAAATTTCCATAATGAGACATGCAGAAAAAAACAAGATGAGAACCTAGAGACCTTTACTCGACTGAAACACATGCCTGAACTCATCCTAGAATACCACTGAAGCTATTTGGTTGACCTACGACTCCACACACGCTGTGCACCTGGTGATACAGTTGTGTGTGTGAGTTGTAGGTGCTCAGGGGTCAATCACAGTTGTGGGAAGCTTTCACAGGTCTCAAATTACAACATGGCGCTAAGTGCCTCTGTGTTATCTTAAAGCTACATGCATTGATTTTTTTGCCCACTTTTGTGTCAGTGCAACAAGCTGTAAACACAACCCTGACATACAAAGTTGATATTGCGAACTTGTTAGCAAGTAATATCTTATTTACACATCCAGCAGACATGGAGCAACATTTGAAGTTGTGTTTCTGTCCACCTGGCAAATTTAAGTCCAATATTCACTCTCCTTTTGGCTCTGTTTTGGTCTCCACCACTGGGTGAGGGAAATATCTCACTCTAAATGCTTTACTGCGTCCAGTAGCTAGTTGCTAACTTAGTATTTCTGCCGTTTGGTGCTATGTAGGTGCCGTACTGTCATTTTTTAGAAAACAAAACGGACCCTGACAGTGAACCAGAGCAGTAAAGTTGCGGGCTGCAGCAGACAAAGTCAATGCTTTACTATGTTCTCCAGCTAAAGAGACAGATGTTTTTGTGAAGTTGATAAATTGATAGATAAATAGATAGGGAGGTAGGTAAGTTGATACATACAGACCAAAAACAGAGCTAAACGAAAGAGAATATTGGACCTGGCGAAAAACGCAGATTATCCCATTCATTTTGAATGGGGGTAGTTTTTTCGGGTTGCGGCTGCGCTGGCCGCAGGGGGTGCATAACAAAACGCAGCGGCCTGCAGCGGAAAAGTAGAAAGAGAATCAACTTTTGGAGAAACGCAACTTCGACGTCACGCTGTGGTGGCCAATTACGTAACCGGCAATCCAGATTTGTACAACCCAGCCATGAGGAAACAAAAGGCGTTAATTATCACACTTAATAGGCCATCAAAGGGACTCTCCCACACCGCCGCACAACCCCGCCTCATCTGGTGTGAATGCAGCCTTAGAGTCATCAGATGGCCAGAAACACGACTCAAAATGAATGCTAATGTTGTTCTGTATCCGCTGGATGTGTAGATAAACAACTCTTTGCTTAACAAGTTCACAAATATCAACTTTATAAGGTGTTAATATGTAAGTGTTGTGTTTGCAGCTTGTTTCTGCTGCCCCCTAGTGGCCAAAAGAATCAGTTATTGTCATCAGTCATCTCACACACACACACACACACACACACACACACACACACACAAAAAAAACAGACACACACACACACACACACACACACACACACACACACACACACACAGGTACATTGCAGCCTGACTCACTGGACTCTGTGACATGTGACTGTAATTCAGCCTCAGAGCTCCATAAGTCATATCCATAATGCACGGCATGCAACTGCATAGCGGTAGTTAATATTACTGAATCACTTTGATGAATAACTGCAGATGAAATGGCTTTAATGTGGTCCTGACTTATTGTTGGTGATTCGTATTAACCCCTCTAGGAAGCAAGCACTATACATGGGTGGTGCACTTATAGGTGGTGCACTATCTGGAGCCAACACATTAATAATCTATCTGGAAGCAATTCTGCTATTTTGTCTTCATTACCTGTAACTCATTTAACGTTTATAAACTACAACAGCACTTATCATTAAATGAGTGTAATCTAAATTCATGAAGGAGTTATTTTAGTCACCAGGATGTGTGCGCTTCCGTGTAGAGCTGAAATGATTAGTCGGTGGAGAGAAAAGCCAACATTTGTCGGTTCCAGCTTCTCATATGTGTGGAATTGCAGCATTTTCTCGTCTTACATTATAGTAAAGTGAATATCTTCTGGCTTTGGACTGTTGGTTGGACAAAACGAGACATTTGAAGACGTGACCTTGGGCGCTATGAAATCGCAATAGACATTAATTAATCAATATTAAAAATAGCCATTAGTTGCAGCCCTTTATTCTGTGTATTGACTGTTGAAAAAGTAGCAACATCCAGTGAATACTTGCAGGTACAAGAGTAGCTGTTATGACAATCGATTTTCCATTTTGTGAAACATTGGAGTGTTTGTAATTGTATTTTCGGTTATTACGGAACTTCTTTCATACATACATATCCAAACAGTATGTTTGGTTGAATTGATTCCTCTTGATGCTCAAGCTGTCACGCCGCTGCGTGTCAATTATGTCCTCGTAGCTGGCTGGAGGGCATGAAGTGGATTGTATGATCGATACTTTAACCCGCCTGCAGCAGTCTCTCATGTCTCATCTCTCGCACTCTTCCTGCCTCTCAGACGCAGAGTGTGTTTCTATGACGGGCTGCTAGTGTGGAGTCAATAACACATTTGTTAGAAGAACGCCCGGCCCCCACAAGAGGGACCTCTCCGGGTTCATCATTGGCTTATTAGACATACGTTTGTCTCCTATCGACCTGTTAGTCCTGCCGCATGATCCACAACGCTTCCTCTCCGCCCTCTCTTAGTGTTTTTATCCCCGCCCCGTCCCTGCCCCGAACAGCTCGCCGTTCATACATAAAAGTGGCTCAGCGAATTTGTCTTGCTGAGGTTTTTGGTTGTAATTGTGCCTGGAGATATGATGACCCAGTTTGAGGCAATGAAGTGATAACTGACTCAGTGCAAACTGTGAATCAGTTTTACGGAAAGCAAAGAAATATGCAAATAGGGATACATAAAAGAACATTTTGATGGAGTCTGGACCTCTTTTGACATGGTAATGGCTCAATTTAGTGTGCCAATAATTGTACAAAACTGTTGCCCATTAATTATTTTTGTATATTTCAGCTCTCATTAGCAGTAGGTAGAAGCGTCACTCCCACATATGAATCATCATGCGGTCTGTCTCCAGTTTGAGATTCTCTCGCAGACATTTGATTGGCAAAAACAGCAAAGCCTCTGAGAGCTGAACAGGCTTGTAAATACACACCACTGAGCTCTAAGTGTGTTTATTATGCCTTATCTATATATATTTGTCTGAGCAACTTCTGTGCTCGAATGCCTGCTTTTTAAAAGACCCAGCCCTGCCAAAAAGGGATTGCTTCTGATTCATTTTCTCTTTCATGCTTTGAGGACTGGCAAACATCCTGAAAAGCATTGTCAAAATATATTTTCTTTAAAAAAACAACAACAACAAACCAGAGTTATTGGAAGTCTTTGGAAGTAAATGTTTGTTGGCTGTGTCTTCAGAACTGATGGGTGCATTAATGGCTGGCAGACTGTCATTTTCTTAAATGGTGAGATGTTGCTCTCAAGAAGCATAAACGCCTTCGCTTCAAAGCGGAACAGAACTTAATGCAGAGACAAAGATCACAAATAATGCTCTAAATGTGGCAGTTATTTCTTTTTTTTAATATTCAAAAGAAAGCACGACTAAATTGCTGTTAAGTTCTGCAGTTATTTCTCCAGGGCTCTGTAATTTTTGGTAGCTGCTGCTAAAATTACAGACAAGAAAAAAAAGAACAGACAAAGCTCTTCAGCGCTAATTGCCTCTGGAGAAAGCTCCCTCTTCAGTGTGCAGTTGGCGGGCTTGTTATTACTGTACCTGTGCAGGCCCTGTGATGGGCTCAGGTCTCAGGTGAATGGCTGCAGTGTCTCTTTGTTGTCAACAGAAGACAGGGATTACGTGCCGGCTATCTGCGGCTGCCAGGGCGCGAGTCAGGGTGAGCGGCGCCCTCGCGGCCCCGTTCCACCCGCTAGTCTTCGTCATTGCCTCATCTGCGTCTGGAAATAATCATCTCTGATAATGAGTGGGAAGGAGAAGGAGGCAAAATACAAACCAATCAAGAGTGGAAAGTGTCAAACGGGGTGTACATAAATTTACATTTGCGAAGAATTCTGTCTGCGTCTCAAAGAGACTGCCAAGTGCCTGCGTTTATAGTGAGCTGAAGCTGCCACAGGCAAGATGGTTGCTGTTATTTATGTTCAAAGACTTGGGCTGTGATTGAAAAGGCACCCCGCTCTTTGATTTACCACTGTGTATCAATCAATCAATCATGAGCGTGTACGAGTGAGCTCGCTTCAGACTGCCGCGCCTCGTCGTTTTTACAACTCTCACATCATTAGAATTCATATTGGGAGATGTTTCACGCGGGCCAAAGGTGGAGTAGCTCGCTTCTCCCGATTCCCGTCTGCAGATCCACCTTGATGATGTCTCAGTCGACGAATGCAAGAACCTGTGCGTGCGATCGGACGCTAATGAGACACGAGCATCGCTTGTGATTGGAAAAATGAGACATGTGAGGTTACTATTGTTTGACATCTCCTCTGCTTGTGTAAAATGAATCCTGCTGTGCACTCCCGTGGTGTGATTTTCTCTCATAAAAATCTTACTACTCACTCACTGCTTTAAGTACCTTTTTATTTCATGCTCTCCTCTCTTCTATTTGTAGACAGGAGGCGCTCGCACCGGGGAAGAGCAGAGGTGCAAAAAAAAAAAAAAAGCAAAGTTAAATAGGTCAAGGGAAAAATAAGTCTTTTACAGACTTATAAATAGTCGTAATATATTTAAACTCAGACAGCTCCACATTCTGGCTAACAACCTTAGGTGCAGAGGGTAGCATTTTCAAGACTCCATAAATTAATTGGATAAAGTATCTTGTTCCAGCAAATCACAGACTGTTGTTTTTGGCTTATTAAACCTCAATTTGCATTTTGCATCTCTCGTTTAAATAAACAAATTAGCCATTTGTTGAAGGTATTGTAAAAGCAATAGCTCTGGAGGATAAAGGTGAGGTTTTGTTGGATCATTTTGCTTCATTTTTAGATTAGTTTGTGCATGTTTTTTTCTTTTCTTATCAAAGCATCAAGCTTTTTCTCCTCCACATTTTTGCTCCCACGCTCTTGGACGCCATCGCCGTTGTCGTTCTGCTGATAGGCAAGCCTGTGCTCGCCCGTGACTGACAAACATCCCCTCTCTGGTCCCTAAAGGGTTCCGGTTGGGTTGAGAATAGTAATACCCAAGGACACATTTCCTCTGCATTTGAATACAGTAATGTTCTTTTTGATCTTGATTATGAAACATTTTTGTCGTATGAAAGCGCAATGTTAACATTAATCTGAAGTGAAGTTTTGGACAGGCTGTTTATTGGGTTGTAAAGTAAAGACCGTAGTGTTGCTGAAGGACTGATTTTGTCGATTAACTCACAGCAGGAACATCAAACGGGGAAACGAGAGTGCAACCTTCCAGAATAGACGGATTCAAAGCAGTGACCGAACTGCTTACCCTTGTGTTCACCTTGTCATCTGATAGCTCTGTGAAGAACAGAGGAGGAGAGGGAAGGAGGAAGCCGGTAACGTCTGACGAAAGACTGACTTTTTATGCAGATTAGATGCAGAGTATTTTTAACCATGCAAGCTCTGGTGGATAACAAATTGTTTGTTTGGGGGCTTTGACAGTTTGTTTGAATATGTAGATATTACGGAGGGAATAGGGAGGAAGGGAGTGAGGGATGGCAGGCAGGCAGAGATAACGCCGCTCATTTGCAATCAAGATCAGATACTTGTTGGTCACAGTGCAATAGAGTTAAGAGCACTTTAATAACCCCTCAATGTCTAGGGTTTTTCCTTTTATTTCCCCTCAAGTCGCTTTGATTTGGGAAACATCATGACAGCATCATGTACTGTATGTTCTGCATCAGCATGTTCTAACTTTTAATTGAAGCCGTATGAGGTTTCCATTGAATGAAATATTCAAACCCAAGACTCTATGTGGTTTCGTGGCTGCACCATTTCATCAGAAGGAAAATGCTCTAGATGTCTTGTGCTGAATTTTATACACATTTCCTCCAAATTCAGCCTTACGTATTTGGTATCTTTTGGAACCATTAGGGATCTCAATTAAAAATGTAAAATAAACCACTTGATGGTGGTTTGTAGATAGATAGGTGAAGTTTGGAACATAGATCAACGGGTAAATTTAGAGCTTTGCTTGCGTCACGCTCCGCTCTTTCAGTCCGCTAAACATCACTGCAGATGCTGCACCGACCTTCACCTATCTGACCATGTGGGTTTCTGAGAATGTTGATTTGTAAAGACGATCATTTCTGGGTTAGGGAATTGAAGAAAAGTCGTGGCACTAGTTTTCCCCAGATGCAGTCAAAGCCATTTCTTCTCCAAACCTTCTGCTCCCTGTGATCCCTGTTGTCTATCACAGATAACAGATTCTATAAGTGTGTATAAATGTGTTGCCCCACATGCTCTACATCACACATCAATGAAACAATGCAAACACAGTTACTGAGGGGGATGTAATTAAAGCGTGACACGGCCTTGTCACGTATGATACATCCATCTGCTGAACTGTCACACTGTATTTATGGCATGACTGCTGCTAACGTTCTTCGACAAGTACGAATGCAGCTTTAGATCATGGATACAAGTGGCTGAAATTGGCCTGGACATTTGGAAGGAGCTCCGAGTAGAACCGCCGCTCCTTCTCACTGAAAGGTGGCAGAGGTGGTTGACGAGGTTTAGGCATCTGATTTGGATGCTGGTTTAGACCGTAGACTGTACAGTATATAAAGATAGACGACATGACAGCTCCCCAAAAGTGAAACCAAAACATTTTGATCGCCCCCTGGTGGCTGCCTGCGGTACAGGTCATATATCTCGTCCCCTCCATGTTAGCGGATGGGACATGGGCCAAACTAAAAAGTCAAAGCACACCTCAAATAAACTTTTCCCAAACATGGTTTTCTGTCATTTTAGGAAGTTCTTATCACGCTGATGTATGTTCAAGTGTTCATTTTTCGGACAAGTTTGGTTTTAATTAGTTATTTGATGCTATAAAAAGGGGGGGTGAGACATCATGATTGACAGCTGCTCTGAATGAAATAGTCACGGAGCTGGAGGATCGTGAGTGAAGGAGGAAATGTGACTAACTTTCCATAACTGTCACGAGTCTGTGTAATAGAACATGTGCCAATTTGATCATAAATATATTTATAGAGATATCATGGTTAGTTGTTGTGTCTTTCGAGCCAAACCGTCAGTCTATAGGTTGGAACCAGAACTCACCGTAGGGATTATGTATCCCACCTGGTTCTGGGAGCACCTCGGGATCCCCCACGAAGAGCTGCAAGACATTTGGCCGAAAATAGATGGATGGTTTGAACAATTTTTTGGCTCGGGGTTATACCTGGATGAACGCATTACCTCACTTAGTTGTGTACTATTCATGGCCAGCCCCAATTAATTTGATGCTGAGGTTATGCACATCCACCTCCTTTACGTCGTCCCCTCACGCCCACTTCACCCCTTTGTGTTTGTGGTCTAAAATCAGCCTAATTTTGGAGGTGACCTGCTGCTCCTGAGATTAAGTTATGTATCATTCTCCTAATCCTCGCTGACAAGTGTGTGTGTGTGTGTGAGTGGTGAAGCCAACTTCTGCAGCATGTCATCCACTAACAGATGGCATAAATCATTCTCTTAAACGCTGCATTAAGTATTAATCATTCTCAGCGCTGTCACTGTCACACTGCTCGGTGGGCCACGGGCGTGCAAAGTGTGATTAATGGAGGTGGAGATTTAAGGAGCCACTTTTTGAACCCCCCACCCCTTTCACCTAGCATCCCCTATTGGCTGCGGCAGGGTTGACGCCGGGAGCCCCTTGCGCTTCCACAACAATGACCTCGGAGAAGTGGCCAAATGGATCATAGGGGATAACTCGCTCTTTGGTGTTGCGCAACCCAGCTGCCTCATCTGGGAAGGATAAAGCAGTAAAAGTGATGTACCATTTTTTTGACTGACGTGATATTCTGTGATTCTGTTTTCTTACGTGTTGAAAAACCCAGAAGAGACATAGTTTAGTAGAGTAAGAGGCACATGATTATCCAGAGGGAGAGTGTCTAATCCTCTACACTATCACACTGCTGCATCGTGGATATTATCTGCTTAATATTCAGGACAGAAAGTTTCATTGAATTGTCTTTCTGAAATGAGTTTCCATTCATTTTCTTGACGAAATGCAGCGTGAAAGAACATGATAAAATGAATTTGTGAACAGTGAAATATTTTACGGCAGGTGGTGACTGCAGAGCATTTAGTTGCATTTTGACTGTTCATAAGTCCTTTCATTGTTTGCTTTCTCAGTATTTTCTTTCATTCTGAGATTTCTAGTACTGAATTTCTCAAAGCTGTGAACTAAACTAATTGCACAGATTTTTGTAAATACTGTCACACAGCCTAGATCCATGTTCCTTCATTTTTACCTTCCAATAAATGCACCTCAGTTACCACCAACTCTCTGAACTTGCTAATAATTTCACTTTAACTGTGTGTGGCTATTAGCGCTGGTCTTTGTGAATTGGACTGTTCTGAGGCTCATTTGCATAGAAAGGGGCCAATTTTGTGCCAAACGTCTGCACATTACCTCATATAAATATGTACAAATAGCACAGGAACACCAAGGCGTTATTTGCTTGGCAATGCAGTTAGAGGTGCATTTCACCCTTTGCGGGTGCTTTGAGAATTCCACAGTTTCTTTTTGTCTTATTTGTGCAGGTTTAGTGGCTGCAAAAGCCGCACGATCCTTTTGTGAATTTGAGTGTATTGAATTGAGTAAGGGTGCTTTTTACAGGCTATGAATTGTGTTGAATTGGACAATTGCGTCTTTTCTTCTTCTTCTTCTTCTTCTTCTTCTTCTTCTTGTTCTTCTTGTTCTGCTTCTGCTTCTGCTTCTTCAGTAGTTACGTACAAAGTACATCCCTATTTTATAGTCAGTGCTTGTTGTACGGCAGCATACACAGTGGGTCACTTTTAGCCTCACAGTTAGATAGATAGATACTTTACTCGTGCCCCCGGGGAAATTGGTTTGCAGCACAATCACAAGGCATTTAATTTCACAGTCATCCATTGTTCTCTTTGTAGTGGACATGTAGCTCCTACGCACCAAAATGAAAACATCCAGAAAAAACATCTCAAACTAGAGAACAGCACTTTTGCAGTAATTGCAAAGCACGACTCAAGCCTCCTCTCTTATTTTTTTGATCTGCTTAAAGCACATGGATTTCCGCTCAAGTATTGCTGGATAAATACGGCTTCTGCTCGAACTCATAGTATTGTTTGTCACTGAAAACATGATGTCACTTGATTATAGTGCTTTTGAGTAGAGGCCCAATCCTCTCTCTCTCGGAGGCAGATTTCTCTTCATCATCTCTCATCATGTTTCCGGTCCCTAAATCGGCCTCCCAGTTATGTGCAGTGGCAGCGCTGGCTTCAGGATTAACACTCTCCTCCCCTTGCTCCCCACACTCTTTTGCCACCCTTGCCCCTCGGTGCCTTAGTTCCTGCTCCTCTTGCCAGTGCCCTTAATCTGACGCTGATGCAAAGTGAAAGACCACTGGCGCTCCCTCCGACATCCCTATTCAGGCCCCTCTGCGCCTGGTCTCCAATCTACTGCCTTTGCATTCCATTTGCTTTGCCTCGAGCTTCATCCAGCCCCCCCTCACATCGCCCCTCCCCCCCACGTCCCTCCACTCCGCTGCTGCTGCCGGGATGCTGGACTCCGAGCTGCAGCTGATGTGGTTTGGCGAGCCGTGCGAAGTGAGATACAATGCATAATTATGTTGTCAGAGGACATCATGATGGAAACATCTCAGTCCCGAGACATCGCGTTTGGATCCGATCAGTCTGCATCCTTCTGTGTGCAGCGTTAATCAAATGGAGGCTCACACAGTCTGTGATGGCAGCTGGAGAGATCCAACTCCTCCAAAAAGTCTCGTTAGAGAGATTCTGACAGGAAGTCCTTTCGCTCTCATGACTACCACAGTGAAGGTATTTTTAGTGATATGCTTTTAGTCCTTTTAAATGTCAAGGATTCACTTGAAGGTTCATTGTGTAGTAGGGGTGGCCAAACAAAAATCGATTCACCTATGTATCGTGATTGTTTTTTTACGATTTTGAAATCGATTTTATAATGCCAGAATCTATATATTTGCTTCATTTGTGTCTACGCAGGGGTACAAGGAAGTTACTGCTTTTATTGTTGTAGTCTGAGTAATGTGACGTCCTATCCGTTCCGTATCCGTTCCGTATCCGTTCCGTATCCGTTCCGTATCCGTTCCGTATCCGTAGCCGTTCCGTAGCCGTCAACCAAAACAAACCGCTGTCAGCAGCAGCAAGCCGAAACAATAAAGTAGAAAGCGGCGGAGGTTCCACGTGGATACGACCTGCACATCACATCTCCGTGGTCATATTTATAGTAAAAGCTGACCAGGATGTATAAAGAGAACTACGTCAGGTTGTCAAAATAAGGTGTTAACAAAGGGAACTGTATATACAAAATAATTAAAAAATAAATTAAAAAGACAATACCACTAATTTTTGAGTCTGTCTTTATTCTTTGATTTTTGGGTTGTCGAAAAAAAAATCAATAATGCATGACAATGACTGACATATTTGACTTTGGGACATCTCTGACTACATACATGCTAAAAATCTAACATTTTTACTGTATTAATTTAGATATTTTCTAAAGTAAAAGTCCCTAGAAGTGTATGATTCAACTTTTTCCCATAGTCTAGGGTTAAAAAAGTTAACAAAAATCGCAATAAATCGTAATATCGAATCGCAATACTTATAGAGTCACAATACACAAAAATCGCAATACACATCAAATCGGGCACCCGAGTATTGTGATAGTATTGAATCAGGAGATAGGTGTATCGTCCCAGCTCTATTGTGTAGTTTATTATGTTGAAGCAAATGAAAGTGATGTTAAGACATGCTCCCAGAGTTCCTAGAGCAATTAACCTTCAGAGAAAACCCCTTGGGAAGTTATTGGACTTTACGTCTTTCTGTCAGCGCTGGTGCTGATAATTAGACCAGGAAGATATTTATCAGTTTCCGGTCAAACTTTTTTACAATGTTGTTACTTTTTCCAACTTTCAGCTGACTGAAACTGCACAGCGATGGCTGAATGATGTATATTGATGAGCCATTAATAACAACCAATTATGCCTACACACACACATCATTTGGAACAATAGGGGATAGAGATGCATGTGCACACAGGACATAAACAATTAACACAAACACTATGAATGACTCCCGTGTTTATGAAAGACATATTCTGTCGACACCTGCTTTCAGAGCAAAATTGCAATTTCATAGATCTTGCCAGACACAACAATAGCAGTCCAATTTCAGCATAATTAGATTTTATAATTAGGAGACAAATGGATCTTTCTCAACCTCATCCTGAGCATAAGCTAGACAGACGCATGCTGAGAAAATGTGGAGTGTACCAGCAGGGACTCTCCACCTATACGCAAGACAATCGGATATTAGGAAAAATAAAAAAAAAGCCGCTCAGCAACCCACTACAGTCTAATGCCAGGTGTCCCCTGGTATTTCTACCTTTAATCTTCTCAGCGAGAGGTCTAAAACTACTTGAGCCCTGATTAAGACCCTTAACTCATTTTACTTTGGCTGTGTGATGAGGCTGAAACAGTCCTAATGTGAAGATTGGGAGGAAAATTACTCCTCCAATGATGTCAGTTTGTTTGAAAAATACTCTAAAACTCATCTCAAAGTATAGATTTTGATCACTGTGCTTAGATGCAAATTACAAAAACGTACACACCCTATTACAGAGTGACAATGTCTCCTCACTCTTGACAATTCATTTCCCCTTTCAAGACCTTTACAGAGACAAGTTTGCACCTTCATGGAAGATATTATTACACAAAAGTGCAGTTCTTATAAAAGGGTAAAAACCTCATGAAAGGATTGGATTATATATTGACCTTTTACTAAATCGGATAGGTCTTTGAAAGCAGCTAAAACCTTTTTACAACGTGCCACCGTGGAAATGTATTTGAGGTGCATTTATGGGCCTGTGGAAAATGATCCCTCTTCTAAGCCGAGATGTGGCAAAGGGAGTTTTTAATTCATTTTCAATTCACTTTTGAAATATTTTTGCGAATAAAATGTCATATTTTTCCTCAGCTACTGGTACTGTCTCAAAGCATAAAGTCTCTTATTACACGGACCAAAAATGAAGAATTCAATTCTTTATTCCATTATTTGTAAAAGAAAATGTGAGTTCAAACGATTGGCCTTGGAAGTTAAATAGCGTACCAGTCATATTTCTCTGATTTGGATTATTCAACATGCTCCATATTTGATTGTGGACATTTCATTTGGTGTTTGATGTCTATGGTTGTCAGTGCTCGAAAGAGAATACTGAGTACTCGGAGAACTGGGTCATCTTAGATGAATTTAAGCTGTAAAATGAAAAATGGATACATACAGATGAATTGGTTTGTCTCATATGCATAGCATAAGTTGGCCCTTTATCATGACAGCTGAAGATGATGCCCAGCACTGATAAAACACCAAGTCTCAGAGTAGAAGACAAATTTGCTCCACAGCCATCCCAATCCCTCCACTCAATTCTCAGTGAGTTTGAGCTCGCGGCCATCTGTGGCTGCGTGACCTCCAGTTCACTCTGCATGGGTCCCACGACTGTATATGCGAGGAGGAGATGGAAGTAGCCTGCAGGCTCTTCATCAGTAAGGCTAACCAACTGAGGCACAGCAGGGTGCAGCTATATCTGAAGGCTCTGCATGCTCTTATGTTGGCTTTGCTAATGTTCAGGGTTACACCCTGCATTAACGCAGCTGATCAGAGAGTTCGCCACAGGCGACGACTATCTAAGAAATGTTTGCTGCTACATTGCTAATACACATCGTGGAACTCATGTGCATGGGTTCATGTTTTTACCATGAGAAGAGGCTTATATGTAGTTTGGAGCATAAAAAGTGTTCTAATGAACTGTTATAGTATATTGTTTGGCATTTTCATTGACTTAAAAAAAAGAGATAGTAAATGTTAGGGCTGCAACTAACACTTACTTTCATTGTCACTTAATCTGTTGATTATTTTCTCAATTAATAAATGTTTTTGGTCTGTAAAATGTCAGAAAAATGGTGAAAAATGTCAATTAGTGTTTCCCAAAAGCCCAAGATGACGTCCTCAAATGTCTTGTTTTGTCCACAACTTAAAAAACATTCAGTTTACTGTCATAGAAGAGTAAAGAAAACAGAAAATATTCACATTTAAGAAGCTGGAATCAGAGAATTTTGACTTTTTATCTTAAAGAATTACTAGGGCTGTCAATCGATTACAATATTTAATTGTGATTAATCGCATGATTGTCCATAGGTAATGGCAAATTAATTGCAAATTAATTGCACAGCTGTTCAAAATGTACCTTTTTAAAGGGACATTTTTTCAAGTATTTAATACTCTTATCAACATGGGAGTTGGCATATATTCTTGCTTTTTGCGAACGTATGTATATATATTTATTATTGGAAATCAATTACAACACAAAACAATGACAAATATTGTACAGAAACCCTCACAGGTACTGCATTTAGCATTAAAAAAAATATGCTCAAATCATAACATGGCAAACTGCAGTCCAACAGGCAACAACAGCTGTCAGTGTTTCAGTGTGATGACTTGACTATGACTTGCCCCAAACTGCATGTGATTATCATAAAGTGGGCATGTCTGTAAAGGGGAGACTCGTGGGTACCCATAGAACCCATTTTCATTCACATATCTTGAGGTCAGAGGTCAAGGGACCCCTTTGGAAATGACCATGCTAGTTTTCCCTCTGCAAAATATAGTGCAAGTTTGGAGCGTTATTTAACCTCCTTCATGACAAGCTAGTATGACATGGTTGACACCAGTGGATTCCTCAGATTTAACTTCACTCTAACTTTAAAACTGAGCTTGCTACAATCTAAAAATCATAAGTTGTGTTAATGCGTTAAAGAAATTAGTGCCGTTAAAACAAATTACTCAAACCGATAAATCAATTATCAAAATAGTTGGCAATTAATTTAATAGTTGACAACTACTCAATTAATCGATTAATCTTTGCAACTCTAGTAAATATCAATCAATAATAAACCGCCAAAAAAGTCTTTGGTTTCCACTCAGGAGTCATGCACCGTGTTGGACCACTTAAACTTTAGCAGTCAGTTAAAGAAGCCAAATCTTTTGAAGAATGTGGATGTGCAGTCAGGGTCCACATTAGTGTGCACGGCCCTTCTTCTTCTGGCCTGCAGCCATATATAACAAATGAACCCCTTGCTCACCATCCTCCACTGTTCGCCTGCCAGCAGAATGTCCTTATTCCGCAGATTTCTTAGAATTTTTCTCGGATCTGCTAAGTTGTCTTCAGCAGCAGAATTACAGGATTTCTCAAAGAAATTGAGCGTACAGGGACCAATGCTTCGCGGGGCCCAAAGGGACCGTTCTCTGTATTCTTGGAGGTTTTTTTTCATGTTGAATTTGATGTTGTGCAGAAAAAATTTCTGACAAAATGTGCTGAGCTCCTACCTGTAGAATTTCCCCCCTCAACAGTTGAGACTGTTTAAAGTTTGGAAGTATTTCAATGCCTATATTTCAATATTATTCAGCAAAATAAAAAGAAGTGGCTGAGTCATCAAGTCCGTTCACCTCCAGCCTCTCGTGTCACCTCTTCAAAGCCAAAGACAGCTGCTGCCGTCATTCAGAGTCGGCGGTGTAGACGCTCCCACTTTCATAGTCCAATAAAAACACAGATGCCTGCTACAGACTGCGCTGCAGGCTGCCAGTGCGATGCAAAGCATGGCCACCGATTTCGGGGGCAGAATTTATTGCGTCGCGGCGCATTGTGTTCTCCTTTTTATAACGTCTTCCGCACACACGAGGAACTCATCACGGCTCACACAGGGCACAGTGATTGAAGCCGCACAGGGATTCCTGGAATTGCTTTTTCTTTGGCGAAAAGCTAATTCTGAACCGTAGGAAAAGAAAGAGAGGGAGAGAGGACGGCGTGTGTTTGTGTGACTCGGTGGAAAATGTGTCCGAAGCTACAGAGGTGCTTCCCGGGGTGAGCTCGAGCTCCATTCTTCAACCCTCACCTCCATCACAATGAGCCAATAGTTTAATTAGCTTTCTAACAGCGAAACGTTGGCAGCCTTCCCTCTCTCTGTTCCCCCCAGGACTTCTCACCTCAAACACTGTCCCCTACAGGTTGGCTGGGGTCCAATAGAGAGAGTGCCACTCCTTGTGATCTTTGTCTCTTTCACTCTCTATAGCTCTCACTGTAGCAAACTGTTTTGTTTTGTTTTTGTTTTGCAGCACAGCAATGAAATATTAAATATTCAATTTACACGCCATTATCACCTTCAATCATATTTGGTTTGTCTTAACAAGTATGAAGATTTTCTTTATGAAAAAGGCCTTTCCTTGTCCATGCAATTTCTCTGGGTGCGAATTGGATATTCATGGCTTTTTGATAACGTCTAACGTGTGTCAGATGGGACATAATGGAAATTTGTTCAAAATGGTATTTTCCACTCAGAGAGCTTTGAGTCCGCCTTCAAAGCGCTGCGACTGAGGCATGGCTAAAAGGCTTTTTGTTCCTGCCGTCTCCACTCGGCCTAACATGGCTTGAACATGGTTTTGTCCTCCTCTCGTCTCCGCTCGTCGTCGCTGACGCACCCAGCCAGCCCTCTGCACCCCGATCCTCTCCTCTCTCTCTCTTCACATGGTGTCGACAGCAGACAGCCACTGATTAGTCCCCAAGAGACCAATGGAAAAACACTCATACACGCTTCTTTATTATGTCTGAAAACACACAGCGTGACCCAAAAATCAGCCGCGGCTTCT
Organism: Sebastes umbrosus; assembly: GCF_015220745.1. Lineage (NCBI taxonomy): Eukaryota > Metazoa > Chordata > Actinopteri > Perciformes > Sebastidae > Sebastes > Sebastes umbrosus. Next base: position 20,348,653 of record NC_051279.1, read on the forward strand.
ACGTAATGCTGGTGTTTTTCTCATCGTGTATCTGGAACTCATCATGACTGCAAAAATTCAAAACCACAGATTGATGTAGAGTATCAGTGGGCTGCTAGGCTGGCCAGCGCTGGATTCTGATTTTTTACACAAACCACGTCTGCTGCAAGGACCAGCTGAACTAACAAAGTCTTTTCAGTCTGGATCTTTCAGACGTGGATGCTGCAGTGCAGGAGGACCAGTTCAGGGCAGGTTAGGTGGCCGAGCACTAAACCAATAACAGTTGAAAGCCACAAACGCAAGCGGTGACATTTACCAGAACCCTCTTAGACTTGAGGTCAATTTAATCACATCCTTCCCTCGCCTCTCGAGAATGGAGGAAGGAATCAGAATTAACAGAGAGTGCCATGGCAGTTAGGACGGTTTTAGGTTTATTTGGTGCCTCTGTGGCCGTCTCTCTACAGATCGAGTGTGAAAGCACATCCTCGCGTGTGATTGCTGGACGTCTATTCCCATTTCTCTACACGTCCATCTTCGTTTGAGTGACGGCCTGTCTGCGCCGTGTCTCTGCAGCAGTGGCGTATATCGCACATATAAATGAATGCTTACAGACAGAAGCGCGCATGCAGACACTCGGAGGCATGCATATATGAGCACGCACTGGACTGACCAGTTGGCTCCAGCCGCAGTGAGATTGATGCAAAGCACCACGCGACTGGGCAGGTGGCAGCTGCACCAGGAAGTAGGACCACAGCAGGCCAAAGGAGCATGTGCTCATAAGAGCTGCCCGGATACTAGACGACGAGGTGGACGTTGACGGCTGGCTGGGTGGCAGCCCAGAAAGGGTGGCAGAGCAGCTGGAAGCTGGAGGGAGAGGAGGAAACTGTTAAAAGGTGAATAAGCGTGTCTCTTTAGTTGAGTTTGACTTTTTGCCCCCCGAAGCATTTGATCCATTTTCCTTTCGCTCGTTCCCTCGTTGACATCATTGTCAGTCAGATTAGCATTGCTGTTTAGAAGTTGCCCCATAGGACAGCTAGTGAGTGCACAGAGCCATCTGGAGTACCAGGTTGTCTGTTTTTACAGGAACTGAAGCTGGTTCCTCACACACAAACAGAAAGGTGTGTTTAGTTTACTCCTTTCTTTTCTTTTTTTCAAGAGTGTAGTGCTGCCTCTGAAACCACACTCCTTTTGCATTTATAAAATGTGACGCATTGCATTGTGGGATTGTTAGCAGGAAATAGTGTACGTGCTATGGCCGCAACGTTTTCATTTTATTGTGGGAATGATTGAGGGTAAAAATGACACATATAGTAATTTTTAAGATACGCCTTTATTTTGAAAGTCTTAACTGATAAAAAACATTTGTACTTTGTATTTGAGAAATGTGTCTCTTTATAGTGAACAACAGGAGGTCTATTTTTATTCTTTTTGTTAAACAGAATAACTTTTCATTTAAATGTCTGGAAGAGCCCAGTAATACAATTATCAAATCATAATTTAGTTTCTCTTTTGTGAGTTGACTTAAATGTAACTGGTTGTGTTAAATATATATGAAATCTGATATTGTGTCATATCGATCGCAGGCCCCTGAATTGAAAAATTGTATCGTGGCAGACTTTGTGACGTCAGCAAATATTGTTTTCATGTCCAAAGAATTAATATAATATCATATCGTGATGCTTAGTACCATAGTACCCTAGTAAAGATATTGCACTGTATAGTAGGGAGGGAAATTACTTATTTTGAAAGGAAGTCTTTGGTATAGGATGGCAGTCTGGAAAACATCCAAGGCACTCTGATTTTGCAATAAAAATTCTTTATTAAAGTGGCAGTAGGCAGTATATTTTTTGCATCGTTGGGCAAAAATTCCATAATGACCTTTCAGCATATTGTAATTCAAGTGTTCTGAGAGAAAACTAGACTTCTACACCTCCTCATGGCTCTGTTTACAGGCTTTAGAAAGTCTGGTCCATGACGGGAGACTTTGACCAATCACAATTACATTTCAGAGAAAGAGCGTTCCTATTGGCTGTGCTCCGGTCATGTCAAGACATCTCAATCTTATCTCAACATGGATGCCGGGTCACAAACTTTCTCATTTTACAGCTAAACAGTACACTGCAAGATGTTTCTGAAAACATTTGAGGCGAGAAATAGGCATTACAGTAACAGAATATTGATTCATATTTGATCAACGCTGCCTAATTTGACCGTTTGGTCGGAGTTTGCGAGTGATTGACAGCCGGCTCTCATAGACAGCAGATGGACAACAGATCCCAGATCAGCTCTGACTGCTTGTTTTCCTCGGGTCTTCATTATGTAGGGATGGATTTTGGACACAGTCAAGGTCTTGTGCCCTGATTTTAAAATGGCATTAAATATGTTGCAACACTGTGTTTTTTTCCCCTTGATTATACATCTTTAGTGTTTAGTGAATATATATTTTCATGCACCTGCTTATTGCCGTGAAGACTCGTGCCAGTCGCTAACACCTCGTCTCCCCCTCTGTGTGCCAGCAGCACAGGTGCCGCTACATTTCTTCACCGATAATCCCTTAAAATGTCACGTCTAAACGGGAGGACGCCCCTTACGTCTGCTTAGCTGTGGAGTCACCACACTTATTTAAATACTCCTCAGCTTATGACAAGCCAACACTATTGTGCCGTCTAATTAATTAGCAGCCTGTTTTTTTGACTCAATCAACACTGTGTTGGATGTTTGTGGCATTTGCTGTCATGCAGATTTCTCGCTTTCATTAATGTGATAGATTCACACAAGCGGATGCTGTTGTCAGTTAGCATTAGATTAGCTGTGATTTAGAACAGGTCCCGTTGAACCTTTCACCGGCACCTGAGGTTTAATGTGATTCACCTCTAAAGCCTATATTTTCTTAATCTGCTGTTTTTTTTTTCTTTTCTCACTGGTTTGAAGTGTACAGGGCTCATTTAGAAAAAGGTGTATTTCTGTGCCCCAATCAAATGTGCTGCTGTCACTCAGATGTGATCAAACCCTCACCGTCCGGATGTAGCTTTTGAGTGTTAAACTCTTGATGAATAATCACGATGCGTGTTTTTTTCCCCCCCAACTTTGATTGCTGTCTCTGAATATTTAAAACACTTTTCAGAGAGAAAGCTGGAAATTGAATTTAAAAAAATATGCTCAAAATATGCACAGGTTCAGCAGACACAAAGCTACACTTCAGCTTCACTGGTAATTAAACAATTAAAATCCTGGCTGGTTTTAGAAGAAAAACTTGCTTGTGAATGCTTCCTAATTTTCAATGTTTACATAATTTTTTTTTTTCATCACATGCAAATCACCTCTGGTGTGTGTGTGTGTGTGTGTGTGTGTGTGTTCGACACAGCTTGTAGGATTATATTTTTCCACAAAACTGTGTGTGCCTGCTGTGCTGTTTGTTGGTGTTTTGGTGATAAATGGAGCACAACTTCTTCTTTAGTGCTCACAGCAACATTTTGAACGCCAGTGAACAAAGGTCACATTTCTCAGTTGAGTAAATTTGGTAAACTGGTTCGAGATAAGGGATTAATTACCCGGAAAAAAGGGTAAAATTATCTGCCCTTTGTCTCTTTCTCATTGATGCCAAATGTAGAAAGAAGAAGAAAAAGACAAAACACACACATTTTATGCTGCATGCACAACAGGAACAATGGGCTGTGAGAGAGAGAGAGAGAGAGAACTGAAATACTCAGTGAAATGCTCCCCTCTCCCTCCCTTCATGTGATCCTATATGTGGGTTAGTGGAATTGAAAGGCTGCAGGTTGTGGAGACAGCAATTGGCTGCCTTTGTGTTAGCGGAATTGACAGGCAGCAGAGCGGTGAAGCTGCTACGGGGTATGTGGTTTAGCAGAGTTGATAGACACCAGTTTTTTTTTTCCCGGTGAGTACGCTACAGGCAGTTTGATTAGGATGCACAGTCAAATGGAGTTGGCTCAGCTGGTCACGAGTTGCATGGAGTTGGCTGAGGTCATTTATCGGTGGGACATAAGAGTTTATGTCTGTGTGGGAGATGGTTGTTTACCCGAAATAATTATGGATGTTAAAGGGCGGGTCCATCATTTTTTGTTGTTGTTGTTGTTATTGAGGTTCAGGTTCCTTATGTATTCAAATCTGAACATTCAAATTTTGGTCAAAGTATGTATGTTTTAGCTTCAAAATGCTATTTTTCCAAGCCCTTATAAAAACGTTTTCCCATGTGACCTGACGTAGGTTCCTGCATGATGACGATGACACTGCTATATATATATATATGCATATATATGCATTAACCCTGATGGTGGTTTTTGTGATTAGAGTCTGGTCTTGTGGCTTCTGAAGACAGCAATGTAACAGTTTCAGTTACAAGTGAAAAGTTAAAGCTGTGAAAATATTCTAACTATAGCGTACACTTAAACAGATATCTATTTTTTTTTTTTTAAATATGTTTTTCCGCTGCTCCCATCCACCGCCGCTTTACCTGGCCGTCAGACAGCCCTTTTTGACAGGGAACTGAAACAGTTATATCGCTCTCTTCTATATAAGCCACCAGACTACATTCACAAAAACAGTAATTTTACATCGTAGAAAGCGGGAGTACACATACAACCCCACTTAAAAAAATCCGAACGTTATTTCCAAACTTAGCACAGTTAACTTTGACTCAGCTAATGCTGGCATTCACATTATTCAGAATCTTATTGATTAGCATCGATAAGCTTACTCTGGTAACCTACTAAACTGCTTTTTGCAACAGCTGAATGGACGTTTCCATTGGAAAAAAACGGAACAGAGCGCAGATGGACCCGCCTTTTAAAGGCAGAATGAGTAGAATTTGTCAATTGCGGTTTGTAAACACAACATTCAAAGTTAGCCCCTCCTCCCCAGCTCAGCGACACCACTGACCGCGGTTAGGGTTACAGTGCTCGCCAGCGGGTGAATGCCAACACCAGATTGCCGTTTCGCCTCGCTATATTTTCACATTTTTTCTGCCGCTTTTTCATAGCGCAGTTTTGTGGCTTCCTCTTGGATGTGTGCTTACAATCTGGCACCTGGTCACTACTTTTTTTATAGTGGTTAATGCCGAGAAATGTCCCTTACACATTACAATAAGAAAATCCAGGCAGAGGGCAGGCTCTCTGCAGATACAGACATGTCACACACTTTCAAGAGGGTCATAAGTGAGGATTGAGAGGGAGTCTATACATTGTTTTTTCAAGGAAAATCTTGCTTTTCATTCTACCTTTATATTCAGACGCTGTACCCATGACCATTAAATGAACCTTGAGGTCATTGAGCTCATTCACACTGCAGGCGGTTTGATAGAATTCACATAATAATGGCTCATCTCTAAACCAGGAAGTAGCTTTCTAAGTGTAGCTGCTCAGCCATGAATGAATCAAATATTTACTTTAGCCGTTCAGTTGCTACAACAACATGCATGAAGTGTTAACAGGCGGAAATGTTCAAGTCAACACTCTCTTCAGTTGCATATCTTCCACTGCTGCAACCTTTTAAACAGGGACCTGGAGGTGCTAACGCTAGTGACTAATACATTTACAATTAAATATGTTTTCTTTGACACATCATAATCACCTCTTAAGCACATTTGAATTACATTATAGTGCAGAGAATGTAATAATATTATGATTCATGAAACTAAAATGGATTATGAATCATTATGATTAGGTCATAACGTATTAGTATCTAAATTAAAGACATCAATTATTTCACAAGCGAGGTGTGTCACCGTGTAGTGTTTGTCTCCCTTTAGTATGAGGGCCAAAACTGTCGTGTGACATCATGTTTTCCAGAGGAAATATTTTGGATCGGGTTCTAAGTTTTCATCAAAGGAAATTACTCAACAGATTTATGTTACCTTTTTTTTTAGATTACTTCGTAAACAAACCATGTGCAGGACATGACTCAGATACACTCAAATACTACTTACAAATATGTTGCAGCTGCATCATCAGCAGTCGGGGTAAAAATAATGTTGACATGTGTGAGTCATAGAAATCCAATTTAGCAAATTAACTGTTTGCAAATTATCTTTAGATATATAATAAGAAAAGAGATGAAACTGAAAAAAGGCCTTTTAGGTTAAAGGTACTGTAACTTCTTACACGTATGAATCATTGCGGGTAGGGGTCCCATGCGTGCTTGCGTGTGGCTAAGCTGTTCAGACTCAGACTCCAACACAAACTACACGGAAGCACCAAAACCGCAAAGTTATACCTAGTGAAGCCCGTCTTGCAAAACAGAGTTAACTCGTCCTGCTTCAGCCCTCCAACCGTGGTCAGAAGACACAGGAGAGACAGTAGCTTTGGTCTCCAGGGCCGGAGTCTCTGCTCCTCTGCCTGCCTGCTTGCCTTCACTCACACACCTCGCTCCACCTCTCACGTGCATGCGAGCACACCACATATGGCAGAACAGTTAGTTTAGCTCTGAGTATATCTAGTGAATAATAATACATATTATAGACCTTGATCTATCATCACTGACATGACAGGCATGGAGAATAGGTGTATGGCTATAAAAAAATTCTCACTTTTCCACTTGATTTCACTTGAAAACATCTACACTTAATAACTGATGCATTTTTTTCATGCTCGTTTTTGAAGAACGTTTGTGCAGAAATAAATGCTGCAGCTCCTCCGGACCAACAGAGGTTTCCCGTGTCTTGTGAAGTGACGGGGCTCCGGAGCGAGTAACGTTATCGTCCCCGACCAAAACTCCGGTGTCTCCCCTGTTCCCTCCGACTGCAGTCGGGAGGCTGAGGCAGAAAAAGCCAACACTAGGATCAGCAGTGATTCATGAAGAGACCTTCATCTGGTCAGCTAACATTACTGCCAAGCAGGTGAAACATAGAGTGATATTGTGCTTTCTAGCTGACGTGTGACGCCTCACTGTTTTGACCGATGCTCGTTCATGTCTATGTAGAGCGAGCAGAAGCGCGAGCGCGAGCAACAGGACGCTGACTTTTGTTGATTTAACAAGCTATTTCTGATTCTTACATAGAGTCCCTTTAATTCAATAACTTTGTAAGTAAAAGTGAAACCAGTGACCTTTTATAAATCTTAAATACTATTCAGGTGTGCAGTCCATCCTGTTGTGGCTGAATGTTACGCTATTAGGGCTGCTACTATCTAACTTAATTAATCTATCAATCTTTTTTTGATTAATCAATTAAACCTTAGTCTATAAAATGGTGTATAACAGCCATCACAATTTCCCAGAGCCCAAGGCAACATCTAACGCTGCAAATAACCATTATTTTCATTATGGATTAATCTGCTGTTTTTTTTTTTGCATTAAATGTCAGAAAATACTAAAAAATGTTCCCAGAGGCCAGGTTGGCCTTTTCAAAATACTTCTTTTTTTTCTGGCCATCAGTTCAAAAACCCTGAGATATTCAGTTTACTATCATTTATGACAAGACAAGCAGAAAACTCTCACACTTGAGAAGCTGAGATGATTAATGGACTATCAAAACAATTGCTGGATAATTTTCTGTAGATTGATTTACCAATGAATGGACTAATCAGTCATAAAAAACATTGATAAACTTTAGTATTGCAATATTATGTTTTGTGATAATGTATTGATTCTAAAAAACAATGTATTGATTTTTAATTCATAGTTTACATGCAAAGATTTGTGGTAGACAGTGGCTCTGATTGCACAAAAGGTAGTGCTATGATGTTGGATGTTACAGGGACTGTGATAAATGCAAATGCAGATCCTACTGTTCTGATTGCATCAAAACGTAAACTCAGATTTTATGCATTTGGTGGTATATTCTTTATACTCTGACCCTTTTCCTAAACTTAAATGAAAAAGATTGCAATATATCGCCTTGCTTACAGGATCACAATATATTGAATGTTAACCCCTGTATCGTGATATATATCGAATCGCCAAATCCTTTCAATCCATAACAGCTCAGGTCTAAACTCAAAGGAACTCAATATATGATATAAACCAGAAAGAAGCTGCAAATCCTCACATTTTAGAGGCTGAAACCAGCGAATGTTTGGCATTTATTCAAACAGTTAATCAATTACCTAACTTGTCGCCAATTCCTTTTCAATTGATTAACTAATCAGTTCATCGATCGATCACTTTAACACCGTGCTGAATCAAAACAACGCAGTATTTGGCTAAATGCAACATTTCAAATCTTACTTCATGTTCACAATACTTTACATTTCATAAGAGCCCCTTTGCTGCAGTCGCCTCAGGTCCTCACTGAAGTAAAACGTGTGTTCTAGCCAAGAGACACGTGTCTTATAGTCCTTCACTTTGTCCAGGACCTACTCCACTACACTCTGTAAATACACTGTAGTTACTATTCCTTTGCTTTGAACTTACAGTTGCAAATGAGTTCTTTTATACGTCTCTCAAATGTAAAAGAGTATTCATGGGGATAGAGCCTTAAATGAAACAGATGTTGGAAGTGAAGCCAGCAGACAGGAGCGATTTCCTCCTGCTAATTAAACTGATTTGTTATGTGGGGCCTTCATTGTCAGGCGATCCACTTGTGTCTCGAAACGCAAAGTGGAGATGAATGCAAAGGAATCCAGTGCTACCTGAAAAAGACATCAACTCAAAATAGACCAACATTGTGAAAAAAAAGTATGATAATTAACTCCTTATCAGCAGTGTGAACTGAGATTTCTCCTTCTCTGGGGGGGTAGGAGACCCACAGGAACTGGGAAGTGGAATAATTGATGTTTTTTTCTCTGAGACGGAGAAACACGAGACAACAAGCTCAGATTGCTTTTGTCTTAACGTCCTTGCTTTCCCTCAGAATAGCACAGAAAGGGCTGATATTGGAAGAATAACATTTTTGACTCTTTGACTATTCTACTGACACGCGAGATACTTTTATCATCAACCCTCTGCCGAGGATGAAATATTCTACCAGCCCTTTAAAGTGAAGGCATAATTAATTTCTAAGATGAATCGTGGCTGACTGGTATCTTAGGATTCAGCGTGAATACAACTGTAGGAATCCTTTGTGTCATTGTTCGCCATCTGAAGATGAAAAAGCAAATGTTCTTGAACTGTGTGCCTTTCCTTCATTTGAATTACTCTATGGAAATTATGGGGGAAGGGTCACAAAAGCGGGAGAGTTACTGTATGTATTTTTTTCTTTCTGCTGAAGGGAGAGTAGGAACGTTTCACTTTTTCTCATCCGAGTTTTGAGAAACGGAATAGATGTGTATCTTTACTATGAGGGATAATACCTCCACACAGGTATTTGTCACTAGCCTACAGTAGCTCCATCAGTTTAACAGCTAAATGAAGTTACATATTTCCAAGTGTTAAATGTGTCATATAAACCGATTTTACAAATCCAAGAACATTTACAGGTCTCGGGGAGTACTGCTGCATATTAGGGATGTCATGGTGCGAGGACATTTTCCCACCGGTTCATAAACTTGTGACAATAATACACTGGACATTTTACAAGAAAAGATGGCGCTCAATATATGTAGAGCGCTTACTTTGATCTCTAACGTTGTTTGGCGGTGTGTCTGAAATCTGACTCCTGCAGTCTCCTGCTGAGACTCCGTATTGAGCAGACACTTTCACTGTCAGATTGTAGCGTCCGTTGTCTGACTGTGTATTAATAACACGGCGCTGATATGCGAAAATGAACTAAATGGTTTTTATTTCTATGAAAAAAGCAAAACGACGGTGGGCAAGTAATGTAATCGGTGTGTGCCTGAACACCGTGTAACACTGGTACTACTGCGACAAGCCTGCTGCATATGTGAAAAAAGTTGACAACACAGAATAGAGGGAGCTGAGTGAAGTCTGATGAATTGCCTCAAGTGATGTCACATGAGTCAGCGTCGATTGGGGCTGAAGATTACAAGTTTGAAAACGAAAAAAAAATAATCTGGGGGAGTTTACCAGACCTTTGTAGCCCGCTCCTCATCTCTGTTTGAGGCCAGTGGGCAACCTCCGGGTCTGAGAAGTGAAGCCAATGCTGAAAAGCCTTAAAATTGCATTCTCTCTAATATCCAGCAGGGGGCGACTCCTCTGGTTGCAAAAAGAAGTCTGATTGTATAGAAGTCTAGGAGAAAATGACCCTTCTTCACACTTAATTTATTCAGTTCAGTAAACATTGTAAACATGAGTTATGGTCTCAATCGCTAGATTTAAGTCTTCTTCAATACAGCATGATGTTCATTTAGTAAATTATGGTTCCATTTAGAGTCAAATAGACCATAAAGCAGGGTATGCTTTAGGGCGTGGCTACATGGTGATTGACAGGTTGCTACTACAGCGTTGTTCGGTCTGGGAGTTGTCCGTGTTTTTGTCTTACAACTTTAACCCTTTCACAGTGTGTTTTCAGTTCATGAAAGTTAATTATAACCTTTTTGGTCTCCTAAAAATGTCTTATTCAGCGTTCGGTTGCACTTAGCTCCACCCTCTCGTGTCACTTCTGGTTGCAAAATACCAAGATGGCGACAGCCAAAATGCCGAACTCGAGGCTTCAAAAGGCCAGTCCACTAACCAGTGGGTGACATCACAGTGACTACATCCACCTCTTATATACAGTTTATGGTCAGCGGTCAAGTTGCATTGTGGGCAATGTAGGTGTCAGGTTTTGTCAAGGAAGAGGAATGTGTGGAATAAAAAAAGATGAAATCTCAGGTTCTGCTGCATCGATTTTGATTCTTTAAAGTTTTATATTTGAGAACACTATCTCACTTTCTTTTTTGCAATTTTAGTTATTGAGTTACCATTTCAACGGTGTCATTTTATTGTAAGATATTGAGAGAAGGGTGTTGTTTAAATACAAAGAGAAGCAAATATTAATGCTGGGAGGGTCGTCCTTCTTTGAAAGAAAAGGAACCATAAGGTCCAGTAATTTTAGGTTTAGTATGATTTCATTTTTAATATTTCCTTACAGCATCCTTCAGTGTCGTCTACCCTGAAGCTCGGAACACCTCTACTGTACCTGTTCACCCTTTCTTTTCTCATTCTGTTTCCTGGCCCTCTCTCTGTGTGACCGGGCCCATCTAGCCACCTGGGTTGAGTTATTAATGCCCGCGGAGGCAGAGAGATGATTTCATTGCGTATTCAGGTGTGGGGATGGATGGCTTTCAGAGGCAGCCAAGGGAGTGCTGGGGAGGAGAGCCTCTGTAGAGAATAAATATACCTGTCTCCTGCTGATGCATCGGGCCACACTCAGTGCAATGCAAATCAGCCACTCTCTTCCCCCTAACTGCCTCCAGTATTACTCACCCGCTCCCACCTGGATCCCCACCAGCCATACACTCAGTCACCCAGACTCAGATGAGGCTTTTCTGTGTGGAGTGGAGGAGCTCTCAGGTACGGGCCGTCCCCCAGCATGCTTTGGTTCCCCCCTTTTGTTGATGGTGATGCGACAAGCTTCCGTGCCTCATCATCACGCCGCATTTCCCAGTTGACTTCACAGGTTCTGATGTTCATTACCCATCCTGGCTGCCAGATAATTAAGGAGCAGAGGCTGAGGAGGAGTTGACATTAAAGCAAAAGGTTGTTGTGAATGTTTTTTTTTTGGAGCGGCATACATCAGCTGTTACTATTTTTGTGATAAATGAGAGTGCGGGGTTTAAGTGTTTTGCTGTGTCTTGAAATTGGCTCGTTGGTTTCCACCTCTCAGACATCGTCTCAGACAATAAGGACTGGAGCTTTTTATTTCCAGCACCACATGAGTACAGCTGTGTGTCATCACTCTTACTTAATTTTTTTTATTTTCCTCTGAACCTGTCATGCACATGTTATTTTCCAACTTGGATCTTAATTTCCTTTCTTTTTATATGTATTGTCAAAACAGTGTTGTGAAAAAATGTCTTCCGCAAACACAAAAGACATTGTGTTTGGAAATTTGGCTCGGATACGATTTTTCAAAATAAACTGCACCCTTTTCGATTTTCTGATCCTTTGGTAAAACAATCAGGCTCAACATTTCTCCTGCTTCAACTTTACAACTGAAAACATAACGCGTCTTTGCCAAACTTAGATAATAGTACTTAGCCAGCTTGTACAATTACATTACGTAGCAACACCTGGCAAGATATTTTCAGAAATACACATATTCACTTTCTTGCCGAGAGTTGTTTTTAGGTTGTGTGTCTGACTTTTTCTTGGCTAGCGCGGTGACTTCCCTTCCTCGAGTCCTCTTGTTTTTCTTTGGATTGAACAAAAATGATATAACTGTTAGTGAGCTTTAGAGATACCGGTTGGCTGGTTTACCTTTCAACAGAGGCAGGCTGTTTCCAGTCTTTATACTAGGCTAAGCTAACGAGTTTCTTGCTGTAGCCTTATACTGTATATTTAATGGACAAACACAAATGGTACCAATCTTCTCACCCAACTCTCGACATGAAAGCGAGATTATTTCCCCAAAATGTCGCACTATATGTTATCTTGCCTTAGTTTTCTGCTTGCAGTGCAGCTGGATTGCACAGTGGTTGTTGTGCATTAAAATACATTATATTAACACAGCGGCACCACACTGTGATGAGACCTGCGTACATCAAAATTAATGAAACTTGCATACGAACAAATGGATATGCAACATGAGTTAGAATGCTCAAATACCCCTCTTACTCTAAAAACTTGAAGGTGCTCCATACTGTACAGTCCAAAGCTGAGAAAAACATTCAGATCAGAGTCTTGGTGGTAACTTGCAGATGTTTTTTGCAGCAGGTACAGTGCATGTAGTGACTTAGAGCTACAGTATGTGAAACTCTACAGTGAAACCAAGGTCAATAAGGTCTTGGTTTAAAACAGCCAGAAAGATCTTTTAAATTCTGACACCTTTATTTGCAGAAACAGTTAAATCATTGATTGCCCCATTTAGACCAAACAGCAGCACGTCACTGATCATACTACTTTATTTGAAGGCATCATAAAGGACTCTGCTTACAACGCACAATTTGCGAGTTACTTCAGTGATTTGTAGATTTTCTAAAGTGGACAAACAGGTGGCACGTTCTTTGTACATTCTTTTATGTTTACTGCATTTACTTTTCCACTTATTCATACTGCATGTAGGGTTGTCTAATGTGAGGATGTACAGTGTGAGACTTTAAAAGTGTGTTCTCCATCAGAGATTTTGCTATAACATTTTTACCATGGAATGTTTTGCTGCAATATCTCTGGTTGTTTTATTCCATTGCATTGTTTTATGGTAATATCGGATTTGTATATAGTTTTTTGCATTAATGTGATGAAGCATCTGTATTTGTTAGGTATTTAACTTGCTGGATTAGCCAAAAACAGACATTCCCATCTGTTTTTTTTATCCATGAACATTTTCTCAATTGATTTTTTTCAGAAAATGATATATTGACATTGTGATATAAAATTCCATAGTCTGTGACAGAGGATTGTATCCATTGAATGTAATTTATATTTTTGCTAGGGCTATTGTAAATGAATCACACATTTTTTCTCTGTTCAAAATGTACCTTTAAAGGGAGATTTGTCAAGTATTTAATACTCTTATCAACATGGGAGTGGACAAATATGCTTGCTTTATGCAAATGTATGTGTATATTTAATATTGGAAATCAATTAACAACACAAAACAATGACAAATATTGTCCAGAAACCCTCACAGGTACTGCATTTAGCATAACAAATATGCTCAAATCATAACATGGCAAAAACAAGCCCAACAGGCAACAACAGCTGTCAGTGTGTCAGTGTGCTGACTTGACTATGACTTGCCCCAAACTGCATGTGATTATCATAAAGTGGGCATGTCTGTAAAGGGGAGACTTGTGGGTACCCATAGAACCCATTTACATTCACATATCTTGAGGTCAGAGGTCAAGGGACCTCTTTGAAAATGGCCATGTCAGTTTTTCTTCGCCAAAATGTAGCACAAGTTTGGAGCGTTATTTAGCCTCTTTCACGACAAGCTAGTATGACATGGTTGTTACCGATGGATTCCTTAGGTTTTCGAGTTTCATATGTTGCCAATATCTTTACTCGCCAAAACATCTAAAAGATTGATTACGTTAATACATTAAAGAAATTAGTAGCGTTAAAACGAATTTGCAGGTGGGACCCTGCAGCACAGACCTGGACGGGTCTTGTAACATGCCAAGGATTAAAGATATTTATTGGTTTATGCCCCCAATAAGCTGTTGTCCAGCGGCCCGAGAATTTGGTAATTAATTTTATCACTTGAGTTAATTTACAGCAGTATTCTCACATACAGCTTTTTACTATCTCTGTGAGGCTGTTTTGGCCCTCGTACAAGTGCTGCTAATTTACAATCTGTACAAGTATTGCCCTGTAGTGTTGGACTCTTGCTGTTTTTATTCTGCTCACTCACTGTACTAAATCTTGTAGAAGCCAGTGAAAAGATTAACTGCAGTGTTTCAGATCAAATGATTGCTTTCTGTATTAAATGACAGATCATTCTTTTTCTTTGAGAAGTGTACATTTTGAGATTGCACTTCGAAGACAGTCCACTCTTGATTTAGGTAGTTTTGACTGTGGCTCTATAATTTAAAATATCAACAACTGCTTTTGACACTGTGGGGTAGGGCTCTTTGAATTTCATACACTTCCTATTTTGCTGTGTTTGAGTTATTCAAGTGGAAAGTTGTTGGAATAGTAACACCTTAAATAAGCTTAGGCCTTATAGACCTTATGCTTAAAACATATGCAAATACAGGGGATAAGCAGAGGCTTTGACAATATTCACTGTGCATAGCTGACACTCTAATTAGACAGCAAGGCGAGGGATTATACAAGTAAACAGAGAGAGATACCAAATCTAACATGAAGGGCTCCATGTGACACTAACAACTGATATGTGCACAGAGAGACGCAAAGCCTTGATTAACTGCACGTATAAAACTAGGGAGCATTTTTACGTATCCCTCACGAATCTGGCAGCAAATTGGAGTGTCTGGTAAACAAGTTGCCACTTTTCTTTTATGTCCTTATGAAATCAAAGCATCCATCCTCTGACAGTGTGGCTCATCGCTTCCAAAGTGTAAATCTGAAGTTTATTTCGGTTTGCTATAAAGTCAGGGAGGTTGTGTGTTAATTTATTTATGGAGTGATGTGTGTTGGTTCACAGTAAACACTGAGATTAGTGTTTAAATAGAGTGACAAACCCAAAAAGTGACAAATATCTGTTGCCAGAGTCAGTAAATCGCCCCCCGTCCTCTCGCTTCCTACCTCCCTCTCTCTCTCTCTCTCTCTCTCTCTCTCTCTCTCTCTCTCTCTCTCTCTCTCTCTCTCTCTCGGGTTTTCCTCCCAACAGTGCCGGGCTGTACTGCATGCAGGGCACCACAGCGGGTTGATTTGGCACTGCTGAGCTGTTTCAGCAATGTTTTCTACTGCATCTTTAGTGCTTCCTGGCTTGTTTGTAAAAAAAATAAATATTTATCTGTTATTCCATTTTACTTCCAAGAAGAGTCACAGCATGTTCTTTCCGTAGGCGTATACCTTATACATTAAAAATGCTCGCAAGCCTGGCAAGTAGATCAGACACATGGATTAGCAGTCACACAAACATTTTAATGATATATAATATATAATTTATATGGGTGGGAATCCCAAAAGGCCCCCCGATACAATATTATCACGATACTTAAAGGTCCAGTGTGTAGGATCTGGTGAGGTGAGGTGAGGAGATTGCAACCAACTGAAGCCTCTCCCGTGTGCCGAGCGTGTTGGAGAGTTACGGTGGCCGACGCAAAAACGTGAATAGCCCTCTCTAGAGCCTTTTGGACCAGAGCCAGTGCGTAGAGTGTGTGTGTGTGTGTGTGTACGTGTGAAGTGAGTAGTGAAGCAAGAGAGAGAGAGAGAGAGAGAGAGCAGCTGCGACGGGAGCGAGTAACGTTGTCAACTCCGGCCCAAGCAGGAAAAGTTAACAGAGTTTGGTTTGTCCGTTCTGGGCTACTGTAGAAACATGGTGGAGCAACATGGCGTGGACTCTGTGGCGAGGACCCGCTCCCTATGTAGATATAAACGGCTCATTCTAAAGGTAACGAAAACACGACGATTATTATTATCAGGTGATTATACACTAAAGAAAACATACTTATTAATATTATATTCCATTTCTGCCAATAGATCCCCCTAATTGTTACACACTGTTCCTTTAACTGATGATTTAGACAGTCTTATTGCAATTTTAAACATTATACAATATGCTGAGTATTGCGATAAGATATATGGCAATTTGTTACCTCTTTTCAACTGCAAATTATGCAGTTTGTCAACATCTGTGAATATCAGATTTTTCATATCTTGAGGTCAGAGGTCAAAAATGCCTTTGAAAATGCCCATGCCTGTTTTTTCTCGCCAAAATTTAGCGTAGCTGTGCAGCGTTATTCAGCATTCTTGCCGACAAGCTAACATGACATGGTTGGTATCAATGAATTCCTTACGTTTTCTACTTTCATATGATACCAGTATCTTCACTCTAGCTTTAACACTGAGGCCTCTACAGCCTCTGAAAGACAAAATAACGGCCGGGTGTTAAGAGGTTAATAGCTTATATAATAAAAGATCAATACTTGACATCCATGTATTGATACAGTATTGCCACGCAAAATGTATTGATTTTTTTCCCCCACCCCTAATAATTTATAATTTGCATTAAGTTGTTTCCCAGAATTTGTTTCTCCAAGCACAGAATAGTGACATTATGTATTTACAATAAGAATAAAGAAATGAAATCTACAAAGCTATATATTTAAAGCGGAGGTTGATTTATACCAGCTAACAACAGACCGAACTGTGAAACATGTCCTAACCTCAGCCATAAAATCTTGGCAGCGTCTGACTTTGCACTGGTCATTGCACTAAATTATGCTGTAATTATTCAGGTAAAAAATGGCTGCTGACACCACACACACCCATCGGTCCTCCAGAAGGAGCTGAGGAGGGAGTGTGTTTTGTCATGATAGATGAGCTGGATCCCTCCCGGTGTGCTGTGAGGAGATGACATTCCCAGGCAGCGCTGGCCTTCCTTCTTCTGGATGATGAGACTCTTGTAGGGAGGAGTCTGCAGGCTTCATTTACCGAAGCAGCGGGGAATAATATAGTGCCAGCGTTTGGATGTGTCAGGTCCCATATCTCTGGCTGTTCTATTAGAAATAGACCCCAGTGTGGGACAATTAACCCCTGGCCTCAGCAGCAGATCTGTGCAGTAACAGCCCAGCACGGGGCAATAAATCAAACCCAGAGGGAGAAACACACACTCCCTCCCCTGCTGGTCGGCTGCTGCTACTATCACCCAATGGGCCGAGCTTACACCATGGTAGATGTGCTCCGGTGTTATCGTATAATCACTGGAGGTGCAAGCATGATGTAATAGGTTGGCTGTAGGCAAGGGCACCCTGAGTGTGTTTGTGCTGCGGTAAATACACCATCTGGAGAGAAAAGTCCAACACCTTGGACCAACTGTAACCCTTTAAACCAGCAGTCTTTGGCATCTCATGCTGCTCTCACATCACGGCAAGCTTAAAGGTTTTATTCACCTTAATGACATTCAAGAGGTTTGCTGGTTGTCACAAAGAGCACACAGTAAGATCGTCTTCAGCTCTTCATTCAACCAGCACAATGTCTCACTGTTTCTTTCTTTTGCCATTTCTTCCCGTAGCAAATTCACTCATCAAATAACGCCATATATGTCCATAACTACCAATTGTTTTATTGATTAGTCGCACCGCTAATGAAGTCAGGCTAAAGTGAAAAATAGGGTTTGGACAATAATTCAATATGATAATTTATCGTCTTTCAATGGAATCATATCGTAATGAAATCATATATTGAGATATCGTGATACAGATTTACTAAATTGATAGTAGAAGCACATACTTTCCTCAAATTTCCCATAAAAATCTGATCATTTTGCAGTAAAGTTCTTAATTAAATGAGAAAAATACTTATTTATCAAGTATTTAATTCATACAGAAGTATACAAACATAGGCTTTAACATGTGGTTATTTCATATCTATGTATTGAATTACCCAAAAAAACATGCTATATCGTGATCGTTATTGAGATATGAAATGACCCATATAGGGATAGAAGATTTTGGCCATATCGCCAAGTCCTGAATACGACGCATTTTCTGTAGTCTGACTGTTTAGTGGTGCGAAAACTAATATGAAGCAACAGCAGGAAATGTTCAGTTTGCATCAGCAGTAACTTATAGGTAGAATGAGTAGGATTTGTTGGTTGAGATTTGTAAATAGAATCGAACGCCCCTGACCACAGGCGTGAAAGCCAACCCCAGATTCACCCTCATTTTGAAATGAGCTTTGTCCGCTTGGTGTTACACCGCTGCGATCGCCATTTTTGTGGCTTCCTCTTGGATGTGTGCTCACGATCTGGCACCTGGTCACAACGTCTTTATAGAGGTTGACGCCCAGAAACGTCCCAAATACAGCAAAATAAAAAAAATACAGGCAGAGGGCGGGGTCACACACTTCTAGTGGGTCATATGTGGTGATTGAGAGGGATTGTTTTTGTATCAGTCTATACATTGTTGTGTTTTTTTAAGAAAATCCTACTCATTCTGCCCCTTTAACTCCGCTCCAATACAGCCGTAGGAAAGTGATAAAATAAGCAGAAATGTAGAAGGGAAACGAAACTCCAAACCACAGACATTTAGTTACTAGCTTCAAAAGTAGTGGGAGCTTTCTCTCTGTAGTCTTCATAGCCACACTGAGCCAATAACAGGACACAGCTTGGTTTAAGGGAGGAAACTGTCAGTGTTTGGTCTCCGTGCACTGTGGTACCAAGCAGGAGCACAATGGTGCAGGTCAGCGTCGTTATCCCCCTGCAGTTGAAAATGCATGTATGCGTGGCTTGACGCAGCGCAGTGGAATTAAAGCAATCTATCGTCCCTGAAAGGAGAGCTGGGTTTAACCTTGATGCTTTTTGATTATCAACTGAAGTGTGTTTGTAGCAGCGAGTAAAGAGAACTATCAAATACCAAAAGTTGGCATTGAATGCGTGGTCTTTTTACTAATTCTTGAATGAGATATTTTCTCTTTCTAACTCAGGAATCAGGATTTAAGGACAGCTTTAAACACTGATGAATTGAGAACTAATATTTTACTGAATTTTTTGGTGCCAAAACCCAGATTTTGGCATCGCAAACTTTCAAATGGCACCCAGATCTATCATAGTCTTTCATGTGTCCTCCATTTTATTTGGCCTGTAACATACCAAACCAGTCCAACAGTGGCAATAACCTGTTAATGACGGGAAGCTGCGGCTGTCTTATACATCGGTAGTAAAAAAGAGAATTATGAATCCTCATACAGTGAGGCTGGCGTTTTTTTTGTCTGCAGCCTGTCATATTGAGACCATTTGTTTAATGGCAGATTAGAGGAAAGAATGAGCAGCAATAAAGCCGGAGACCACGCGGGTCACCTTCAGGAGCTGCTCATGGTTATGCCTATCATTAGCATGTCGTGTCTCGTGCTGTCCTGCTCCAATTATTACTGACACAGGCTCTGGTCTTATGACTGGGCTGTTCAAACTGCCCACTGTTAGACTGTAATTCTCACACCGATGGACTAATGTGAAATATGGCAACAGATGCAGAACTGAAGCACATTATTCAGGACCCAAGGGCCATTAAAGCCATAGCTATTAAATATAATTTGAAAAAATTAGCTTTTTGGCGCGTGGAATAGCAGGTTGTGAGGTATTATGATAATCACTACATTCCCCAGGGTGCCCACTTTCCCCGAATGCTATTACTATTTGTTCGCCTTTGTGAATGGGCTTTGGGATATGTAGTCTTGTTTGTGGATGCTTTATAGGAGGGGTAATTCTGCTCAGATGCGGGGGCAATTATTGCTTTTTTTTGCCAGCGTTTGTGTTCCTTTGTGCGAGTCTGAAGTAATTACAGCTCATTGCTTGATTTGTTGTTGATCTGAGAGCATATTTGTGCACATGTGAGCACATTTCATTTAATACAATTTAAACCCGTGTGTATGACATGGGATAGCGGACTCGCATTCTGGCTGATATTGACAATTCAAACTCATGCTTTACATTCATATTATAGCATCTTCACAATTGCAAAGAGTGGAATATTTGTCTTAGACTGCTACAAGTTGCCTTCAGTAACTACTATGTTAATCTATAACACTATATTTATTATAATAACCCTTGTGCAGCCTTTTATACCACAGCTGAGCAGCATCCGATCTGTGTAAAACCCTGGTGGCAGCAGCGCTGCAAAGCCCGGTCGGGTCCGTTGTGTTGACATGTTCGCATCAATGGTAAACACGGGTCATTGCTTTGGTCTGAAAGGGCAGGGAGGCGGTCAGTGTGGCCGCAGGGCACATTTCATTGTCAGTGGATCAAGTGTACATTTATAGTGCAGAATGAAGACATCTTGGTGGTATGACTTTTCTCCCAGTTTCCAAGAGAGGAGGAGGTTCAGAGGAAGTCAGAAAATGAAGCACCAAGCCTGTGCTACAATATTTAAGAAATGTTGGTTGCGGCGAGAATTGTGATCATCGATTAATTTTATAATTTTTGAGCATAAATTATGTGTTTCTAGCCTCTCAAATGGAAATACTGAAAAGTGGAGTGAAAATAGAAAATGATTGTTAGTTGCAGCCCGAGTCTTTTATGTCCTTAATGTGTCTCAGTCATCTGCGAGGTAAATCTACCTCTTTAAAACTGAAAACACAAAAATGTTTCTTTCATTGATGGCTATTGTTTTAATTTTCCTCTTTTTTTGTTTTCCTAGCAGCTGGCTGCACGTTCGAGGAGGATTCAGACCCCAATCTGTGTGACTTCACCCAGGGGGAGGAGGACGATTTCGATTGGCTGCTGTTTCGGACGTACAGTTCGCCTTACGCCAGCTCTGACCTCCTGCGAGGTGAGTGGTCCTTTCTCTTCTGTTTTCTTTAGGCTGCAGCCATTTTGTGT
Source organism: Sebastes umbrosus (assembly GCF_015220745.1). Classification (NCBI taxonomy): domain Eukaryota; kingdom Metazoa; phylum Chordata; class Actinopteri; order Perciformes; family Sebastidae; genus Sebastes; species Sebastes umbrosus. The sequence continues at coordinate 20,369,573 of NC_051279.1, forward strand.
AGTTAGATCCGATGTCTGTGGGCATGCAGATTAGACGGAGCTGACCAGAAGCTTGGCTTGTTATAAATCTGAAACTCAGAGTGTACGAGTTCATGGGGTACAAGAAGACCAGAGGCTGTTTTTTGAGACATGCCAGCAGTTGGTGTGCGCTTTGGTTTCTTTTTAAATTGTCTTAGAAATAAGTGGACTTTTGTTTGTGCGGCCGACATATCAGAAAAAAAAGTACGACTGTATGCAAATCAGATGACCAGCGACTATTATGCACCAGCTTTAATGAAGCACTCCCCCCAGTTTTGTCTGCTTCCCGCTAACCCCAAGGATAATTTTATGTTAACCAGCCTCACAGGACTAATGGAAACCAGCATTTTCCTGCCATCATGCTCTCTACTGGTGGTTGCCAGAGGGAGATAGCATGCATAGTTTATAAGGCGCTCCTCCATCTCTGCATTAACAAATACCTACAGGGATCTGACAAAGAGAAGAGTGCTGTTTCAGCTCCTCAGCAGAATATCAGTGGCAGCAGTGGGCTGCTCTCTGCTGAAAATACTTCTACTATGGAAACTTGCAATATGATTAAGGAACCGGCCTCCCTCCGGTGTAAAACCGATCAATCAATCTGTGATATGGTAATGAGAATTCGACCAGTCCATGACAAAAAACATGCATTTAAAAGGGAGGGAAAGAACTTGCATGTTCAGTGGCGGCAGTCATTTTTACAAGCTTTTGAAGAAATGACTGACACTTAATGTGGCAGATATAAAGATAGATAAGCTTAGAGGTACAGATGTAAGGATGACAAGATAGGACACAATCAGATACTGTAGATCATTTAAAAAGAAATAATTGTAGGCCTCAGGGAATGCTTTCCTTTTGGAAAATATCGACTCGAGTAGCCTTTTGTAAAAGTTCAAAAACTTTCCCGCAGGGATAAATGGTGTTATTTTTAAAAGCCACATAGTTGTGATTTTGGTTTGTAGGACAAAAAGAATCTGTCATGTCCATTGGGGTCTATCAAAATAGAATTCAGAAATCCCAAATTTAATCCTAGACTGTTAAACCGCACCCCATTCACCTCCGCATCATCATTCGAGTGAGGATCTGCCCGTAGCCACCAGCCAATTCAAGGCAGGCGATGAGATAATTAATGCTTTTCCCTTTGGGTTTAATTAAAACTTACTGCCATGGCATTTCCAGTGACTGGGGGCCTTCAGTGGAACAGACCAGCACAGGTGGAACGAGGCAGGTACTGTAATCTGCGAGAGAGGCGAGAGAGGCGAGAGAGGCGAGAGAGGCTCCGGGCATCATCTCTCGATCGATCAGTTCTTAGAACCGGGAGACAAATTCGGTTTAATTTATTATCTGCTCATCCTTCAGCCCCACACTGGAAGCAGTGTGTTACTCATGTTCTTCATGTGATCGGTGTCATTGTACAGTGACGGCGGCGTTCCTTCGTCAGGTACACCTTGACATTTTAACTGTGTTATTTGAGGTGGATAATCTTACTGCAGATGCTGGTATAGGAAATGTCCCCCCCCCCCACTCCCCGCCCATCTTTTCCCCCTCTCTCTGCTTAATCCGCCCTGACCATGTATCACATTGGGCAGCCAAGGTGGGGGGATAACACGAGTTTTATGAGATAAGGCTATTTACATTGGACCAGTATTAACTTTGTGGGGCTGAGAAACTGGTGTCGAGGGAAGATTAGTAAACACAGCTGAGATAGCTGCGGCTTGTGGCTCCCAGGAGAAATTAGAGACTACCGTTCCCATGAAAGAGAAAATCGTCTTGGGGGTGAAAAAAGCGAGATAGAAAGCGGTGAGGTCTTAATAAGAATGGCCCATTTTTTATCACATTCTCCTTTTATTTTGAATTACATCGTAGATGTCGGTTCGCTATTGATAATCTTAAATTCTTTCGTAGTTTTATATGAACAAGTCAGCCGTGCAAGATGATGACCTTGTAAAGAAGAATGTGTCTGCATGTCAGGTGTGCCTCGTTCTGAAAGGCAGATTCATTAGCTTGAAAAGTTATGGGTCCGCTGCAATATCCATTATAGTGTAGCAGCGTGGCCTTAAGGGAAAAATCCATTAAATACTTGAGCAAGCTTAAAAAGTAGCAAATGGCAATGTATCATGCCGTCTTTGTTCACCTTGTTCGGTGCTGTAGGTTTTCTTATTCTTCCGAACAGGTCAACAGATTAAACATGTGAGATGTCCAGATATTTCCAGCGTAACTACAGCCATGATTAATAGCAGAACTTTTTCCACGTCTGAAACATAAATAGTAAACATCAGTTTCCCACCGGAAGCAAATACGCATCTATAAAGACTCAACACTTAGCGTGGAGAAATGCAGTAAAGAAGAGGCAGAGATAACAACAGTGACGGCAGCTTCGTTAGTAAAAATCAGGAACTTAAAGCTGATTTTGGGCATTGCTGTTTGTGTTTTCACTGTATCTGAAGATTAGGTAAATTAGTTTGATTTAAAGAAGTACAGCATTGTTTTTCCACCCACAAAGAAATAACAACAAAGAGTTGCCTTTCTCTTTATCTACTGTTGTTGAGACAAATGTTTAAATGGATGCAAAGGAGACATGCAGAGGTGGAAAAGAAGATTGAGCGCTCCAGAGCGCGTGTCTACAAAGTACAGTAGTGACAATCTGCTGAGTAATTGGAAAGTTCAACCCGTAGCCTTTTTCAGGATCACTATGGCTGAGGAGCACATATTTGAACCTGGTTCCTGCGGTAGAGAGAGGCTATTAGAAGCACATCAAAACACCACCTGAAGTGTAGATAGTTGACCAAAGTGGCGGCACTGAAAAAGTAAAATATCATTCAACATCAATTCATCAACTCTGTGAACATCACAACCTAATATGAGGGCGGATTTTTCCTTTAAGAGACTACCTTACTGATTTAGCTTTGTACTTCTATAACACTACTGGAAAAAAAGTCTGAAAAATGATGCAGCAGGAAAAGAGCTATTGTCTGTTTAATTCTATGATTCTTCCTTGCCCAAACCCGGCGCTTACTTTACCCACAATGCAACAAGACTGCCGACAGATTGAGGTGTGTTATGCTATGTTATAGGACTTTTCCATTGGCACTTTTGGCCGCCCTGAGTCAAACCATGCCGCGCTGATTTGTGCTTCTATTACCAGTTTTTTGCGCTTCGAGTTCAGCGCCCGAGATGGACCATCTCCAACCGCAATCCGCCTCCAAGTGGGTTTCGGATCTCGCTGACCACGGCCAATCCGTGACGACACCCCTTCCCTTCTCCCCCTCAAACAAGCGTGTGCTGCGAGCAAGACTCAACTCCGTGTAAGACACGAGAGAGACGTTTTTTTAAAAGTCTCTGTTGTTCAGCTCTCAGTACGTTTGTAGCTTCTAACTGAATCTCTGTGATTTGAGGTTTGGTTTCTCTCCTGCGTCCATTTATACTTTCAGATATCTGCTTTATTTTACATTTTCAGTTGTATATGATCTTGTTAGGTTGCTGCTGATGAAAACCCAACATTTCCTGATTTTGCTGCTTCATAATAAAAGCTTTTAAATAACAAAGTAACGTGTAAGAATAGCTGCTTTGTTAGCAGCTATTCTTCAATAATAACAACTCTACTAACCCTGCAGGGAGGAAGAGTACAAGCAGCAAAAAATAGCGGGGGACTTTTGTTGTGAAGAATATAGGAAATGGAATGTGTTTTTCCATCGTTTTACAGTCGCTTTGGGGGCCACTAGTCACAACGATGGTTACACACACGCAGGCGGGTATCCCTGTTGTAATGGAGATGCAAATCCCTGCGTTACTGGGCTGACGCGCCGAGTCAAACCAAGCCTGCACGTGTACGGAAAAGGGACTCGCGGCTAATGTTGCCACAAACCGCTAGCCTCAAGCAGAGAAGAGGATCGGGCTACAGAGGTGTAGTAAGCTCACTTCCTTCTAACTCCCCAGATTTTTCTCATTTTCAGACTTGTAGTCTTCAGCCGCAGCCGACGCTGACTCAAGTGACACAACTTGAGGCATTTTTTATCAGACTCCACACAGCTCCCTCCGGAGCCACAAAAGGCTTTACACATTTGTTTTCACATATACAGTACTACTCCCCGAGACCTGTAAACAGACTTTGATATGTAAAATCTGTGGAGTTCCCCTTTAAGTTCAGTGATTGGTATACAGTATGTGAGAGCTGCTGAAAGGCTCCCTATTCAACCCGCTGTGCAAGGTGTGCGTTCTTGTCGAAGTGCCACTGAGCACACAAACATTCGCTCAGTAGTCCACCTCAGCAGCGATACAAACAGTGTCTCTTGGATGTGCAGAAATTGGGGCTTTAGTTTCCAGCTGAGTCATACAGAAATTCTCTGACAGTACTGAAATAGATGAAATATGTTTTTTTCTCTCAGCATGTGTTGCATGCTAATCTTGCAAATCCCCCTCACTCCCTATCTTTTTTTTTTTTTTGTAAATGTCTTCTGTGCTGTCCAGCTTCACACATACAGTGAAGGTAACTTTTAAAAAATGGATCGTGCTGCAGGCTCGGATCCAGCTCCATCTGCGTGTTTGTCCATCACATTGCAGCAAGCTACAAAGTCAATTGATTGGTTGTTTTATTAGCTACTAGCACAATAGATCCTTACATAAATACCCCATGGGACCTCAGGTCTAAGGAAGGTTAAGACTTCAATGAAGGATGGCTTTAAGCATTGTCCTGGGTTCAGGGCCTGGTTAATTGGCCCATACTGTAGCAGCAGGCTCAATGTAATGACCTTAACGGAGCTAATTCATACAGTAAAACACACAGACCTCCATCTGTATCTGCGGCATCCTCCTCTAGTCGGCTATGGAGGGCAATGTCATATCTTCTGGCCTTCACTATCTGTCACCTCTCGCCCCTGCCTGGCCCCGGGCGCACACGCCGCAGACCAACTGCACACGAGTGCGTGTGTGTGTCATTGACAGCGACCCGAGATTCATCTGCGTCGGTGAAAGGATGAGGCAGAGCGAGGAGACAGATACATCTGCTGTAGGAGAGGCGCTGTTATCAGAGCTGACCAGCCATCCTCCACTGGTTTAATACTCTATTACACTGCCTTCCTCCTCCACCTCTCCCCTCTGGCAGCCTGCATTCACCATATATATGCGGTGTATATATATCATCTCATTTAAAAGGTCTCCATTTACTGTAGACTCCAAATTCAGTTAGTTTTGCTGTTATAACTCTGTGCATTTTTAGACAGATAGTATGCTTTACAGCTTGTAGATTTGCAGCTTTATTTGTAGAGAAAAATGGTTGCTCCAGGTTTCCTGTAGATTTTTTATTTTATTTGAGGAGAAGGCAGGTGCTGTTTAGTCTATTTGCATTGTATTAAGCAACATAAATGCATTACATTGCGATGCTAATGTATTAAAGATATATCCATCCGTCAGATTTTATCTAGTTGCCATTTTGCGGACCAATATTGCAATCATCGACAACTACCGAGCTAGACATGACATGAGGCGTTCACTGACACCATTTATGTAAAAAAAACAGACTCGTCGGTCTTTTATAAACACCAAAAAGACACCAAATGATAGTTTCTTTTTCCACAAAATACTCTTGTAGAGTCCACAGAATGCAGAAACATATTAACCAGGAAAAAGACAGAATTAAATCTGTGGTAGGCAACTTTGAAGAAACCAGCAGAGTAAGCTAGATTTTGAAAGTATCCAACTGAAAAAGTCTCAGCCCCAACACCTGCGGTGCGTTGCCTTAAAGGAACGTCTAACGTTATCATTATGAATATACAAACAAACAATAAACAACGGATATGACTATTGTACGTAATTACAGCTGTAAAGCTGGTATGTTAGTATTGGGACGGCGACAGATAGGTCACTGAATTCTTTATTTTTTTTATCAGAGCATTTGATTTATTGGAAGGCTGCCATTATGTAAGCACCGCCGCATCGTAACTACTTCACAGACACAGAGCGGAGAGAGCACCTCAACTCAACAACGCTACCTCATGACAAGTAACCGCGGCAGTGCTACTTTTGGCTGAGTTTTCTCTTCCATTCTCCGGTAAACTTGCGGCGGCGTTGCGCTTTGAGTTCAGGCTGGTGCACGCCAAGGGTAGATCACGAGCAGGGAGGCATCTGATTGGTTCTTTCCAAGCGGGCCGCGAGGCAGTGATTGGTAGAAGTTTTTACAGGATTACAGCAGCTACAGATGACGGCTCTTTTCCGGTCCTTTTTCAGAGCTCATAAGTAATGGATCCATTTCAACCAATATAACAAATAGTGTATACTGGAGAACATCATCAACCCTGCCTTTAACTGGCAACAGATTAGATTAAGATTTCACTTGCGACAGCTTTTTAAGACACCGTTAATTATGTAAATTGTGTAAATATATAACTCAAAAATTGCACTCTTTCAAATTGCAATTTCGATACCTCATGACGGTGTCACAGCATGTCAAAGAACAAAAACCTGTTTTTCAGAAAGTCCTCACATGCTTGGAAAAAAATAACCATTTCTCTCTAAAGTGATGAAGTATATTTCTGTTCATGTTTTGAAAAAAAAAAAAAAAATGACCTGAAAGGGGAGAGCAGATATATGGAGCTTGAAGACATGGTTGAGTAAATCTTAATTAAAAAAAGTCATATGTATCAGCTTTACAGGAAAAGCTCGGCTTCAAGGCTAAAACTGTGCGATGATGAATGAAATTAGGGATGAGATAAAGTGGTGTGTTGTGTACTTGCAGGGATGGTGTTGCATCTTTTGTTCGTGACGAGCGGAAGAACCTTTTAACATCATGTTGCTAGAGAGCTAAATTTATCATTTGACTTGGGTTACAGAGGACAATTGTTCCCTCGAAGAGAGTTGAGTCCGGTTATGTGCTGTTGAAGAGTCTGCAGGGTTTTATTCCAGCCAGACGTTCCACCAGCTGATTCCACTAATTAACACACCTTCGGTCAGAGAGGGAGGAACTAATTAGTGCGACCGGCAGCTGTAGTATTCGGTGGGAATGAAAACCTGCGGAGTCTTCTGGCGTGGCTCAGGACCGGACACCCGTGGCTCACAGGGATAATTGCTCACGACTCATTACCTCGAGGCAACGAAGATCATATTTATTGATCACTGATGCATTATATAAGTGTCTGAAAGCTTCTTTTAAACCATCTGAGAAATGCCCGCCACTACACAGAAGCTTTTAAAATATAACAAATTAATTAAATTGTTATTCAGGGAAGCGAACACCGGCTCCCTTTATGCCTTCTCAACAAGGTAGAAAGGAATCATTAATGTGAATGATAGAGACACATTTGGGAACGGCTTCCAGAGCAGACATTGTGCCAGTCGCTGAAGCCTGCAGTCTAACCGGTGCCTACTCCACAACCAGTTCTTTTGTTCTCCGTGTTTTGCTCACCCACACTCAGACACCAGGTGATAGGTAGGAATGGTAATGCAGCCCCCTTTTGGCTGTAGTTCCCGTCTAATTAGTGTCGCTTTAGAGGGACAGCTAGAGGGCTTTTATGTGCAAGGTTGCGGGTTTAACAACATAATTGAGGCTCGGCAAGCACACTCGGGATTGTAGCCAAATAGACTTTCTAGGCGAGTCACCTTAACTCAGGTGAGATGAAGTGGCCGGTCACTTGAAGCATAATGGTTCAGCTCATGAAAAAGGCCACGCGGTTGACAACCGCAATTACGCTGGAGCGTCTTTGCTGCATGAATTGGGGAAATTTTGGATTTTGTTCGCACATAATTGGCCCTATTTGACAGACTGGAGTAGCGGGAGATGTATTGTTTGTCTTGCTCTTTAAACAATTTCACCACCGTTTGTAGAGGAATGAATAGCAAAGCCAGTTGAACAGGAGGGTTATAACATCAACAAGTGAGTAGTGTAGCTGTTGTTTGCCACTCCGATATAAGTGATTTTTTTTAAACATTTTTCATTAATTTGAACAATTACATTCTTGGAAAATTCACAGTCCTTTGTTATTAAATATTTGTGAAAACCTTTGGATAAAATCTAATAAGAGTCCACAGCCATGGTAGTGGCTCTGTGAGGCTGTACTTAGCACTGTGGTGCTTTGAGGTAAATCCTAATGTCAGCATGCTAACATGCTCCAAATGGAAATGCTAACATGCTGATGTTTAGCAGATATATTTTTTTACCATCTTTGTATTTGCATATTAGCTAATATGAACTAAATACCTCCAATTTACAGTTCTCATCTTTCTATCAACCAGTAGAAGTATGCGTATAGTATATATCTTTGGTATTTATGCTTTACATTTTGGGGATGGTTCTCCAAGTAAAAACAATACAGGATCTATTAGGAAAGCAATTTTCATTATTCTTTCAATCTCCTTTTTTATATCTTGCCAAAATCCCTGCACTACTGGACAGTCTCAGAAGATATGTAATTGATCTCCAGTCATCCCACGTTTTCCCCAACATGAAGCTTACCAAATGAAATTTAATGGAAATGCATCCAACAGTTGTAAGACTTGTGGTGGGCGCCATGGCAGCGAAAAATCAGAGAATCACCAAAATTATTAGGATTCATCCTCTGGGAACCATGAATGTCGGTCCAAAATTTCATGGCAATTCATCCAGTAATTGTCAAAACTGAAATTACAAAAATGTCAACCTCATGGTGGCGCTATAGAGGAAATGACTGGGAATCCCCATTTCAGTAAGCTTTATCCTCTGGGGACTATGAATGGCTGTACCAAATTTTGGGCCAATCCATTCAATAGTAGTTGAGATATTTCATTCTGGATCAAAGTGGTGGAACCGTGGACTGACAGACCGACATTGCCATGTATGGAGCCATGCTGCTTGTGTTTTCACTTTTTCTTCCTCCTCTGGGAAAGTTAAGGTTTCAACCAACAACAGAGATATGCTAGTGTAAGACTCATACAGTTAATTACATTTTAATTTAGATTAGTTATCATATTCAATGTCCAAACAAATAAATGAATAAAGATACACACAAACAAAAGTTTGTGCATATAATGAAACACAAAATTCATTTAGATGCGCACAGAAGATCCAATCACAATTTCAGGGTTTGTTCATTTTTAAACTGTCACCAAAACAGACTATAAATGATAAATAGTTCTAATAGATTCTAATATGTATACAGCTAATATTGATTTGCGAAGTTAGTGTAATCTCAGAGCTCAGAGATTTGGTCACGGGGATGCTTGCAAAACTGTCCCGAATTTCATCTCCCTTAATCCAACTAAGGCTCTCTGTTACTTTCTTAGTAAGCAAAAGATTAACAGCATTAAAGCATCTTTGTGAATCAAATGTGAACACTTGAATTAACTTTAAAGACATTTCTATTCCTGCCTGCTGGCTTTGGACGTGTTCTTTAAATATTTGAAGTTTTCTTTCTTCTTTTGATATCCTCCTTCTTTCTGTTAATCACACATTCCCTCTTTGGTGATCCTGAGATTGGAATACGCTTTGTATGTGTGCCCGGTGTGTATAGTTTAAGGATGTGTTTTTGGACATTTCCCAACCTCTGTGCACTCCTCTACTCCTCCGTGGCCACACTTTGCCTCAGCTCTCTCTGAATGTTCACAGATCACAGACTTTGTGGGCCTCGCCAAGTTGTTTGAAACCGGCACAGATAGAGTCCATGTATTTCTTAAAATGCTGTTTGCATACAGGCCTATGTTTAGCTTTCTCAATACACATGAATTAGAAATGGAGGAGAAGAAGTTCTGCGTTCATATATCACAACAACTCATTCATGACCCATTCTGGGCTGCATGAGTTGTGATAGAGAGAAAAGCGTCTCTGATCTTTTGTGAGTACTTGAACACAGGCAGATGTCAGAACAAGATGTATGGAGATTTGTTACTTTGATAAAGATTCATTAATTTAAAAGATATTCACATTCTTGACAGCTCTTGTGGCTCGTCTTCGCTCAAAGCAGAATAGTTAAGGATGGCAGCCCCGAACTTCACTTATTTTAATACTGTCAACCCTCTTTTTGCAATTAATCATGATGTACAATGATTGATTACCACTTAATCTTTTCCCCCAAACACCAGCAATCCTTGACCATGTAGTATCTAATTTCTGTTATATGCTTGGTGCATTTAATGCCTAGGAAATAAACTACCCTGGTAGGTAGTTTGTGAGTTACTTCATAATCATCAGTGGCTACAAGGTATCACTGCTGGTTTTGGTCCAAGGACATAATTAATATAGAATCAAACAGTGCAATCATAATACTGACAATGTATTGTTGTTGGGTCATTGCAAGGTGTTGCACTGTACAGCACTTTTGAATTGATTTTGTATGGGATTGTGCCCCATAAATGACTGTAAACATAAAACCGATACCTTTTGTATGTAGCTCTGCAAGTAAATAAAGGCTTAATAAAGAAAAAATACCAAATTTCCCAATTTAAGCTTCACACATAGCAGAATAAAGAGCTGCCAGAGCTTAGTGCACTCCTAGGAGCTATGTTCCTATTGAACGGTTCTGCAGGTCAACAATGCTAATGCAGGATGTAGTGTGCCATTTATGTAGCGTGATGAGAGATTACTGAAGTGATGGTGGATGGGCATGTCACATGTTCGAGTCTTATGTCAGGGACTGGGATTACAGATCAAAAATAATGTTGACTTGTTTAAATACTTTGCCATACTGACAACGAATGTAGTTTCAGTTGCAAAACTAAAAAGCATTTTCATGGACTTGATTGCAGAATTTCCCATTGTCAACATTATTTTTTAGCAGGTTGATTTTGAGAGATAATAAACTGGTTTGCTTCAGGACCGGTTTAGTTCACATCCCCAACTTTTGACAATGATGACATGGTGGCATCATCAAAATGGAAACACCCCTATGGTGCAGAAAGAAAACAGAAAAAGGCATTATAATAATAGTCAATGTAAGGGAGAGCAGAGCATATCAGCTGCAAGAAGGTAAGAGAGTACCTATATGTAGAGGCTTTATCAGCAGATACAGATACAGTGTGCCTACACAGAATATTCTACTTAGAGCAAAGTGCGGCAGTTCTTTAATGAAAAAAGTTCAAAACTTGAGTCATCCCGGTTTATTAAAATTCTAGACAGAAACAGGCCCTTATAGCACTAAACTCATTTTGCTATTTTGCTGACTTGCTATTTGAATGGCATTATTCCTCAGCGCTTTGTTTTATTTTCATTGTTAGGTTGACTGCTTTTCTAAGGGGAAATAAAATGTTGTAGTGTTCTCCCGTGGGAGTGTGAGGTAACCACCGTCTGCTTATAAATGCAGTGCCCCGTGTCCCTCTGGGACCCTGATTCATACTTCAGAGGTCCCACTGGGAAAACTGGTTGTGCCTTGCAGCATTCACGAAGTGGCCTCAGCTGTGCAACAGCTCTGTCAAAGCATCTACATAACCATGCAGCATCCCTCTTTAAATTTTCACAACCATAAAGCATTTGATAACACTTCTGTCTGACTTGTAAAAATATTTATTAGCTTTGTTTTAAAACATATCATTGAATCTATCTGTTTCCATATTTATATCAGCTGTCACTGTGGCTGAGTAAGAGATGGATGTATCATTTAGGACTGAAACATCAGCATATGCTTTAAGCATCCTCACCATAATTTGGTGCTAAATAACGGCAAAGATAAAACATCCCTGTAAAATAGCATGAGCTGAATTTGCATGCAGTCATTGATCGTCTGCTGTGAGACTTAATGATTTCAGTGTATTTTCCTCCTCAGACATAGTGGGTGGCAATCCAGTTGCCAGGAGGGGTTCTGAGTGTAGGCTATTTCATCTCCATGTGCTGGAATAACATTGATTTGAGACGTAGGATCCTCTTGAGTTGGCATCTGGTTTGGAGACTCATGAAGGTCCTTCAGGGAATAAAAGGTGGGGGACCAAACATTTCATTTCCCCTCCCTCGCGTCCCCTCTTCATCTCTCATCCATTGCTGCCTTTCTCATTCACATACTTCCTCTCAGGTGCAATTTAATTCCGCAGTGTTACCATAATAAGTCTTGTCGTGCACAACACTCTGTCAGTAATTGATATGTAGGCACGGGCTTCTGGGTGGAGCCATTTGCATTAAATTGTGTTAACTGATATGATAATGAATGTGAAAGGCCTGATGCAAGCGGAATGACTAACAGGAGATGGATGGCTATTTGAATTATACACAATAAGTAATATATTATATCAGGTCTCAGGGGGTCCACGGCTCCGTCTGCATTTGTTGCCTGTCTTTTACTGGGATCGGCCCGGCTGCCTGGATATAAATAGTCTGTATCACATCTGGCATCTCCTTCTTTATCTTCCTCGTTATCATCCTCATTCTCCCCACTATTCTTTTTCTTTTCAGTTTATTGGTATTTTAGTTAACAAACAATAGACACTGCATGCAAATTAGGGATGTCACAATACCGGAAATTTAGTGGTTGATACCAATACAGGTGAAATTCCACGATTCTCGATACCAATTCAATACCACGGTAAAAAACAAAAGTAAAACAATAAATCCTATGTACTTTGTTTGCATTCTGTTTTTTGTTAGGAAGTCAGACAGTTCATAATTCCCTCTCTATTCTCTATTTTATATTGCTTTGAAAACATATCCTTCAAACAACTTGTTTCTTGCCAAAATCTGCATTTTACAAGATTACATTTGAACACATCATGATTACATCAGAATTCATTTCTGCTGAATAGAGCATGTACGCATCAACTCCCTGTTAGCTCCATGCAGGATTGTGCCGCTTACCGGCTGCTCACAGCGAACGTTAACTTGCTCTCGTTCTGCCGATTTCAACACAGAGTTGTTGTTCGCAAAGTAGCATTATCAGGGGAAAAAATAGGGTGCGTCCTCTGGCCATATCCATAGTGAGTTCACTGCGTACCAAATAGGGCTGTGTATTGGCAAGAATCTTGCAATAAGATACGCATCATGACACAGGGGTCACGATTCAATATATTGCGATATGCAATCAGAACAGTGGGATCTGCATTCATCACAGTAACATCCAACATCAGAGCACTACTTTGAGCGGGTGCATACACTGAGAGGGACCTTTTAAAAGATGGAGAAGACGCAACACCTTGAACTGTACGAGACCATGCTTGGTACATATAGATGCTGCGTTCACACCCTTCTGTGCCCATCCATCCATTGCTCCTCCATTAAGACAATGCCCACATCCTCCTCCCAAGCGGATTTCAGAAATTCTAGGGGTATATCTAATTGATTAGACATATAGTTATATATATATATGATATTACCGCCCTAGACGAAGGGTCCACAGAAAACAAAGATTCCATCTGGGGTGCCATTAGGTGTACTAGGGAAGGTAGTTGTATTGGATCTAATATAGTTACGGATTTGTAGAAATCGAAAGAAATGGGTTTGAGGCAGATTGAATTTAGTGCGCAGTAATTCAAAAGAGGGAAACGTGCCATTAATACAAAGATCTTTCATTTTTATAATGCCATTACGAGTCCATAATTCAAAGGAGCTATCTAATAGAGAGGGATGGAAATGGTGGGAGCAAGGAGAGAATTCCCATGCCATCCAAAATGCTGTCTTATTTTAGTCCAGATTTTAAGGGACTGTCTTACAACAGGATTGGTGTTATCGAATACTGATGGAATAGGAAGGGAAGAGAATAACAGCGCACCTAGGAGAGGTAGGATGATGCTCAATTTGCAACCAGGCAGGATGATCATTTCATTCAATGGCGTGACCTCGGAAAGAGAGAGCTCGCACATTACAGGCCCAGTATTAATACTGAAAATTAAGCAGTCCCATGTCGCCCATCTGTTTTGGTCTTTGCAAAAGGTCCTTTCTAGTTATAGGAGGTTTGTTATTCCAAATAAAACGGGTGGTTCATCTTTCTAGTTGTCTAAAAAACAATTTATTAATGACAATAGGGATGCATTGAACAAGAAATAAAAATGAGGGAGAATATTCATTTCTACAGCAAAGGGAGGTGGGACCACCGACCAAAATCATTGATGGTGAGTTCAAATAGAGGTTTGAAGTTCAACTTAAAGGAACAGTGTGTAACAATTAGGGGGATCTAATGGCAGAAATGGAATATAATATTAATAAGTCTGTTTTCTTTCGTGTATAATCACCTGAAAATAAGAATCGTTGTGATTTTGTTACCTTAGAATGAGACGTTTATATGTGATATATAAATATCTTATATATTTAAACAGACGTCACTCCACTCAGCCGCCGGGAAACAAGACACGGGAAACCTCTGTTGGTCTTGAGGAGCTCCCACTGTTCATTCACTTGATATTCTCAAAGTTACACTAACTCTGTCTTCTGCTCCACTAGCTCACTTGTTCACTCTCACACATTCGCTGCCGCTCTCTCTCTCTCTTGCTTCACCACTCACTTCCCACGTACACACACTCTCTGGATCTGTTGCTCTCCAAATTACCTACTCTACTCTTACAACTGGCTCTAGATAGGGCCATTCGCATTTTGGCGTCGGCCACCGTAATCCTCCTAAACGCTTGGCACACAGGAGACGTTGCAAACTACAACCTCACTGCTAGATGTAACTAAATCCTACACACTGTTCCTTTAAACAAGTCAAGGCCACACCCAGGTATCTGAAGGACTTTCCAACCAACTTGAATGGAAAATGTGAGTATGATAGATTTTGGACAACATTGTTGATGGGGAACACTTTGCTCTTAGATAAGTTAAGCTTGTACCCAGAAATCCTACCAAACCATCCTCAGCACAGACATGATACTTGGAATTGATTAAGTTGGATTTCTGAAAAATCGGTTGTATTCCAGCCGCTTTTCTTAAAGGTATAATATATAACCGTTGTCAGTTCCTATTTGTAAACACACTGCATTCAAGGTTGGCAGGGTCTCTGCAGAAACAGACACCGCCACACACTTCTAGTGGTGCATAAGTGATGGTTGAGAGGGATTCTTTTTGTATGAGTCAATATATTGTTTTTTAGTTAATTCTTGCATATTATACCTGTAATATCTGATGAGGACAGGGCTAGGAATATGTGGAAATAGGTGGTAGAAGTGAGACTAAATGGAACATACTCTGTTTGGATGGTGATATTTTAACGGAGGTATCTGAAAAGGATCTAAATGTCTGTTATGTGACTGTCTCTCATGTGCCAGTCTGTTTAGTATGCTGTCCATCTCTTTGCTTTTAACCAGACTGCAGACAATTAGCTTCTCAAGCTTCGCCAAACTTTATTATTCTCCATTAACACATATGAAAGGCTTATTGCCTTTCAAATGAGTTATTACTGAATGAAAGGCTTGGATGAAGACGAGACACCACAGTGGACTGAAACAAAGACGAATTAACTGCAGCGAAGTTATGACTTTTTTTTTACATATTTAAATAAATATTTTTGCTCAAAACGTAATCATCCTTAAATGGCTTAAGAGAATGTATGATCATCCTATTATATGTATTCCAATAGTTGATTCAGCAGCCTTTGAAATGAGAGATATTCATTTTGAGGAGTGCCTTGTGTGTTTTTATAGCTTCTGTAGGATTACTTTGTTCTATTCCTCTTTCACACTCCCAGTCATTACTGCTTTTACTGCCTCCATCAAATCTGTTCAGTACCTCCTACCTCTAGAAATATTGACTGCAATTATCAAGCGAGAAGGGCATAAAACAGCGACCGTCTTTTTGCGATCATGATCAAAATGTGGCTGCAGATGTCTGCGCGAGCCACAGCGTGAAGCCTCAAAATTGCTCTGGAAAAAAACACACAAAAAAAACTCTCATTTGTAGCATAACAAAAAACATCAGAGACGCTGGAGAGGTGGCTCCGTCGTGGCATCGTGGTTCCCCGCATTCTCTGTGTTGTTTGTAATCGCAGTGAAGAGCATGTCCCTCCGAGGAACACTCCCAGGTTGTTACGGCTAATGACTGCTGGGGGTTCTCCACTAGGAGCTGTCTGACAGCATTTGCTCAGATATTAATATCGGACGATGGCACGCGCTGCAAATTGGTGCCACACAAACGCAGCGCACGCATGAAAACACTTGGCACGGGCACTCGGATGCACACCATCACGCGTATGCTGACTTATGTTTTTGCGTGTACAGTAATTGATTTATGTGAGGAAAACACGAGGCGGCCGTGCTCGGAGAAATCAGCTGCTTTGTGCCAGTTTATGTGAGTTTTGAGGCAATAATGCCATAAAGTGAAAATCTGGAAGCTCTGCATCAGTTTTATTGTGACAGTACAATTATGAAGTTCCAGCTCCCACTGCTTTGTGGGCTGCTTCCTTGTCACCTTGCTAAGGGCCACGCTCTCTAAAGGGAGCAATAGAGAAAAAGCCATAATCATAACTTCGGCGGAAAACTCATATTCTTTTATACACGCTTTGCTTGTAATGTTTTTCATTGCAGAGAAAACAGCGAATATCCGAAATCCAACTTGTGGGAAACATAACGTTTCAAAGTCTTTCACGTGATTCCTGGAGGGGAGGCGTAGCCGCTCCTCTCATCTTCTGATGTGTTCTCTTTGAGGTGGCAGGGACGGTCTGTGATGCTCAGCTGGATGCCCCTTACACGGCTGCAAAAACGCTCCCACAAACAGCTGCGGGATTTGCACATCGCTTAACCTAATTTATTTGAGGCCTCTTTGGGAGCAGAGGAGTCGGATCACATGCCCCTATTTTTACCCACACACACACACACACACACACACATTTTCCATTTCACAGAGTCTCAGGCTGTCCTCGAACTGCACGTTTGCGCTCGTATCTCTACTCCTCCGCGGCTTATCTCTCACTCATTTGCTCACTTCCTCTTTTTTTCTTCTTCAACATATTCCATCTCCGCCTTGCTCTTTGAGTTTTATTTCACACCCGGCTGTAGCATGATATTGAGAATGAGATGACATGGCAGTTCTGATCCCGAGCTCTTGGTTGGTGCATTATAAATGCCACACAGACGTGCTGCAACAGACCTCGAGTGCCAGACTAAGATCTCGTGTGCAATCCTCCAGAGAGCCAGGCTGTCTGTTGCAGGGCAGGAGGAGCAGCCGAGCACCAGCCAACGCTACCCCACAACCTGTGATCACTGTCGGCATGTATGCCTCTGGGTGTGAGGGCGTCATTTTTTTTTTTTCTAGTAGCTATGTCAGTCTCAAGACACTCCAATGCTACAGTATGCTACAATGTGTAGCTCTTCAGTTGAAGTTCAAGTGTTCTGCAGTCAGTCACTTTACTTTTTCTTTGTTAGAGTTACTGTCTCTCCTCGTAATCCCGTCCTCTGCTACCCCGTGTCAAGAAAAGTTCTTAAAAAAAACACACACCGCCAAACTTGCTGCAGAACACAGCCAGCCAATTAGAGACTAATCTAACGATGCACAACAATTTCCGCAATGCACTGGCCTATCTTTTTTTAATTGAATTAGGAGGGGAGCAAAATAAAGCAGATATTCCCTTCCGCATTTCTCGGAGCTTGATTACAGAAAGCACAGACTGTTAAAAAATTCCAGCGGCGGGGTCAGAGTCGTGCGGTTTCCTGCTACGATTAGAGGACCAGATAACCAAGATTTATTAGCCAAACGCCCCGACAATTAATTAGGAAGCGGGGCTAGACTAATCCTGTTTCCACGGGCTTTAGCGGGTCGAACCTCTTTACGCTACCAAGAGGAGCAGACGAGCACTTCAAAGACGAGGAAAAGCTTAAATCAGCTCTTGCATATAAGCGTGTGTGTGTTGGGTACAGTGTAATTACTGTGTCTGTTGCCTGTGTTTGTGAGTGCATGTGTGTGTGAGTGTGTGGATATAGAATAATACCCTGCAGGAGATATTATAAATGTATTTACAGTATGTTTATGTGGATGGACTCATGGTCCATGCATGGTTGTTTACAGTAGGCAGGGTGGGTGCAGCTGTAAATCCTCCCTGTGACGTCTTAAGCGTGAAGGTTTAGCCCCCTCCCCGGTTCAAAGGCTCGTCTGTAATGCCGTTGGCTTTCAGGCTTGTCCTTTTTTTGCTATTCTTCCCCGCGGCTCTGCTTCATGTGCTTCATCTCGTGGAGACCTCGCGCCCTGGGACGCACAGCGGGCCGCAGCACCACGCACAAATGTACAGTCTGCTCTCTTCTTGGCATTTGGTCTCACCAGACCTCCAGCTTTTTTTAAACACAAAACACACCAGCAAGCAGATGGCTGAGAAGGCTTTTCTTTTTGGTAGTAAGCCATCTACTTTGGGACTGGTGCTTTTTTTTTTTTTGCATTACAAAGTCGAGTAAAAGCCCAGCAAAATTTAACTGAAGGATCACTGGTTTGATCAGACTGAAAATCGTCATGACAGAGCAGTTTATGTTTGTCAGGGCTGTGTTATTGTACAGTCGTAGCTTATTACGCGCTGAGTGAGAGTAAAGTGATACCTGAGCATATGGTACAAAACCCATGAGGAAATACGAATCTGCTGTCATTATGACCCACAAAGAGTTGATGGGCAAATCAGAGGCGTGCGTGCCAAATATCTGCCTCCACTCCACCATGTAAAGCTTTAAGAAAACTTGTGTGACAAAAGTGGGCACAGTCTCAGCTCTGTCAGGTACATTAATTGCAAAACAAACTAGCGTTGCATCAGATTGGACCACACAGAGTCATTCCCCCTCCAGCGTTTCTCTCTCTCTCAAATATAAATAATCCTCTGGTTGATGTTAGACTCCACCTCACCGAGAGAGAATTAATTATACATTTTGAATTAACTGCTCTCATATGACATTTCATATTTTATTAACATCTTAAAGCAATAAAGGTGATGTGTCTACATGACTACATTTGCTTGCCACACAGTACGAGGGTGAAATATTTCTTCTTCTTCTTCTCATGCACTCTGAATGAATGTGCTTTCATGAAATAGTACATGCTGGAAACGTCCTTGTGGCGAGGAAGTCTCCAGACTGGCTGAGAAAATCTGAACAGGGAATACAACCTCGTTGGTCTGCGGAGGTTGTTCTGTGCAGCCCCCAGGTGCGAACAAGGGTCATGGTGCGAAAGTAAAAGAGCACATATGTGCGAGTGTGCAAATGCAAGGCTTAACAAAACCTCCTCTGGATAGAAATAGGTTAAAACCAAGTAGATCTCTGCCTGTGTACCTGTTCAAACCCGTGAAACTAAAGGTCTTCGTGGCTTTATAAAGTTATTTCTGAGCGCTGTATTTCTGGCCTGCATATTCTATAGAGTCGGTCGGCGGATTCCTCGGTCTCTGTCCATCTGGTTCTATTGTTGATTGCAGACAGACTGGCTGATGAGCGCAGCCTCGATGTAGAGGCAGAAGTAGGGCCCTGAGCTCGCAGGAGCTCCCTTAGGCCGGGGCTTGGCAGGGCTTTTCTGAGCTGCTCTCTCGCAAACCCTGTGGAAGCGAGCGCAGCAGCCTCCACGGTTGCCTAATGGCCATGCTGCTGCTCTTCAGAGTTTGGCAGTTGACAGTTTCTGATCCTTTTTAAGCACGAGATAAAGCCCTGGCAGACTGCGAGGAGAAGTAGAGTCTGAGATGTCCGTGGAGATTTAAAAACTAGCAGAGTTTTGGAGGGGAAAAAAAAGAGAAGAGTTTGCGCGCTGTGATTTATTGATTATTTTAAAGTGAGCTTTGTAAGAACTACCAGAGTTGGCTACATCGACATTGTGTAAATTTACCACAAGTCTGCATGCATGAAATTCCCGACAGACGACGGCTCCACAGGATACTGACAGTGCAAGAGGAACGCAATATGCTCATGTTCAGAAGTGATTGTTTTCTTATTTCTCTACGGGCCATTTACAGGGACACGCTGCAGCATCGAAAATGCAGGTTAAGTAAATAAATAACTGCTTGTTTCACGACGCATTGAAGGTACAGCCAGTCCGAGAGGCTGGTGCCACGCTGGAAGACAGACATCACAACAATACTGGACCCTGCCTAGCCCATCATCTGTGACCAGCTCTAATTAATTCCCTCAAGGTACACAGATAGAAGAGAAATAAATAGAGAATAACGCTGCAAAACTGAATTTAATCTCAAGAGTGAGAGAAAAAAGCAAACTGGAAGCAAAGCAGAAGGGCAACAGATTACACGCAGCGAAGGGAGGAGAAAGCAAGAGAGTCACGAGGAATATGGAGTCCAAATTTGTTTCCTCTGTGTCTGTTTTAATCATGCTTTATTGTATTTAGTGTGCATAGTTGCGTACCTGAGGCAGTGTGTTGAAAACAAAGGCTCAGCGACTACTTGGCTGTGTTGCCTTACTGCATTTCTGTCTTTTTCCTCTGAATGTTTTTCTACCTCTCACATAGTCTCGTTGTCAGGACAAGGATGTCACACCACAGACAGGCAGCACAAAGAGGGCCAGAAAAAATACCTCTCTCTGCTCTCAGCCGGCAGAGGTAGTAATCGATGGGACCTTAAACAAAAACAGAGGAAGAAAAGCACACTTTCTGCCAAGCTTTGGAAAACAGAAAACACTTTCATGGTGGAAAAAAAAAAAGTGCTTCTCTACCTGGCTCAGCTTTTCTGTTGTATACAGATGTGATTTTCCAGCAGTAGAGGATACTGATAGCAAACAACAGATGATGGCCATTTATGCCCATAGAGGCTTTATGTTTTTGTCCGCCCGTCCGTCTGTCCGTTCCATTCTTGTGAACGCGATATCTCAGGAACCCCTGGAGGGAACATGTTCGAATTTGGCACAAACATCCACTTGGACTCAAGGATGAACTGATTAGGTTTTGGTGGTCAAATGTCACTGTGACCTTATGTCCATCCCATTCTCGTTAAAGCGTTATCTCAGGTATCCTCAAACAGTTCGTATGATATCTTAAGAAAAGTTATTACTCATTTTTCGTCCGTTTTCCTACCAATGTCCAGAAACACTTCCGCTCCAGTCTCTTCAAAAATAAATGTCTATCTTCACAGGAAACTACTTGGTTAAGTTTCAGGAAACGATTGTTGGGTTAAAATAACTCCGGAAGTGGTATAACTTAAGTATGGAAGTTGCATGTTTCACACAGGGTACGAACACCGGCCTCTTGGGCAAAAGTCCGGTGTTTTTTGACCCACCCATCCACTCTGACCTCCTCTCTACACGGCATTTGTCGCTCTTTATACTTCATGGTTCACGTTTACGTGGATTACATACAAATTGATTTTGTGGGATATATACAAATTACAGTGCATTACTTTTCGTAGGTATAGCTACGAACGATGTACGAGAACAGCCTGCTCAGGAACGCCTGAAGGGAATTTCCTTACCTCTGGCACAAACATCCACTTGGACTCAAGGATGAACTGATTAGAATGTGGTGTTCAAAGGTCAAGGTCACTAACCTCACAAAACGTTTTTGTCAACGTGTGTCAATTTCACACAAATGTCTAACAGGATGAAATGATGACATTTTGGACAGTCATGGATGTAAACTGACTGGTTGGCAGAAGCATACAAACACAAGGCGCCCGTTCTGGTTATCTCTGAGTGCAAATGTAGCATCTATTGTTTTAAACATGGTGTTGTAATCAGTGGTCACAGTTTCCATAGCATTCTGTCCTGTTGCCACACAACCATGTAGACACACAGAAGGTGTTTGTTTCCAAACAACAGGCTTTTCTCATCAAGTGACACAACCACAGTGAGCAGTGCTTATCTCGAGAATACTACAGTATGAATATTGAATTCCTCGCCACATTTGCATATGCAGTGGCAGATTTTTCTCCTCGGCTGGTGTTAACTGGCAGCGCCGTGCCTCTAGTGGTTAGCGCTGTCGTTTCACAGTGAGAGTTCAAACCTTAGCATTTTCTGTGTGGCGCTTGGGTGTTGGGAGTGATGCTGCCCGGCGGTTAGGATGGGTCAAAAGCGTTGGAGAAATTTCCCTCCGAGGGTCGATAAAGAATGACTTAATAGGCCTTTTTTCACAGCCGACAGTTTGACATGTCATAGGAGGAAAAGCGCAGCTGTAATTAATTACTGTTAAATGGCTGCCTTCCATTTAGTTGAGTCAGTTAAAAAGGCACTGCTATTGTACGTGCTGGCTCACAGCCATGGCATATTGGGACTCTACAATGGAACAGAGGCACTGTTAAAAAAGGTTCAGTTGGATGGGTGCCCTTTAGATAATGTTTAAGGTTCATACCACAATGTCCATGGTTTGATTTTGACCGGGGACTTTTGTTGCATGTCATTCCCCCCTCTCCTTCCCAATGTCTCCTGTCTCTCTACAGTGTTTGCTCTCGATTAAAGGCAGAAATGCACAAGAGTCTCAGCTTTACAGTGATACCCAATTTCTGTAATTTCAAGACTGTTTAGGGACCCCAGTATGCAGAAATATTCAAAATACATAATTTTAGAATAGGCGAAAATAACACATTTATACTGCATTCAAAACCTGCATGGTTTTGTGCCCCAAACTGCATGTGATTATCATAAAGTGGTCATGTCTATAAAGGGGAGACTCGTGGGTACCCATACAACCCATTTTCATCCACATATCTTGTCAGAGGTCAAGGGACCTCTTTGAAAATGGCAATGCCAGTTTTTCCTCGCCAAAATTTAGCCCAACTTTGGAGCATTATTTAGCCTCCTTCCCGACAAGCTAGTATTGGTACCAATGGATTATTTCATATGATATCAGTACCTTCACTCTAGCTCTAAAACTGAACCTGCTACAGCCTCTGAAAGACAGTAAGGACGGTTGAGCCATTCACATAGTTTGGGTTTTATTTGGTCAGGCTTGATACGTGACAAAGAGTCAGTTTTGGTTTGAAACTTTATACTTTTTTCTTCTGGTGTAATAAAGTAAAACATGTAAAGTGAGCCTTCTACAGTGTTGTAAATCCTTGGGAGGCCAAAATCACAGTTACAGTTTTTTGAACTCATCACCTGGACGAGAAAGATGTGCACGTGTTTTCACACTAATTGCCTTTCAACCCCATTCAATATAGAGATGAATAGAATCCTGTTTGTGGAGCTCGCAGCGATAAAAAACAATATTGACATTTAAATTTTTGAAGAAAAAAAGTTCCAATAGAATGTTTGACAGTGAGGTTTGACATTGTGTTTTTTAGAAAGAGCTGTCAGCTAAAAGCAGCTGTGTTACCTGTTGATTGTGATTGATGATATGTGAGAAAAAATCCTTGAGCTATAGACCTTTTTCTCACAGCAGACATGTTTGACTTGTCATAGAAAAAAAAAAAGCACAGGTGTTACTGCTCTGTTCATTCCCAGTAAGCCATGACAGCGTGACAGTGAGGCA
This sequence comes from Sebastes umbrosus, assembly GCF_015220745.1. NCBI lineage: Eukaryota > Metazoa > Chordata > Actinopteri > Perciformes > Sebastidae > Sebastes > Sebastes umbrosus. The sequence continues at coordinate 20,392,818 of NC_051279.1, forward strand.
GCATGCACAATACCAGCAGAAGGCAAACATTTTCTGCTGGAGCTGAGCGATTTGACGTAGCCGCTCAGTCAGCCATGCTGTTGTTGTGTTTTTGTTTGAAATGCTTAATTGAAACTTAATTTACGCAGAATTCAGCAAATTATTAACACCTGTGCTTTTCCTACTGTGACATAAAAAGGCCCACATAGAGCACAGTCCTACCTCCTCCAGGGTGGCGAACCTGACTGTACTGTACCTGCAAAGAAACACACCTCTAATGATTCTGTTTTATTGTTTACATCCCTGGAAATCCTTTGAAAATGTCTGCAGTATGCTTGATGGAGGCCAAGGTCAGGGCTACAGTAGCTGTCACAATGACGAGTGGTTCTTACTGAGATAGAACGTCCACCAAACGGGGTGTGGGGGGTGGGGGGATTGACAGTTAATCACAAGCACATTACACCTCTGGGATGGGCGTAACTGCAGCCTCCTGCCTTTGGCTCCAGCCTGCCTGTCATTATGATGACTCCGCGGCCTATCAGTGTCGGCCTCAGATTTATCTATCCGCCACTAGACTGTGGCCTCGTCTCAGGCTGAGCTTGGCACCTGTCCATCCATCAGCCTCTAAAGTCCTCCCGTGATGCAGTGGACACAATCTCGGTTTTCTATACAGCTCCATGCTGCCCGCTATTGTTCACACCGCTCATTCAGGGAGTGCGACTAAATAAATGCTACACAGTGTTTGCGGACGTGACGATGTGCTCCTACAATACAAATCTGCAGAGCCGGAGAGACGCTTTGTCACTGTTGGAGCACTGTAAGTGTGTTTACATCCACCAGGGAAAAAAGCTAGCAGAGTTTATTGGGACTAAAGTGTTTTTGGGAGGGATGGAGAGTGGGTGGACAACTTTGCTGATGGCACTGGTGAAGGCTCTTTTAAACAAGTAATTACTAAAAAGCATGCTGAAGGCCATTCAGCTGCATCTGTTGACACCACTGTGATACGAATTTCAAGATTAGGTGTATACGCGTGTGCGCAAACTATCTGTTTGCGTGTTCGTGTGTAGACGAGCGGATTGTGTATAGGGTTGTTTTGCTTGAATGGCTTATTATGCTGATTTATCACTGTTGAGTCTAATATCCTGGGATATAGTGTGCCTAGAGCCACACAATTAAATCACTACAATGTTGACTCCGGGTTGAGCTTTAGAAACTACAAATATCCTTCAAGTACACGTAGTATGACAATTATGTTTTCCTTTGCAAAAGACTTTCAAGCATGTCAGCATTTGCCAACCGCCATTCATTTCCTCTCGTGACTATCTCATTAGCTTCGTGTCAAGACGGATGACCACACCATGGCGTGCGTTATTATGCGGCTGCGCCCCTCCATCCCTTGGCGCCTCTCAGTTTACCACAGGGGCATGTCGCCACGCTGACTTGTTAATGGGATCAGTCATTGATAACAAGGGGCTAATGAAAATCTAATCAGAAAAGCCTGCCGCTGGATTGTCTTCCCCCTCCCTGAATGTCGCAGACACAAAGCTGCTCTGTCTCTTCCTCTGTGTCCAGTGAGAAAAAAAACTTCCAGCTCAGGTCTCATTAGCCGGTATGATTTGCAATGTCATCCTCGAGATATTTAATATTCATTTATTTATTTATTCTCTCATTCTTTTTCTCTACTCTGTTTTAGTGCCCTAGGGGCTAGAAATCACCCCAGACTATATCAGAAAAAGACGGGAAAACACTTTGAACAGGTTGTCTTTCTATTGCAGCAATGTCAAATTTAGTTTAATTTTTCTGTTAGAACAGCCCTGTCTCCTAAAAATTATGTTCTCATAAAACAAAACTGCATTGTGAATTTCGAGGGAAACGTATTTTGTCACTGATTACGTTTAACGGCAACCTGCGGGTCTGAGAAGTGAAGTCAATACTGCCTTAAACCTGCATTCTTTCTAATAGCCAGCAGGGGGCGACTCCTCCGGTTGCAAAAAGAAGTCTGATTGTATAGAAGTCTATGAGAAAATGATGCTACTTCTCACTTGATTTTTTACCTCAGTAAACATTGTAAACATGAGTTTATGGTCTCAATCACTAGTTTCAAGTCTTCTTCAATACAGCATGATGTTCATTTAGTAAGTTATGGTCCCATTTAGAGTCAAATAGACTATAAAACAGAGGATGCTTTAGGGCGTGGCTACCTTGTGATTGACAGGTCGCTACCACGGCGTTGTCCGTGTTTACATATTTAACCCTTTCACAGTGTGTTTTTAGTCCATGAAAGTTAATTGTAACATTTTGGTCGCCTTAGAAATGTCTCATTCAGCATTCAGTTGTACTAAGCTCCAACCTCACGTGTCACTTCTGGTTGCAAAAAAACAAGATGGCGATGGCCAAAAAACCAAGATGCTGACAGACAAAATGCCAAACTCGAGGCTTCAAAACAGCAGTCCACAAACCAATGGGTGATGTCACCGTGACTACGTCCACTTCTTATATACAGTCTATGGTTAGAGCAATTAAACACAAGACTTTGACCGCTGTTCCTGTCCAGTGTGAAACTAAAAGTCAACGTTCACTTATTTTAATTTACGTAAACATAGTCTTTTTAAGCCAAACCGAGTATTTTTGTCTGTTTTGTTTCAGTTTACAACGTTAATCACGTGTTTAAAACTGTTTAAAACTGCAACAGTATTCCAGGAGAAAATCATTTCCCTTCTAAACGTAATTGAGAATGCCGTTTAGTCGTATGGGAAAGTAATTTAGTAGGAGACAGGGTTGGTTAGAATGGGCATACAGGGAACAAATTAATGGAGCCCCATTAATTCGTTCTTTTTTATCTTCTTCCTCCTGGGGTGCTGAGAGGCAGGACAAAGAGTAGGTCAAGGCTAAGGCCAAGATAATGTTTTAAGCATCCCATCAGAGAAGGTCAGACGGATCTCTACACTAAACCTATACTCAACAGTTGAGGAAATACAGAAAATTCTGATTTGCATTTAGCTGTACTGTCATGATGGGGGGACAATGCGTTTTCTCTTCTCCGTCTATAGCAGTATTGCTCGGGGGAACCGCTAACTGGGATGAAGCCCTCAAGGCCTGGATGCTGCGGTGAAGCTAAATGTGCAGGTTTCACAGAGGAATGTGTGAATACCCTGCAGGCGTTAAATATAGGGCAGCAATGGCGAGCCATATGTGTATTGTCTGGAGCCGTAAACGTTGGAGGATTGCACCTGAGTTTGAACATATGCTCAGCGGTTAATCTAACATGCACATAATTAGATATCATGTAAATGTTAATTTATGAATAATGTCCACAAACACTAGATTTTGATGCAAAATCCAGTAGTTACAGAACTCATAGTACAAACTGTTGGCGGTTGCTGATATATATCGCCTGTAAATTGATGTTTTTCTTCTTTCCTTCAATATTGGCTCGAGATAAAACTGAATAATGCAGACACCCAATGAAGAATAATTAAATGATTAAAACTTCCATTAAGTTGATGTCCCTACAGTGTTTCATGACAGCAGAAAATACTGTTGCAACCATTTTTCCACCCAAATACCTCCTATTATGAATTTGTTTTCCAGTCCAGAAAAGCGTAAGTGACCCTCGATCGTTATTGAACCACAACGGTGCAATTGGGCTCTATATATTTTTGGGAAGCTCTCTGCAGTCTAATCAGTGATTAGTCTGAATACTGTGATTTGTCAGTCCATAGTATGTTCATCTCATATTCCCTGATCCAGTTCCATTAGTGCTAACCCTGCTAGCCTTCTATTTCTGTTGAGAAGTTTGAAGAATAGCTTTGCTAAAGCATCACGTTGCCGGTTAATTCCAGCTTGTTAAAGGCATCATTGAGATCTTGACACTGAAAAGGGAACCTGTACTATTTAAATCTGCACACATTTTGATGCTAAGCTTCTAATTACTTCTACAAATAATTTGTGATTTCTTCTTCTCTTATTTAACTGTTGCTCAGAGGGATCTTTGTCTCTTTCTGCCCTTTCAGTTGTCAGTCTGGTTGAACCATTGTACAACGTTTTGTTCTTCATGTACAAAACATTCTTTTTTTTTTTTTTGAAAACCTTCATACAAAAAAATAGCAGCTATTTGTAACAATTACTTTCTACAACCTAAAAGCATGAAAGGCCATTCAACAATACAGAGTAGTCCTTTCAACCATCTGACTGAACTTAATCGAGCTTTTGTTGGCAAGCGATTGCAAAACTTTTGAACGGCAGTGTATTTCTAGAGCTGCAACGATTCATCGATTAGTTGTCAATTATTAGATTAATCAAAATTCTCTGATCTCCAGCTTCTTAAATGTGATTATTTTCCGGGTTCTTTACTCCTCTATGACGATAAACTGAATGTCTTTGAGTTGTGGGCAAAACAAGACATTTGAGGACGTCATCTTGGGCTTTGGTAAAACACGCTGATTGACATTTTTCGATTATTCCGGAAAATAATCGTCAGATTAATCGACAATGAGAATAATCATTAGTCACAGCCCTATGTATTTCACTCACTTAACGGAGAAAATACCCTATCTATTGATCATGATGTATGGTGATATAAAAAGACCTATGAACCATAGTGAAGCGCAGCACTTATCAATATTGTATTTGCTGTTATGGAAGCTCTTGGCTAATTGCACTATAGGGAGAAAGCCTGTCTTTCATGGCCGTGTGATGTGTTCTCCGAGGGTGATGACTGGCTGATAAAGTGCTGCTGAGTGCTAAAGGGCGAACTTTATGGATTTCTGCAACACCCTGGAGCCACAGCTCAGCAGGAGACCAACAAGGTCCCAGCCTCTTTCTCCACATGTTCAGAGGGTGTATTTTCTCAGCAAGTGTGCTGCAGAAGGAGGCAGCTAACCAGCGTGGTATATCACAGCCGTCCGCCAGCTGCGCGCTCCCAAATGTATCAAATTCTTATAGTAACATTGCACAGATGCAAATAAGATAGGCGTTTGCAGGTGATTGCTGTCCTGCAAAACAAGACTGGAGCAATAAACACGAACATTAAAATGCTCTCTCCGTAGTCTTTCCATATCTCAATTATAAACACTTCCCTTTTGATTATCCCGAAGTTAATTTATGATGCCAGTCTCAATCGGCTAAACACAGTTTATTGCTGGCCTGGAGGGCCCTATAACATGTTCATTCTGCAGAACAGCAGTATGGGCTTGCACTTTGACCAGACTGCTAATGGTGATGCATGGCTCATTGGTGAGCAACTTTTTATTTTTTTCCACAGACCGAATGGAGACCAAATTAATCAGGGCCCTCTTGGTTATCTAGTTTGTCTGTCTGCGATGGAGGTTATAGCCTGACCACATGGTTCATTACATCCCTGACCAACCTTTAGAGCCCCAGGGGTGACCTTATCCTGGTTGTCATGTGCGCACACACGCTGTCATAGCAACAAAAGGTGGCAAGCTCCTGTAAACTCAGCAAGGAGATGGAAATCGAATAGCTGCTCTCCGTTAAACTTTTTGCATTACATCCAATCAAACTATGAAAAATGTTTACCCTGGAATGCCTGGTGAGAATATTTTCAAACTACATTATTTACAAACTTTCACTTGGACTCAAGAATGAACTGATTAGATTTTGGTGGTCAAAGGTCAAGGTCACTCTGACCTTATGTCTGTCCCATTCTTGTGATATCTCAGGATTATCTTGAGCGAATATCTTCAAATTTGGCACAAATCAAGCATGAATTGATTAGATTTTGGTTGTCAAAGGTCACTGTGACCTCACAAAACATGTTTTAGGCCATAACTCAAGAATTCATATGCTTATTATGAAAATTTCACACAAATATCTAATAGGATAAAATGATGTAGTGATGACATTTTAGACAGACATGGATGTAAACTGCGACTTGACTGGTTGGCGGCGGCATACGACTGCGAGGTCGTAATTCTTTGTAATTGTTTACTGTGAGATGTGCTCGATTTGACCAAATATTACAGATGTATATAGCCCGTTGTTTTCTGCTAGTTCCTGCTGCAGAACCTGCCCTATGAATCACTTCTTGGAGCGAACGGCAAAGTTGAAGTTCCATTTCATCACTGCTCAGTTTTAACGGGGGTCTTGTGAATTTTAACAGTCCAGAAAGCATTAAAAGACAAATTTGCAATTATTCTATTCATTTACATTTCTGTCAGTTAAAGCTGAACTAATCTCTTTGAATGAGTTACTAATTCCAGTCATGAGGTCAAGATCTGGGCAAGTATGTGAGGGATTTTTTTCGGTGCTATTCTGTCTATCTGGCTGTGGTTGGGATGGACAGCTGGTGCCACACAGTCGCCTATGCCTGCACAGGAAATGTTTTCGCTAATCCTGAGTGATTCCTGTGTTGATATGGCTTGACACTTAGAAATGAGTAGATCCACTATTTCCAAAATGCTTTGTCCTTATTAGGACTTATATGGTTTAATCTACAGCACGGTTGGTCAACCAAGCACCACGCAGTGCTGAGAGTATATGCACGACTATGGTGGGTGATTTTACTGATTAGCACACTTTGTGTTAGAAATACTTTGTGCTCCAGCAGTATAATGACACAGAAATATTTCACACTTGTCGAGTTTTTAAAAATCTATTAAACCGAGGACATTGCGGTTCACGGTCACTGCCTTAACCCCCGGTTAACCGCCCCCCTGAAATTAACATTTAGGTTACTCATTTTGCGTGCAGCAATTTGTGTGTGAGGAAAAAAAGCACAGCTGCCTGGGTTTACTTTATAGTGCACTATATTTACTGTCAAGTTGAGTGTCCAAAAGTGTGAATGTCATGTTCGATGTAGTGCTCTGGAAAAGCAGTGTCCATGCCATATACACTACTGCTGCTAACAGTCACATAATGCAATGCTAATTACAGCAGTGCACTACACCTACACCTACACAAAATGACAATGGTTCAGGGTCTGAAATCTCAATTTACTGCTCAGTATAGAGTTAACTACTCAGTGTATATTACTGTGAATAGGGCGTTTTGAATGAGTGAACAAGGGAGTTGTTTTTCAGCCCAAAATAAATGTGTGTTTTATGGAAGTTGTATTCGCTGATGACAAACAGACAAGGGCGTACAAAAAGTGTACATCTTCCTTCCTTTCTCTCTTTTCTCATGTGTCCACTCATCCGCCTCTCTCCTGGGCAAATCTAGCAGTTGATCCTGAACTGCCTGGAGGACAATTCAAAAGGTCAATGCAAGCAGACTGTTGAGAAAATGCACCTTCTCCCCCGCTCCCCCCCACCCACCGCCTCTCTCTCCTTGGAAAGAAGACAACACTTGCTGACGTGGCCTCATCTCTCTCAAATGCTGGAAGGCACACAGGCTACTTCGACAATAGCACCACTTGTATTTCATTTATTTTCTGCTCCGACATCAGTCCTTGGCTGGCCCCCCGACTCCCTCTCTCTTACTCTCCATTTCCACCCCTTGCGCACCAGTCTGTCCCCAGAGGCGTGGGTAATGGTCTACTGGTCCTCTACTTGAGGCGATAAAGACCCGCAGAGAAACCAGTTACAGCTCTTGCTTAGAATGATAAGACATAGTTGAATGGCAGAAATTGAGGATGGGTTGTTAGGAGTGTAGACAAAGGAAAAAAGCACTGGTAAAAGGTTAAAAGTGCCCCGTGGCGCCTTACAGCCTAATTCAATACTTCTCCTTTCTGTCACCTTTTTGCCTTTTAAATTAGGGAGCACAGTGAAGACAAGAAATGAGGACACAGGGTGCTTTATGCTTTAAAGTAAAATCCAGATAGGATAGACGGTGCTCAGATGAAAAATGATAAGATGATGAGGTGAATACTGTTCTATTATTAAGGTTTAGAAATAAATGACAGAGGAGATGTCATATGAAATTTATCTCTGGTCAGTGAGAAAATACCACAGCCAGAGGGGCGGATAGTTTTCAAAGAACAGAAAATGTCAATACCCATCGTACACTGCTTTGAATATTTTTTAAAGTTACAAGAGGGAGAAGCTGCTTGATGGATGACGGCGATGATAATGAAAAATTATATGAACATGAGAGAATGAGTATGACGGAGGCGGAGCTGTGAATGATAGAAAGAGTGTGGGGGGTGAAAATGAGATTAGGTTACGCACTTCAGGTGGGGTGTCAGCCTTGGGAATGGAAACCTGTCAGTCTTTCATGCCCTGATGCAAAGCTGGTTGGCTGCTCTACATGTATTGATCCACCTGTAATGGAGAAGGCTCCTATGCTGCCAACAACGATGTTCTAACACGTCTAACATTATGGTGTGTGTGTGTGTGTGTGTGAGAGTATGTGTGTGTGTGAGCAGACATATGATCTGTTAGTAAATGTCAAATTTTAATTTTGAAAACGAAAGTATGGCATTTATGTTTGATTTACGTGAGGTTTTGTAACATCACAGCATTGCCCATTTTGGTGTGACGGTCTGCATTTTAAGAGTTTATAGTTGGTGCCTCTTTAAAGGAACAGTGTATAACATTTAAGCGTAATATATGCTTGCCCCATCCGCGAGTGTCCGCACGGCCAAAGTGACGTTACGCCATTGCCGTGCAGCAGGTTTTCACCTGTTCGTGCACATCCCAATTTTTCTAACTACGTGGACGCAGATGGTGCGGAGAAAACAGAGAACTTTGAGGAGCTTTGAGAATATTGGTTTGCCGCGAGGAGAAACCCGCACAGAGTATAAACGTTTTCTCATCACGATTCCATGTCAGCTCATATCTGTGCAACCATCCTTGCGGAAAGCATAGCCAGGATCTATTAGGGGGGATCTATTGGCAGAAATGGAATATAATATTAACAAGTATGTTTTCTTAAGTGTATAATCACCTTAAAATAAGAATCGTTGTGTTTTCGCTACCTTAGAATGAGTCCTTATATCTACATACGGAGTGGGTCCTCTTCACGGAGCCGGCCACCATGTTTCTACAGTAGCCCAGAACGGACAAACCAAACACTGGCTCTAGATAAGACCATTCGCGTTTTCACATTTTTGCGTCGGCCACCGTAGTTCTCCTACACACTTGGCACACGGAAGAAGATTTAGTTGGTTGCAGTCTGCAACCTCACCGCTAGATGCCGCCAAATTCTACACACTGCACCTTTAACCAAAGCCAAAAACACATCGTCCTCATCCTAACGTTAGCTTAATTAACTAGATAGCTATACAGCTAAGAAAATCTGCCAGCGGAAAATGACTGCTGATGTTGTTTAGAGGAAACCGCTGTGCTACTTTTCTTTTTGAGTATAAGGTCAGCCTCAGATTCCCAGTAGGAACGCTGTCATTGTGTGTCATTGTGATAAGTCGATTAAGTCTGTGTGATGTCTTGTTATTGCGCCGTCCCTGTGTGAGATCTTCCATTAAGGAAGGGAACTTGTCCATCCTCTCTACGGGTTTCCTTTTATCAAAGCCTCCATCTATGGTTTTTTTTACATAACTACAGGCTTGCCTTGAATTATCCATAAGGTCAGACAAAAAAAACAACCAAAGTTGTACAGCGATGGGCAGTAAACACATTAACGTCTGGTGTTAGCGACACAGTGTTTATGTCTGCGATTGCGGCGTCTTCCGCTGAGAGCTCTCATTGCCCTGTGAGCAGTTTCACTACATGATGAGGCAATTTTACATTTGCGAGTCGGTTTTTCTCAGAGGGAGACCAAACATCAGGGAAATGACAACACTAATGCGCCTTTCAGGGCAATGGCCAGAGCTCCACTTTATTTATTTATTTACTTATTTATTTGTACTGAAGGTTATTGCGGACAGCGGCAAATAAACAGACAGTTTTGGGACATCAGCTCCTCAGAGATTGAGTCTGAAATCCCTCATGACCTTCTCAGAACAGAGCACAGGGCAGAATGAAGGCGCATGATGAAAAGACGAGCATCAAGGCCAATGTGCTGAGAGCTGGCCGGTAATGATACAACAAGCAGCATCAAGGACACGACTTAAACCTCAGCACAGCCATTGATCCCATTATATTCAGACCTCTGCTCCCTCTAGTTTGTTGTGTATTTGAGATTACTTGGACTCTGGCCTTGAATGTCACAGGAACAAAGTTTTGCTGAATGGGTCACACAGAGAAAAACTCGGTACTTTTTAGGAGGAAAATAAATACAAAAATTACGTGTTCGCCTTCTGCTTTCATGTTGTTTCCCCTGTGTTATTTTCCCCATCTCCCATGTTACCAACTCACTTAGTGTATCAATGCTGCACAACCCAAACCCCACCCTCTGTTTATCGCCCTCTTTTCCCTTCTCGGTCTGTTGTGGTCTGACACAGATAGTGTCATCTACAGCCTGTGACTCAGGTTGTAGTCCAGCAGTGCTCCTTATGAATTATGATGCGCTGGATCAGTCCTAATCTTGTTATGGATGTTCTTTTGCCCTTGGGAGGAGCATCAATGGATGGATGGAACTTTATCAGATTTCACGGTTCTTTTGAGTATAATTCATGAAAGGTGCTGTCTTGTGTGTGGGGGGTGGGGGGTGGAGGGGTGGGGGATTTGGGGGGGGGGGGCAGGGTGGGCATGCAAAGTGGCACTAAACACTAAAGTTTGATCTGATTTTTGTTTTCATTTATTTTCCAGCATTTACCTTTTAATACAAATGTGAATATGAAACGTTTTTACATGAAAACAGAATAAGACGCAGAGAAAAACAATGATAATATCATAAGATAAGAAAGGAAAAAAACAAGGGCTGTCAAAGTTAACGCGATAATAACGCACAAACGCAAAATTTCTTTAATGCATTAACGGAATCAATCTTTTGGAGGTTGTACCGGGCTCAGTTTTAAAGCTAGAGTGAAGCTACTTGCAGCATATGAAACTAAAAAAAAATAAGGAATCCATGACATACTTACTTGTTGCGAAGGAGGGTAAATAACGCTCCAAAGTTGCGCTAAATATTGGCGAGGAAAAATGGTCATGGCCATATCCAAAGGGGTCCCTTGACCTCTGACCTCAAGATATGTGAATGAAAATGGGTTCTATGGGTACCCACGAGTCTCCCCTTTACAGACATGCCCACTTTATGATAATCACATGCAGTTTGGGGCAAGTCATAGTCAAGTCAGCACACTGACACACTGACAGCTGTTGTTGCCTGTTGGGCTGCAGTTTACCATGTTATGATTTGAACATATTTGTTATGCTAAATGCAGTACCTGTGAGGGTTTCTGGACAATATTTGTCATTTACATAAAGCAAGCATATTTGCCCACTCCCATGTTGATAAGAGTATTAAATACTTGACAAATCTCCCTTCAAGGTACATTTAGAACAAATAAAAAATGTGTGATTAATTTGCGATTAATCGGGATTCAATATTTTAATCGTTTGACAGCCCTAAAAGAAATAAGACAAATAAAACAACATAAAAGCTAGGTATACAATGAAATATGTGATCTGTGCATGTGACGTACTTAAACCAGGAGAGCCATCTGATAAAGGTAAGTTTGGTTTGGTAATAGCCTGATACCCATATATGTAGTTTAAAACCACAGGGCCCGAGATTGAAAAGGCACCTCTTGGTAATCAGGCAATTTGTTGAAACAACCAGGAGACCTCTATCTTCGGCTGCCCTCAGACTCTTGTGGGATTGACATATCTATAATGTACCTGGGAGTCTGACCATGTAGAGTGTTAAAAGTTATCAGCCAAATCTTAAAATCAATTCCAAAACTTACAGGCAGAAAGGAGTGTGTGTATGTATGTGTGTGTGTGTGTGTGTGTGTTGGGGGTGTTCTTGTCCTCTACAGTTTGAATAAGCTAGAGGTGAATCTGTAAATCTGTGAGTGTTAAAAGCAATTTATTTTGGGCTATGGTCCTCAGCTGGAGGAACCGATACTATACTAAGTCACTTGATTTGCAAAACAAAAGAATTAAACATTATAGAAAAAATACCAGACGATTTTATTTATATTGGATAATAAATGGCCAGGGTTTGTTGCAAGAAGAATAGTCTCTGAAATTGTGTATATGCATATGGATGGAAAATAACAGTGGCCCTAACAATGACCCTGGGGAAACACCGCAGGTGAGGGAGGCAGGTGTCGAAAAACGTCTCAGAGAACAACTGAAAAGCTCCAGCTAGCATAGCAGCAAGCCCATTTTAGAGATTAGCCCTTAGTGCAAAGCTATTTTTCCATACTGGCAAGTAAAATCGAGTGGTCAACCTTGTCAAAAGTGGAGATTAAATCAAGCAGAAGTGTCCAGAACCAGCAACAAACACGTTTTGGTGACATTGATGAGAGCAGTTTGGGTATTATGAAAGAAGTTTTTAAATATGCTAGGTCTGTCCTTGACCAAATAAATTCATAGTTGATTAACACTCTTTAACAGATCTGTAAAATTGAGTTTCTCCACAAAGAATCACACAAAAGCACCACTTTAAATCTTGTGTTTACCAGAGATGTGCTCATAAGTTTCTTAGAAATAAGTCATACAGCATGAAAAAGCATAAAGTAATCTTAGTCAACCTTGACCAAAACATCGATTAGTCGACTAATCCACAAAGAGGGGGCAGCCACAAAATAAGCTGGAAACCAGTTGAGTGGAAATGTTTTTATCACCAAAATATCATATAATATCATCCACAGTCATATACATTTCAGATTTATTCAAGTCACTCAGCAGATTATTATGAATAGGAACAAAATCAGCAGGTTTATTATAACAAAATATGTATCGGAAGATAGACATTATTAAGAAAATTGAATAAGCAGTATCCTATTGAGTTAAAAGTGTATGGCCTTCAGTAACAGCAAAGCATTTCTGTTATTGGCAAATGCAGTTTTCCAATGAACTCGGATGTACCTGTTACACAAGAGGGTAATTGAACCACCAGTGCCACTGAACCGACAGCTGTAGAACAAAGAGCATCCTTCAATACAAACTTCTGAAGGCTGGAGCTCATGACTGAAGGTTACAGTCAAAGCGTACCACCATGGACTTAATGATAATAACTTTCAGTTGAGGAGTACTTTTCAGATAAAGCTAAGAGTTTGTAAGTGGCAGAACGGTGTCATTACTTAGTGTGGCAGCAACAGCCACTCTGACCTTTAATTTAATTTAACGTAACAAGTTCTCCATCTACCCAGCTTCTTCTGAAGATGTTATTCAGAGTGTCCCCGTCTCAAGGTAGAGATAAATTGACTGACCTTAAAGTTAATATTAACTAGTCCGTCACTGAAGTAGAATTTGTTTCTTTTACTTGTTTTATTTCATTGAAATTGAATAAAAAAATATATATATTAAGACGTTGGAATTTTCATTATTTCCTGTCCTTTTATGAACTAACCAATGAATCAATTAATCAAAATAGTTGTAGCCCTATGTATTTGATGAGAAAATGGAAAATAGAAATATTCTAAATTCTCTTATTTCACATAATGTATGTATTGAATCCAAGAATACAAAGACATAATTCTTTATTCAGTAAATTTATAAAATCTATTCATTTGGCCGTTAAAGATCACAGGGGGTCGCCAGGATATGTCTGCTCTGAGATTTGCAAAATTAGATTTGATCATGTGTATTTAAAATCATAATAACACACTTACTGGATAATTTATACAAAAGTCTGTATTGAACTATTTAAAAAGATATATTTTTTTTGTTACTTAGCAGAGTGTAACGAAATATTCTGCTTCAATCCATATTTTTTGGCGTTTAGCCTTTCAAGAACAACATTTTCAGAACCTGTTTGCGCTTCCTTATTGATGCACACAAAGGGAGGCATGCAGCTGTATTAACAGTGCGGTCTAGCAGTTATCTAACAACACTATAAATTACATTTATTGTAGTTTCATATGATGTCAGGATCTTCACTCTAGCTTTAAAACTGAGCCCGGTACAACCTCCGTAAGATAGATTGCGTCAATGCGTTAAAAAACTTTGTGGCGGCAAAACGAATTTGAAACGAATAATTTGCTTGTTTTGTATTCGTTACCCTTTTTCACTCCTTAGATACAAACATTGTCTTAAAAACCATGTTGTTGGCTCCAGAAGCAAGACGCTGCCAAATGACATGAACTAAAATGATGCATAATGTCCATATCGAATGGGCTGCCATGGATTATCTCACAGTTTATCAGGATCACTGCACAGAAACCTCGATTTAATTTGCCACTATGTTTAATTCATGGACCTTTTCATTTTCATACATCACATGCACTCGCATACAGCACCTTATTAATTATGTGACTTCACCTATCTTCGATTTGCATCTCAAAAGAGGTTAGAGGGCGGCAGAGTGGCCACTTCATGTGTCCCCACGTGACATTATAGCAACTTGCAAAGTCAACAGAAAGGTGTTAATGGTGTCTATATATAAAACAAGGGGCAGGTAGCCGGGATATAACCAGCAGTGAGGACAGTGTGGCTGAAGCACTTCAGCCCTTTGCTATTATTTTACGAGTCCCCTGTGGGCCTGGAGGGTGCAGGAGAGGAGACAGATTCTGAAAGATCTAATTAAGCAAAGCGAAATGAGAGAGCCGAGATCCTCAGCGCGGGACACAACACAAATCAGCGGCCGTTGACAGTGGGCTGCAGGGCAATGGGGCTGTGCAGTAAAGGCCGCTACTCTAGCCTCCAGATAATGACCAACCCTACTTCTCTGCGCTCCTCAGTTTAACTTTCTTTATAGCTCGGGGTTAAGTTGAGGGTTGTGAATCTCAATCTCATTATGTAAAACATCAGCCTGCAAATTTAGGTGTTTTGTCTTTATTTGCAGTTAAAGAGGTAATTAGTGTTTTCTCCGTAGCTGGGTGGTGCCGGCGAAGACGCAGATGACTCCATCAGGTGTCTTGTTTTGCACACAGGCAATGGAGAGGAAGACAAAAGCTACTTTTGGTAACACTTCATTTTACAGGACAGCAAATTTCATGGTAATTGGTTGGTAATTAGCAAGTAACCTATTTGAAATTTCTTTGGAATTACTGCCAAATTACCGGGCTGTGCGCTGCTCTTCATCGGAGGTGAAAACTAATAGAAGACACTCCTGATCAGGCACGAATCTCACCATTGTGTGACTTATTGTCTACACAAATGTAACCTGGTAGCTAATGTAATGATTCAGGGAGTGTTTTAAGAAATTTCAAATAAGTTATTATGCTAATTATTATCTATTTACCAGCAGACATTGGAAATAATTGGGGTGGCTGTAGCTCAGTGGGTAGGGCGGGTCCACAAGGTTAGCGATTCGATCCCCGGTTTCTACAGTCTGCAAGTCGAAGTGTCCTTGAGCGAGACACTAAACCCCAAGATGCTCCCCGGGGGCTTACAGCAGCCCTCTGCTCCTTAAATACTTAGGATGGGTTTAATGCAGTGGTCAAATTTCATGTATGTACCTGTATGTCTATGACAAATAAAGGTTTCTTTCTTCTTCTTCTAAAGCATATTAATTAACTTTGTATTCGTTTCCTGGAAATATAATAAATATAATTTTTAAATAACATTTATAATGTATATAAAATAATTATAATAATAGTCCAGAGTCAAGGCCCAAGTCAAGACAGCCAAACAAAGTAGCTTTTGATCAATTTTGAGGTAAATATTGGGGGTAATTTGGCAATAATTCTAAAGAAATTTCAAATAGGTTACTTGCTAATTATCACCTAATTACCATGAAATTTGGGGACCTGTAAAAAGTAAAGTGTTGCCATACTTTCTTTCTGTGCCTGAAGAGCAAGTAAAAGTTCTGTACTCATAACTTTGGGGTTGCTTCCCAATTTAGAGGTGCAGGCTTTGTGGGATGTAAATAATTCTCTGCTCAGCATTCACACGCTATTCCATCTGAGTGGAGAATAAATGTCTTGGCCCCAAGGCTGTGACTGTCTGGTCTCTCGGGCTCGTTTTCTGAACAGAAAGACCTTGGCGTGCAAAGACAACAGGCTTGATTATGTGAGTACACAGGAAGGTTTCCCAACATTGTTGTGCTAATCACGTTAGCGGGCACAGACTCAAGGCGGGACAGATGCTAGGCAAAGGGCAATGGGGTTATGTTATCCTGATTAGAGGAGGCTTTGGGGGGGTTTTGTGAATCTCGTACCTCGGCGTCACCTTGCAGAGGGAAAACTGCCATCGGTTCTTTTCTCTCGCTCAGTCAGTCTGTCGGTTTTTTCTTCCACGTCTCACTTGTTCTCTGTGTCTCTCTCTCTAGTATTCACTGGTGCCTCAGCCAGCACCGATTGTGTCTGTTCATTCAACAGGGCACATTTCTTTTCTGGTTATCAACCGTCTACACATATAACAATACGTTTTCAGGAGAATACTTCCATTTCTTTCCTTCTCGAGGATTTGCCCTTGCTTCGAGTCGTTAAAAGCAGATATGTTCCTTTGTGACATGTTTGCCTCGGTTCATATGAGTATGCTCAACACAAACCTCTCTGTGACTCACAATTGAAAAACATGTGCTATGGACATATTCACAATATGAAGACTGGTGTAAATAATTTATACTCTTTGTCATATTCTTGCAGCTACATTATTAAATTATGCACATTTTTTGTGATTTCTTCATAGCATCGATCATAGTTCATTTTAATCTTATAAATTAAATGAAAGTTTAACTTAAATTATTAACTGATTAACTTAATAGTCAATGTATATTGGGTACCTCCTATCCCTTTACAATATGTAAATCTTACTACAGTACATAATACACAATGCATACTTATAGTACATTACGTCTTCTTTAATGGCTCTCATTTTCAAAGGAAACAACACAGTAAACTAATAGTAGAATAACATGAATATCATTTGATATAAAAATCTATGAATAATAATAATAAAAAACATTGACTAAAAAGTTATTACTGCCTGTGGTAAGACGGGCATTGCAGACGCAGTGCAGACGCAGTGCAGACGCAGTGCAATTGTCTGTTTGGCAGCTTTCAATTTCCAATTTAAAGTGATTCAACACTGCAGGCATTTAAGCTGCTTGTTAACTTTTTAAATGCTTCCCTGCCACAACTTGTGGATGACGTCTGTTTCTGATGCATACAGTATATGACAGCTGGGGTAGAGGGAACAAAACGATTTAAAATGAATCAAAGATCAGAATGTTTTAAGGCCTAAAACAGTTGATGCCTTCCAGTTAAAATATGCTTCGATTTTGCTTTTTATATCTTTCAGAACACGAGTTGATCTCTGAAGCTTCCTTTCCAATGGCAGCATGTATGAAAATGTTAACAGATGGCACTGTTGCGATGACCCATAAAGTTGGAATACTATAAATAACTGATGCCTTTTTCTGCTCCCTTCCAGGGTCCTATATGTTGGTGAACTCCTCCCAGCATGCCGGGGGTCATCGCGCTCAGCTGATGCTGCAGACGCTGAGTGAAAACGACACGCACTGTGTCCAGTTCAGCTACTTCCTGTACAGTCGTGACGGCCACAGTCCGGGGGCCCTGCGGGCGTATGTGCGAGTCAACGGGGGTCCGGTCGGCAATCCAGTGTGGAACACGTCGGGGTCTCACGCCAAGCAGTGGCACCAAGTCGAGCTGGCTGTCAGCACCTTCTGGCCTAATGAATACCAGGTACAAACTCTGTCGCTCTCGCCTCGAGATTTCCTCACCCTCACATATGATGATGTGACTAATGTGTCTGTGATTTCATGACGTGTTAATGAAACAAGATGCTCCTCTTACGAGCTGAACAGTCTCATTTCCGTGATTAAGATCTGCAGACCCATGGACCGACATCTTGTTCAGATGAAAAATGGTACACAGTGAGTCTCTGTTGATCACCACTCATTTTAGCCTCGAGGTGAATCTGGTGTTAATTACTTGCATTTGCAATTTAATTAGCATTGATTCCCTTGTGAATGTAGCCAACGTCAGTGCTCGAGGGCCCTAACTAGGTCTCTTGTGGGCATGCCTGGTAGATATTTCACCCACTGGGGGCCTGTGTACTGTGTATTCAGCCGACTCCCAACAATTTGCATGGCGTGTCATTACCTACTTATAGACAGACGTTTGACTGGCATCTACTGTTGGCGCCTGATGTGCTGCGGTCTGTAGATGGCGTAGTCAGGTGAGCACGAGGGATATCCATCTATTAATCCAATTTCTTTTTTTTCTGCCAACTCTGCGGACCTGTCAAAAAGCAATTAAGTTGACTAGTGTGCATTTTATCAAGAACTGTCAATCCCCCTGACTTAATTAAAATTCTATCGGGCTCTGCGAGATCTGACCTTCACTATGTAAAAAGAAAAGATAGTGCTTTGTATAAACAGAGGGCTAGATGTAGTCTGACACTGTTCTAAAAATAAGGTAGACCATTAGACATACAGGATACACACAGAAACACTCCCACACAAATATCTTAGAGGAACTTTTGGTCCATTCACAAGGACATATACAGTTACAGGCTTTATTCTCATTATTTTAAGACAAATAAATACTCCTTTGAATAATAATACTTGGCACTTTGGCCAAGGGCAAATTGAGATTATTTTTGTTTTATTCAAAAAGACACCATATCCCATAAATCTTGGCCACTGGTACCCTGTCAAATCCTCATGGGATTTGTTGGAAAAGTTGTTGGCTATATAATTGCAAGTCCATTTACCATTACCATTTACATTTTGTCAATCTCGTTTACGCACCGACTCCGACGTCTGTCATTCAAGTTTTCAGAACACGTTTGATTTTCTGCGTTTTTTCTCATCTGTCAAAAGTCATACGAGGGTTTTTGACCACTCGGAGCCACCGTCTGTTCAAACATCATCATCCAGAATGGCATGATAAACATTCATTTCGTCTCCCAGCAAAAAGCACTTTACAATAAAGAAATAAAGGAATACAGAGATGCTGAATTTAAAGATAAATTATGGCAGGTGATTGCAGAACAGCTTGGAATGGTTGCAAAACAAAAGATTAGATGGTAGAGATTGTGCTCTAGGCAGCTAAACAATAGCTTCTTGATAATGTCATCCATTCATTCGCCCTGTTTGGGACTAGCGGTATTAATTCAGTTTTGTCTTGTTATGCAAATTTTTGCAACAGATAAAATAACAAATAATTAATATTAAATAATAAAACGCATTGGACTCAATGTGCAAGATTTCCTGTGTGTAATGTTTTTATCGAATTTAAATGCCGACAAAATAGTCCTCCTTCTACCTTACAGTCACTGATGTGTATTTAAAATGAGAACATACTGTAATACTAAGGGACTCCCAGCCTTTTTAGAAATACCTTTGAAATACACCCTCTATGGGGAAAACCCATGAAGTTACAGATGCTGGTGGAGCTGAGGCTACAGACTTTGACTCTTTAATGTACTGTATTTTCAGGTCTCATCTCAGTAGCTACAAATCAGTATACAGGAGGACTGGGAGCTAATCAGTGCTACTGCCAGTCACACCTTCTCTTGATCTTTGCCCCTCGTAAACAGGCCAGCTAGGATCCCTGCCAGTGAAACTGTTCATTAGCTCAATTGTGCAGCAAATAACGAGGTCCTCACTGTCCAATTCTTTTCCTGACATTTTCAGTCTGAATCATTACTTTTACAATACCCCTATTAAATGTATTAAATAGCTGTTGCTCTTATGATGAATGTTTAACAACTAGTGAGCTGAAAGTGTTCGAGTGTTTTTGCTGCGGAGCGCTTCGCTGCTAATGGATGCAGTGAGAGCTGAGCTGAGCTGTGATCTCTCTGTTATAATAAAACAGCCTTCCTTTCTTTCTTTCACTTTCTGCCCTAGTCTCACCACATCAGGACAGATACATCATAAATGTAATAATAACGTGTCTTAACCTGCCTTCTCTTTTTCTGTAAACTGCTATCGAATGTTCTATTCTCCTCGTCCTCCCTTCCTCTTCCCCCCCTCCTGGAGTTGTGTACTGTCTTGTCTCACAGTCCTGTAAGCATCCCAGGACACAGCAATGGCTCATAGGTGAGTCAGAATTGTGCCGCGGCCTCCAATGAGAGGCTCCAGTTAGAAGAAAGAGGTTTATAATGGGCTTATGAGGAGGAGTGGATGACTCTGAAGACAGGACAAACAGTACAGGAGAAGGAGATGGGCCTCACAATTACATTAGTATTGACAGTACAGTACAGCCTTTTAGTAGAACATCTTGAACAACCTCGCATTTACCTAATTTGTTGGTAAAAAAAATAGACTGTATATAAGAAGTTGACGTAGTTCACCGTGACGTCACCCATTGGTTTGTGAACTGCCGTTTTGAAGCCTTGAATTCAGCATTTTGGCCTTTGCCATCTTGTTTTTTTGCAACCAGCTAGTCTGGCTATGTCCTAAGGTGACAACATCTGCCTACCAGCCATAGACTGTATACAAGAAGTGGACATAGTCACTTGGATGTCATCCATCGGTTTGTGGACTGCCGTTTGAAGCCTCGAGTTTGGTATTTTGGCCGTCGTCATCTTGGTATTTTGCAACCAGAAGTGACACGAAAGGGTGGAGCTAAGTACATCCAAAAGCTGAATAAGACATTTTTAGGCAGCCAAAAATGTTACAATTAACTTTTATAAACTGAAAACACACTGTGAAAGGTTTAAAGCTCTGAGACGAAAACACGGACAACTCCTAGACCGGACAATGCCATGGTAGCGACCTGTCAATCACAAGGTAGCCACGCCCTAAAGCATACCCTGCTTTATGCTCTATTTAACTCTAAACGGGACCATAATTGACTAAATGAACATCATACTGTATTGAAGAAGACTTGAAACTAGCGATTGAGACCATAAACTCATGTTTACAATGTTTACTGAGGTAATAAATCAAGTTAGAAGTAGCGTCATTTTCTCATAGACTTCTATACAATCGGACTTCTTTTTGCAACCAGATGAGTCGCCCCCTGCTGGCTATTAGAAAGAATGCAAGTTTAATGCACTTCCACATTGGCTTCACTTCTCAGACCTGGAGGTGGCCTTACTGGATTAAATTTGTTAATATTGGGTATTGGTCACCAGGTTTTGGCATCATTAGAGAAAATGTGTCTAATTATAAGGAATCAAAGCTTTTCCTCTTTTCTTTCATTCTCATTTCACATTTTGCTTTGACTCAGCTGAGCTTGCTTCTCAGTACAAAGAGAACAAAACAAACTGCCCCCTCGAAGTCACATATACCACAGCTTACATTGCTAATCCCTCCGCATTCAAAAAGCTCATCACTGTGCAACGACACAGGGTCTTGCCTCGGAACACGTCACCGCTCTCCTTTACACAGACACAACAGGAAAAGGGTAAACGAGGAGGTGTGAGGCTGAATGTTTTCTTTAATAGCATCTTATCCTCTGTTGTTAAGCAGCAACAGTGCAATGAAAACAGAGCAACACAAAGGAGCGCAATGGGAATCTGTTACAGCCCGGGTCTGTTGAAATTCACCCGGGACTTTTAGCTGTAAAGCACGTTAGCTGCAGCTTGTGTGACTTTAAACACTAAAGGCTCTGGGTTATATCAGCTCCATAGCAAGTCTAATACAATCACTTTGGATTCTAAGTGATAGATAGGCAGATTTACCCTGCCATTAAAATAGCACAGCACTCTTTTGAAGCAGAGGTGGAGAATAGGCACTTCTTATCGTAAAATAAATCCCAGGAGAACACACATCATTTCAGAGAGGGTTTTCAAATCCGCAGGTTTTTCCGTCTTATTAGATTTCAGGTCATATTAGAGCTCACAGTTCCTTGCCTACAGCACAGGGATACAAAATGTCAGCGTTGCCTTTTGCACCGCACAGATACGGATGTGAGATTACTATCAAGGCTGCTCATTTCACGATTTCGGGTGTAATGAAATACCGTGTTTACAGCACACATAACACACTGTTTCTGTTTTGAAAATGTCATTGAGAATGTAATTAAAAACAGACACTAAGAGAATTAATGTGCTGAAAACCAAATTTAGCCCAATCTTCTTCCCTGATCAGGTTGCCCTTTACATTAATATCAGCGTTGACAGACATTAAACACACACATCATTTCCTAATATCACAGTTGTGATATTGGGATTTGGCGTTCAATGGATTTTGGGGATGAAAATCTAAGAGAGCAAGATCACCTTGAGATATCTCGATTGAAGATGTCGTGTGTGTGTCTGGTGTACATTGCCATATTTCTCTCTCTGACTCTTATTGGTAGAAGTGTTTGCAATAGCTGGAGAACCTTGTTATCAAATATTAAAGATGTTATCCAGCCCTCCAAGACTGCCAACTAGAGCAGGAGACATGTACCCCCCCCCCCCCCACACTTTTTACCGTCTCTCACTTTCTTCTCTCTACTTCGTCTCCTTCCAAATGTCAGAATCTTCTTCAGACGTGCTTTCTCTTTCTTTTACTTCTTTACTTTTCCCACATGTTGATATTGCATATAATATATTATTTATCCCCTCTTTCACTACATCCTCCCTGTTGTGTTTGTTGGTGTTGTTGCTTTAAGGGTTAGGTTTGATTTTTATTTCAAGTCTTTCTTAATACAATACTCACATGTCATGTCAAATGTACATTGATACAAACAAAAAAACCCTGCTGGGTAACTCCACAGTGACGACAAGACGACAGGAAATCATTGCGCCCTGTCAAGAAATAGTCCAACACATAATGTGTTAATTAGTGAGCTTTAGAGGTGCTTTTTTTTATTACCTTTGAGCAGAGTCAGGCTAACTGTTTTCACTTGATGCTAGCCTTTATGCTAAGCTAGGCTAGGCTAGGCTAACCAGCGCTGAACTCAACATATAACATGATTGGTATCTATCTTCTCATCCTGATCTCGGGAAGAATGTGAATAAGTATATTTCACAACAATTTGAATTTGTGAAAGACAAAGAAACATTGTAGATGCACAGATTTGATTATCACATTCTGTGCACATCTAGGCAGCGTCCAGAATCGCATACTATGCACTACATACTAAATATGTGTACTATCATTCGACATACTTTTGTGTGAATAAACAGCAGTAAGGATCTTATCGGACGCACTGAGCAGTGATTTATGTCGTCACTTCCTGAGAGCCTCCTTTGCCGGTTGGAGACGTGTAACCATGGTAACCCGTGCCAACCTCATGAGACCAAAACGATGATTTGTGAGAATTAAAGTCTGAATTAATTTTATTACGCCTATAGCAAAGTGGAATCTTATACTTACATTTATATCGAAGCATTATTGACGTTACAGAGCTCTTCAATGTCTGTTATGAACGTTGTCGTCACTACTGCATTGCATCGTGGGATATTTATGCCGGCATAGTGTCCAGTGTTTGCATACTGTAATATTTCACTGGGAATAGTATGCTGTGTGTGGACGTGCTAAACATCTCATATACTGTTTTAATGTTCTAAATATTAATTATATAAAATATAATGTTAGTATGGCATTTCGGACACAACTCTATCCTGTTTAACTTGACCTCTTAAGGCCCTGACACACCAAGCAGACTAGTTTTTTTGGTGTGTCCCGCACCGCCGGCTCTAGTCAACCCTTGTTGGAGGTTTTTTGGCTGATTCAGCATGTTGAATTGGCAGAGCCGCCCGTTGGTGAGAGAATGCACTCTGATTGGCTGTTAAGATTAAACGAATCAGAGAACGAATCTGTGCTGACTGGCCATCGGCTGTAGTCTTTGCGTTGTGTTCGGGTGCAACTTGTCGGCCAAAACAAATGCGACAAATGCAACGTGTGGTGACCCAACAGGCGCCCTTTGTCGCCGCTAGTTCCCTGATGTCGGGTTAGTGTGTCCCCAGCTTTAAATCAGACTAGCCCACTTCACAACGTTTCCCATGATGCCATTTTGTTTCCTTATTAGACTAATTTGTTTAAGAAAAAGGAGTTACAAGTTACATCAAAGACTTGTAAATGAGAATCCTCATGTCTCAGCTTTGTCTGATAATACGTCCTATTCTCCCCCACCGCAGTCTGCTGAGGGTCCTGCCAGCTGAGCCTGTGGCTATGCAAAAGGCTTTTGTGAAATATTGTAGAGAGCACATTGAGATTCCTAAGATTTAAACCACACTCTCAGACACAGACTGTTATCCTTTGGCATTTTCCACCTGAACAGATTTACTTCAGCACGTGACCTTTCGCCTGTGAATATTTAAAGAGTCATTTATCTATGACTGTGTCTAATGGGGAGTGAAAGCCCTCTGTGTCTAATGGTGTCTCCTCCTGACTGGAGTGGGAAAGGTAGAAGCTGCTTTATAGAGACAGATAAATCATCTCTTGATTTGTATACATAACAATTGCTTCTAAAAGCCAATATTGCAGGGTAATGTAATATGTTATCCTAATGTGCATTTTATATCGGTCATAAATCACTGCATGTCACACTTTTTTTTCCTTCAGAATATGGTTCCTGCATCATTTTTATATCTTTTGGGAGTAAAGTAGCCATTCATTAGAATAAAGTACATGCATATAGAAAGTTTCATTGGGAAAGTGGCTTTCAATAAAAATCTAGGGAGGTTGTTTATTGAAACAAATGCTCTGAATGTCTCCCTCTTAATAACCTCCCATCCTAATGGCCAAGAAGACTGAGGATTAACCAGCAATCAATCTCTTATTGAGTGTTTTAGCTCAGCAGAGAGTAATAACACCTTCAATTAGACTTTCAAGACATTTTTTTTCCCTTCCTTGTATACCATTAAGTCTAATCAGTGTTTCTGGCTAATTTTGATGTTAGTCTAATGGCGTGGCGGCGTGTGTGCTTACACAGCTAATTCAGGTCGACATATTGGAGGATATTGTGCTTTAATCATTGCTGTAAATATTGTATGTTTATGTGGCTGCAGAGTAGGAGGAAGGGAGGGAGGGCGGCAGGAGAAAAAGATGGACAGCGAAAGAAATAAAGGAAGACAATGAAAAATTGAAGGATAGAAAGTGAAATGAGAGAAGAGCATCCCGCTCAGGCTTTTAAAGAAAATGGACCATTTGAAATAGGGGTAAAGTGGAAATGATGAAAAGAGGAAATGTTAATATCCCCTTTTAAAAGCGGTGGCTTTTTCCGACTCGGGTTCCAGCGGTGTCTGGGAACAAACGGGAAAATTGACTCTGGCAGAAGGAGATTATCCGCCCTGAGCCGGAGGAGAGCAGCCAGCTATAGGCAGAGCAGGGTCACTCTCCAACACTGAGACCCCAGCAGCCAGGACCTCTCCTCCTGCTTTCCCTCTCACCTCTCCTCCTTCTGTCAACCTTCTTGCCTCCCCTCTCTTCTCTCTGGCGACTCATTCTGTCAGGAGTCTTTTAGCTGACCCCAATCTCCTCACATCCCATCACGATGTGTCGGTGCAGGTGCCTTCAGGGGTCGTGCATGGCCGAGGTTGTTGTCACACCAATTGTTGCTGTAATCACACGTCTTCCTCTCCGAGTCCAAGGGACTATCTCTGTCCTGCTGACTGTGGAAGGTTCGAATTTGGGCCAGAGGTCCCGGAGATGTTGTTGTGACTCTTAAATTAGTGGTGCAGACACAAGCGGATTGTGGTGGTGAAGATAAACTGGGTGTTTTATTGGTCTGGGTGTCAAACTTTGATACTTTTGGCCTGAAATGTGCGACATGTTGGATACCAAAAGTCGGCATTAAATGTCTGATACTCATACTGTCATACATGTCATAATGTTGTTGTACAACACGGATTATCAGTGGTTGGAAGGTACTGTAACTTGTCTTGATGTAATTGTTAGGGCTGTCAAAGTTAACATGATAACGCGTTAACACAAATACGTTTTAACGACACTAATTTCTTTAACTCATCAGTGCGATTTTTGATTTTTAGGTTGTGGCTCAGTTTTAAAGCTAGAGTGAAACTGGTATCATACGAAACTAGACAAACCTATGGACTCCATTGATACCAACCATGTCATACTAGCTTGTCGTGAACTACATATGCTAAATTTTGGTGAGGAGAAACTGGCATGGCGATTTTCAAAGGGGTCCCTTGACCTGAAAATGGGTACCTACAAGTCTCCCCTTTACAGACATGCCCACTTTATGATAATCACATGCAGTTTTGGGGCAAGTCATAGTCAAGTCAGCACACTGACACAATGACAGCTGTTGTTGCCTGTTGGGCTGCAGTTTGCCATGTTATGATTTGAGCATAATTCTTGTAATAAATGCAGTACCTGTGAGGGTTTCTGGACAATATTTGTCATTGTTTTGTGTTGTTGATTGATTTCCAATATAAATATATACATCCATTTGCATAAAGCAAGCATATTTGATAAAGTTGATAAGAGTATTAAATACTTGAAAAATCTCCCTTTAAGGCGATTAAAATATTCTAATCGATTGACAGCCCTAGTAATTGAGTTATATGACTTGTGCATTTGAGAAGTTTGGCTCATTTTGTGAAAAAGAAAAAGGGTTTTGTAGAAATTCCTTTTCATATTCAAGTGAGGTATCAAAAAAGTATCCTGACAAAAAAAATGTACCTCAAGGGTCACTTTCTAGCTTTTTCCTGAGCTTAATCACATCTCAAGGTTTTCTTCAGTGGATGGAGTTTGAAACATAACTCCATTCACTGAGGAAGAATGTGAAGTTGTGGTTAAAATATTTCAAAATATTTTTTTTTTTTGTCAAACTATGGTCTCCAATATCTCGGATAAAAAGATGTATCATGCACAGTAAGAAGGCACCCCTCCTGTGACCTGATGTAATTTAGTTAGTATTTGAAAACGATTTTGTAGAAAATTCATCCTCAAAGTGAGGTATTAAAAAAGTCTCCTCTCCAAAAAAATCTTTGCTCAAGGTCCACTTGTCCGCTTTCAACCATATCATCATCACATGAAAGATAAAAAGAAAACTCCATTCGCTGAGGTAGACAATAAGATATGGGTTAAAATCTTTGGACCATCTAATTGTTGGACCGTAAAATTTTTTTTGTCAAACTACTGTCTCCAACGTCAAGAATTAACTTTCATGTTCATAGCAACAAGCAGCCTGGTCTCCTAAAAATGACGCTCCCATATTATGAAAGTGCATTGTCAATTACATTTTGAGGGAACATATTTCCTCCTGTATGACGTTTGTTTTTGACATATCAATATTCGTTATCAAAGTCCACAGGACTTTCATCCAGGTATTCGTGTCCCATGTGAAACCAAAAGTGACGTTGGCTACTTATTTTAACCCAAAACATGATCTTTTACTAAACTTGACCAAGTAGTTTTGTTGCCTAAACCTAAAGCGTAATTGAGAATGCAGTTTCTAAATGCCAAAAGCGCCACGAGCGGTTAAAACACTATAACATTGATATACATGTATGTAGAAATTTTGATATGAAACATATTTTTGCGTCAGAAATGTTGATATTCAACGTATCCGTGGTTTGCAGAAACGTACAATGCCAACGTTTTATTCTGTCGACTGGATTAAAACAAGTTTCTGTTTTGTTATCATGTTTCAGGTGCCCAGCCTCAGTATAATAATTCTACAACACAAAAACTCCCTGTTGAAGCTACTATAACTTGATTCAGTTACATAACTTTGAGAAGAATGAGCTCCAACCTTGCACAACCCATTTCAGCTACGCCTACGTGTAAACACAGACATCAGACACACACATTTAAAGCAGCTCAGAGGATGTAAGATAATTTGAGTGTGTGCGCGCGGCGGCCTCAGTAAAAATCAAGAGCCAGTGATAGGAACCATGTTGTAATCATTTGGTCAGAGGATTATGAGAAACAATAACTCAAAGCCGGCCTTCGATCAAACGTGTGCATGGAAGACTGTCCTTGGTGCTCTGAAAACAAACATCACCCCTGTGTCTCATAACTCTCTCACTATTACTGAGGATGGTGATTCGATATTGATTAGGTTTCATGAGAGCCCGCTGCTCATCCAGCTTATTGTTCCACAGGACGGTATGGAGCTCTGTCCTCCCTCGAGTCTCGTGGCCCTGTGCAAGCTGTATTATCTGCTGTTATAGCTTCACAGCAGCCTGTGCCCTGAATGTAGAGTGGAGCTCATGACTCAGGCGCCACATTGTGTGCCTCCTGATAGAGCTATTATTTCTCTTGGCCCTGCGGACTGAGGCAAAACTTATCCATCTCTCTATTTTTATGCTTCTGTCTTTCTCTTATTTCTCTCATTGTGTTTTGGGTCAGCAGATGTGCAACCATGTGGTGTGTAGGATTCACACAGCCCTCGATGTTCTTTAGAAAATTGCTCATACACTTCAACTTTGAGGGCATTCGTTTAGTCACAGTGGGACGTAAGTGTATGCTTTAGCTGTTCTGGTTATGAATTAAATCTATTCACTTCACTTTTTTTCGCAGGTACTGATTGAGGCGACGGTTTCCAGAGAGCGGCGAGGCTACATTGCCATAGATGACATCATGGTGCTCAACTACCCCTGCTGTAAGTGCCACTTGTGACAATGAATTGCAATTACAGAAGGTGCTTGGGGGGGGGGTAACAAAAGTTTAGTGGTTTTGGGGGAAATATGGATTTCAAAGCAGCATGAAACTTGAATAGGATGAGGAGAAGAGTGATGACTGATCGACCTTTTATATTCGGTTGTCCTGAGGCATCCTGCGACAACAGCAGCGCTATTAAAACACACTGCGACACCCAAATGCCAACACTCCCTTCCACCTGAAACACACCTGCCGTTCCTGCCTCCAGCCTTGTTTGACTGACAAATGTATTTGTTAATCAGTGAAATCTTAAATTCTCTCTTTGAAGACTTTCATGTTCTCCGGCCTGATTGGAAGTGCGATGTAGCTTTTTTGTCATAAGTCACTGTGAACAGAGGCGGGTTTTTTTGCCCATCAAGCACTAGATTTCAAAGCTTTATGAGAATCTTCACAGTTCCTTGTAAGCAATAGCTCCCTGCAGCGGAGCGCCTTTTGTGTCATTGAGGGTAGCGGTTCACTGTGTTGTTAGCCCCTGAGGACCTCGTGTAAAACATATTCACTAAGTCCCCTGAGCTTAATACCTGGACAAAGTCTCTCAGTGTCACACTTTGAGGCATGTGCAACCCACTGCTGAACACGAGGGCTCATAACACATTTAACACCCGTGCTCCACACTGCTGCCAAGTGACACATATACAGTATATAACTGACACGAAGCTTGATGGATATTTTTTTCTCACGGGGGATTCAGAGATATCTCCCTGTTAATATTTATACATCCCCTGCTGTTATCACAACAGTGTTTGGAGACTTCTCAGGCATGTCATGTCACAGAGGAAACCACCAGTGGTGATTTTATTAAGCGAACGCCGGCTGTGAGATCGGTTCGTACCCCCACTGTATATGCGTTACCACCCAGTCAGTCACCCTGTTTCTCCCCGAGACAGCAGATGGCATCTTCTGAATGCTCCCACTGTGGCCATTAAATAATTAAGACTCTCATCAAGACCTGAGCAAGCCTTATGATGTGGCACACGGCCAGACCGCGTTACTTGGCAGCGAACGGCGCGAGGAAAGAAGGAGTGAAAAACCGAAGAGAAGTGTCGCATAGTAAAAAAAAATACAATTAATATAAGCTCAGCAAAGTTCCTTTTTGTGAATTCTGGATAAAGCATGGTTGACATTTTCTTTTTTTTCCCTCCTGAGTCTTAGTCTTTGACTCTGAAACCAGTGTTGCACTCCAATAAAATATTTATCACGCTAAAGAGTCCTGAGGATAAGATCTGACACATTTAGCGCTATAACACCGCACTTCTTGCCAATTGTAGGGCCGTTTTTCCCCCCATTCACACTCATTCCGGTGTTTGTTTATGTTTGGCTCTCAGGCATGAATTATGAATTAACCTTAGGAGGGATAGTCATTCAAAGGAAACACGGCCACCTGTGGGGTACAGATGCGAAACACTCTCCCCTTACTACTCCCTCTCCTTCCTGCTAGATAGCAACACGGTGTTGCGCAAGACCAAGCAGGAGATGTGTGAGACCCAAACATTTGCTTCTCCCCGATGCTTCGGCTTCACTGCCGCTCTGCCATCTCTTCCTGTCAATCATCCAGAGTGACATGTCGACTTGTCCTACCCCATTTCTCAGAGACGGCAGGCGGTGCTGCCGGCGTTTACCCGGTGATTTGGCTCTGCAGGGGGTCCGGTTCTCACCGCACTATTGTTAATCACAGAGTCGGGTGAGAGGGCTACTCCCACACACTGACTCATTTGCAGCACCACACAGCATGCTGGGACATTATTAGTCGAGTCGTGGAGGACTGATGCTTACTCTGTGGCTTTTCGTCTGCAGCCTCACTCCCACATTCTGCTCATGTATATAATGCCTCTAAATTGATTTTGTTTTTTGTTTGCTAGTTATATGGTAGTAGATTGTCCCCCTCATTTACACAGTTTGTGTCTTAATATCTTAATATAGTGTCAGTATATTTTAAAAACTTTTTTTATATAATGGGCATACAATACATGTCCACACAAAGTTCTGATGTGCGGTGGAGAATCCGTAGGTGGAAAGCAAGGCAACAACTTCTATCCTCCACGCAAATACACAAACACACAAAATTATTCAATTTTTTTCCTTTTGACTTTTTTTATTCCAGCAGCTTCATTTGTAAATTCATTTTTGCAAACTGCTATGAGCAATCAGAAAAGACATACATAATAAGTTAAAGGATAAAGGCACTTTAAACTTAAAGCTGCAGTAGGCAGAATGTTTTTGGCATCATCGGGCAAATATCACATAATAACCTTTCAGCATATTGTAATTCAAGTGTTCTGAGAGAAAACTAGACTTCTGCACCTCCTCATGGCTCTGTTTTGACGCTTTAAAAAATCTAGCCCGGGACAGGAGACTTTGGCCAATCACAGGTCATTTCGGAGAGAGAGCGTTCCTATTGGCTGTACTCCGGCTGGTGGGCAGTGCTTGGTATATCCTCAACTGATCTTAACGTGGCTGCCGGGTCACAAACTTTCTCATTTTACAGCTAAACAGTACACTACAAGATGTTTCTGAAAACATTTGAGGTGTGAAATAGGCATTATAGTAACAGAATATTGATTTATATTTGATCAGCGCTGCCTAGTTTGACCGTTTGATCGGAGTTTGCGAGTGATTGACAGCTGCTCAGTGACGGCAGGCTCCGTCTCGGCTCTGATTGGTTGTTTTCCTCCTGTCTGTGAAATCTTGCAGATGTCATTAGGAGCACTGGAGGACACCAGAGGATGCAGAGGCACATGATTTTTTTTTCAGATTGCCTGTCTCATACACTACTGTCAGGATATAGGGACCATTTTATAAAAATAACTTTTTTTAATCATATTTGCTCCATTTCTACCCACTGCTGCTTTAATATGCATCAGTACAACCGTAGCACTAATGAAGCACAGCGAATTGAATACAAAATTAGTATAGAAGGTCAGTACTCAAGTTTAGTGCTGCTTCAAAACTTTCAACTGAGAAAATCTGTTGCTGCCTTTTTGGTGCACATTTATGTTATCCAATTAATTATGGGCAAACATTGGATAAAGCTTTCTGTTCTCTCAAACAGAAATGCCTGAAATTCCTGTTTATGTATTTTGAAAAAATAAAAAAAGCCTTGATAAAATGTTATCTTGTGTAGCTGACTGACATTGTGAATGACTGAAAGGTAATGGATTCTTTTGATCTCACTGTGTTTCCTTCTCTGTCTGTCTCTTTAGATAAGGCACCGCACTTCTCCAGGCTGGGAGATGAGGAGGTCAATGCTGGGCAAAATGCTACTTTCCAGTGTGTTGCTGCTGGAAGAGCATCAGAGGCTGAGAAGTTCTTGCTGGAGGTCAGTGGTTTAATGGCGGAGTTAGGAGCTTGTGAGTGTTGTATTTTCACCTCCCAAACAGTCAAACCGTACAAAAGGATGTTACTGTTCACTCTCGATAGACTCAGTCCTCTATATTTTAGAGGTACTTCAGGTCACGAACAGATTTCGAGACATTGGCTCCTGGGCACAGACGTGAAAGATTCTTCAGCCCTCCTACTGAACAGCAAAACACCCAGACTGAAGGAGACACAAAACAGAGTGTTGTGGTCTCTGGTCTATCCTCGTAGGCGTCGTTTGTCTCTTAGTTTTGAGTGATTTTGAGTCAATTTGCCTGTCTTTGTGGTTGTTTTGTGTGTCTTTGTGGTCTTTTTGCATCTCTTTGTAGTTCTTTTGCGTCTCTTTGTAGTCATTTTGTGTCTCATTGTAGTCATTTCGTGTCTCTTTGTGTTTTTTTGCATCTCTTTGTAGTTCTTTTTGCATCTGTTTGTTGTCCTTATGCATCCTTCTTTAGTTGTTTTGCATTTCTCTGTAGTTTTTTGCATCTCTTTGTAGTATTGTTGCGTCTCTTTCTAGTCCTTATGCATGTCTTTGTAGTAATTGTGTGTCTCTTTGTGGTTGTTTTGTGTCTTTTTGTGGTTGTTTGCTTCTCTTTGTAGTCCTTATGCATCTCTTTGTAGTCGTTTTGTGTGTCCTTGTGGTCGTTTTGTGTCTCTTTGCGTCCCTCTGTTGTTGTTTGATTACTGATACGTAGTTGAAGACTTTATTCCAAAATGCATCCAATGTCTCTACATACATAACAGCATTTTTAAGCGGAGTGTGTTAACATAAATGAACAACCATCGCAATCGCAACAAGGTTTTCTCTGTTTTTGCGTCATTACGTGTTCCAGACATGCTTGTGCTTAAATAAAGATTGTAGAGAGAGTCTGTAATGCTGTGAAGGCTGTGAAGGCCTTGAAGCCTCCTCACTTCACCGCCTTTGAAAAGTTACATTGCTTATAGGATCATAGTGTTCTCTGCTTTCTTCACTGCCTCCTGTTTCTATTCAAATCGTGTGCTGTGTTTTAGATATCTTTCTTTTCATCTAGCATGGCTTACTCTGTGAAGGTCAGACGGGCCACGCAGTCCTTACCTCTGGTGGGGAATAGCTCTGTGGTCTTAAAATCCTCCTCTTTATGTAGCCCTGATTAAAGGACCGAACGTCATGGTGCTGTAGGGCTCAATTCTTTTCCCCTCATGCTGCAATTGCTGCGCGGCCACACATTCACTGCTTTTGCCAAAATCTTACCACCCACTACAGCTAGCGTTAATCATGGTTGACCTCAGGCAAACCGACTGTATTGTTTGAAACTGGGAGGTGTGTGATTTATGTAATTGAAGCATCCTCATTCTCACCTCTCTGAACGCTTTATCAAACCAGCCATTTGGTCACAACACGAGGATGAAGACAAATGCTTTGGGTAATTAGCTGGCATAACCGTACAGGCGCCGGCTGTAATGAGATCTCCAGGCCATTGGAATGCTCCTTCCCTGCCTCTCCTTTCCCCTTTACTGTCCTCTCCAGCGTCCTCCTGTCTGCGTCACACATGTCTGTCTGAGCTGTTTTCTTCATATGAACTCGTATCACTGTTGTTTTCTGTTGTTGTGCCCTTTTGTGTTCATTGTGTCTGCCGTACCAGCTGCAGCACAGTCTTGGCTGCACACGCCTGCCAGATTAACAGATCGTTTTGTCGTTTCCTCGCCAATTAGCTACAGCCAGATTGTTTACGTAACATGAAGTGATCTCATGCTTATTTGAGTTATCCTGAATTCCCCTGCCTCCTTTTCTGTAATCCGCAGGCTAGGTAGTGAAAAATACTGTAAGAAAGATACAGGGAGGATGCAGTGGAGGAGTGTATGATTGAGATTCTTTTTTTTCTTTCCTTGTGGTCACAAGATTAATCGCCCGCTTAACCCTAATCAGCGGGTGTGTGTTTATGTGTTTGTTTGCGAAGGCTCGGCCCCGAGGTTTGTGTGGTTTGTGGCTTTTTTGAAGGCCCAAATCAGAAGCACAACAGAAGCCAAGATGGCCTAGCGTAACCCAGAGGTCTCCTTGTTAATCCCAGGATGCTCACATGCTTTGGATTCTGTTAAAACTGGCACATCAAAAGGAGGAGTATCAGGATTCATGTCCACCATTTCACACAAAGAGAATGGCCTGAAAACACGTGAAAAGATGTCAGATTCAATGTGTTTCGTTGAGGCTACGTGGACCTGACGGGTGCTAGTGGTTTTAATGGTGTGGAACAATGTGAGAAATGGCTCTCACGGTGCAACAGCAAGGTGCATCATGCAACATTCATTTGAATCACACTCTAGTTTTTTTCTCTTTTTTCTCTATCTGTTCCCACTTTCTGCCCCAACTCACTTTTGTTTGTGTTCTCTTTCTGCTTTATGCTAAAACCAGCAGTTTTATCTAAGCCATTTCTGCTGTTTCTCTTTTTTTTATACCAAAACCCAGAGTCTACACGCTGCTATTCATCCGTTAGCCTATTTACTAAACTGATTAAACCTTAATGCATCAAAGCCCATCTGTCTCCCAAATCTAACTGCTGAGCAGTTAAATGTTTTGGTTCAATAACATTGCCCACCAAGGACGACTGAGGTTGTAGATGGGCTCCATTAAGGGACAACCCTCGTGACATGTATCACTCCCTTAATCACTATTATTTTAACAAGATTTCATTTGTTTTTATTAAAGCATGTCTGACTGTCATATTGCGTGATTAAATCAGAGACATGGTCCTGCCATTCTAATTAAATTGCACACAATTGGACAATCCTCCTTTTTAATCACACAGCTCTAATAAGAACTGACCCAGATAACAATCATTTAAGCGTGTTTTGTTACATTATTGGCTCAGTGTCTCGGGAGTTCACTGAGCAATAACTGCATACAAGGGCTAGTTAATAGGCAATGAGGGGAGGTTGGATGATGCATGTACCTGGATGTTTTTAATAGGAAACTCACCAGTATGTACGACATACAATAGTACTACTTTAACAACGTTAATATAACTAATATGTAGGCACAGTGTGTAAGAAAGGAGAGAAATGAGGAAAAAGAAAAGGAAAGTAGGACAAGAAAATGGAAAGACCAGGAAAACATAGACTTGCACCTTGAAGCAATACAATTCAAATCACTCCGGTCATCAGGGGTCCTTCTCTGTGATATAATTTCCTGTTGCATGGTCTTCTTGCACAATATTAACAACATGGCTCCTTGAATGGTGGTTACAACACCTTGACTCTTCAGGAAGTTGACTTGACTGACATGATTCCCCCAAATTAATTATAATATTCAGAACAACGGCGTTCCATTACTTTTATTTGCTATAAAATAGTTCTAATGTAAGATTATGCCAAACTAGTTGATAGGGTGTTTTATTGAGCATTTCCCTTTTTCTAAGCAAATTTAATTATTTGGTTTGGCAAGTTTTTATGGTTACACCACATTGACATTTTTGCCATCATCTTCAAAAAAACAATGTTTGCAAGTAATTTGTAAGTTTATTGTAAGATTTTAACCATTTTGAATTTAACGAAACCATATGGACAGAAAGAAAATGAGTGTCATTGACCCATATTCAGATATTCAGATATACGCCATTACATAAAACACACTTAAGCTGCCTTCACATGATAATACATTTGCTCTTCACTCACCACAAGGTAGGGCACAGAGCCTTGCAGAGGCAGCAGGTAAAATATGTCACCAAAAAGTGCGCAAGGAATGCCATTCACTCTTTCCCGGCAAAAACAACAGCTGTTCTAATTTGTTGCGCTTTGAAAGGTCAGCGGGAGCCGAGGTCAAAGTTGAAATAATTTGAACTTTGATCGCAGCACTCGGTGGCCTAGTTGGGGCAGCACCGTTCTCCCCATAGGAAAGCAGTGGCCTAACCAGCGCATGATCACTCTAACAAAAACAAACAGATCCATACTGTTATAGCATACATCCTTTTCTTTGGTCCAAATTTCAACAGAAAGTTTTACCAACCAGGTTTAACATTTCTTTTCTTCCTATGTCTTTTAATAACCAAGATCTGATAAGAAACTGTTTTAGTTCATGAATGCTGTGAAAACAGTTGTATAATGTCGTCTGTTGCCGCGGAGGCTTGCGTTACAATCTGGAGGCATGGAGTTTGAACAATGTTGGCATTTACCCGGCAGGAAGGGTCTGATGGAGTATACACATGTAGTTCCATCATGGGCAGAGTAGGATCCAGGGTTTGGGAGCTTGACTCATACTAGGAACTATGATAACAGTCGAGATATCTCAGCCTCTGCTGCTTCTTATTCTGTGTGTGTGTGTTTGTGTGTGTAGCTGTTGCTCATGATACACTGTATGAGATGACATGTACCTGTGTGTGTGTGTGTGAGAGAGAGGGACATGATGACCCATCCTGTTTTCTCTGACCCTGTCCTTTCGTGCTTTCCAGAGACACAATGGGGACATTTTAACAACGGCATCAGTCAAGCACTTGAGTCACCGGCGCTTTGTGGTATCCTTCCAGCTAGACAACGTCCAGCGAACAGATCAAGACCTTTACCGCTGTGTCACTCAGTCCCCCAGGGGCTCCGGGGTCTCAAACTTTGCTGAACTCGTCGTCAAAGGTAAACACCCTCCCTTCTTTTGTCTCTTATTGTTCTCTTTTTGCTCTTCCTCCCCGCCTTCTGTTTCTTTCATCCCCAACCATCAGTGTTTTCCTGCTGTTTTCATGATAACAGGATTTTCTGCTCCTCTCGGTCACAGCAGATTACTGCGTGTGATTCAGAGGAGAATTAAAAAATGAAATTGATCATAGCAAATGGTGATGAACAAACTAGTGTGAACACATTCCAAATTAGCCATAGGGCATCTTTTGTGCATGATTGTGGAAATCACAGACCCCTATTTCAAAACTGATTTCCATAAAATTCACAAAACACAAATAGTGCGGGTGCTCGACACACATGAAGGCTCTTTGGATGGCAAAATGCAATCTCCCCGACATGTGTTGTTTTCAGAGCTGGAGTTGTCAAATAGGCTGCCATACTCAGCTCTTCAGCTCTCTGTCAAAGAGCTGTTCCCTTGACTTGGACTCCTGCAGCCCCTGTCATATCACGTACCACAGATGGTGACCTCACACCCATTACTCACTCCAACCCCACCGCCTGACACCACTTTGACAGCATAGTAATGACATGGCTGTGGGATGGTTTGATGGCATAAGAAACTCCAGCCCTCAGCAAAGGGAGGTTGAGACAGGGAAATAAGGATATGAGAGATTCCCAATCTCCTTGTCCTGTACTGTATGCTCCTCTATGGTCCTCTACTGTATGATATTATGTTTTTTAAATGACTGATGTAAGGCCAGAAGAGAGTTAGAGTGTAAAACACGCTCTATAAAGGGCAATATCGGTCTTTACGTCAGTTTGTTGATCAATTTGTTGGTCTGTCCATCACTGTCGAATGGATTGCCATGAGATTTTGTACAGCCATTCATAATCCCTAGATGATGTGTCTGAATGATTTGGTGATCCCTTGACTTTCCTCAAACTTTTCTTCTGGGGATCCACTTTTTAAAAATGACAAACCATCGCGACCCAATTCACGATAGGCCTTCTATCTATAAATCGTGAGAAGAGCGAATTTGTGCATAACTGAACGTTCCTGACCATCTTTACTGCCATCTCCGCATCACCTCACATCATCTTGAATAGGTAAACCAGTCATTTCGAAGAGAATTTGATAAATCACAACTTTGTTTTATGCACGTGTTATTAAAAAACATATATACATATTAAATACTTTATAAATGAGACCAAATAAATGCATTTAGGTGGAGTTAACAGGCTGTCGTCAGTAAAACAATCAAACTGTACACAAGCCTTTCATAGATTCAATGGCTACGACTATCAGAACAATACGAACATTCAGGCTCCCTCATGTGGCAAAAAGGTGTACTGCAGATATAAATGTTAAAAAAAAAGACTATGGAAGAAATTCTGCAAATTTATTTGGCGACCCTAATAAAATCTCATCATTGGAAATGACTGGGGATGAATGCTTGAGGTTGTTTGTGAAATGTCTCAACAGCTATTGGATGGATTACCAAGAAATGTGGTACAAACATTCACGTTCCCCATCAGGATGAATTACAATATATTTTTCTCTCTAGTGCCTTCATCTGGTCCGAGACATTCCCATCAGCCTCAGCTGTGCTTTGTGTTCAGTGCTAATTAGTAAATGTGTAACACACTAAACATGGTAAACACTATACCTGTTTAGCATCAGCAAGTTACCACTGTCATTGGGATCATGTTAGCATGCTGATGTTAGCATTCTGCCGCCATCGCTGTGTCAGCATCACAGAGCTGCTAGCATGGCTGTAGATTCTCATTATTGTTTTGTCAAAGCATGAAGTAAATCCCTTTGATTGATATGGAAGCATGGATTCACTTTAGTACTATGACACAGGCCGATTGCCACAGTGCAACATGGAGCCCTTTTGCCAAAATGTTAATAAACCGTCTCACCAGCAGCTGCCGGTAAATGAAGAGTCAGTGAAAGCGCTCATAGAAGGTCATGAAATCCCGTTTAATGTGCTCACATTCTCAGCAAATAAGTATTATTGTATCCATGCGGTTGTTGATTTCCTTGCTTATTTATGCCTCCACGCCGGCGCCAGCCGTTGCCCAGAGGCATTGTGTTTTCGGGTTGTCCCTCCGTCCCATTCTCGTGAATGCGATATCTCAGGAACGTTTTGAGGGAATCCCTTCAAATTTGGCAACAATGTCCACTTGGACTCAAGGATGAACTGATTAGATTTTGGTGATCAAAGGTCAAGGTCACTGTGACCTCACAAAACATGTTTTTTGGCCATAATTCAAGAATTCATATGCTAATTATGACAATTTCACACAAATGCCTAATAAGATAAAATGATGAAGTGATGACATTTTGGACAGACGATAACATGGATGTTAACTGTAATTTGACTGGTTGGCGGAGGCATTCAACCATGAGGCGGTAATTCTAGTTCATTGATTTGGACCCCAGGGTACTTGTATGAGTCCACCCACTTCCCTAACCAGGACCGGGGGTCTCCTGTTTCTCTGGTAGTCCACCCGGTGTTGTAGTCAAGACCACCTACACCGAGACCAAGGAAGGGCGAGACCGAGTCAGGACCAAGACCAGACCAGTGCGAGTCCCACACTGTATGATACACTTGCGATGAAATGTGGATCATACAAACCAAAGGCACTCCTCAAATTGATCTGAAAGATTCACATTCCCATGAAACACCCATGGCAAACAAATGAAGATTCCTCTTCATTCACCTCTTTTATTGCCATATAACAATTTAGTGGTATCCCCACAGTTGTGGTCTTGACAGGTCTTGAAATAAAATCCTCTTTGTCTGAAACCGAGACAAGCCCGAGTAAAAATGCAGTAGATTCTAAGACCAGACTGAGACCTTCAAAAATTGGTTTTGAGGCCGGTCTCGAGACCAAGACCGATCTTGTGTACTACAACACTGGGACCACCACATTAAGCTCATTGGATTTGCTGATATCGAGCTTTATGAGGTTATTGTTGCACCATGTCATGTTTCTCACTGGAAAGTATTCACTGGATTCATACATCTCAATATGGTAATAACATCTATTTTGCCCAAAAAATAAATGTAATATATTTTTATTAAATTCCTTCAAAGTCTTCACTGCACATATTATATGAGTCTGGCATGGATTTAAAGTGCACCATACAACCGCATACAACCGCAATGCGATAATTCTGGTCTATAATCATCAGGACAAAGACGTTATTTATGGCACAGCTCATTCTGCAAGTAGATGTGATGTGATGGCCGGCTGTAAGGCATGTTCAAGTCAACTGCCTGTAACCCTGTAATCTGTTTCACAGGAGCTGAAGCCGAGTCCTTAACGAGACTTTCATAAATCCCTTTCCCCCTACTGCCCTGCTAAGAAGAGCCTAATCATCCCCTTAATGAGTTGGAACCACTAATTTCAGGACCGTAAATTGGATGCAGGAATCATGATGAAGCTCTCTTATTAGCCCATAGAGGACAGCAACATAATGAATAAAACATTTCCATCTTTCTCCTTAAGGTACTGTACTGTACTGTATATACGGCTCTGGCTTTTGTTATGGCCCCATATTGCAATTTGATCCTGAGCACATTTGGAGGTGTGTTTTCAGAGATTTACCCCCTGTTAAAGCTTTAATCTCAGTGCATAGAAATCTTTAAAGATGCTATTGATAACATTGATAACATGCAGACACTAGATGTCGCATTCTCCCCCCGACCCCCCATTCCATTGCATTCACTTCACAACAAGTCGTTGCCAGGCACTTAACGTCAGTCTCAGCCAGTTATCCTTTTTTCCTACACTAACTGATGACCCCGGAGTTACCACGTGATACCAGCATCATTTTAGTATTGGCTCACAAACCTTGTTAGAAATGGGAACCAAATGTCAGATATCTTCTACAGAGATAAACAAAACATTAATTTTGGACCTGCCAAAAAACCCACCAAAAAAAGCACCTTTCTAAAGGCTTTTTTTTTTGTCAAATATTCGTCGACATAAAAATGTTCTCAGTAAGACCTTTAATGAAACAGAAAGCAATGTTTAGTTTGAGAATAGCTGAGTATACAGAGGGAATCAATGAAAAGGGCAACTAAATATAATTCAGTTAACAAAAATAAATGAAGAGAAAAATTTGAGCTGTGAACTTAAACTGTGAAAGAAATGAGTGAGTTGTTCACTGGCTGCTTAGCCTAAGGCCTGAATGTGTCCTTTCATTATGGATACAGTCATTGAAAGCCCAAAGATGAGCTGCTGCAGGCTGAGCCAAGGCCAAGGGAAGCAGTACGGAGTAGAGGTGAGGCGCTGGTAATGTTAAAAGCTCGCAGAGAGGAGCGCCATAAAAGACAGAGGCGCCTCTGCAGGATGAAGGATTAGTCACAGCCACAGATCTAACTCTGATCTTTTCTCATGCTTTGTCCTCATTTCTTTTGCATTCCCTTCCCTCCCTCACACTGTTGCCCATGTAATTGTTCAGTGGCTTGGATATGCCAGTAAGTGACATTTGACCGGTGGGCTCTGGAATTAATCCTCGCGTTGGCAATCTTTTTCCGACAGTGATGCAGCGTCTCCTCTTTCATCATGGTTACCAGCTGTGAGGACAGAACACTCAGTTAGAGAAAAAGATGTACACCACTTAATCCTTCAGCTACAGAGATCATACACATTCAATGCACTGCCTGCACAGCTGTTTTTTCACTCACTACTTTGCTAAAAATGTATGCGAGGCTCTGAATTCCTTGTTAATAGGTATGACTAATCTGCTATTTGAAGGCAGTTTGACCCGCTCACATTCTGCAGTCTCTGGGGACTCATTTAAGACTCAGTGGGCTTTAACATCGTGAAATATCTGTTTGTATGCAGCTGATTAATAAAATTAATACCCCAACTTTACCTCCCTAGACTGTGCAGCAGCGCTCTGGGCCCGCTAGCAAATGCTTTTACCAATACAAACTTGTGTTTGAACTGGAAAACCGAAAAATACTGCTTTTCATTTCCTCTGACAGTACCTCCATCCCCCATTGCGCCGCCCCAGCTGCTCCGCGCCGGCTCCACTTACCTAATCATCCAGCTCAACACCAACTCTATCCTGGGAGATGGCCCCATTATCAGGAAGGAGATTGAGTACCGCGCCAGCCAGTCTCCGTGGTCAGAGGTGCACGGAGTCAACATGGTCACCTATAAGCTGTGGCACCTGGATCCAGACACGGAGTACCACATCAGCGTGCTGTTGACCCGGCCCGGAGAGGGAGGAACTGGCCCGCCCGGACCGCCCCTCGTGAGCAGGACCAAGTGTGCAGGTGAGCTTCTAACACACTGCACAACTGGACAGGGCGTGAATGCAGTAGTTCCCAACCTGTTTGACTTGTGAACCCTTAAAATGAAGCATTGTCTACTTGAGATCCCTTGTGACAAGTTATGGTAATAGTGTATATTTTAAAGAGGACCTATTATGCTTTTGTTTTTTTCCCCTTCCCTTTAGTGTGTTGTATTGTTTTTTTTGCATGTAAAAGGTCTGCAAAGTTACAAACTCCACGTCAAAGGGAGTTACTCTCCCCCACAGAAACACTGCTCCTGAACTGCCTGAAATTTGCTGCAAAGTCCCGCCTTTTCTTCCGTAACGTGGTGATGTCACTAAGTAACACATTTGCATGATACCTGCCTAGTGGCTAGTTTGGCATTCCCTCAAACAAAGCTAATTAGAGTGGAGCTGGAGCGGAGTCCAAAGAGTTTGGTTCAGTTGACCAATCACAACAGAGGGGGCCAGCTGACCAATCAGAGCAGACTGAGCTCAAACAGAGCGTTTCAGACAGAGGGTGATAAAAGGTGCTGCAGTGAAGCCGGTATGAGAAAAGTAAAGCGTTTTTTGAACATTAAAGCATGTGAACATGTTCTAGTAGAAACCCAAAATACAAGTATGAACCTGAAAATGAGCATAATAGGTCCTCTTTAAGGGTTTTTAGAGGTGAAAGTATTATTAATTCACAAGAAAAAAGAAAATAGAAAATAGTTTCTATCCCTCTAATCATCTTGTGACCCCCTCAGACTCATCTTGAGGCCCCCAGGTTGGAAACTGCTGACCTCATGTATTAGAGTGTTGTACTTTAGGTCATATAGCATCAGTGGATTGCAGGCCATGTTAGATAATAGAGCTCAGAGCGTAAATTCAGGCGAGTATAACACAACCATATAACTATCATCGTTGACTACACGCTCATTTATATAACAGAGCGGCGTATTTTAACGCCTGACTCCAGACATGAAAGTGCTATTTACTGCAAACTGCTATTCGCTGGCCAGTAGCTGCTTCTGCATTGCAAGCTGAAAGCAGCTTTCACCCGTATGTTATTTGTTTTAAGCTGAATTATGGAGTATTGTTTGCCTTATCACTTGGATCTTTTCTATGGCAGGAATCTGTAGCTGTA
This sequence comes from Sebastes umbrosus, assembly GCF_015220745.1. Lineage (NCBI taxonomy): Eukaryota > Metazoa > Chordata > Actinopteri > Perciformes > Sebastidae > Sebastes > Sebastes umbrosus. The sequence goes on from NC_051279.1 coordinate 20,435,549, forward strand.
TCTGAATCTTGTAGTACGTTGTCATGTTTGCAGAGAAAATAGTCTATTCACTCTATTCCCGTTTGGGGTTTTGTGTTTGTCTCGCCAAATATGATGTTTCTTTTCTTTATTGGGTAGAGACAATCCTCTGAATGGACCCATTATGCAGTGTGTAGTGCTTAGGGGAATTACAGTGTGCACTGTTTAGGTGATGCAGTCCCCCAGAGCCTTGGATTAGGGAATTCAGTGTGTTGAACACCTGGCTGTTCGGTAGAAACCACAAGCAAGGGGGCAGCAGGGTCTTCAATGCAACCTGTACCAGGACGCTGCTCTGTGATTTTTCTAAATTGCACAGGCTTACAGATTTAATCTAGATTAAATATCTTCCTTGCTCTTAATTAATGAATTCCATGAAAGTACCGATGCCCAACAGCCACGCGCTGTAACTTCAGAGTCTTACATTATGGGGCTGCATCTGTCACGATAATCTGCTAAAATTCAATCAGAGTGGAGCTGATAGACAAGTTCGGACTCAGTCACCGCATACTCTTATCTCTTAAGAAAAGGCAAATTTGCTATCACTGAACTCTGGAGCTGAGGAAACTGAGAGGGAGACTTTTTTTTTTTTTTTCGCTGCCAGCACGGCAATATTGTTTTGACGGTTATTTAAAAGATAACAGCTGGCTGACTACAGTGGCTAGCCTGAAGCGGGCTTCTTTGGTATCTACTGAAGAGGATAGACATTTGTGGCACGTACAATAAATGGACAAGAAATAAATGGACAAGAATTGGTAGGTGACAGCGGTGGAGCCATATCAATCACAGTACACACGTACAGTATACACACTGTTAATGGTATTAAATCATACATTACGATGACAAATATACTCTCTTTTTTAATTCACATATTCATTATAAGGATTATTTAGATTTATCTGCAGGTTATGTTCTATATTAATTGATTAATATTTTATCTATAAATATCAGAAAGTAGTGAAAATGATAAATTACCCAATGTAACGCCTTTAAATTTCTTGTTTTATGCAAAGAACAGTCCAAAATAGGGCGGTAAAATGTTGATACACATGAATATTGCCTTATTTGGTTGTGCAATATTGTATCAATTCTCCAAAATAATATAGATTTTCAATTCTAAAAAAATCGAACGGTCCTCTGTCGGGTCCGGCCCAGTCAGTTGTTGTTATCATGCCATACAGCTTGACGCAGAGGAGGCTAATTAAAGCTCCAAAGTTGCACTACATTTTGGCAAGGAAAAACTGGCATGACAATTGCCCCTTGACCTCTGACCTCTGACCTCAAGATTTGTGAATGAAAATGGTTTCAATATAGGTACTACTCACAAGTCTCCCCTTTACAAACATGCCCACTTTATGTTAATCCCATGCAGTTTGGAGCAAAAACCATGCAGTTGTTTGCATGCAGTATATTTGTGTTATTTTGGCCTATTCTAAAATGGTGTGTTTCTAAACTTAAAAAAGCGCAATATATCACCCTGCATACAGTATCGCAATATATCGCAATATACTGAATCATTACCCCAGTATCATGATACATATCGTATCGCCAGATTCTTGCCAATACACAGCCCTAGTCCAAAACTAGAAGAGATTCAACTTACTGTCATTTATAACAACAGAAAGCAATATATCCTCACATCTGACAACCTGGAACCAGGGTATTTGCTTGAAAAATGTCAGAAACAGTTAACTAATTATACAGTGGTTTCTGATAAATTTCCCATTGATCAATTAATATGATAATAGACTAATTGTTTCAGCTCTTTGCTTTCTGCTTCCTCTTTGCAGCAAAAAAGTCCCCAAGCTACAGTAACAGCTAATATTCCCGTATATTATTTTTCATTCTTATCTGTCATTAATTTTTTTTTATTCAACATTTTGTTCTCCCTGCTCACATCTGTGTCATCTGTCACTGTGCAGACACACAGAACACCCAGGGAGATGAGCGGGAAACCAGCAAGCCACGCCCAAGCTTACTTTCAAATGTATGCTCAGATATATAGCACAAAGAGTACTGTGTTGATGCAGATGCAGTCATTACCGCTGCCTGCATCTGCAATGTGTGCACAAGCGCTCCCAGGCACACGAAATGGAGAGCTTTGTGTTACCCCAAAGGCAGTCTGTGGATCTCAGTCTTCCATGGTCATCACTCTTTTCTATGCCCAACGGTCTCTTCCTGCCACACACCATCCCTCACACATCTCCCTACCCTGCTTCAGTAGATCCTCCCTGGCCCCCTCTCCAATGACATATTAAAGCCACTCTCCTCTCTCAACAGCCAAAGACACCCTCCCATTCATCAGGGCCGCCATGAGTGAGCTCACAGCCCTCCCTCCCTCCTCCAAAACCCTGCACACCACCGCCCCAACTCCAGAGACACAGAAAATTCACAATAAAAAAAAAAAAAGCAGAATAAGTCGATAGCGAGAGAAAGGGAAGAGGGAAGAGTGGAGGGAAGGCTGCGGCGTGGGAGTGTGTGTGTGGGAGAAAGGGTAGTTTTTCAAAGTGAGAGAGTGAGACAGTAAAAATGAGGAGAGTGAACGTGTGAGAGGTGAAGCGAGAGGACGATTCGCAGTGTACGGAAATTGCTTTCACAGTTGCTGGTAACAGTGTTTGTGAAAGTCACTAAACTCAGCCTTTAATGATGTATTTACATTTCAACCACTGTGACATTAGCTTGTTCAACCATGTGTGGGATAAGTAATACTGCTGTGTTTGCTGAGCTGTTAAACAGGGCGTTTAGATGCAGTACTAGTTCAGTACAGAGGAAGCGTAGGTGAAATTAATTCTGCCAGTCGTTCTGTCTTGTAGTTTTTCGTTAGGTTTGCTGCGAAGCTGTGAATGTGATTTTTTTTTTTTTTTGTAGAGCGGCTACATCTGATTGACTCCGGCATGGCTCTACCAGTGTTCTTACGTATTGCTGTGTTATACACTTTACAGTAAGCTTGTGTAACTCACCTTCTTGACCCTGCAGGAGACTGCTCCTCCTGACCCAACCTCCCAAACCATCTGGTCTACACTTTCCCCACTGACCCCCACATCCCACCGCTGAATCCTGATCGTGCAACCTTGCTGTTGGCCTGATTAGGTTTTAAGCAGGAGAAAATAGATGGTGGGGGTGTTGCGGTGATTTCACGGAGGTGGTAATTATCCAGTGAACAGAAGGGAAATTTGGAACCGTCGCCGTATTTAGGAGGAAAGTGAATTTCCTCTCCAGAAGCTGTGTCTCGCCACCGTGACTAATGTCACTCTTCCATGGTCATGCTGGATATTTCCCCTCCTTCCCAAACATGTTGGCTACCCGGCGCCCGGCGTACACATACACCTCGCGGCGCCGAGCCGTCCTCGTGCGGGTGCTGTAAAACTAATGGCCGTGAATGTGAACATGGTCTCTGCCTGGCTCTGATGGCCATCCAGGTGTGCTTGATGAGCCATTGCTGTGATTATCAGCACGGTGCATTAGCACAGCTTGAAGCCCCTCAAGTAAATCACAGAGGAGAGGCGAGCATTTGTACTGCAGGTGGTCCCCAAACTACGTTAATGGGCTTCCACCTGCTGCTGGGTCACTGAACCTTCTGGAGAGCCCTGGCCCATGATGCTCTCGGTCTGTTAGAGGGAGCCAACACTGGAGCACGACTAAAATTAGACGCATTAGGAGCACAAGTGCTTTGCCTTTCTTGGCACGTCGTTCATCATGTCTTCCAGTCTGAGCCAGAATTCCCTACATGTTCACATTTGGGGTGTTTGGATTTATGTGTGCTCGTGTTTTTTTGCTTGCACATGGGTACAGGCGTGCTTGTCCGTATAAATTTAGTTTTCCCGTCTGACACAGTCAGTGCAGATCGCCCTCCGCGGATGCATGCAATCTTAGGCAACCCTGCTCCGTCCTGCTGCTGTCCCGGCTCACAGTTTTAGGGGAGATAACAAAGCAGAACCTGTCACATCTACTCTAACTTCCAATCTCCGAGGACCAACATGGTGCTCTGGGCTTTTGGCCGCGTTGGGGCGGCTGCAGTTTTCACGCCACGGGGTGCCAGAGAATGGGTGCCCACGGCATACACACAAATAAGACGAGGCAAGGAGGAAGGGGCTGGCACAAATGTCCACTTTGAGAAAAGCCACAATGAGCACACTGTGGCCTCTTTGGCGGCGCTTTCATCAACTCAGCGGTTAAATGCCTCTCTTTATTTAGCTCTCAGACTGTGCAGACTATCAATTGCACCATTAAGACAATCCTCAGCCACAATGAACAATGGAACATTAACATTTCTTGCTGGGTGCAGTCTACTACTTTGCGATTACCGTGCACACCCATTTATCTGCCGCCACATTAGCCTGGACGAAATTCTGATCAATGCTCCGGTCATATTTCCATCTAGTGTGAGATGCCAGACAGCAAATTAAAAGAGAAAGCTGGTGACTGCAGAAGCCTTCAGTATAGATTGGACGTGTCATAAAATTTCACTTTTAAAGAATTGCTCTAAGGGCATAAGAATCTGGGCATAGGGGCTGTTGGATCTCAGCATGTTAATTTATGTGTGTTTGAACATGTGCACATGTGGAATAGATAAAAAGATGAGAAGAGATTAAAAAGAGAGTGGTAAAGGGATAGGGCTAAATAATTATTTTATACAGCAACTGTGCGTCCTTGCAGAGCTACGTTAAAATCCATTTTCTTAGATAATTCTTGTTTTAGTGCATTAGCCCCTGCTCAGTGATGCATTAGCTGCCTTATTTAAGTTCCCTGCACTAATCTGTGCTGCAGCAGGAATCCCACTGAGTGTGCAAGTCAGTGAGGGAATGAAGACCTTGGCCAGTAACCTCAAACTCCACTGATCTCTCCCTGTACCCCATATCTCTGCTGTCATTCCCTGCCTCCCCGGCCCATTACTCACCATGCCCTATTAAAAGAATAAAGCAATACAATACATTATGTAGCATATTGCTTGACAAAAAGGAATTGACTGTGTTAATAATGGCCACTGATAAATGCCGCCATTGATACCGAGGATGTCCTTGGCTTAACTCAGCCTCTCTTCAGTTTTTCGGACGTCCTCCCGAACACTGGCTGATCTGTGCGTCCGTGCATAGAGGCTCTCTGTGTCTTTCAGCCAGCCATTACATTTGAGGAGGATGTTAAAGACAGAGCTGTTGTTCTTTCAGTCAGAGAAAGTCGGGGGTTAACCCGGCAGTGACCAGAATTAACTCGGTGCCTTCTAAAAATACGACAGGCCATCGCGATGACCCAGAAGTAAAAGTGACCAGCGGAAGTGAATGCCCTTGTATCGCGCTGGCATTTTTGTGTGTGGATTAAACCTTGGGGCAAAGAACTACTGGATAGTCAATTTGCTCAGCGACACGGAGGCGGGGACTGGTGGGAGTGCGACAGCAACCCACACAGCCTGTCCAATTAATTAGCGCAATTGGCATGAGTTCCCGCTCTGCCATGGGGGATGTGGGCGTGTTGCGCTGGCAGCAAACTGGTGACCTCCATGTTGTGGCGGGGCAATATGGCAGCATGTGGGAGGGGAGCAAGTGAAAAACTGCTAGGGTAGTCCTGGGACACCAGTGACACTGTCATCTGCTCGGCGCTCCGTCTGAAATCAAATATTTCACAATAAAACAAAGTTACCTGTGGTTTCATTTTCTCAAATTCAGTATTGTGCCTTCAGAACATCCCTAATGACATTGCTTGTTTTTGCCTTAGCTTTCTTTATTACTCAATTCTCTCTTTTTTGTTTTCCTTCAATCTTCCTCCCTCCTCCCCAGAGCCGATGCGTGCGCTGCGGGGCCTCACGGCCACAGATCTCCAGTCCAGGCAGTTGTCTCTGCAGTGGGAGAATTTGGCGTTCAACCTGACACGCTGCCACACGTACTCAGTGTCCCTGTGCTACCGCTACACTACGGCGGGAGGCGGCGGAGGCCACAACACCACGGTGCGCGAGTGCCTGGCAGTGGAGCACAACGCTTCACGCTTCACGCTGCGTGATCTGCCACCCTACCACGGCATCCATGTCCGTCTGTCACTGGCCAACCCAGAGGGGAAGAAAGAGGGCAGAGAGGTCAACTTCCAGACGGAGGAGGACAGTAAGTCTCTGGAGGATGTTACAGAAAAGATAGTATGGAAGCAGAGGACAGAAAAACTAAACATGAGAAGTGTCATTTTCAAAATAGTAAAGATTTTGAGGAAATCATCACCATAACACTAAAATACACTGAGTTACCAGGGTGTCAGGCAAACCTAGCTAAAACGAAAACAGTCTACGATGTCTTGCGATAAATCAGACCTTTTATTAAAGCTGTAAAATATTTAAGTTTGGCGTTTCTGTTATTTAGCCTCCCCTCATTGATATTAATGGGGTGGACAAAATAATAGAAACACTTGTCAGTATAATGCGATACAGTTCCACAGCACCACAATCCGCAGCCAATAAAATCACCATACAGTCGAATCAACACCTCTCTATTACAGTTTCAACAAAAAACATTATAACGTTCATTAAGGTAGGATATATTAACCTGACCCTATCAGATGGTTTGTTACACAGACACATTTGAGAAGACGTCATTGGTCACAAAATACTGGGCAGGTGATTGGATGTACCATCTGTCAATCAAACTAACGAAAGCGAAACTAACTGAAGGTGAAAACTTCACCTTCAGTTAGTTCACCTGCGAGGTTAAGGATATATTGCAGCACTGTTGTATGCATTACTTTTAGCAAGGTGTACCTAATAAACTGGTAACTATAGTGTATTTACACAACACCTTTATTATTTATTGCTTTTTGCTCTTTTTGCTTTTTATCTATTTTTGTAAAAAAAAACAAAAACAGAATATGACCTTACTGTACACAAAATTATATATATATATATAATATTATATACTATGTTACAATGTGTGGTCACAACAATGTGTGGTGCGTATGAAATGCTGGCAATGCAGTGTTTTATTGTTTTAAAATGCAGTTAAGGGTTTAAGTCTGGCAAAGCGTCGTGTGCATTTTACTTTCTTAACCTTATAATCAGAGAGCCCTGGGGTTATCATTGTCATTTCAGAGAGCTTTAGAGAGCGGTTTTGGAGGAGTGTGATGTCTAAAATATACCAGAATACCTCAAATTGTTTAACTATTCTCATAGCAAATGTCAGGCAGAAGACTATCCAGACCTGAGACTGCCCACAACCAGAACTTTACTGTCACATTTAGCTAACGCTGTGATGGTTGGTTTTGAGGATTTACGGTGTTTTTCAACATAAATCAAGTGCACCGCATGTGGATAAAATACACAAATTCACACATGCATCAGTTTTGGTTCATATGAGGTGAATTTGCTTAATATTTCAGAGGAGCTGCCCAAACATTAACGCCAGCTCCTCTGTCCTCTTTTAACACAATACAGACAGGGTGACCATCTGACGGAGGCTGAATCAGCATTACAAAAGATCCATTTCATTTTCAGACGAAAATAACATAAAAGAGAAAACATTATATCTGAGTCTCTGGCAACCCTGAGATAGGATTTTGTGCTTATTTCTTATCTCCTATTATTCCTTTGTGCCGCAGCACATCGTCTGCATGGCAGCTGAGGGAGAAATCAATTCGGCCGTGAAAAAATCAAAACAAACACGATTTTTCAGAAAGAGATATATACAGTACAGAGAAAGATAGAAAAAGATCAAAAGAGAAAGTTTTTTATTTTCCTGATGTGATAAAAGATACATATATGTATGTATACATACAGTACATGTTAATTATGAATGCTTTTTCTAAAAGCTTTAATGGGCTGTCCTCCAGATTAACTCAATTCAAACATAACAGTTGACTCAGCTGTTTGGCTCTTTAGCCTCAGGCCTGAATCTCACATCACAATCTTCCCTCTGTACAACGCTCACACAGACCACGGGGACTGAGGCTGCAACCGACTGGCCCAAAAAACTGTTAACAGAGTTTAATATTGAAGTTCAGGCATTGGTAGTCCCCTTGCTGCCATTCAGAAACAAGTGTACCAGCAAGCGTCTGACATATTCATCAATATATTTCAACTGAAGATTGATATAAAATAATAATAATCTTCTTAAGTTTTCTTTCTCTTGCCTGTGTTATGGTTACATAATTGATGCAGTTCATAAATTAACCGTGTCCTTATCTGATGCTCTGTGCCTGTGCTGCTCTCTGGCTGGGTGTCTCATGTGATGCATTGTTCTGAGCCACTGTGACAGTCACTTCTGTGATATTGACAGGAGAAGCTCACTGTGGGATTAGCACTTCAATTTCCCCGACGAATGTTTGCTCTGACAATTTCTTATAGTTCCCGGAGGCATCGCGCCAGAGTCGCTCACCTTCACCCCGCTGGATGACATGATCTTCCTGAAGTGGGAGGAGCCCGTCGAGCCCAATGGCCTCATTACCCAGTATGAGGTGAGACACTGTCGAATATCTCTGTCACTTTAAAAACGGTTGGCATAATCAGCTTCATTATTGGCTTAATTTGCACACTTGGACGAGCAAGATAGATGTTTAGATTTATGCTTCATTGTTCATATACAGTAGCTAGATGGTATTTCTCACTTTTGAGGTTACTAAAGGAAAGGCTTTTAGGATGAGGACGAACCACAAACGCTATCTACTACTACTACTACTGGGGCTACTGGACTGTAAACTTCCCCTAATCCAATGACGAGCAGGACAGAGCCGCTTACATTAGCCCGAACTATGATATACAGTAGTAGCTGGCAGGATGCGGTATCAAAAAGTATAGAAGCAAAGAGACGAAACTCCGGGACCGCCATTTAGGACTGAGAATGCTTATTATAATTATAATATTTTATTGTTCAACACAGGCCATTTCGGTAGAATATGACAATAGATTAGAAATAATTTAGTTTTACTTTTGTTCGTCACTCTATAGGCAGACGTTTTACCAGCGTCTGGTAGTCTCTTTGAGACCAAAATGTCAGAAGCGTAGCTCTGCTGCTGGGCGCTGATGTTGCAATGAAACGACCAGTTGACTTTCACTTCTTGGCAATATACGTTCTTTGGTGGTATTACGAATCCCACTATGGCGACGGCATGACCCGCCCTACTCTGCCTCTGATTGGCTTACCCTGATGTTCTTACCCTCTAACCCTAACCAATCTCACTCCTCATGCCTAAACCTAACCAATCCAACCAACAAAGGCAACGTCATGCTATCGCCACAGCAGGATTAGTAAATTTAGCATCCAGGACTGGCTGCCAAACAGTTGGGAAATACTTCACAATGCTATCATGACTTTTATTTCTTTACGTAACTGAAACACAATGTAGTTGGCTAATGCTACCCTTTTCCCCTTGATTACTGAAGGTAGTTAGCTAGCCGGACATGGCAATAAAAACTAAAATTAATCTCAATTTTTTACGCCACCATTGGAGAGAAGTCGATTAAGTGCACAGAAAAGTTTCAATTTGAACACCTGAGGAAGATGTGTGATATGATAGAAAGCTCCAGAAGAGCTATACGGTAAATTGACCTCGTGGTCAGATTGTTTGGCCAGCTCGACTATGTTGGGTTTTCGGCAGCTGTACGTGTTGTTTGTCGATTTTACCTTGAACTTTTAACTGTAGCTCTAATTGAAATACTCAAACAGCACGTCCAGTAACACTTCAGACTCAATATTTATTGAATCTCAAGCAACACTATAAAATGTTAGCAATCTCCTATAATTGAAATGTTTCTGTTCCTTTGGTGTTTTCCTGCCCAGTGCAAAAATACTTTCCTCTCTATTTGGTAAACCATTTTCTTCAAGTGCCACTTCAGACATTAATCACCAAACCACTCCAATTTATCGTCTATTCAACCTTACCCAAACATTTAGCTCATTGTGCACTATGCCTATTATGAGCAAAAATGCTCGGATAAGCTCTCGCCGACTATGTGCGCATGGCCGAGCACTACCACTAAACGCTGGTCTTGTGCCATTAAAATAGAGGCCCGTGTTATTAATAGATAACTTACATGCCTCTGTTGTGCCGTAGGCCTTATGTTTAACCAGATAATGATTTTGAATTTACTGTATAGTACACTCTGTCTGTGGTGAGCCACCGGTGGGCTTGCCTACCTATCCTCAAGCCTTCTTTCCTTGGCCTCTCTTGCGACGTCGCCTCAAGGATATTATTAAATAGGATTTGTGGTTTGACATGTGAAGTGGAGGCTGCACAGGATTTTTTCTTTTTTACCCTGTAGCGTGTTGATCTCTCCCAGCTGACGTGGAAAGCTTCATACAGAGCTGTGGAAATCCTCTTCATTTCTCTCAGATTAAACCATTGACCACTCAGCCTGAGCCCATCGACCGCCATGCTGTCCTGCAGGCCCTCCTCACTGCTCCGTGCACCGTCGGGCATCTTTCATGTCTGCCTTTGTAGAGGAAACACAGAGGTCTGTCTGTGTTTAGTCACTGGATGGCTCATAATTCTATCTTCACACTAAGGAGGCGTGAGCAGGCATTAAGCTCTTCTATGATAATCAGCAAAGCCTTTGGTTTGACTTGAGTGGCATCTTCAGCATGCGTACTACATGCATATGAGCAGATACAGTGAGTGAGTGTTCATTCCTTCAGTGAAGTGGATCCGTCCTAGCTTTAATGTACTGTATATCCTAATACGTTCACCCTTGTCTGATTGCAGTAAGGTCGTCTCATTTAGCTCTCCACTATTTCTAAGAGTATAAGTGGGAACTCTCATGAGAGCAGCGTGGAGGCGAGGCAAAATCACCTCTCGAGGAAAAACTTTATAAAATATTTCACTTTTAAAGGACACTCATGAACAGCAATTCTTGAGTGATAATAAGAGTTAATTAAACTCATAAACACTTAGCGCTATTGATTGAAACACTTGAATTCACTTTTTTACTGCGTGGCGTCCTCAGTCCATGGCCTTTTTTTATAATGCATTACTTAATCAGAAAAAGCATTTACCACTCACAATACTTTTTTAGAAAAAACTCCAGGTTGCTTGTATGACTTTGACTTAACAGTGCCAATGCCAATCAAGTCCTATTCATCTAAAACAATAAAAGCACACGAGCAATTAGCACATTGACTTACAGAAGCAAATTAATTACTGAGTGAAGTGAATCATATCAATCAAACATTAAAATTACATCTTACGACAGAGCCGTTTGAGTTAATGACCTCTACAGATCAGTATGAAACTCTAAAGCCGCTACGATAATGAAGCATAAAATCAGTGCTGGGGTGACTCTGGTTTTTATGATATTACCCCGAGACCATCTTGTTTCCAACAGATAAGCTACCAGAGCATTGAGTCGTCTGATCCAGGCATCAACGTCCCAGGACCGCGGAGAACCGTGTCCAAGATGAAGAACGAGACCTACCACATGTTCTCCAACCTCCACCCGGGGACGACTTACCTCATCTCAGTTCGAGCCCGCACAGTCAAGGGCTTCGGGCAGACCGCCCTCACTGAAATCACCACTAACATCTCAGGTATTAGCGCCACTGACTGACTGACTGACTGAGCGAGGGAGTGTGAAAGCTGCCCGTAAAATTTGTGAAATAGAAAATAGAAGCAGGCATGTAGAGGCTGTGCCATCGCCGCCTATCACTGATGCACCATGCAGGTACAACGCCAGACTTCACCCACTGCGTGCTATAATTAGGAGCCGAGTTTTCTCTCTTTTGACCTCGGCATCTTTCTTCTCTCGCGGAGGCAAAACTACTGCTCCCACAGTGTAGGAGCTATTTTCCATTGCCTCTCCAAAACAAGTGACACACTGTCATCCCGCAGTCCTCAAGACATAAATTAACTCGTAGGAAGCAGAGGAACACCGCAGAGGGGGACACTGCTGTGTGTTATGTATAAAGAAAGATGCATTCTCGGGACCAGAATGTCACTTCCGAGAGTCTCCGAGCTTATTACTGGTGATAGAAATCCAGCCACGGTGTTTCTATTTCCTCTTAATGATGCATTTGTGCTTGTTAAGGGATGGGATTACACCCCTTAGGAACGCACAGGCGCAGCCACTCCCACCCTCTCTTGCCTCGCACATTTACTCACTCCTTCTTTACAGAGAGGCCCGGTTTGTTTAATTATAGATTTAGTGCACAATCACTGCTTACTGGCTGTATGTCAGACACAACGCTGGCACAAAGCCAGACCGCAGATGGAGTCCAAAAGTCTTTGCAGATCATGCTCAACCTCCTCCACTGGCCCACGGTGCAGAACATTCACTTACACTGAGCGTCTCTCAAATCGGCACTGACAGCCAGCAAACACTGAACACCTTCAACAGCTACTACTGTCAGCATCTTCAAGCAATACCCACCGCAGAGTATCCAGCTACACACATTTCCTCACACGCACGTTCAGGTGCGTACGCCGCCGCGGCTGATGCACAATCATCCTTCAAACAGACTCTATCTGGCAGCAGGCATCAAACACGCTTTTACAAACCTCAACAGACCTTTAATGTCAACAAATGCACATTTGGTTTCCCTTAATGCCTCACCTTAATTGACGTCAGCTCTTTTCTGCTGCGCTATTAGAAAACAGCTTTTTAATATGATAATCATTGATTCCTCACGAATAGTTTGCTCTGCTTCCCCTTCACTAATTGACTACTGATATTAAAGAGAAATGTGCCACCACGTCTCCGGGGAGGAGCACGACTTTAGCCAGAACCTTTCAAATTAGAAACCCGTTCAATTTAGCGTCACACACATAACGTTTAATTGGACTCGTATCCAAGACAACCAGAGGGGAAATTCAAACAGTGTACTGAATATGAGGATATGGGTGTTGGGTATATTAGCACTGAGAGAGGGACGGCTCTAAAAGGTGTGTCAGTTTCACGAGATATTGAGTGGCTGAGCACGTTTATGTGGCCTATAAGCCAAATGTGTGTGTATGTGTGTGTGTGGACATGTAAATTCAGTGTTTCTGTGTACTCAGCGCCCACGTTTGATTACGGAGACATGCCGTCCCCCCTGAGCGAGACAGAGAACACCATTACTGTCCTGCTGCGACCCGCCCAGGGCAGAGGGGCACCTGTCAGGTGAGGAAATCATCTCAAATGTACATATTAGATCTTTTTTTGTGTTATTTGTATTATTTATTATTTGTTTGCATTGTTTGTCTGTCCGTCTGTACTTCCATCTGTCCGGTCCATTCTTGTGAATGTGATATCTCAGGAACTCCTGGAGCCAATTTCCTCAAATTTAGCACAATTGGACTTCGACTCCAGGATGAACTGATTAGATTTTGGAGGTCAGAGGTCCTTGTGACCTCACAAAACGCGTTTTTTTAGTATCCATATGCTTATTATGACAATTTCACACAAATGTCTAACAGGATAAAATGATGAAGTGATGACATTTTGGACAGACATGCATTACATGGCTTATTAAAGATGCACATCCACTCTGTGTGCAGTACGTACCAGGTGGTGGTTGAAGAGGAGATGGTGAAGAAAGTGAAGCGAGAGCTGGGGCTCCAGGAGTGTTTCCCGCTGCCCATGTCCCACGGTGAGGCGCAGGCCCGCGGCACGCCGCACTACTACACCGCCGAGCTGCCGCCCAGCAGCCTCCCGGAGGCTAGCCCCTTCACCGTGGGCGACAATCACACTTACAACGGCTACTGGAACAGCCCTTTGGACCCACGCAAGAGCTACCTTATCTACTTCCAGGCTATGAGCAACTTCAGAGGGGTGAGTGACTGTTAACTCCCGCCTGGTGGTGCAGCAGTTCTGGCAGCACTTCATGCAGACATTAATGATTCATTGAGAGTTGTTAATGAGTATCTGTATTTACTAATGCTGTGGTTGACTCTGTAGAACAGTTGGCATTGTCTGTGCTCACAATCCTTGAAAGAGTATTTGTGGTGTGACTGGGGCTGCTGGATGAAAACATATTGAGCTGGCAGTGTAGCGGGGAATTACTTGCATGCATTACTTACAGCTAGCAAAGCTGTGATTAGCTGGAATTACTCAGCGTCAACAACGTACTTCACTTCACTTCATTCGGCTTTTATTTTTTGATGCTTTTCCCATTCTGTCCTATTTCTTTTGGTTTATTCCTGTTACCTCATGTCCTTCGTTCAATGGCCCTTTCGTTAATGTCCTTATCTACTCATCTCTGTCATTAGGAACCTAATCAGTTGAGTGTTTGTGAAAATAGCCAGTGAGTGTAGACCAAAGTAAACCAGCTTCTATATTGTGTCCACGTAACAGAAGCTTTCTGAATCCTGGGTTGCAGACCTTGTTACTTGAGAAGCAGTATGTTCTTTTGCACTGTTGTGTTGTTTTTTCCATCCATTTCACCGCTCTCGAGCACACAAAGCCCTCCGGTCTCCCCGTCATACCCAGAGGACGCCACATTACCTTCCCAAATTCCATTACAGGAAGAGCTGCTACCTGGGTGAGGCAATTACTTAAAGATAATTGGGCACAGGTGCAGATGATCAGAGCTAGAAAGCTGCTGCTTTAATCTTCACAGACTGTGGCAACGGAGCTGAGAACCGTTGCCGTAGGTAACGCAGCCTTGTGTAATCATCATTTGGGAATAAATACACGCAAGCTGGGTTACTGGTCTGTTTGACTATTCGAGTCCCGTCTGTGTTTAAAGTCCCATGGACACCAGTAGGATCTTTTTTCCAACCCAGTGGAGAAATACACGGAGGTAGTGCAGTGTGAGCACTTCACACAACTAGGCTACTAAGCATGGGATTAGATAGGGGAGGCCTGGCTTTACCGGCGGATGGGATTAGGTTTTGTTTTGCCTGGCAGGAGGCCAGCATCCATGACCCACAATGAGTGGAAACACTGTGCCAAATCACACAGCCAACACTGTCCCCAGTCGCTCAAACACTGCTGCCTTCGTCTGAAAATACAGTAGCAGCAGTCTGCGTTGAAATCTGGGCATCAGTCCTATGATGGTGGTGAAACAATTGCTCTTGAAGGAACAACAGTGTGCTGGGAGGGCAGGAACTTCATTTTCATGGCCGCACAAGTTGTTTGAATAATAATAATAATACTTTATTTATATAGCACTTTTCAAGTTACAAAGGCATAAAAAGCAACACTAATTAACAGGAAGTAATAAATAAAAATAGAGTTGATTCATTAAAAAATGACACGCAAGGTATGAAGTACTAACACACAGTAACAACAAGTAGAATAATGGCAGAAGAATAACCGATTAAGAGAAAGCAATTTCTGAAAAAGTGTGTTTTTAAAAGAGATTTGAAAGACAAAACGGAGCCAGTCTGCGTGATCTCCTCCGGCAGGTCGCTTTGGAGTCGTGGGGCCCTGACTTTAAAGGCTCGGTCTCCTCTGGTTTTTAGCCTTCCCCTAGGAATAACTAAGAGACCTCTGCCGGAGTATATCAGGCTGCATTCAGACTCGTAAGGGGTTAGTAGGTCAGCCAGATGCGCCAACCCCATCAGTGCTTTAAAAGTAATCATTCAAATTTTAAAATCAATTCTTAAACATACAACCAATTCATGCACAACAGGTTAAAACAGGTGTTATGTGGACTCTTCTGTTGGATTTTGTGAGTAGTCTTGCTGTTGTTTAAGTCAAGAAAACGACAAAACATACTACTGTAATTGCATATACTCTGCTTTATTAGGGTTGGTATTTCCGAAATCACACCTTTGTCAAAGTCTTTGTTGTGGGTGTGAAGTTTTCCTTTTTTTTTAAGCACAATACATTTTTTTTTTTACTCTGGATGTCAGCTAAAAAAGCTTGTGATTTAGCTCCATGCATTCGGTTCAGCACAGCTGAGGTGCAGATAGTTGCTGGGCGTGTAACCAATCAGCAGCGGGGCACAGAAGACATATCGCAGCAGGGCTATGACAACACGGACTGAAACATGAGAAAGTGCTAATTACAATAAGCAAGATAGCATAAAAAAAGCATAACATAGCAGCAATGAAACTAACAGACCAACAAATAATACAATGTGACACTGATGCCTTCTCTTGCCTGTTAATGATATTATTAAAACGTGTTAATGAGAGCGCCTATTAAAACCCACAGAGCAGATGTTAAGGTTTGGCTCGTGCAGCTTGTACGGACTGGAACGCTGCAAGTGCATAATGTGTTTTTTGTGCTATTTTGTATCTTCTTTTTTTGTGTTTTGTCTTCCTGCCTATCCTCCGTGTGCAATTATGCATTTCAGGCCTTTTTTACATTTTAACACTGTGCTCACTCTGTCACAAAAATGTAGGCCAAAAAAAACGAATTTTAGCATTTTAAATGTGATTTTGTACGGAACGGAAGCATGAATGCATTCAGCATATTCATGTACTGTGGGGTATTTTTATAGTCGTTTTTGGATTGTATACAGAAGAGGGAAATATAATTACCTTATGCCTGCTCACACATTGTGGAAGAAGGGAAAAAAACAAACTGTTACCTGCTGTTGAACTGCAAGGGAAGCTGGCATTGAAAGCAGTAACATATTTACTTGGATAAAACAATCGCTCATAAGGGTTTCTGTATATGGAGGTGGTAATAGAGTCGTCATATTTGGCAATCATCTAAGGAAATTGCTGTCTGAACACCTTATTAAAATATAATCTAAATTGTCAGCATACTTATTTTATTATTTAATTGTGCAGTGAATCAAAGTCTGTGTGGTCTGTTTAAGTTTGTGTTTGTCTGGAATGTGTTTGTGGGAAGCAACGTCGCATCTAATCCTCTACAACAGTGGCAGCAGTGGGAATAGTGTGAACAGTATATGGGGCCCATAATATTTGGCATTTACCCATGCTAATTATCTGGAGAGGGACTGTCAAGCCTCTCTAATTGCTTTGATGGATTCATCTAAAGAGGTACTTGAAAGACTGTGGGTACACACTGTAGCTTTGCAGGCCACCACATAGTCATTTATAACATCTACGCTTACATCTCCCAGCTTCACACACACACACACACACACACACACACACACACACACACACACACACACACACACACACTGTAAAACCTTGAGTGTGTGCCGTGGAGCCCCGCGTTGCATGTTGGCATTTGTGTTTTGTATTTAGAGCTGCCAGGAAGCTCCAGCCCCTCTGGCGTGACTGGCGCAGCACGGCCAGACGTGTGATGTGTGTCCCACAATCTGGAGCTGGCCTATTAACTCTTCTGCTGAGCCGGCACACAACCATTCAGATGTGGATGTTACAGAAATGTGCGTCTATCCATCACAACAGCCTATTTCTTCTTCTTCTTTTTTTTCATCATCTACAGTAAACGGATGCAAACGTGCTCTGTCTTAATTTGCCAAAGCTTGTAATGATTGAATGTAAGGTTTCAAATGCCGTCTCCGTACAGGAGGCAGGTTCAGATGAATCAGCTTTTTTTGATGGAAAATGTTTCCTATAATTGAGTCAGTCTCAAAAGCTCAAAGTCACCAGTCAGCGTTTCTGGAGACACATACAGTAGAAATGCACTTTTAAGCATTTTGATTAATGATTATTAATTGAAACGAGCAGATAATCAAAAGCAATCGAGATAAATTCTATTATACTGCAGAGCACCAATAAAGATTAAAGGTCCTCAATATGAAATTCAGAGCATTTCTATTGCCAACAGTGCTAACAGCACTAACAGTGCAAACTGCGGCAACAGTGCTGACTGAGCTATCATTGTTAACCTGGGGGGGAACCAGAGGGTGGGTGCTACGCTTCCGTAACAGCGCCGTCTGCCGGGACGCCGTTATCAGTGGTCAACCGCCATATGAGCGCAGTGCAGAGCGGCGGCCCTAAGCCAGCCAGTGGGGCACGTTCACATGCATTAACATGCACTAAAAGGCACGCACGGCCAGCCCGGCTATGTCAACAAAGCACAGAAAGTACAGTACTTGAATAAATGTTGTTACTTTCCACCACTGATAATAAACAGCCTAAAAATTTTAAAAAATAAGAGAAACTTATAGAAAATTAATTGGAATAGTTATTCAATGAAAGAGCAATGTACTGGCGATTGTTACATTGGATTTTTACCATGATGTACTGTAAAAAAATGTTTCTTATTCTTTTTGTTAACTCACAGTAAAGGCATATAAATAAAAGAGGACAAAATAAAAAAAAAAAAAAATAGCATTCGATAATGGTAAACGTACTCTGCCATTCTCTGAATCTGTGCGGTTTGATTATGGAAATGAAATGACAGTCAACATGTTTGTCTGCAGTCTGTATTTACAGAGCAAACCATCATGTTAAGAACTTGTTTAAGTGTCTGTCAGTTTGAGATGGATTTTCAATAATAAAAAAAAAGCAATTTAACTGGAGTTTGAGAAAAGTGCTCTTTGCTCATTTCCGAAATGGGCAAATTTGCATAATTGTCCCATAATGCCTGAATTAGCATCTGTAAATCTTAATTTGATAACGCATGTCCTCCAAGAGGTGGCAGGATGGAATTGGATTACAGTCTTGGATCTCATTAGTGCTGTTTGACAAAGGTCCTTTTCATAATACTGAGATGTCATCAGTTGAAATTTGAATAAAATTAATTCCTTTTTATAATGGCGCATTGGTCTGAATCCCTCCTCTTAATTATGCTCTCTCCCTTTCAACTTTCATATTTTCTCCTTCAACAAGAATCTCTAATCTCCTTCTCCAACACTTCACCACAGCTCTCAGATTTGAAACATTTTGTAATCTCACATTGTCAATAGGACTCTTAACTCAGAGGTAATTTGTCCTTTTAGTCTGAATCATTTTTTTCCTGCGGTTTATCTGTGTCTCTGTCATAAAGTAAATTATGCTTTCTTTAGAGAAGAGTAGTGCAACCCACTCATGTTTAGTCATGTGAATATTTAATCAGAGGGTAGAAAAACAGCAGAGAGGGGAGACAGCGCTGTGGTTCCAGATGTGGTCCTCACCTGTTTACTTTGTAACATCAGGTTTTAATGTTCATCCAGAGTGTGTTTTTATCTGCTGCGGCGGTCATATTCTCAACGTGATATATGCGTGTGTGTCTCAGCTCAGTATTTCACATCATCCTCTTTTCTTTTATCTTTTTTATGCAAAATGCAAAGCGACACCCTCCCCTCTGATGTTTTCTTTCTCTTTCAGGAATCCAGAATAAACTGCATCCGCATCGCTCGCAAAGGTAATTCAAACATGACTATTTCTCCTCCCACGAACACTGTGACCTTGAATGAATGAATGTCCCTGCATCGTGCCGTGCGATGTCTCTCGTTGTTGTGAGATAAGAAATTAAGAATGTGATTTTAACAGCCTTGTTTGGTTTAGTCTATATGCTGCACCATTATTCACCTCTCTCTCTCTCAAGTACAAAGATGGGGATTCTGGATAAATTTTTTCTCCGACTCCTCCTGGTTGTTTAGCAGCGGTCCTCTGAGAAAAGGGCAACAAGCAGGGAGGGGATTAGAGGTCAGGCTTTCATCCTGTTTGTTTGGGGGCAGACGCTGGGACACAGTATATCAAAGGCAGCCTCTTTGTTCTCATCAGCAGCCCACTAGACGGCTACATCTGAGGGCGCTGACCTCAACGAGGTCCAGAAGGGTCCTTCAGATCAAAACTTCCAGATGGAGCTACCTTGGCCTATCAGTATGAGAAAGCCCGGCCCCCCCTCCTCCTCTTCTGTACCTCAGCTTTTTGGATTCAAAGGGACATGAAAAGGGCAGGGAAATTGACTCTAAGTCCTGATGGCAGGAGAGCCCTTCTTGCTGTAGTGCACTGTCAGATCACGGTGAATAAAAGTCATGTATTTATAGTTATCATAGCGCCGCAACAGTAAGCAGAGCCTTGCAAGTAAATTGTCTTGGCGGGGTGTCTTTTTTTGGTGAAGGCCTCTTTTTGTGAGCGCAAAACGAAAGAGATGAGGCTCTCCTCAAGCATAAAGCCAAAAGGCAAGGCCAGCCATTTCAGCTCAGCGTCTCACTCCATCTGCCCCACACAGACACCCGGTTGGGCATTGATTAATTATGCTTTCTCACACCAACGGGCTTTACAGTGCGCATGCCTTCTTTTTTTTTTACACTAAGTAAAGAAAATGCACAATGGAGCTCTAACATTTAAAATAAAACATCACCAAGATATTAACAATAAAATAAAAATAGAAGACCAGAAGGGAAGAGAGAGAGAAAAGTGCACAATGGAAAGAAGTGATTCAAAAGATTGCCAGCGTTACATCATGCACATACATGATGATGTAACGGAAAAAAAAAGCCGGAAAGGCAAAAAGGATATGAAAGAAAATCTCAGGGTGGTTTCCAATTTCAAGGTGCAACAGGTCAGAGTTTTTTTTTTTAAGTTGCTCTTTGCCATCTGTGCGATCCCTCTACCATTAACATAACCTCCGCATCATCGGGTCCTAAGCCGTTATTATCAAGCAGCCCATCACAAGCAAAGTGGAGGCAAATGATTCTGGCTTGGATAACAAAGCTGGAGATTACATTTCAACTTCCAGGTGACAGTTTAATTAAGGATCCTCTGGCAGGCTCAACACAACAATAGACTTCCATTTCTCCTCTAAGTGCCAATTTCCAGCATCGGGCAGCTGGCAGGTGCATGGATTCATGTGGAAATCTATTTCATGCTCGTGTTTGGCTTAATAGAAATTTCGAGGCTAAATGTGGCAAAACCGCCTTATCTGTCCGAAACGTCAGAAAACTGAAATTGATTCCTCACCTCCTCATCTACATTTCTAGCCAATATAACGCACCCCTGTATTTCACTTGTACGTGTAATTATAAATGAAGTCGCAGCATAAAATAAACAGCAGGTGTCGAGTTTGTGGCTGTTTTTTTTTTTAATTTTTTTGAAGGGAGCACCTTGAGAAGGGTTGATAATCCATGTTATCTCCAGTTACAGTAGCTCACAGACATAAAGGCATCTTTGGATGATAGCGTGTCCCTGTGTGCGAATAGAAACTACAAAAAAAATCATCTCTGATTCAGTCTGACTAAACCGTCTCCTACTCGCTACTGCAAAGTAAAGTATACCTGTCAGATGTGGTGTCTGTACACAGCGCACACTGAAATGTCACATTTCTGGAACAGCATGTTACGTAGCGGTAGCAATACAAAAAAGCAGTTTTCAGAAGGAACAGTTCTTTTCGAATACCAAGCCTGTGACTCATTTTCTCTATTCAGATATGCCAAAACACCCATCATTGATTAAAAAATCCCTGCCAAATAATGAAATATTGTGCTACTTTCATCTTTTAGTACGAGGGTTCTAACGCACCCCATAAAGTGAAAATGAAAACAGCCAGGAGGCCTGCAGCTAGTCGGGCTATAACATGGCTCTGTTTTCATTTTCCCTGCCCCAGATCTGATTCTTCCCCCAGCAGGCTGCGAGATAGAGCTCTATCCCCAGGCCTGCTCTGACTTCTTCTAGCGCTCTCCAGATAGGTTGAGCTGTTCCAATAGACTGAGAAGGGCTAGTTTCAGGGCCTCTCAAGGCCTGGAGGACAGGCTGACACACACACACACACACAAGGAAAACTAGATCAGTGGACCCCGAGAACAAGACAAAGAAAGGCCCGCTGCACCATTTACATAAGTATGAAGCTTAATGCCCGAGAAATGAATAACCAGCTATTATGATAACGACCTTTCCAGTGGCCATCAGACATCGGGGCACCTTGAGATTATACTGGGCTGTGTGGAGGACTTGTGACAGGGAAAAGTATAGTATTTAATTCCATAATGAATAAAAACGAGCCTCAAAGGTTTAGTGCATGTACCATAGAAGTGTACTAGTGTCATATCACAAGGTGTCAGTTTATTGTTGCACTGTCACTGTACAACTCTGCAGCAAGCTCTAAAAGCCTTTTTTTGTACATGACTAATGGATCTTAACAAATGAGTTTCCCGTCTTACACTGACACATTTGCAACTCTCGTGAAACTCTTCTTCTACACCCATTTATATTTTATCTGTTTATTTCCCCATCGCCGTTCCTTTTCTGTAAACATCAATATAAATCTCGAGCAGCCTAAATAGCCGGTTGAAAACCTCTCAGACAGCCAAACTCGTATTCTGCAAGCCAATCATTTTGCTTGTCAAAGCATAAATTGTCATCATGAATGTCTGAGGTTTGTTGGGTTGGACAACACGGACAATTGCTGTCCGCCTTGCTTAAGGCGTCGCTTCTTTATTTCGCGCGTCTCTTTCATCTTCACCAGCTATTTGAAAAATACCACTGTTATTGAAATGTAGCTTTGGCGTTAAGAAGACCATTATAATTCAGAGGAGCCCCACCACAGTAGTCAAGATAAGCAGTGTGAATGTCTGTAGTGTCGTATGAAAAGTCTACATTTGTGAGTTTTGTGTGCATGAATGATAAGTTCTTCAAAGCTGTGAATTTTCAATTTTCCCGTCGCTGCATTAAATTTTTCACACCCTTTGCTTTAGAAATTCCTGTGAATCGTTTCTTCGACACCTTCAACCTTCATTCTTTTATGTCCTGTATTTGCATTGTGCTGCCTTTTTGAACCCACGTTTCTGCTCCCAGCGGCCTGCAAGGATCACCGCAAGGCTCTGGAGGTGTCCCAGCACTCGGAGGAGATGGGACTGATCCTCGGGGTGTGCGCCGGAGGTCTGGTGGTCCTCATCCTCCTGCTGGGTGCCGTCATCATCATCATTAAGAAAGGGTAAACGTCTGCTGATGACTGTTGAGTGCACAACATGCCTCATTATGCACAATCACACCGCATCTCCCACATTGTTTTACCCTTTATGTTTTGTTTTGGAACAGTTCAGTAATCAGTTTTTTTATACTTGCTGAACTTTCGAAAAGGTCATGCTTGTTTAGGGAAGATGCTGGACCAACAGCCAGCGCTTTGTTTTCGCTCCCTCATAACGCACCAGGGGGACCAAACAAACCCTCATCTGCGGAGCCCATCTGAGTGTGAAGTATCTAATTAAAGGCGGATGCAATTCAATTAGCCACTTAATTACGCACACCAAGCAGAGGTCTGACCCTAAAATGAGATGGTAATTGGGAGGGAAAAGGTGTGCTTTTAGAGATTATTAGCCAATGATCCCACAGGTCTACAGTACACCATCTACACCTCTACATTTATATAGCAATAGCTGAGTTTAAGTCTCAAAAAAGGCTTAACCTGCCGCACTAAAATAAGATAAATTGATATCTAAAGAACTTGCCATGCCAAATGGGAAGTTACTCAGGGGCTCCAGCAATCATTATTAAATGGCTGACACAGCATCCAGGCTAATATTGAATAACGTTGATTCTGAAAGTCACCACTACTCTGCACATTAGCCCGGGTTCCTTCTGCTAAGCCGCCATGAAGTTTGTTCTTTTAGAGAATTGATTGCTAAATCTACTGTGACAGGAAGCCACGTGGTGTAGTCCTCGAAGTGTAACACTTATTCGATAGAAGGAAAAACACGTTTTTCTGCCTCGTTGTGGTTTGGTCCGTCAGCACCTGCTTGATACGATCGCATGCGCCATATGGCCGCCCGCACAGCCGAGCACACAAGAGGATGGATCTCCTTTCCACTGTAATCAATGCATTCTGGCCTCAGCTGACATTGCTTTCATCTCACATCTCTTCTTTCTCTTGATTTTTTTTTTCTCCTTCTCCTGCACTCTTGCCAGAAGGGACTACTACTCTTACTATCCGTAAGTGACTCCACCTCTTTGCTCTCCCATCGTTTTGTGATCCATCATATACATGCTTGGGCTCTGGCTGTCAATCATAAGCTGTAGAGGGAAAAGCAATAAAGCAATTCTTTTCTCACTATTTCTCCACGTTATCACCTTTTTTTTTTTCTTTTTGTTTCTCTCAATCTTTACCTTCTCACTAAACATAACATTTCCTTTTTCTCCCTCTCTCTGGCTCTATCTGTCTATTACCTGACCTCTCCTGTATTGCAATCCCCCCCTCCTTCTTCTTCATCTTCTTTATCCATAAATAGGAAACCAGTGAACATGAATAAGACACCCATTACCTACCGGCAGGAGAAGAGCCATATGGGCTCCATGGAGCGAAGTTTCACAGACCAGAGCACCCTACAGGAGGATGAAAGAATGGCCCTTTCCTTCATGGATGCGCACACCTGCGGCACACGCAGTAAGACAAAAGACACATACAGTACAGTGTGTACAAACCTACCAGCTAACCACAACTACACACTGCAATTTCAAACATGACGTACATCCTCCCTCACTTTGTGATCTTGTTGACCGTCACTCATTCACTCCATAAATGTCTGAATCATTCTGAAAGATTGTAATCATCCGGTGTGAAAAATGTTCTTTGGTACAACTCACCTTCATCTGTTCACCGCCTGCAGCTGATGCACAAAAAATGGGAGAACTGCACAAGTAACATATTTGACTGAATCGAAAGAAATGATTTGTGATGCTTGTCAGTACTTTTCATCTGGATCTCCTCGTCAGTCTCGCGGAGAGGGAACGACAGATGTGTTTACTCTGAAGCTGGTGCAGATCTTGGTCTGCTTCACACGTCATCTGAGACAGAGCTGCTGGCTGTCACGTCTACACAAGATCTGTTATGAAGTCATCTCTGCCCTGACAAGCCTTATCAAAGGGAAACACCTGTAATATATACTGTACTGTCAGTATAGGCAGAGTGCGTACCGATACGTGATGGTAACACCAGCGCGTGTCATCCCAAACCAAGACTAGTTTAATGTTTTAGACCGTAACCTGTCTTGTACATGCATTTTTCAGCTGGAGTCGTGCTGAAATTGCAAATGTATCTGGTGCAGGTGACGCTCGGAGTTCGGTGAACGAGGCCAGCAGCCTGCTGGGAGGATCCCCGAGGCACCAGTGTGGACGTAAAGGCTCCCCGTACCACACAGGGCAGCTCCATCCCGCCGTCCGAGTTGCTGACCTTCTCCAGCACATCAACCAGATGAAGACTGCCGAGGGCTACGGCTTTAAACAGGAGTATGAGGTGAGAGGGCGCTATTACTGTACACTCCTCTCTTACACAGCACTCGACAGCTATTACAGTCTGACAACATGAAATGAATAGCAAAACAAAGTACCTGCTGTGTCTGTATTCACAACGTGTCTTCGTAAATAACTAACCTTCAGTATAATTTCAACAACGTGAGTTTAATTGCTCCATTCATTCCTCACATACAGCGAAAGAGATAACTTGAGGCAGGAGCACTCAAACTGCAATGATATACATAATCCAATGTCACAGTTTGAGGCCTTTTCACCTGTACTTAAATTCAAAGTGGTTTAATTATATTTATTTAACATTTTGAAAGTTATATTTGTTGTTGCATCGAGGTTGACAGTTTTTTAGAGTGTTCCGTGCAGTATCTATGGAAACACGGGTGTCACGCTGAAACTGTTTGTGGCAGAAGCAACTTAGACAAGCGGAGCACCTGAGATTCATTGAAATCGAGTCAGAGACATTTACACATAAAGCAGCTCTGCCTGCTTTTCTCCAGGATGCACAAGGTCACCGTCTTCATTGAAACTCCCAGTTATCGTATATGAATAATAGGTGCTTTGCTGTTACTTGTCTACGTATGTAATCCAAAAACAAAGTATTAAATTAAAAGCCTGCCATCCGTCCATCCAGTCCAACCGTTTCATAACAGCTCAGCTGGGTTAAGGTCGAGGCAGAAAGCTCTCTTCTTCTTTGTTGGTGCTTCAATGGCAGCTGGAAGGAATCATCTCTCAACATGTCTATCCTCTCAATCCAGCATGCCAGCATACCTGTTAAGCTTTGACCCGGGGATCTTTTTTACCAGTTGCCAAGAGCTTTCCTCTTAGTGTGGAAGAGCAGCGACAAGCCACAAAGACACTTTTTACACCTGGAATTAAAATAAATCTCATATCCAGATTCTATTTGGATATGATTTAACCTGATTACATTTACACATGGCATTAATATTTGTCTCCAGTGTCCACATTGAGATCCGATTGAGATCCGATTGCTCTGTCTGAAAGGGCTGAGAGGAAGGCTGCATCCGCACAGGCTTGCAGCCGAGCACTGCCGAAGACGAGGTGTATAATGTGCGGGTACATTGGTCTAAATACGCAGCCGTTTGAGGTGCGCCTACACTCTCGAGCACAGAGGGACGAGGAGAGAAGACGTTGAGAGGGAGAGAGGGAAGCGAAGAGGAAGAAGGAGAGAGAGGAGGAAGAAGAGAGGAAGAAGGAGAGGAGGAATCAGAGATGAGGAAGGACAGAGGAAGAAGGAGAGGAGGAAGGAGAGAGGTGAGAGAAGGAAGGAGAGGGAGGAGAGAGGAGGAAGGGGAGGAGGAAGGAGAAAGGACGAAGGAGAGGAAGGAGAGCAGAGGAAGGAGAGAAGAGGATGGAGAGGAAGAAGGAGCGGAGGAAGGAGAAGAAGAAGGAGAGGAAGGAGAGAGGAAGGAGAAGAGGATGGAGAGGAAGGAGAGAGGAAGAAGGAGAGGAAGAAATAGAGGAGGAAGGAGAGAGGAGGAAGGAGAGAAGAGGAAGGGGAGAAGAAGAAGGAGAGGAGGAATGAGAGAGGAGGAAGGACAGAGGAAGGAGAGAGGAGAGAAAGGAAAGAGAAGGAAGGAGAGGGAGGAGAGAGGACGAAGGAGAGGAAGGAGAGAAGAGGACGGAGAGGAAGAAGGAGAAGAGGAAGGAGAGGAAGAAATAGAGGAGGAAGGAGAGAGGATGAAGGAGAGGAAGGAGAGAAGAGGACAGAGATGAAGAAGGAGAAGAGGAAGGAGAGGAAGAAATAGAGGAGGAAGGAGAGAGGACAGACAGAGCGGTGGCGGTGATCTCCTTCTTGGTCACGGCAATACAGTGACCGGAGGAACGCTGAGAGCGTGCTGCACACCCGGCCGAAGCTTTGAATATTTGCTGTTGATTACTACTTAATCGCTCAAAAAATTACATATTTCCGTCCATGTAGTTGTTGTATGTGGATTGAAAACACATTTGCATTTCCACTCGTGTTCAATGTGGTTACAATGCGTCCCTGACCACCTCCGGAGGTGGTTTGTCTGATCAGATAACAATCCGTCCTCAATGCGTTTTGGGTGCATTTACAGCTGTACTGTCATGTGGTCGAGCACTATCCGATTGCAATCTGATCACCCAAAACGCACTTAAATGCCAGGTGTAAAGGTCCCCCAAGTTTGTTAAGCTCCTTGCCCTACTGAGGCCGGCCACCACGTGGCTTGAAAACTTACTTTAGCCTCTTGTATCCATGATCTCATTCTTTCATTTCCTGCTCAGAGCTTGTTGCCATAGGGGAGGTTGTAGCAAAGACAAAAGACAAAGCTCTGCTTTGTGGGTTAGCTCCCTCCTCACCATAAGGTCCGGTACAGTGGCTATACACTGATGTACTTCCATGCCTGGTTAACCTGCGCACTCTAAACACAGCGGAGAAAACTGGCAAGTTAAAAAGGCTGTAGTGCTTAAAGAAGTGAAAGCATTGTTCTCGATAAAGTTGAGGAGGACACTACACTATTGGGTGCTCCGGGGAGGAAGGCGGATCAGCACCCAGGCTTTCCTCAGAAAGATTGCTTGACTTTAACATTGTTCTAAACCTTATAGACAAACGCTTTGTGCTGCAGGGAGTGCTTGAAGATTCTGGGAGTGTCTGAGCTCGTATACTCGATAGGGGTGTAAGAAAATATCGATACACATGAGTATCATAATATGATTTGTTGTGATACTGTATCGGTTCTCCAAAACGCTGTATCGATTTTTATTTAACCTCTTAAAAATCCGACGGCCCGCCATAAGGCCCGGCAGCTATTCGATCTTTCGGAAGTTGTAGCGGGCTCAGTTTTAAAGCTAGAGTGAAGATACTGGCATCATATGAAACTAGAAAAACCTAAGGAATCGGTTGGTACCATGCCATACTAGCTTGTCGCAAAGGAGGCTAAATAACGCTCCAAATTAGCTTGGCTAATTTTTGGCAAGGGAAAAACTGGCAGGGCCATTTTCTAAGGGGTCCCTTGACCTCTGACCTCAAGATATGTGAATGAAAATGGGTTCTATGGTTACCCACGAGTCTCCCCTTTACAGACATGCCCACTTTATGATAATCACATGCAGTTTTTTTGCATGTAGTATAAATGTGTTATTTTTGCCTATTCTAAAATGTTGTATTTCTGATGTGTCCTTTATACTATGACAGGTTTCCTAAAATTAGATTTGAAAAAATCACAGTGTATCGCCTTGCTTACATTAGGCCTATTGCAATATATCGCAATATATTGAATCGTTTCCCCCGTATCATGATACGTATCGTATCGCCAGATTATTGCCAATACACAGCCCTAATACTCGATAGAGGAAGGTACACTAGTGAGAGGTGCCCACCGTGGAAGAGACTGATGTCAAGGCCCACATAGAGGAAACTGAGATTCTTGAGGGAACTGCTGCGTGACTGATTGATCAACTTTATTATCCCCAAACAAAACTTATTTGCGTGAAGTGCTGCAAGCCCATGCACTCAAACTCAGAGCTGTGAGTTGATTTTCTTCAAGCAACAGATTGGATTCTGGCATGAATACAGTGTCTTCTCCTCTCACCACTTTGTGATACTACTGGACACATGTCAAGACAGAACCGAGAGGTTGGGGGTCAGCGCCTCCACTTTTTCGGCCACCGGGGCTCATCCAGATAAGTTTTGAAGTTTGTAGTGCTTAACAAGTGAGTAGTTTGGGTATCTTTATTGGCTGTTAGTCAGTAAGAATGTGCAATTGCCACATGTTGTGGATAACTGCCAGCTTAGAGAGGCCATGTTAGGTGACTCTTGCGAGAGTGGTGTGGGAGGCCATCAATCCTCCCCTGACTTCATCCGTGCTGCCCTCCTCACCACCCACTGAAATTAATTAGCGAGGTGAAAAAGGCATCTGGATCACACTGTTGCTGTGCGTATGAATAAATCATCCTGATTTGGGCCCAAAGAAGACCTCTGTCACGGCGACAGGCCTGATGAGGTTAAACGTCTCTGGTGGTGCTCTAGCTAGCGAGTCCCCTGTCCACCGCTAACAGATTGTGGGGTAGCGAAGAGAGGAAAGGGGAGTCTGGAGGGCTTGAGAAGATAAAAGGGTGCAGAGGGAGAAACATGAGAAATGAGAGCTCTATGTTCCCATGCCCTGTCACCTCCAAATAACCTCTTCCCTGTTGCAATGTTAGTGTTTACCTCCCCCCTGCAATATATGGTGCAACGTAAATGCTCTATAATTTGTGAAGGTAACCATCAGACTGTGATGCATAGGACAATTCTCATAACCTTGAGGACAGCTAGATGTTGTTAGGGGGGCATCCCAGATGTGGTCATATAGCAGAGGTCTGATGATGCTCCATAATGATCCTGCTGATGATCAGATCCTCAAAACGTGTAAATCTGTAAATAAAGTCCAAATCAGATCTAATGGCATATTGGTCTTAGTGGTTCTGCATTCCTAATTAACGTTGATTCAGACACATTATGGCACCGTGACACCATTATGTCACCTGTGAGTGTGAAATCGGCTCCTGCTACTCTGAGCTGAGATTCTGTACGGAGCAGACACTTTCACTTTCAGTTTGTAGCGTCCGTCGTCCAACTATGGATTGATGAGATGGTGCTGATATGCAAAAATGAACTAAATGGGTTTTATATCTGTAAAAAAAAAGCGAAACAATGGTTTGGGCGGTGGGTACGTAATGTAATCGGTGTGTGCCCGAACACCGTGTAACACCGACTACCGCGGCAAGCCTAGGCAATGGGACAAGATATCCGCTTCAGAATCTGCTTGCACCACCACTGTTGCTTGTTGTAAATCACTTGAGTTTCCTTGTCAGATCACTGCTTGGTTAGTTTATTTTTTGCACCAATGCACCATGGAGTTTTTAGTCCTGAACTGAACCGTAAGTACAGTTTTTTTTGGCAGAGCATTTGCTTGTCCCCCCTCCTGCTGTCGCAGTGGCTGCTATCTCTAGCTGTATGTTTCAGGGCACATAATGACGGGCCCAGGTCTCTGAATACCTCTCCCCAGTGGAACGATTGTGGCTGAGAGTTGAGATCACACCCGGGGGAGAAGTCCATCCCTGTCACCCACAGCCCGGGGCATTCATGAAAAGAGAAAACATCTTTTGTCTGTGGTTCATGGTTTTCCCCCTCTGGAACTCTGCTTGTAGACTCATTAAACTGTCCCTCACGGGCAAAACACACTCCACTCAAAAAATCAATACCCACCTCTTTGTTTTGTTTTTTTTTCCTCTTTGCTAGTGTATGTGTTTTGATGGAGTGTCTCTCTGCATTATGAAGGAAAATGATGAGGAGTATCATATTACACTCCCCCGGCAGGTATAGGTTTCTTATTTCCCTGAAGAATACCTATGTTGTGTAAAAACATTGATCAAGAATTTACAGTGAGTTGTAAAGGGGCTTGTATGCGTGGCAGCTACTGTCACTACTACAGTCATATTCCCACTGCGGAAACTTACGAGTAAACAACAGCAGAGCTTTACTGGAGAGCTCAAAACTTTCATTATACCACTTTGTGACCTGAGGCTGAGGTTAGCAAGGATGATGAACTCATTGATTCAAAGTTAAGTTGCACCAGGGGCAGCTGAATTACTGTGCTTATTTTAAAAAACAACAGCTACCTCATGCTACCTTTGTGGCAGCATGAATCAGGCTTGTTTGTTATTTTAGTTGTTTGACATTCAATGTTCCAATCTTATCACTTCTCAGACATCTGTGATTGGATTTTGACTGAATGTGGTGGGATTATGAATCTCATATCCGCTTTTGGTATTTTACAAATTATGTGGGTGGAAATATTACAGGTCAAAGCGAGGTGACGTAACAGTTATTGGGTGATCCTGAAAGGGAAATTGTGGAGTCCACCATTTCCTTGTTATTGTGGGGATATAAATAATGTTAGTTATATAAGTTGATAGCATATCAAGATGTTAACATTTTAAAAGTGTGTCAATAGTTCAGGACTGCACTTGACTGTGTCATTTTTTTCTTCATCTCATTTTACTCATTTTATGCAGCGGGCAACTCCAGGGTCTGAAAAGTGAAGCCAATGCTGAAGTGCCTTAAACTTGCATTATTTCTAACAGCCAGCAGGGGGCGACTCCTCTGGTTGCAAAAAGAAGTCTGATTGTATAGAAGTCTATGAGAAAATGACCCTACTTCTCACTTGATTTATAACCTCAGTAAACATTGTAAACATGAGTTTATGGTCTCAATCGCTAGTTTTGAGTCTTCTTCAATACAGCATGATGTTCATTTAGTAAATTATGGTCCCATTTAGAGTCAAATAGACCATAAAGCAGTGGATGCTTTAGGGCGTGGCTACCTTGTGATTGACAGGCCGCTACCACGGCGTTGTTCGGTCTGGGTGTTGTCTGTGTTTTCGTCTTACAACTTTAACCCTTTCACAGTGTGTTTTCAGTCCGTGAAAGTTGATTATAACCTTTTTGGTCGCCTAAAAATGTCTTATTCAGCATTTGGTTGTACTTAGCTCCACCCTCTGGTTGCACTTCTGGTTGCAAAATACCAAGATGGCAACGGCCAAAATGCCAAACTCGAGGCTTCGAAAAAGCAGTCCACAAACCAATGGGTGACGTCACGGTGACTTTGTCCACTTCTTATATACAGTCTATGATTTTTTTATGATCCTCTTAACCAACCCACTCCACTGATCCCTGCCAATGAGGGTTTCTAATCAATCTTCCACAGGTCTGAGCTGTTTCTCTTCACTCTCACTGTTTCTCTTCCTGTGTTTTTTCCTCTCCCTGCTCCTCTCTCCTCTCTGGAGGGTTGAGCAGAGGAGTGGTGGGAGCAGAGAAACAAAGAGAGCTCAGAGGTCTAGTGTCAAAAAATATAAGGGAGGGAGGAACGGGGAGAGAAGTGATGAAGAGAGATAGAGAACGAGGTATTCAGAGAAAGAGAGACGAACCCCGGGAGTGAGACACAGAGAGAGAGAGCATGGAAGGAGGAGGAAAAAGTGAGGAGGAGGGTGTAATCCCAGGCAGGATTTGGCTGGTTCTTGGCTCTCTGTGGGGAGAACTGCGTTGTAATCCCCTGCTCAGCATGCATACTTGGGCAGGGTTTCACCATATTCCCCTAGTGGCTGAAAACCACAGGGGGTAGACTGGTATGGATGTTTGTGTGTGTGTGTGTGTGTGCTCTTGTTCATGAATCTGAAAGGACTGTTTGCAGACTTAATTTACCTCATCCTACCTTGTTCTAATCTCTTGATTTCGTAAGACCCGTTCTAAGGACGGTTGTAGCAAACTAGCACGTCCCTGTCGAATAAACCATGAATAAATAAATAATTTAGTCCCCATAGTGGACACTTAAAAGTGGCTTATGACGTCGAGTGAGAGTAAGCGCTCGCCAGTGCATCCATGCAGGGAGGTGGATGATAGGGAATGAGGAGATGTGTTGCTGAGTATGATGTGTTATAATACAGCTGAGCAGTCATCCACCAAGCAGGTGGCAGACAGTTCCTCTGCCTTCACTCTAATTACCATCGTCTCACCAGGGAGCTCAACAGTGAGGCTCCGGAAGTAAAAATCCCATTCATATTCGGAATCAAGGGTTTTGATTATCAGGCATAATGTCATAACCATCCAAAGTAAACTTACTACGAGCTACAAGATTGTGAAATGATGGTATACGCTCCTGTAGAAGCCACAAGTCCATATGATATCAATTTTGTTTTAAGAAAAACATGTTTTATTTGCAATGTCACGGAGAAGTACTACATTACCAACAATCCTAAGTGTAACAGCGACATCTCGGATTGGTGGTGCTTGATGTTACCATGGAAATGTTTACCGCACCCGCGAACGGCAATAGGTACGCTCCATGGTCTGCTCCCAGATTTCAAACTGGGCCAACATGGCTGCTCGTTTGGAAACTTTCTTCTATATTACGAAAATATTTCACTGAAATGTGTTTCTGAAAACATTTGAGGTGAGAAATAAGTCACACAGTCGCTGAATCTGTCTTCATTTTAGATCGACAACGGTTAGTTTAAAAGTTTTCTGGGAGTTTCCAGAGGTGGCGAGCTGCCATTCGCATTGGCTTATGGGATGAGTAGTTCCTTCGCTCTTAAAATAATTATGTACAGTACACAGTCGTACCGTTGCCTTTTTTCCCGTTTTTCTATTTATTTATTTTTTTGCTTTGAATCAAATGTTTCATGGTCACGATTTATTTATTTCCATGCTTCAATCAGTTCCATGATTGGGCATTTCACCACCGGAGCCATTCAAAAAGTGGGCGATCACTGTTGATCTCTGTACAGTGAGTCATAAACTGAAAAAGAACAATTCAGTAAGTTATAGAGCAGTATTCATAAACAGTATTTCATCTCATTTTTGGAAGAATGTACACCTCCTGTAAGAGGCTAGCATTTGCTTTTTGCTTTTCTGTATTTTTCTAGTTCTCACACGGCACATATGCAAGTCATAATGATAATGCGACAGTTTTACATTTGGAAGTTCTTGTAATTTCTGAAACAATGAATCCTTGATTTCAGACAAAGATACACAAAAGCAGACTTCACATTTCTAGCCAGTAAACCTTTTGATTTTGCCAGCTTAAATTTTGCCAGTTGAAATTGTGCTATATACTCTATGCTGTCGTCGGCAGATTTGATCAGCTATCATGAGCTCCTGGAGTTGGAAGAGCTCCAGGAACCGTCTCCAGCTGACCCCTTGTAAATCTGAAAACCCTGTAAAAGCAGTCTTCCATATGAACTTGATGGCTACTGAGAGACTAAAGCTTCATGTCCCAGACAAAAAGTCAGCATCCTCACCAGTTGAGGAACCATTCCATCCTCTTCATTTTAAACACTGTACAGCATTTTAAAACAGATACATTTTACATATTTTTATTGTAAATTTCCATTACATGTTTATGATTCTTGGCTGTTTCAGTACTTGTTTTTCTCTTCTCTTCTCTTCTCTGTGTTTAATGTGACCAGTATGCAACAAAATACCAAGGCTAATTCCTCGTATGTGAAAACTTCCTTGGCAATAAACCTGTTGCTGACTCTGACCTCGACATGTTGAGACGGACCTGCCGTGCCTGGATACGGTTGCTAAGCTATAATTGGATGATCGCTGCTTGTTCAATTTGTTATGTTATGTTTGTTATAGGATGTTATGTAACTACCATTACCTCCACGAGCCTCCGCTGTGATAAAATTCAATTCTGGGATTATTTTTGATGGATATCTCTTGATACGCTCATTGATGGTGCACACAAAACATTTAACCCGGTAGGAATATAGCCACCGGGTTGTGCGTGGCACTCTTTTGTTTAATTACATATCGTGTATAAACCACTAAACCTCTCCGTAGGACACAATGGCTCTTGATCTCCTTAGCCGTGCTTGATGTGCTGATAGGCTTTTATCATGCTAGCCATGAAATGCAATTTTCCGCATCACACATAAAACAAAAGAAAAGACGTGTTGAAGCTTTGATTAATGTTTATCTAAGATATTTGAATGGTTAATAAAGAGAGGACCTGTCTCTTTCTGTCTGTAGAGCTTCTTTGATGGCTGGGACTGCACAAAGAAGAAGGACAAAACCAAAGGGAGACATGACACCTTGTCGGGATGTAAGTCACCACAACTCATTTTTTATCCTGTATAAATGAAATAAAATAATGTGGCAACTTTGCATTCAACCATGCTCTGCTCTTTTGTTCTAATCTGTCTCAGATGACCGCCACAGAGTCAAGCTCCACCCCCTCCTGGGAGACCCCAACTCAGACTACATTAACGCTAACTACATTGATGTAAGTCTAATCCTGTTTTTCTGCCTCTGTTTAACACGGGATACAAATAGTCAGCCTCTATTTCTCACACCCTGCAAAGCCACAGTCCATCTCTCTCATTCCTGTAAGCTCACCAGTCTGCTGGCCCACTTTCACCTGGAAGCTTTCATCCAATCAAACGCCCTTCCTAGTGATTTTTTTTGCCAGCTGCCATGGTTGTCAATTGCTGCACCGAATCCCTGACCCAGACTACCTCCGCTATGGCTTTTATTAAAACAGAGTGGAATGAATGCATTTAATGCCTTGCAGAGGAAATGAACCTTTTGTTTTGTAAGATGCAACAAAATCCCCCGAAATTAAATAGACATGATTGATGTCATTCAATCTGTGGATGGGCCTAGAGGAGCTGATCCTTTCCACCGTTCACCTTAACTGTCTGCCACACATGCAGAACATTCTCACTGATCATATGAAATACATGTATATGTCGCTAATGTGTCTCACACAGTCTCATTCATACGTGTTCCCATTCATAAAAAAACTAGATGAGTTTATTCAGGAAGCAGAAGTGTAGATGGCAGCAGTGAAGTTTTTAAAGAAAGACATCGACCCAGATTTTGAAAAAAAAAAGATTTTACTACCTCATACTTGTAGATAGAAACTTGTATTTTGGTTCCCATGTGAATTGGCAGTCACGGCCCTCAGGTGTTGCTATTCATTTGAGTCATGTCAAGTCGAGGAAGTCTGGCAATCTGATTCTTTATCTCACAAGATTTATTTTGCACGTCTCTCATTGGGACTACTGTAAAGTAAATATGCCACTCGGTGAGAAGTTGAGGCGAGCTGCTGTACTCCCAGTCCTGTTGGAGGCTGATAAGAGGTTGAAAGATCCTGTTTCTGTCAACATCTTTATAGAGACTATATAATAACATATTTTTCAGTGAGGGAAATAACTAGCTGAATGAGTTGACAACTGATTTTTAGGTGGATTTCTCCTTTAGACCAAATTATATGATCAAAAATGCTTGACACTACAGGGCTTTTTTTCCCCCCGTCTCTTTTATTTCTCTGTAGAGAATGGCCAGTGGTGGCGAGATGCTTTTAGAGAGTTCATTACAACAAGAGGGCATTAAAAACCTGGCCCGCTGTTAGGACTGTAGTTATCGTGAGAGTCTCCATTAGCGTTTAGGGCACAGAGGTGCAGGCATTAGAGGGAAAACACCACTCAGCAGCCACTACGGTGTCAGTGTCAGTGATGTCACTCCCTGACAAGGCTGACCTGGCAAGCAGGATGGTAACTACTCAGCCTCGGCGAAGCATATTTTGGACAGCCTGTGATTATTTCGCCAGAGGTTAAATGGAAAAGTTTTTCCTTCCTCTGAGGTATTATTGCGCTTTCAAAACAGAGGTGAGGAAGTGCGAGCTCTCTGTCTCCTCTTTCTCTGTCACTTGATGCCCGAGTCTCTGCTTGGCTGTGGTGTGTGTTTGCCTGAAGAGGTGCAGAGCTTTGCATACGTTTGACAGCTTCCTGTGCCTGTTGCAAATGTAGAGCAGTCCAGTGCGTCATGGCTGTTGCTGATTTACATATCGGCTGCCTCTAAAGAGTAACAAGGTCCTACTGACAGGTGTAGCATGGCCACACACACACACACACACACACACACACACACTCACAGGGGTGGAAGAAGTATTCATATCCATTACTTAAGTAAAAAGTACTATTACCACACTGTGAAAAGTCTCCACAACAAGTAAAAGTCCTGCATTCAAAACCTTACTTAAAGCAGCTGTGGGTAGAAATGGAGCAAATATGATTAAAAAAAGTTATTTTTAAAAAACGGTCACTATATCCTGACAGTAGTGCATGAGACAGGTAATCCGGTGTCCTCCGGTGCTCCTAATGGCATCTGCAAGATTTCACAGACCGGATGAAAACAACCAATCAGAGCCGAGCTGGAGCCTTGCCGTCTCTGAGCAGCTGTCAATCACTCGCAAACTCCGATCAAACGGCCAACCTAGGCAGCGCTGATCAAATATGAATCAATATTCTGTTACTGTAATGCATATTTCTCTCCTCAAATGCTTTCAGAAACATCTTGTAGTGCACTATTTAGCTGTAAAATGAGAAAGTTTGTGACCCGGCAGCCTGGCATGTTGAGATCAGTTGAGGAAATACTAAGCACCACCCACCAGCCGGAGCAAACTTTCTCCTACTGCAGGTTTTAATACAGTACTTGAGTAAATGTACTTAGTTACATTCCACCACTGCACACACAGTGTCCTACTGTTACTCAGTGTTCCCAATCCGCTTCTTACTACAAGCATGAACACATTTAAGAACGGTTTTACAGTTTAGAGCAAAGATTACAACATTTAGTATTTTCCCTCCTTGCTTTTCTCACTGATTTGCAAGTGGGCGGCGTCAGGTTGGAAAATGCGGATGTCACGTATTTCACTGCAGCAGTCAGTTGAGCAGCATTTAGATCAGAATCTGATGGCTGTTTGTTAATGTTGCTGTTATCAATCAATCTGATCACAGTCACACAAATAAATAATACATTTACCTTTAACTCTGCTGCTTAATCAGTCAGTCATGAATATTACATTTTATTAAGAAATGGGAGCTCCACCGATTTTTCACATCAAAGTATTTTTTCTACATTCTTTAAATCGAAAATCCCTAAAGAAAATTTACAGTAAAGAAAAGTAATTTTCATTTGAAAAAAAGCAAACCATACATTAGAGTAAATGAAAAAACGATGGCTTTAGGTCTTAAATTCCTTCAAAAATTAGTTTTCTAACACATAAAGCCCAGTCCTGCTGCACTTACATAAAAACACATACATACACACACACACACACACACACACACACACACACACACACACACTTCTTCCCACCTGTCTGTAACCATAACTCCTACTTACCAAAAGCTTCTTTCATTAACTAGCCTATATGTCTTCTTTTTCTACTCCCCTCCCCACTTCCTCGGCCTTGGACCCTGTAGATTCGGATTAACAGGGAAGTAAGTACTTCACTGCTCGTTCTTCTGCCTTCCATCGCTCTATTCCCGCTCTTCTCTTCCCACTTCCCTCTTCTCTTTCCACTCTCCTCTATCCACAAATGCTCGAAGGTGTGAAAGTGCATTTCAGGTTTGTGCACATTTGGCAACCCCCCCCCTCCCCCTTCCCCCCCACCAAAAAAAAAAAATAGAAACAAGCCCTTGTAGCTAATGATGAAACACAAGGAGATGTGTCCTCTCCGGATAGAGCACCGTGCCGTTTTTGTTGGTTCTCATAAGTGGCCAAGACTCAGGGAGATTAGTTGCTATGACGACCGTCTTAAGTGGAGGAGTGGTAGCATTGCTGTTAGTGTATGGCCGTAGAGGCCAGAGAGGAATTGTGGATAGCAGGCCTCACAGCGCTGGTCATCCATCTCCATTTCAAACATGTCCCCGTTTTACATGACTGGATGAAATTCAGTTTAGCAATCCATCAGCGACATGGACAGACTCGACACATTAGGAAGATGCCCTCTGCAAAAAGATGACATGTTATCAACATGGATTGTCCCATCATGTTGATTTGATGAGAGCTGATGGGCTCGGGAGTTTATTCAAATTATTCCCGACCTGCCTCCTCAACTCCGCAGAGTCATGTAAGGTAATTAGGGCGTCAATTATCCTCCCAGCTGCTCCTCTCAAAAAAGACCAGAACCACAGCATCCATGTGGTTTCCTAGGTGATGTTTTCATAGAATTGCGTCTCGGAGGCGGGTACCTCCTTAACTTTGAAAGGTTAGATAGGCGGTGCGTATTTTTCAGGACTTCTTTTGAACAGTTTGCTCGTCCTTAAAGTGTTCACAAAGTCCTTAAGGTGGTCTTTGTCTTGTTTGTTCCCCTCAAGGCTGTAGAGGTGACATCTCAGTGTTCATTCACATTCATCCCATACTCACCGTATGAAAATGTCTGCCATCTATATCAAAGGCTGTCACATCCTTTGATATAAAAGATCTCAAAATACTTCACTCTACGTATCAGATTTAGCCTTGAAAACGGTTTATGTTGCTGATGATATCATGCATTTCTGTGAAACCTGTGTATTCTATTCTGAAGAACTCAAGGGGGGAAGTTTTCTGGGGAAAGACATGTTGGTTAAATCCATCCTCCCAGATGTAGCACATATTGCATGTTCAATGAAAATGG
Organism: Sebastes umbrosus; assembly: GCF_015220745.1. Classification (NCBI taxonomy): domain Eukaryota; kingdom Metazoa; phylum Chordata; class Actinopteri; order Perciformes; family Sebastidae; genus Sebastes; species Sebastes umbrosus. The sequence goes on from NC_051279.1 coordinate 20,474,487, forward strand.
ATTTGGTTTTATGGGACGGCGCTCTGAGAGAGAGTTTGATAAATAAATCGGACACCTGAAATTGAAGAGTGCGCGCCTTCAGCTTCTTTATCATACCGTTATTAAACTGTCACAGGGATTCAGTCATTGTTCAGCTAGCTAGCCCCGACTCGTTGTCGGGAATCCACATTTCATTGCAATTTATCAGCAGCTTGTCAAGACGCAGTATTTACCATGTGTTTGCCTCAACTGCTCCAAACTCTCTGTGGAGTGTGTGAGGGCAAAGACGTGGCCTGAAGTCAGCGATAGGTCAGACAGTGTTGCAAAACGCGATGCACGGTTGCAGTGGGTCAGTAGGAAAGCAAGGGAAAAGGGTGAGACAGAGAGACACCCTCCCGTACAGCTGTGCCCGAGGCGCAGATGGCTTACTCAGCATGTCATCCCTCTTCTCTCTTTCAGGGCTACCATCGATCCAACCACTTCATCGCCACTCAGGGTGAGTATCCCGGCAAGGCTATAGGCTGTGTTTATGTGCAAGTGTGTGTGTGCATGCAGGACAGTGAGCACCTTTTTGTCGCCATGTAATAAATTGAAGATGATCTAACCAGTGAGCCTTCTCATGCACAGTCCCTTCTTGCCAAAAAAACATCTCTTATGGCCAATCCAAAGGTAATAGTATGACTAACAACTTGTGAAAGCTGTGCTTGTGATGTCATTGAATTAATCATGAGAAGAAGAGGTGAATAATTAAACACATTAATTATAGCTTCTCAATCTCCATGACATGCGGAGCGGCATGTTCATTGTCGTGGAGAGGACCTTTGGTTCACCCTCAAATATAAAGTCGCCTCTGATGGACAGTTGGACTCTGTTAAAAACATTCCCTCTGCTGTTTCTAAACCCTAAGGAGTGTCAGTTTCCAGGGAGCTCCCATCACAAAGTCACCCAAGGTCTGCTCATCTGCTTATCTGGCACCAGCAACTCCTCCTCATTCCCCCCCCTGTTAGAGAGATGAAACCGGCAAGGAAGAAAAAAGACGTCAGCAGTGTTTTTGTCTCTCTGAGCATTTCTTTCCTACGTGATCTTCGTGTTAAAGTTGTATCTCGCTTCCTAAACGTCTCCTCCTCAGATGACAGTGAGTGACTGATGGTCCCCCGGGCTTTCATCATCAGCTACTGCTGTTGTTGTGTCGCTCATCGCCCCTTCCCTTCTGCTTGGAATTCCCAATAACTTTATTGACAGCGCAATCTTGAGAGATCAGTACCCCCGCCGTCTCGGGAAGGACGCTTAGGTCGCAATAATACGAGATTTCACAACAAGCGAGAACTCCCTCATATTGAGCAGGGCGTGCTTTGATGCTGCTGTTTTTTTTTTGTCTCTATCTTGGTTATTTCTTCCCACTAGGACCCAAGCAGGAGACTCTGTATGATTTCTGGAGGATGGTGTGGCAGGAAAATTGTTTCAGCATCGTCATGATAACTAAGCTGGTGGAGGTTGGCAGGGTAAGTGATGTGCTCTCCCCCCTTCCTCCCCTCCTGTCACCACTCAGTGCTCAGAAACATCCCTCATTCACCATAGGGAACATTTTGGTGTCTATATAAAAGGCTTTTATGTGTGTCACAAGTATAGATCTCACAGGAGCTTGCTGTGCATGCAAACGGCAGCCTAAATGCTGATCATTTTGGTGAGGGTGCCCTGCATTTATGTGAAATCGCAAACAGTAGGGAGACTTCAACATAAAGAAATGCACTTATTCGCTTTTTTTTTGTTGTTGCTGAAAGTTAGATGAGAAGATCAATACCACTCTTGTCTGAGAGCGGTGTCAATCTTCTCATCAAACTCTCGGCAAGAAAGTGAACAAGCATATTTCACAACTAACTTTCTGCACTATATTATCTTTGTGGTAATCAGTGCCTGAGTTGGATCAAAAACATTTTCATATCAGTTTCATAACATGATCATTGCACGTGTCTTGGATATATCTATATTTATACACATATCTCAGTTACATATCCCACTTCAAATGTATTTTTCTGCATTTCATTACATACAGCGTACATTGGTTAATAAAAAACTGTATATGTGGCTATTTATACAAATCAAATTGCACATTATTATATTATTGCATATATGCTATAATAAAACCAACTGAAAGTATGATATCTGTTGGCATACAGATTAAATTGAATGAGACAGAATACCGTAGGCAAGTCCATGATTTATGAGCAAGACTGCATTTTATTCAGCTCCAATGATGCAGTCCCATCAAGTGACACCTTGAAGTACAGTGTGTCAATTCAACATAAATTGAGTACAACTGAACTTATTTATTGAACTTCCTCCATTATCTCACGCCTGAAAACATGGAGGCCTTCAGTGCTTTGTTGTCATACTTTTTTTGACATTCAAAATTGGATAGAAGCAGATGAATACCGTATAAAACCTGCCGTTGAAGGCTATAAACCCAGTAGTGCAGCAGTCAGGTGCACTGTGCCCATGGTGCAATGTGTCACCGCCGTCACAGTAGTTGGAAGCTGACGGGGGAGGCCTCGGTGTTGGTGCCGCTAGCTACTAACGCCACAGGTACAGCAGCAGCAGCTGCAGCATTCAGAAATCGCCTTTTAATCTACGCAGCTGTCTGCACCACCCCCATGCAAGCTTATGTCTCGCCTGCGTCCACAGGGGTGTTTTTTATCGCGAGGGATCGTCTCGCTTCCCAGCACTGGACACTTTATGGTCTGTCACTAGATACAACACATCTGATTGGACAAACGCTTTCCCTCTTGGGTTGCTGCTCCCAACTTTCAAACCGGAAACAACATGCCGTCTCCTTTAGAAACGTTCTTCTATCACGAAAATAGCTCCCCGAAATTTGTTTTCGAAAAACATTTTATGCGAGAAATAAGCCATGCTGTTTTTATTTTAGATCGACAACGTTTAGTTTAAAAGTTTCTCGGGAGTTTCCAGAGGCGTCGAGTCGCGTCGGACTCCCCTGATTTGCATAAACTAGCCTAGACCTCGACTTTATGCAAATGAGGAGCGGCCAACATGAAGCCCTATCTCTCGAAATCGCACCGCCACACTACCAGAATGCATTGCACTGCTGCTTACATAGACAATGAATGTGAAGCGTGGAAAGGACGAAGGCTGTGGACATGTACCATTGGGCATAACTGCATTTATTTACGCTTAGTACTTGTAAACACTGGACTAAAATCCGTACCGGTACTCAGTACTCAGTCCCAGTGAGTACCAGCCCTATTCAAGCACTGGTGGCTTTGAAAAAACATACTTTAGGCCAAACTGAAACTTGAAGCACATTTCATGGAGGTAATTTACCTGGTATCTTCCTTTAGATATCTTTGTCAAAGAGGGGGAGATTTAGAGAAATTGCTTCTTAAGAGGGAGCCGTTTTTGGAAAATTAGGCACTTTAAGCCTCAGAAGGTTAAATTGAAGAGCATTGAATCATTCCCTAAGGTTACTTGTGGACAAAAATCCGTACCGGTACTCAGTACTCAGTCCCAGTGAGTACCGGCCCATTTCATGCACTGGTGGCTTTGAAAAAACATACTTTAAGCCAAACTCCACAAAGTCTCTGCGCACTATACATTGAACAAATGCATTTTAAAGGATTGTTACATGGATTGTCCCTTATTTGTCTGTTTTGAAAACATCATGAAATTGCGACTATAATGATTAGGGTCCATAAAATGTGTTTTGAAATACTTGTGAGGCATAAAAATGTCTGAGCCACACATCTAGGGCTGCCGCATGACTCCACAGGTTTAATGGCTATGCTGTAGTACTGTTATTATCCACCTCACATAAATACCTGTAGTATATGAATTCTGCTCTAAGCACCCCATCCTTTTCGGTCCACGTAAGAGAAATGTATTTCTCAGTGGATGCTTAAAATAACACCACTTTTCTAACCGTAGCCCTACATCCAATTTGGTTCTCCGTACCAACAATTCTGGGAACAGTCAACAAATGAGGACTGGTCCTGCCGTGTGGCTGAATCCAAATAACACCTCCATTAACAGAATTACCTCCTTTGTGCCTTGTCTTGGTGAAAATGATTGCCGACCTGCTGTTGATTATGCTTCCCACCATTATGTGATTATTGTGCTTTTCTTTTCTTTGCCCTCCGAGATGAAATATCTGCACAGGAACAGATTGTTTTTGTTCTTCCACGGCATTTGAAGTGTAACCTTTGTACATTTTCAACTTATTAAATTTCACACCAGTATCAATTTGTTCTAGTTAAATCAAAAAATTAACTGCTTAATATTTGTATAATTATCACTTACATATGAATTAGAATGACACAGGAAATATTGAATCTCTATTACCGTCAAATGAAGTGTTACAATGATTCCTGTGAGATGTTTAATTAATTACAATTGAATGCTTTATTTAATGCTTCAATTTCAAATATGATGGAAAGTACCCTTAGGAAAGGTTTAAAGGAACAGTGTGTAACATTTAGGGTGATCTATTGGCAGAAATGGAATATAATATTAATAAGTATGTTTTCTTTAGTGTATAATCACCTGAAAATAAGAGATGTTGTGTATCTGTTACCTTAGATTTAGCCATTTATATCTACATATAGCTGGTCCTCTTCACGGAGCCTGTCGCCATGTTTCCAACCAACGCCAGCTCTAGATAGGGCCATTTCACATTTTTGCATCGGCCACCGTAGTTCTCCTACACGCTTGGTACACGGGAGATGTTTCAGCTGGTTGCAATCTGCAACCACCCCACTAGATGTCACCAGATCCTACACACCCTACCTTTAAGGGTGTCACTTAGAGTCATCCATTAGACCCTAACTTAAACCTACAAGCCGTTACTCTCTGCACGTTCGGAAGCAAAGATGGCATCTAGTGTCATTTGTTCAACAGTTGAACCTTGTAGTCAGTTGTAATGCAGCGTCCTAAATCACCCCAACAGCATTGTTCAGTAGCAGAGAATGGACTTGCAGCACATTTAATGGAGGTAATTTATCTGGTATCTTCTGGTATCTTCCTTTAGATATCTTTGTCAAAGAGGGGGAGATTTAGAGAAATTGCTTCTTAAGAGGGAGCTGTTTTTGGAAAATTGGGCACTTTAAGCCTCAGAAGGTTAAATTGAGGAGCATTGAATCATATTGTCTTTAAAAGAACAGATTTTTTTTGTTGAAAGTGTGTGTTAAAGGATGGATGTTTTAAGGTCAACCGTATTAACCTTTTTTAAGTTAGGTTTATCCTTAATATCGGCAGGACGGACAATGGACATTCAACCTTCACAACACTATCAAACAGATTAATTTGTGCAGTTTTACAGGTACATTTTCCAAGAATGTCAACACGAAATTTAACTATGTTGTTTCACTATTTTTAAACAGGTGAAATGCTGTAAATACTGGCCTGATGACAGCGAGATGTATGGTGACATCAAAATCAGTCTGCTTAAGACAGAGACACTGGCTGAATACACAGTTCGCACATTTGCCTTGGAGAGGGTAAGTTTATCTAAGATTTACATTTTGCCTAGCCTTGTTTGCCTACCATCTCTTTTTACTCGTTGTGATATTCTTAGAATTAGAAGTAGTACATTAATAGAGGGGATTAAATACTTGACAGGACTTAGTGCTGATGAGTATGAGGGGGCCACATGTTAAACTGAGAGGAATTAACACCAGTAGCGAAGTGAATGCCTTGCCATCTTTCCAACGTAGCTGCTACAGTGTTGTGCCCCTGATGGCCTCCATCCTGTCAATCTCCTGGGGGATCTCTCATTGGAGGGGCTCAGAGCAACGCTGGAGTGACAGTGGCACAAACACAGCATTATCATCACGCTGTCACATTCGCTCTCCATGGGCACACATGCTGCTGCTTATTTAAATCTGCACGCATTTGGAAGCTGGTGACAGCTTGTTTTTCCATAGCTCTTTTCCTTCCTTTTTTTGGATTTCTGTCTTCAACAAATCTTTGCTTTGCGTCGCTTTACTTTGTCATCTCTGTACAGAGGAAGAAATTGCTGTGTGACTGCGGCAGCCTCCCAGTAGAGAGGAGAAAAACTCCCAGCCCTCCCTGAGCTCCAAGAGCCTCAGTAATTCCTTTTCGCGTGTCTGTCACACTGCAGCTGCTACTAACATGTGATGCCCAGAGGCCTAACTGTCCTAGAAGACCCTACACCCTACGTAAATAATGTCCTGGTTGTCCTCACGCTGAACCGAAAAATTTGTCACATCTATCACGGATGTCTCTGAATGGATGGGAGCACGTCTTGGATGAAATAAGGGCCTGCAGGCTACTATGGTTAGGATGCAAGCAGCATTACATGTAGTGTTTTACATGTAATGCTAATGTGTAGCGTGTTTCTGTTGACAGAGAGGATACTCAACCAAGCACGAGGTGCGTCAGTTCCACTTCACATCCTGGCCCGAGCACGGGGTGCCCTATCACGCCACTGGACTGTTGGCCTTTATACGAAGAGTGAAAGCGTCTACACCTCCTGACGCTGGCCCCGTTGTGGTCCATTGCAGGTAATGCGACGCTTAGCAGCAGCTGTGACCTGTAGTGTTATAAAAACCAAACCAACGGTAACTTTTATTGGAAATATGAATGTTATCACGGTTAATTTTTCAGAGTATGGCAAGTAGGAATAGGTAGTATTCTCCTTTGGGAGGCTCAGAGCCACTACGACGTGCAGAGTGAGGGTCACATGATCGACGGAGGCAGCCGTTTGCTTTGGTAGGCTACTCTTCGTTAGCCTTGCTAGCTAGGATACTTTGGGGGACTGACCATTGTTTTCCGAACGCCCATATGCTCAGAAAATACATACTCTTCGTGCAACAAACAGAAGCACATGACTTATTATCATGCAGAATGGCGTCATTGGAACATCCTGTTTTTTTTTTTTCCACTGGTGACCACTCTGCCTCTTATGACTCGTTGCCTTTGTTGGATTGGTTGGTTAGGTTTAGGCATGAGGAGTGAGATTAATTAGGTTTAGGGTAAGAATATTGAATAAGAATAGTAGGGTGAGTCACTACATGGTAACCTAATTGCGAAATCATGCAAAAACTCTCGCAACCCGACGAACTATCCTAACCTTAACTATTCGAGGTCAATGCCTAACCTTAACCATCTTGCAAGAGTTTCGCAATTTGCGTGTTACCTTCTAGCCACGACCTTTTGCCATGGTAGGAAAAAGAAATATTGCAACCGGGAAGGTCAGATGACGTCATTTTGCATATTAATTAGCCATGTGCTTCTGTGCCTTGCAGGAGAGTTTGTATTTTGTGAGCAATGGAACAATGGCACGGCACCGCTACTTGTCCTGTAAAAAAAATATTAAAACACAAACTAGGGTAAGGTTTTCTAAACAAGCTGCCACATGTCTCTGTTCTCTTTTACACACAAATACCTTATTTCTGAGATTCATATAACACCCTGAGTTAAACATTTTCAAAGGCAAAGACCTTGGTTATAAGATGCTAAATAAAGACTGGACTGGACTCCAAAATGTGACTTTGTGCCCGCCAAGGAGATTCATTCAAGATGTAATCTGTTTATTCAGATTCAGAACAGCATCGTGCCAAAATGTAACCCTAGTCGAACACAACGCTTATAAGATAATAGTGTAATAACACCTAGCACAGTGGCGCACAGTGCCCCTTTGACTGCTAATGCTAGCACTAACGTAACAAACTCCATCTGTGGCATGACCCTCGCCTCGTACGTTGTAGCTGTCCTTGATAACTCTCATCCTCTTTTCAGTCATGTAGTGCAACAACTTGTGCTCCAGAGGAGACATGCTGTGTCCTGAGAAATGTTCAACAACATTTTTACTAACTCAAAAGTCTGATGATTTAATGCCTTCAGTGTATAGTTCCTCATGAAAGATGTCCTCTGTGTGGCAGTGTGGGGGCGGGCCGCACCGGCTGCTACATTGTGCTGGATGTCATGTTGGACATGGCCGAGTGTGAAGGCGTCGTGGATATCTACAACTGTGTCAAAACCCTCTGCTCTCGACGAATCAACATGATCCAGACAGAGGTCAGGTCGACCGCACAGCGAGGAAACCACTTCACATTCAAACTCAAGTCTAATATCTCCATTTTTTTCCTTGCACATATTCAGGAAGTTATATATCACTGGTCATAATATGGTAACACGTCTCCACTGGAAAACTTGTGGAGAGTGGGTTTTTTAAACATTAGTTTTTCCCTCCTGTTGTTTGGAAATTCAAAGCGCGAGGGGAGGGTGTATTATTATACTCCCCCTCTGGGACTCATGTAAAGGTCATCGCAATAGTTTTAGAGAAAAGACTTGCATTGTCTCTCAGTGTGCTGCGTAGGCACGTGCTGTTCTTTTAGATGTGCAGATAATTTGCATATTCACCCCTTATTATGTAAATCCAGCATTGACTTAGCTGTTTATTACATTTGTAGTTATTTGCAGGGGTGCTCTAATTAAATGCACAAAGCATGTGTTTGTTTACCTAGAAATATGTATTTATTCTCCAACAGCTTTCATGCACCACCGACATTATAGCACATGTTTAATTCAGAGCAAGGTTATGAAAAATCTCTGCCATTCTTGTTATTGTTTGATTATTTACTCACATCTACATATCTTCTTAATCTGTTTCTGTCTCAACCTGCCTCCTCTGTAATGTATGTTTAGCTGTTTGCACCCACACAACAACCAGAATACACATGCATGCCTGCACACACAGAAGCACTTAATCATGTTACCTGTTGCCCTTTCAGGAGCAGTATATCTTTATCCATGATGCCATCTTGGAGGCCTGTCTGTGCGGAGAGACCGCCATCTTGGTGAACGAGTTTGCGGTCACCTACAAAGAGATGCTGCGAGTGGATTCCCAGAGTAATTCCTCGCAGCTACGGGAGGAGTTTCAGGTCAGTCTTTAGCTGGACGGCAACATCATGACCTTGATCGACTTTCTAAGCACATATATATTTTGGTAAAATATGCAGCAAGAACACACTAGCATTTATAATGCAATTTATCAAATATCATCAACAAAATTGTTTAATTTACCCTAATGTAACCTACTTGCACTACTAATAATAGCACTTCTAATACTGGAGTAGTACTACTAATACTACTAGAGTATTACTAATGATGGCACAGATATAGAATTTCATTTGTTTTTGCATGTATTTACACTACTGCTGTTACTACTACTACTACTGTACTTGTACTACTGCTACCACTAGCAATAATAATGCAGTAGTAATATTAATGGATGTTAATGTTTTAAAGCTAATGGTTTCCATATTAAGGTAATGGAGGAAACAATCAAAACTGGCTGGGCGATATGGCCGAAATCTTCTATCATGATATAGGTCATTTCATATCTTGATAACGATATACAGTATATCACGATATAGCAGGTTTTCTGGTAACTCAATAAATAAATAGTCTATATGAAAATCTGTGTTCTCCCGTGTTAATTAAATTCGTGACAAATAAAAAGTAATTTTTCATTTTAAGAACTTGAGTGCAAAATTAATATAACAGTTTTAAGTGAAATTATAGAGAAAAAATAAACAAATATAAGCCTCGCCTATATCATGATAGAATCAATATAGAAAAATATATATTATAGGCATTTTTATATTGTTTTGATGATATATATCGTCATATTAGTCACAACTAGAGGCAACCATATTGATGATCCATCGTACACAGTTTAGAGTATTACGTTTGTATGTCTGTGCTGCTTGTATTCTGTTGTGTACATTTGTTCAGTTAAGTTAAAGCTGAAGTAGGCGAGATTGGAGCAAATATGATTACAAAACGTTATTTCTATAAAACGGCTGCTATATCCTGACAGTAGTACATGAAACAGGTAACCTGAAAAAAAATCATGTGCCTCTGTGTCCTCCGGTGCTCCTAACGGCATCGGCAAGATTTCGCAGACCGGAGGAAAACAAGCAGTAAGAGCTGATCTGAGGTCTGCTGTCCATCTGCTGTCTATGAGAGCCGACTGTCAATCACTCGCGAACTCCGATCAAACGGTCAAACTAGGCAGCGCTGATCAAATATGAATCAATATTATGTTACGTTAATGGCTATTTCTCGCCTCAAATGTTTTTAGAATCATCTTGTAGTGTACGGTTTAGCTGTAAAATTAGAAAGTTTGTGACGCCGCCGCCATTGTAAAATCTGGTGAAGGAACGCCAAGTTCCGGTCACGTGACCGGAGCACAACCAACAGGAACGCTTTCTCAGTAAAATGCCCTGTGATTGGTCAAAGTCTCCTGTCACGGGCTAGATTTAAAAAAAAAAAAAAGCCTGAAAACAGAGCCATTAGGAGTTGCCCAATGATGCCAAAAATATACTGCCTACTGCCACTTCAAAACAGTCTGCTTGGTATTCAGCCAGTTACATAAACAATAGACATTTGAAAACCAACACAGAGTTCAGAAAGGAATGGGCTAATGGATGGACGTGTGTGTGTGTGTCATGTATATATCCATAAACGTGTGCGTGCGTGCGTGCGTGTGTGTGTGTGCGTGCGTGTGTGCAGGATGATGTTTGTTTCCTTTCACTTTTGATTCTGCGTGACTGTCATTGAAATCCTCTGCTTGGTTTGTAGGAATGCGGTCTCAGTGCATTTTATTAGACGTTGATTAGGAGAGAAGAGAGCCAGCTGTGTTCCCACATGCTTTACCTGCCTCACCCCCCTTCACCCCCCGCTCGCTGCAGAGCTCAACCAGCAGCCGCATTGATTCCAGATTTAGCATTTCAAAGTAATACTGGAAAAGGCTCATGCTCCCCCCTTTAATTTTATACTGTTTTATCCTTATACCATCCATAGAAATTATGACAGATGTGTATTGCTTAGAATTGGGGAATTGTTCTGTAGGTGGCGCGACACTCTCATTACAAACTGTTAGTTCTTCATAAAGGAAAATGTTACATGCCTCGCTTTGATCTTGTAAACTCATCCGTCTGACATTGTTGTTGAAAGCCTCTCCACCGCCCAATGAGCTCTCTGTTTGCCTTTTTACTCTGACATCCTGCAGACTGCACACAACCAACCGGTAGCACTGGCATCAGCAAGTCACAGATCTATTATTGATGCTGTGTATTAATGATCAAAATATTTTTTCACGTTGTCTAATGTAATTACGGCTAAATGAGCAGAGAGTTCTTCAAAAGAAAACTGGTATGCAATATTTCCCTTTGAGTTTTTACTTCATTACATTTCCTTCTATAATGCAGTGTGCCTAATTTGTCCTTTATTCTTTTGAATCAGTTTGTCAACGTGATGTTCAGAGTATTAAAGATTCTTTCAATTAACATTATTGGTTTGGCATTCTGTGCGTCCCCTCCCTCCTCCTGTCTGATTCACTTCTGTTTCTTCCTCCTCCTCCTCCTCCTCCTCCTCCTCCTCCTCCTCCATCATACCATCTTTGACTCCTCTGTTGTGTCTCCTCACTCCTCACACCTTCCATCTCTTTTAATTCTCTCTTTTAATTTCATTTCAACCTCCCCTCGCTCTCATCTCACCTCTTTAACGTTTCCATTTGCAGACGCTCAACTCTGTGACTCCCCACCTGGACGTGGAAGAGTGCAGCATCGCTCTGTTGCCCAGAAACCGAGAGAAGAACCGCAGCATGGACGTTCTGCCGCCTGATCGCGCCCTGGCCTTCCTGGTTACGACAGAAGGGGAGAGCAACAATTACATCAACGCCGCCCTCGCTGACAGCTTCCATCGGCAGGCTGCGTTTATTGTCACCCCTCACCCTCTTCCGGGCACCACGGCAGACTTTTGGAGGCTGGTCTTTGACTACGGTTGCACAGCCGTGGTCATGCTCAACCAACTCAACCAGTCAAACTCTGCCTGGGTAAGGTCAAAATGTTATATAGTGTTTTATTGCCATCGATTTGTTGACACTAAAGAAAAAGATACGTGGAAAAATGTTTCTCACACAAGAGCTGCTGTTTGCTGCACAAGTTTTTACTTTCAGTCTGGAGGTTATCTGAACTTTACTTAAGACTTTTCTTGACATACCGGCCTTCGCTGTTGCTGTATCTTAAACTGTGTTTGGGATTAGTTCCTTCCTGCCATTTTGCTGGGCTTTGATCCCTGACCATATTGATCTCAAGGCATGGCTAGATAACACCCGCCCCAGTTTTCCCTTCCCCTCCTCAAGTTACATCTCTGAAGACTAGGCTTGCACTATACCCTCCAGCCACATCTCAGGGTTTTTTTTCTGTTGGTGTCCCACTTTTTCTCATGAGCATACTGTATGTCTTTGTCTGTGCTGCTCTTTCCTTAACACTTGTAATGATAAGCTATAATAATAAGTTACACAACACAAGATTCAAGTTCAAGATTCAACTAAAAACACAATGGAACACTAGGAACAAATAACTAAACTCAATCATTTTTAAGAGGACATTTTAGAGCCAGTTAAAGCCTTTGCTATCCTGAGCCTTCATTGGAGCCCTTATGTCGATGCTTAAACTGATAAATATGGAAAGGGGAACTAAACCCATTTACAAAATGCATACGTGTTATTCCTATGGTCTAAGACAATCTAAAAAAATATTAGTAAACATGAACAACTCTCTCCCAAATCCAAAAACTAGAGTGCTAAAACTCAAACTTGTGATGTCATAGGGTATAAAGTGTGGTGTTGCTCCATAGACGATGAATGGGAGACTGATTGTGTTGACCCACACAATGTTTGTTTTGTTTTTTATAACCAAATGAGCTTTATTCTATTGTAGTTTTGACACCGAAAATGTTCCCATATATATATATATATATTTTCCCGGGTGTTCTCAGTGTCATCTAGAACATCTCTCCCCCTTCATTTTCTATGGAGCAGCTCTAGTCTTCCCTATGACATCACAAGTTTGAGTTTTAGCACTCTAGTTTTTGGATTTGGGAGAGAGTTGTTCATGTTTACTAATAGTTTTTGGACTGTATTAGACCATAGGAATAACATGTATGAATTTTGAAAGTGTGTGTAGTTCCCCTTTAAGGGCTATACCAGATAATCAGGTGCCACACCGAAAAACGCTTTAAAAAATCAGCAATAGATCCTAAAGTCTAAGGCATATAAATATAATCATATCAAAGAGTTTTTGTCAAGAGTCTGGCAGCCAACTGTTGAGAAAATTGAGCTATCCTATAATGTCCTGATTAAGACATGATGAACGGATCATTAATTAAGCGTAATTCAAATGAATGCATGTAGCCCGAGTGTCGTTAAAAATAAATGAATGATTTAATTGTGGAGTTATTTCTCAGGTGGGGGAAACAGGACTTAACAAACCTATAGTAGTATATAGTATAGGGCTCCAGACTGATCAAATGTAACTCCACGATTTTAGCAGAAGGATCAACATACTCTGTACAACTTGACTCTGGACGTGTTCAGCCAATAATTAAGATCTCCATTTTGTTGGAGTTAAGCTGAAGGAGATTGGCAGACATCCAGTCCCTTAATGGCAGATAAACAGTAACGCTGCTGAATAATTCATCAACCTGGGGACAGGTATGACTTGACATGATCGGCATAATAATGGAAAGAAATGAGAAATGTCATGTTGTCTAAGAGTGTAGCCTGAGGTAAACATGGGAGGAGAGAATATGATTGGCCCCAGAATGGACCCTTGGGGTGCACCACACAGGGACGCTGCCCGCGAGGAAGGAAAGACCTTCGACACACACAACACAATTTGCGGTAGACAAACAAAACCATTCAAAGACAGTCCTGGAGCTACTTAAACCTCTGAATACGATTATTTAATCCATTGTGTCTGAGATCAGAGCAGAGCATTAGGTAGCAGCTTTCATCAATGTATCATTAACAACTCTTACAAGGGCAATTTCAAGTGCGTAATTTCATATTACCGTGCGTAGTATTAACACTTGTTTAATTATACTAACACCTGTATAATTAATATGTGTATGAATGATTAGTGAATCACAGAAACCACCTGCAAAAAGCCAAAGACATTGAAGATAATAGCGTATGCAGAATCTAGATTTTTGATTTTTAGGGCATAAATGCATTACAAGCTTAGCACAGTAAAACTTTAAATATTAATCATGTGAAAAGTGTATTACATTGTATTACAACCTTGGAAAGCAGATACTTACTCTAAATTATGAATATTTTTGTCCAAGGTCTACCCTTAGATTGTTGTAAAATCAGCCCTTAACATTTTTTCAGTGTTTCTTGGATAATGCTCTGCTGGAGATCATTATTTACTGAGTATAAGTAGCAGCAGTGGCACTACTGCTTCTAAAGGGTCCATTATTTAGCTCCTTTATAAAAAAGAGAATTTACTTAACTAACTAAATCACCAAAGATATTGCTTTTTTAATATGTAGTGTGGCCAACTTATTGAAGTCGTTGTATTTCACAAAAACTGAACAAAAGTGGTCCAAGAATGTATTACTCTGTCTGTCTAAATGCACCTCTTACATCAGTAACTAAAGGAATGTATTTCAAGGTAGACAGTTGAGCACTGCTGACAGTTTATTCACAGTAATTCACTGCTTTCTGGCACTCATTATAAGAGTATTCTACCAAAAGATATTTGTCAAAAGAGCTTTGACGTCTCTGAGCAGCTGTCAATCATGCGCAAACTCTGATCAAACGGTCAAACTAGGCAGTGCTGATCAAATATGAATCAATATTCTGTTACTCTAATGCCTATTTCTGGCCTCAAATGTTTTCAGAAACATCTTGTAGTGTACTGTTTAGCTGTAAAATGAGAATGTTTGTGACCCAGCAGCCATGTTGAGATCAGTTGAGGAAATACCAAGCCCCGCCCACCAGCCGGAGCAAACTTTCTCATTTTACAGCTAAACAGTACACTACAAGATGTTTCTGAAAACATTTGAGGTGAGAAATAGGCATTACAGTAACATAATATTGATTCATATTTGATCAGCGCTGCCTAGTTTGACCGTTTGATCCGAGTAAGCGAGTGATTGACAGCTGCGTTCGTTGAATGAACAGCCAATAGAAACGCTCTCTCTCTGAAATGACCTGTGATTGGCCAAAGTCTCCCATCACGGGCTAGATTTTTTAAAAGCCTGAAAACAGAGCCATGAGGAGGTGCAGAAGTCTAGTTACCTCTCAGAACACTTAAAGGGCCTTGACAGGCTGTAATATTGTATGTCACTAAGTTATATTGAATATCAAATCATTGTGTATCATTAAATATAGAGATTTAGGGTTTCTGTGTTAGCTTTTCTGCATGCTGTTCTGTAACACCCTGTGTAGTCTGGTAATACAAAAAAAATCGGAAATTGTAGGTCAGCCTGTTCAATCCACTTTCCATCCGCTCCCCTTTAAATGTGTTTCATCTCTTTTCTTCCAGTGCAATGCAGCCCTCTTTTGGGTCTTGCCTGAAAATTGAGCCTTTTTAAGTTGATCATTGCGAGATCTTGCTATGAACTCTGTTATAGAGTTCATTCGTGGCACTGGAGTACTCTGTCTCCCTCTTGTTGTAATCTCCATCTAAGCACATTACATCTCTCCCTCCCCGCGCTGCCTCTCTCCCCTTATTAACACCGGTATGATACCATAACCTGTTCTATGTAGGCACACATTATCACCACTTCTGTCCTTGCTGATATTATACTTGTGTGTCTCTATGTCTCTTCAACTGTATTATGTTCACTGCATACTATGCACACCCTCACACACACACATACTTGCTTAATTTCATCATTTGAGCTTCTTAAAGTTCATCTCTCTTTGATAATCCAAGGTTGTGAGAGCAAAAGGCCTTTTTTTGGCCACAACTACTGAAGAATGTACGAGTACTGTGTGTGCCACATTTAATCACTGATAAATCTCTCTCTCTCTCTCTCTCTCTCTCTCTCTCTCTCTCTCTCTCTCTCTCTCTCTCACCTCCCACTCGACCTGTAGCCGTGTGTTCAGTACTGGCCGGAGCCTGGTTTACAGCAGTACGGGCCCATGGAAGTGGAGTTTCTGTCCATGTCAGCAGATGAGGATGTCATTACTCGTCTGTTTCGGGTCAAGAATGTCACGAGGGTGAGTCATTGCGGCTCTGAAAAAAAGCCTGCACAGGACATGTTGTTCCGCTCGGTGGTATTTCACAAAATGATAACTTGAACCTCATTAGAAATGCATTAGCTGTGTGGTCCTCACCGGTAATTCAGATGTGACATTTTACCTACAGTACATTTAGAGCTGCCAGCTGTAATGTGCGTATAAAATCCAACCTGACACAAGTCCTCAAAGTCAAAGCACTATAGACTCGGCTGTAAGAATACTGTGTACCTGAAACCTTCAGATGATGATTTGCATGTCTATATAACTTCTTGTATGTGCGCAAAACTCAAAGGCTGGATGCTTCACTTGATGCTGGATTTCTACACAGTGTGTGCCTGTGCATCGTTATCTGTCTATATTGCTTTATTGTGCATACACAACGGCTCTTCTCTAGTGTATGTCTCACAGGACAGAAGGGGTTGTCAAATAAATATACTCTAAAATAAATACACTCTGAAATATAGCCCGGAGATTTGTACTTGAGCACAATGGTACATCAACGTATTCATAGACTGTATTATACATACTACAAAAGGACATTGGTTTGATATTCAGTAGTCCAGAAAATTGAACCACTGTTTCCATAAGATGTTCCCACAAGAATGATACATATTATAAAAAATTTCTATGGAAAACATACAAGAAAAGCCCATTAACATGCATGCAATAAAGGTCAGTCTCTTCCTTTTTCAATTTCTTCTTGTCATTACCTAGATAGGCGTCTTCCCTCTCTTAGGTGCCTGTTGGCATACTAAAAAGGGGACTTTCATCATCATAATGCATGCCATATTTTCAGTCGAAGGATACTCTTTTCAAGCTGCAAAAGCAGACTCTCTTTTCATTTGTTCATAAACCTTGTCACACATTTTTTTTTTTTAAGTATACGGCATGTAGAGATTTAGGAAGACCTCGCTTAATAAACGCACTGACAGCTCTGTCATGGTAGAGGGAGCACAGGGGATGTCACTTTGGTCTTTTCTCAACTTCTTTTCTCCACATGTGTGCATATGTATGAATCATTTTGGCTTCACACACACACTTGTGTTGAGTGTGTGTGTATGCAGGTATGGTTTAAGCCTGCAAATTTGCATAAGCGCATGCATGCATTCTGCTCAGGATCGCTGTCAACCAATTATTGAAGGAATCTGTATGCAAGGCGTCTTCTCGACGCCATTAGAAGCAGCACGACACGCGTTGCCCCAGAACTTCCTGTCTTGATTGGCACCCTCACCTCCTCT
Source organism: Sebastes umbrosus (assembly GCF_015220745.1). Lineage (NCBI taxonomy): Eukaryota > Metazoa > Chordata > Actinopteri > Perciformes > Sebastidae > Sebastes > Sebastes umbrosus. The sequence goes on from NC_051279.1 coordinate 20,491,782, forward strand.
GTTGACTGCCCTTGTCACTCCCCTCTCTACCCATGGCACCGTTTTTTTTCTACTCGGTGCACACCACTGTCAAGGAGAGGGCGACTTAACACAGCATGGGAGGAATCAAATCACACAGAAATAACACACACCTCTCCCTCTCACTGCCCCTTTCTCAGTGCATTAGTGCGTACGCTTCCTGCGCGTGACAATGATATACAGTGCTAGGGAGTAAAAGTCAAAGGAAGTGCAAAGTAAGCATATGTATGTGTGGGTATGAGAGTGGTACAAAAAAAAAAGTACACAGTGTAAATCCCACCTCTGCTGAGGCAATTCCTCCATGCATCGTTGGTGTCTTTGCCAGCCCAATTTGCATGAGTTACAGTTCTCCGCTGGTCCTTAAGTATTAGGTGAGATTCCATAGGACAAGGTTATGAACACACAGGGACCTCTCTCACGCGCAACCCGAGCCCCGCTTACACCTGCAGACCCATATATCTCAAAGTCACTCTGCTGAGTGAGCACAGCTGAGAGCGCCCAGCACGCAGCCGGGGGAGCACTCAAACACGGGTGTTAACTGGCACACGTAAAAACACTGAAACTACCAGACAATGTTACACAACACAGACACACAAGTGCACATGCGCACTGTACGATTACACTCAGACTCCATGTGTTTAATGTTTCCTGTTGCCTCCCCTAGCTTCAAGAGGGCCAGCTGGTGGTGTGTCAGTTCCAGTTCCTGCGCTGGTCGGCGTATCGAGATGTTCCAGACTCCAAGAAGGCTTTCCTCAATCTGCTGGCTCAAGTGCACAAATGGCAGCGGGAGTGTGGAGAAGGACGCACTGTTGTCCACTGCCTGTGAGTAATCTGTTAGCAACACGCATCCTGTGCTGTAAATTAAAAGAGGAAAAAGGAGACGAGGCAGAAATATGTTCTCTCTGAAAAGGTCTCAGACATGGAATTACTGCTGTTGAAGAGTGACATTTAAAAGCGCAAAATGTATTCTCAGAGGGGAGTATCACAAAAATGTTAAAACTAGGGCTGTCAATCGATTAAAATATTGAATCATGATTAATTGCATGATTGTCCATAGTTAATCGTGATTAATCATAAATTAATCCCACATTTTTGTATCTGTTCCAAATGTACCTTAAAAGGAGATTTGTCAAGTATTTAATACTTTTATCATCATGGGAGTGGGTAAATATGTTTGCTTTATGTAAATGTATGTATATATTTATTATTTGAATCAATTAACAACACAAAACTATGAGAAATATTGTCTAGAAACCCTCACAGGTACTGCATTTAGTATAAAAAATATGCTCAAATCATAACATGGCAAAATGAAGCCCAACAAGCAACAACAGCTGTCAGTGTGTCAGTGTGCTGACTTGACTATGACTTGCCCCAAACTGCATGTGATTATCATTAAATGAGCATGTCAGTAAAGGGGAGACTCGTGGGTACCCATAGAACCCATTTTCAGGTCAAGGAATCCCTTTGAAAATGGCCATGCTAGCTTTTCCTCGCCAAAATTTAGCGTAAGTTTGGAGCGTTATTTAACCTCCTTCACGACATGTAAGTATGACATGGTTGGTACCAATGGATTCATTAGATTTTCTATTTTCACATGAGACATATATGGTATCCTCACACTAGCTTTAAAACTGAGCCTACAGGTGCACCAGTGCTACAACCTAAAAAACGCAAATTGCATTAATGCGTTAAAGAAATTAGCGGCGTTAAAACGAATTAGCGTTAACGCGTTAATTATCACTCATCAACTTTGACAGCCCTAGTTAAAACATGGTACATCACGACCAAATCTGTTTGACGAGGCAGAGACTGTGTCGTGTCTCGTCTCTGTGGGGGTTTGTGTGGTTTTTGGTGCAATGAGATGCAGTGCCATGGTAGTATTTTCATAATGTAGAAAATCAAATTGTGGTGTAATGCGCTGTGCGGCGGTGTAGTGCAGTGTGTGGTGTTGTGTGCCCCTCTGTTGTCCTAAGCCCCCGGAGCGCACACCCGCTGATGAATATGAATAGGCCGTCCAGCTCATTGCCAACCCCTCACACGTTCATCCCCACCGCCCCCATCCAAAAGCACATCACTCAGCGCTGTCACACAGTGTTACCCACGACAACCAGGAAAGAGATTATGGAGATCAAATCAATTATGGCTTAATACAGAATGCGATGGTTCTCACTACAGTAAATCCAGGACTGCCAAAGCACTGACGACGATTGATTACCTTAATATTGCTTGTATACGCTGCGGAGGCTTCCATGCCCACCTTCCCTGCAATTGTCTCAGGAGAGAGGAAGTGGATTGTCCTCCACTACTTTATTGATATTGCCTTTCATTTATGATGGCCAAGACAATATTTCCGAGGAAATGCCACACGGCGCTGTTATTTCTCAATTTTCTCCTCCTTACAGCTTTTCTCATGTCGCTATTTTTGTATCGAGATATTGTGTGCATTTGCTGTATGAACTCTATCAAATGTTTTTCACGAGGTAGCACGAACACAAAAACAGGGTTATCAGATTACACATATTCTGCCCCGTTTATGCTGTTTTATTATTACTGTATTATTGTCTTCCAGAATCCACTTAAACATATTAGGAGGCTCCCACTGGAGACGGAGATATATTTTTTAGATATTGAAATTTGTTGTACGCATATACACAGTAATTACTCTGCTGTTCATGCAATAATGATATGGGATCAGGATTGCATCGTACTGACTGAGTCAAGGTCAGAACCTGTACTGCGTCTAATGGAAGGCAAAACAGGTCAAGCTCATTAATATGGCACATTTCAAATACAAAGGCTATTTTAAAGTGCGCAAATTATAATTAAAAACATTTAATAAGGCTAGTCTACAGCCATGCTAGCAGCTCTGTAGAGTGTGGATACCCGACCCGAGCCTGATGGGACCAATCGGAACCTGGATTTGGGCCAGGTTTGGACAAATATTTACAAATGATGTTGGGGTTCGGGTCGGGTTCAGCCTACTTGACATCTAAAAATGATGGACCTACTGTCGGTGTTCGGCTAATTCTTGCTGTATGGTAATTACTGTAACCATGGTAACAACAATTGTGTGACAAGGTAACACAAAGTCAGTGCTTCAGCTTGCATTAACTGTGTCGGGCTCGGGTCGATTCAGACATAAAAAACTGAATGCCTGTCGGGTTCGGGTCGGGCTCGGGTACTACTGCCTCGGACTCGGGTCAGGTTTGGACAGAAATATGTGACCCGAGCCACACTCTACGGCTCTGTGACGCTGTATTTAGGCACAGTGGTGCTTTAAGCCAACTGCTAACATCAGTCTGCTAACATGCTCACAATGGCAAAGCTAACATGCAGATGTCAGGGATCACCAAAGTCGTTACAATTCACCCTGAGAGGAACATAACATTTGATCCTGTGATTCTTGTGACATCGTGAGAATCCAGCTGCCGTACAATGTTAAACATGAATGGCAATCCATACAACTTATTAAAGGGGACAAATTAAAAAACAAAAATGTCAACCTCACGGTGGCACTAGAGGAATTGTCAGGGAGGTCACCAAAGTCAGTAGGATTCATCCTCTGGGGAACATGAATATTTGTCAAATTTTTTATGGCAATCCCGTGGAATATGTTTTGTCGAGATATTTCACATAAATTTCACATATCTGGACCAAAGTGGTGGACCAACCAGTCAACATTGCCGTCCCTCGAGCCACACTGCAAGCATGGCTAAAATACAGCGTTAAAGGATAAAAAAACAAATGTAAATGAAATGATAAAGACAAGGTATCTATCTAAGATGTTTTTCTCCTCTGCAGTAACGGTGGTGGTCGCAGTGGGACTCTCTGTGCCTGCAACATTCTCCTTGAGATGATCCAGTACCAGAACATGGTGGACATCTTCTATGCTGTCAAAACTCTACGCAACTGCAAACCCAACATGGTGGAGTCCCTGGTAGGAGAGCGTGCAAATAAATAAAACTGTGTTTTCAAGTGGTAAGAATATGTCTATGTTTACTCCTGTGGTTTCACTTTTTCATTTAAGAATATTGTATTCTTCCACAGGACCAGTATCGATTCTGCTATGACCTTGTCCTGGAGTACTTGGACTGCTTTGAAGGTAGATAGCAACCAAATGTTTACCACAGCGGCGGTATCCGACCTGCTGGAGATTCGATTTAAGGCCACCCAGTGACCCCTCTACTTTAATGTTTGGACCTATGGACTCGGCATTGAAAGGACTGGAAAGGAAGGACAGGATAAAAAAAAAAAAAAAAACTTGGTCAAGGTTCTAACTTTTAACCTTTAATGTACAGCTGTGATTTCCTCCTTGTTGGTGATGTTTATCTCTTTTGATATTTTTTGTGCTTTTCTTGGTCCTCTTTGCCTCCGGACTAAAGCTCTTTTTGTGCTAAGGGTTTATGTAGCATCTAAACAACATTCTGAGCTACAAAAATGGACCTGTCTATCCTGAAGAAGGGTCACCTTGGCTGTGTTTCATCGTTTCGTTCAAACAGCGAGGGGGGGCTGGATGAAACTCCAGAGTAACAGCAGAATTATCTAAAACGTGGAAGCATTTCCTTCTCTCTCAAGAGCTACATACAACAGCAGTCCACTGTGGTTGTGGCACGACTTCTCTACCATACCATAAACTGCCTTATTCTCTGATGATAGGACAGATTTATTCAACATCGCTGAATAAATCAAGCAGGTTGTCATACTGGTGTACAAACAGCAACGAGAGATGTGCAGCATTAGGATAGAGCAGCCCAACTGTACAGTAGTGCAATGTGTTGTATTTTGCCATAATGTTTGTGCTGGATTACCATGTGTGCTATAGGTGGACGTTTCCAGGGACCACAGCACTGGGCCTGGTGCCACCACTGAAATCTCATTACTGTCACAGTGCCAATCCCATTGACTGACTTGAATCCTCTCTTTACTTTGCTCTACTGCTTCATCTTGATATATGCCTACGAACATACAGTATGTACTGCATCGGCTAATGTTCTCGCTCCAAAGTGATTGTTTGTATTTTATACCCAGTGGGAATTGAAAAAGGAGCGGAGGAGAAAACTGTTAGAAATGTACTGACATGCCATAGTGGTGGTGTGAAAAACGATGTTCCATTAATGCCGTGGTGAAGTGTCTAAACCAGTGCGGCGTTACAGGTTTGAGTCTGTAACTCCTTTTACTCCTTTGTTGTCTGAGGCGTTTGGTTGTACTGTAAACTGTCTCAGCAAGCTAAACCAGTTTGGATTTTACCACAACCCCTTTGCGGTAGGGGGTTCATTTTGACAATTTTGACATGAATATTAGTTGTTGTTCCTAGTGGTGTAAAATAAATAAAGTAACTATATATAATAAATACATAAAAAGGGGCATTCAAATTGTGCAGAGGGAAAAAATGCGTCACCGCTGGTGATTTGTGTTTTCACAATGGTTAGTATCTTAGAATAAAAATGGTATTTTAAACAGGATGAATAGTGAGAAACAGTTGCCCACAGACCCTGCTGTTTTAGCTATCACTGACCTGATGGACAAACACAATCCACTGTTTTTCACCTACCAGACAATGCCTGGAAGACCACTGGAACTGTTAATGCCTGAATCAATCGACAGGCAGGATGGCATGTGATACAAACAGTGATCTGAGTCAGCCTCTAAAAGTGACCCAGGAAGCAATTCTCTTTGTGTTATTTTAACGTTTTGTTCCAGAAAATATCTATTCTACACTCCATTATTGCCCTTTAAAATGCTCCACTATATCTCCTGAAACTCCTCTAAGTGCAGGTTTTCACTCCAGGACATGCCCCTAATAAACAAGGAGAGACACCTTGAAGCCCACGGAAACTGAGAAATGGCAGCTAGGCGAACTCTACTGCTAGTTCGCAAGCTCACAGTCTGGTTCAGGTGGGAGTGCCAGAATATGTGAGGAACATAACAATGTACCAACATCACCAGGCTCCCACAGGTTCGCTGATAGAGCAGCTTGTTTTTGATGAGGATGAGGAATGAGGTAGCTACAGTGTAGTCAGCGATCTGACCCAGTATCACTGGAGGAAGTGCCTGGACACTTGTTACTCGAGGGTGGAAGGAATGTGTACATACAGATGTATATTATGTTATGTGAATACTATGTGAATAATATACTATATGTTTGCCGAGAGTAAAGACGTACAGTAAGTAACCACTGCATAACCACGAAGGTGAATGTGCTGTAAATGACCATTTTGTGAGTTTTATTGCCAGAACTTTTAACAGCCGAGTATGAACTGAGTCTCCCTGAGTGTTCATTCCACAGCTCTCCCAAGTAAAACAGTTGACGGTCTGTCAAAAGCTTGTACGAATCCATTGTCTGCTTTGTATGTCCTTTTAGTTAATTTCAGAATCCACGTCAAACCGCCATGTTCTCCAGCAGCCACGACTGTGTGAGCGCAATGTACTTTTGCCATTCAAAAGCTCTTTATTATGACCGAGCGGCGGCACCTGCCCTGCGGGTACCGTCGATTTTACTTGTGTGTTTCTGTGTGAACCGATGGTACATGACCTGACCGTTGTATTTGAGGAGGAGACGGATGTATTTTGAGGTCGGGGGGGAAAGGGGTTTATTCTGAAGAATAACAAGCGATCAACAATAAAAGAACAAGGGGGGAAAAAAACGTGTTGTCAACGTATCATCGTGTGGAAAAATGCATACACAGCTAAAGAAGTCTGTGTGGTTTTATGATTGGTTTGTCAGCAGAAGCAGAGAACTGAGAGCTAGACATTGGACTTCCTGCCTACAAGCCTCCTGCGGTTTCTCATACGGATGTGGTCTTTTAGCAGTTCCCTTTCGCCTTGAACCGCATCGACCATTTGATCTCTGCCCTCTTTTTAATCCCTCACCTTATTTCTTTCCCCTTCCCCTTTTCATCACCCCTGCTCCTCTCACCTCCCCCATCCTCAACTCCTCTTCCATTACTTTCATTTCTCCCTCTCATCACTCTCCGTCTCTTTCGCTTTGCCGTTCTTGCCCAGAGTAAGGTGACTCCAGACCACAGACTTCCTCTCTCACCCACGACTATGTTGAATAATGCAGCAGTCCTGCAAACTGATCCAGTGTTTAGCTGAGGGACAAGCCAGATTAATTAGAGGACAAGATCCCCCTACTGTTGGGCTGAGGACAATGTAGGACGTATGGATTCACCTTCAGATTGGTTTGAGATTGATAAATCTTAAAAACAAGCTTTTGAGGAGTGTGTTGGTAAATGCGAGTGTTCTTTTTAGATGAGATTTTTCATTTGTCACGGTAGTGAGAAGGAGGAATGCATTATAGATAACATGGCATAGATAAGGAGCTTTTTCATTGAGGCAGGCCATTTACAATGTGCAAGATTTTCTCAATTTCCTTTTTTCATCTGCAGAAAAGTAGGCCCATTACAACATGAAATCCTCAGCGGCAGGCTCCATCATCCTTTGCTACTCAAATTCGAGCGGTGGTTTAAATGAGCAGGTAATTGGAATCTTATCATTTAATTCTGATGGTGTAATGACTGGCAGGTGTAAGGTAACTTATCATCAGGCCAAGATCTGACTGGGTTTTTGTCTTTTCTCTCTGGGCTTCCTGTCTTCTATTCCTCCACTGACAGGCTCGATGGATGTCAGCCTTACTGCGGTCTCCCTGGTGAGTCTCGCACTAGATACACTCTCATGTGGTGTTTCTGTAAAACGGCAGTGAGGGCAGACAGCTATAGCAGTGTCAGCTGATGGAAGGAAGGAGGACAAGCTATGGCGGATAACTGCACTAAAATAGTGGTTTCCAACCTCTTTTGTCTCACCATTTATCAATTACATTCAGCTAATTATTTCAACAGTTTATCCATTCATTTTCAACCATGTATTCACAACTTTTAACATACTATTTTGACCATTTACATTACTTTTAGCTAATTATTTCAACCCTTTATCATGGATGTATAATAATACCTGGATACGTCGCTGCCTCTCAGCCTTGCTTCCAATTTTCTTCCAGTGGCCATTCACGATATTGCAGCAAAAAATCCCCTTGCGGCCCCAAAAAGCATTTTGCCCATAGACCACCATCATTGTAAAAGTGACGTCTGTAAAACTGTTAACAGGACACCTTGAACTGCAAACAAGGCTGATTATGACTCATTCTATTATGAATTTTTGATCCATGGAGGTTTTATATTTGTAAAACTTTCCTCTGCACATATTCAGTGGGCCGCATAGGTTACCCGAAAGCTAGAAAACTTTTTTTGCGCATGCGCCAGGCGAGCCACTTTGGTCTAGATAACCTGCAATTTGCGAAAACTTGCAATAACTCTCGCGAGACTCGCTGTCCAACGACCTATCCTAACCTTTAAGGTCCCATATTGTAAAAAGTGAGATTTCCAGGTCTTTTACATTATAAAGCACATTTAAGTGCTATTTAAATACTGTTAAACTATCAAAACGCTCAATATACGGAGAAATGCACACAGCCTGTATTCAGAAATTGCGCGTTTGAAACAGGCCGTTAGGATTTCTGTCCATTTGTGATGTCACAAATATACAATATTTAGACCATTACACGGTTTTAGACGTAAACATTCTAAATGGGTCCCAGTTTATTTCCTGTTGCAATGTATGTAAATAACATCAGCTAACAGGAAGTAAACGTGGACCCAAACTGTTGCCTAGCAACGCAATTCCGTTGCAATTCCATTGAAATGAACTAAAACGGAGCGTGTCAGACAGAGGGTAAATACAGGTATATTCAGGCAGACAGTACGAGGAAAATAATGTGTTTTTTGAACATTACAGCATGTAAACATGTTCTATTAGAAACAAAAAATACAAGTATGAACCTGAAAATGAGCATGATATGGGACCTTTAACTATTCAAGGTCAATGCCCTAACCTTAATCTTAATCTTGGGGTCCGATGTCCAGTTCTAATATATCCATGCCCTTTATCCATTACTTTTAGCAAACTATTTGAACCATTCATTCATTACTTTTAGACTTTATTTCACCTCTTTATCCATTAATTATAGGTACATCATCTATCTCTGCACGCTTACTAGCTAGATTTCATGCACTTGCAATGGCAATACATGGATAAGGTGTTTGAACTAAGTTAAGTTGGTGGTAGATCTGTACTTGTATGGCTATTTTCTCCCCAAACACAAGTATTTGGATACATTTTAAAAATCCTACTCTACAATCTTTGCATCTACCCCTTAGCAATTGCAGCAGTACCCCCTGGGATACAAGTATACCTCAGGTTGGGAATCACCGCTCACTTGTTTTCCAAATAGCAACAGAGACATGCAAGCTGTTGGCTAAATCTCCTGGAAGGTTTTAGCATTGGCCGAATGTTATGTTTCAAAGCAAAAGTGGTGTATCTTACTAAATATTAAACGTTTCTTCTTTCATGCCAAATGCTTGATGCAGATAAAACCCAATATTCTCTGGGAGAATATTGTCACAAACGCTTTTGCGGGTGACCTTGCCCAAGCCTCAGTCAATAAGAAGAAAGAAGAGAGGCATATCCTTTATGGAAATAGTGTTAGAGGCTTTTAGGGAAAAGAGAGGACGATCTGGATCAATGTATTATATGGTTTCTTAGAAGCAATACAGCTTTGTAAACAGACTGCTATTCTCCGAGGAGAAATTCTTCTCCTCTGCCTGTGCATTTTTTCCTATAAATTGCACAAGGTGAAATGTGCACACATACACACACATTATCTTGTCTGGCTATCCTGGGTGGTACTCAACTTCTGCCGGATAGTGCAGCAGACAAGACAGGTGGCTCCAGCTTTGTGCTCAGCAGAGCGAGGACGGAGAGGAGCTGGCCAGATGGCTCTGTCCACCATGTTTCCTCACTGCTTCCATTGCCACAGTCGGTCTGACTGGAGCCCTTATCTCAGCAGCGTGCTCTCAGTTCAGTGGAAGTCATGGTTCACGTGAACGTGGGGGAAGAGAGGGAGCTCCTGATGGTTCCAGCCGGGATCACTCAGGCAAACAAGAAGCCAGAGACAGATAACCAGAATCAGAGGACAGTCGAGCGACTCAACCGTTCGTTTCCTCTTTATCACCCTCACCTTTTGCTGTTACGAACCCCGCAGTAGTTTGCTTCCACCACGGACACCAGCCACCTTTAACTTAAGATGCTTTGACCTGTGTCATTTTGTGGCCTTGAATTCAACAGTTGAATTAAGCCAGTGGAGGGAAACAAAATGGTTGGAACGAAATGGCCACCGTAAAATATAACAGGGCAGAGGGGAGCTGTGAAATCCGGGAAAAGCATAAAGTTTGGGAAGTTATAGTGCTGAAATATCAAGGTTTAACACAGAAAACCTCTCTCTACCAACCCTCTCACGATAACACCACAATCTCAGGTGAAGCAGAGGCTGAAGTTATTTCGCCCCAAGGATAATCTCTCGTTGTTAGTACACATATAGAGATGTTGAACCTTGAGGGTTCTGGGGAGAAGCTTGTAAATGATCTTATGTCAACATGAACCATTCCTAGGTTGTGGCAATAAAGCATTTCCAAGCTGCCATAAATTTGAGAGATGGGCTTATCAAAAGGTCAGGCCTATGAGGGACTGGCTTAGCAACTGGATTTATCCGTCGGTTTATTTAGAGCAGAAAAATGGGGCTGCAAGCAACGGCTAACATCAATCATACTTCATTGTGATCCTTGACAATACTTCAACAACAACAGAAGTCTTTTTGATTTCCTTTAAGGGTAGTGAACAAACACTGGGAATCAATAACATCTCCCTTTATTGCTTTTAAAATAATAAAGATCTCGAAATTGTCCAGGCACACGGCTGGTACTGCACGTAGATACCAACCCGTGTCTAAAGAAATAGCGAATAAACTAAATTGTAGGTCTTTCTTTTAGCTGTAAGCACTTATGTCAGAGACAGTGGATAATTACATAGCCACAGCCGAGTCTGTTAAGTGTTGATTTCTGCCTTTGTGTTTGTGGCGACTGATTACACAAGTTGTGTTTTTAAACCATTAATTCAAAAACAGGACTGTGGTTAAAATGAAACCTGACTTTCAAGGGAACGTAAACACAACAAAGCAAAGACTTCCGACAGTGACAGTGTTTATCTAGTCTCTGTTTCATCATCCTCCCTCTCGTCCTTCCTCCCTCCCGTCTCCCTCATTCTCTCCTTTTTTTCCCCCCTTTCATCCTCCAGCACTTGTTGAAATAGATGCAGCCACTGGAGGACAGTTGTGCAACTGATAGTAGGCTACTACATTAACCTCGGGGAGAACAACAGTTGTCCTCTACTCCCTCATCTCTCTTCCACACCTGACACCCCCGAGTGCAGGATGCTGTAACCCCAGTCCTCCCACTGACATCCCCGGAGCCCTGCGTCCTCCGGTTCATGCAGCCCCGTAGCTGCAAACCTATCTTCCTTCTGCCACGGCTGAGTAATGTTACGCTATAGTTGAGAAAACACTTCTCTGCATCCTCAATGAAAATGTGTCCCCCAACACTACTCCTTCTCAACACTTTGTCTTTCACACTTATGTAGTGTCATTTACGATGTCCTCATTTCTCATTACATTCAGCGCCTCAGCTTCTGGAGAATAGTCGCACTCCCAACGTGCCGGCAATCACTCCCATGTGTTTTATTGATGACATTACTGTATTTGATTTGCATTGCACCTGCGGAGGGAGGGCAGAAAAATGCAATTCAATTAAACACTGAAAAAAAAAATATGTAACACTACAACAATTCTGTTTATGTTGTTGATCAGTTAGCAAAGCTGGGCTACATATTGTCCAAAAAGGGGCCAATCAAAGATGAATTTAATGATAAAGTGCAGAGTCTGTGCCATAAAAAAGCTATAAAATGATCTATACTGTTGTTTAGAAGCAGAAGTACAGTTGGGAAGACCCTCTTTACACTCATTTATTCCCAATCTTTCTGTCTGTCTCTCTCACCGGCTCCTTCTCTATCAGCTGACTTCGGGCGTTTCACTCTTAGTTAACCAACCAGATTCTGCCACGATCTCCATGAGCCAATCATATCGTTGCTATCAAATTTTAAAACTGTTCTCCTCTCTGCTGCTGTCGTCCGTTGTCATTTCAGTACGAACCGATGCAACCCGCCTACACCCCATCACCTCCAGTCATCATCATATTCCAGTCCTGCTCTCCCTTCACTGGATCTTCAGCAAATCCCTTCACCAACACCACCAGTGTCTAGACTCTGTCTCTCCTGATTAAAGTACAGTATGTGAAAGGGGTTGCTTGTAATATAAAACCCACAGAGAATTATCCCTTATACCCGGCAGTTTCCCACAGCTCTACAGAGCGTTAGAGCATCTTTTGGCTTTGTTATTCTGGCCTGTAACTGTACTTCTTTGTTTCAGTCCCACTGCTTCCTTCAACCTTGTTTCGAGCAGCAGGCAGCTGTTTTCAGCAAAAAAGAACTCCACAAAAAAAACACTGTACACTGCCCAGCGACAACCGGCAAAAAGACAAAGTCAGAAACTAGCTGGTGAACATAGTGGAGCATTAAAGAGCTAGATATTTCCCTCAGTAGTTTGAGTAGGAGACCTAACAGAGCTAATAGGAAAGTGAATAGTACCAGAATAATGACTCTTTTGCATGACAACTTTATATGGTGATAAAAAGTCAATATTATACACAAACAGCTAGCATGGCTCTGTTCAACAGTAACAACATCCAACTACAGTATGAGCACCTCTGAAGTTCACAAATTAACACTATATGTGGTTTGTTTAATCCGTACAAAACAACACATTGCAGTGTAAGGGGATGTTACTTTTAGACTATTTCTTACTTGGGAGCCACCTGGCAACCTAACGGAGATGACAAGACTCCAGGAAGTCATCTGTTCCAATTAAGTCTTCTTTTAAGCTAAGCAGAAGCTGCCTCATATTGACAGAAATGAAAGTGCGAGAAAGCGAATAAGCGTATCTCTGAAAAATGTCAAAATATTGCTATTACTATTTTTCTATTGGCATAATACTTTATTTCACATCGTTTTCTGGAAGCATTTTTTCATTTAATGCTCATCTAATTTAATTTTCTATTGTGTCTGCTCATTTAATGATATTTGGCAAACTGGATTGTCCTTTCACCCCTACACCTGCGAGACATACTGGTTTTACTTTTCGCCCTGCAGGTCAGCGAGACGGTAAATTGGTCTCTGGGTTTAAGTGTCTTGTCTCTTGCCTAGAGAGAGCAACTGTCAGTGCCATGTTCTGGTCTTTCATTACCTTCAAATGTAATTAGAGGGTGGAAAGAGCTATTTCTCTTCATCTCTCTACGTGGCTTTTCCATTTACTATGTGCCTGGACCACAGAGCACTGGGGATTATGCTGTCGTGTCATGTAGGCCGAGCCCTCGGATCTACACGCATGCAGATATGAACTCTTTAATATTTCATTTCACAGGTCGTCTGTACCTGAAGAATACCTCCTTGCAAAAAAAAAACAAAGTCTTCAGAGAGTGCTGTCAGACAGGATAACAACAGAATAATTCATGGCCCTGTTTTCCCTATTTGACTGTCTCGCTACTTTTTTTTCTTTGCAGCCTTTTATCATTTTCACTCCTGCTCTTGCAATTTCCCTTTCTGTCCTCATTTTTTTTTTCCAGTCTCCTCACCTTTTCCTCCCACCATCTGTTTCTGTTTCCCTTTTTGTAAACTGTTTCCTTTTTAGCCCCCTTGTCCTTTTTCTTTTTCTCTCACTGCTTTCTACCTTTTGTACGTCAGGTTAGAAGACTGGCAGAGGTGGGAGTCTGACAGCTGCTGGAGTGGAGGTCTCGCCTGCCCTCTTTTCAGCTGTCTGCTCTGCCGTGTGACCGGGGTGACGGGGTCACGGCATGCCTTGCGGATACATGTTTTTGATGTTGTTGTGTCACTCACAGTGGAGAGAACAGCATCCTCTGTGGAGGCCACCTTCGCACCGGCCTGCTCTGCACCTGCAGACTTTAACAGCGATGCAGAGCATTCCAATTTAGCGTCGGCAATATGGCACAAATCAGTCATATTGGCCCTGTAATAGACTTTTGATTTGTGTTTTCAGTATTGTTTGAACAGCTGCTGCTTCACGTTGAACTTAGAGTGGTTTAAGAGAGCCAGAGAAGCTATATAGAGAGAGGAAAACATCAGAGTGCACTCACAAAAACCGACAGGGAAAGTCACACTCTCCCAGGTGTGAACAATAACTGGACTTTGACTCTGTGCTTAAGCATTATTTAAGGAGTTCAGTGATGCTCTGTGGCATCCCTAACCGCGTGTTTGATGTTAATCTGCTGGAATGAGAAGAAAAATAGGAAAACATTGAACCGTGATGCAAGTTGCATTGAGCTTGACATGTGTCTCTATAGTGGCAACGACTGACCGTAATTACCACGAATGGCCAAATGCGTGCTTGCATTATGGATGGAAGAATCGCTGGTTACGTGATCCTGTTATCATCGCTCCCTGATGGCAGCTTTTCTTCTTTTCTTGTCCTAGTACAGTTAATTTTCTCATAAAAGAAAATGCCACGTCTTTAGGTCAGTGGGAATTTATTTACTGCTGCTCAGTTTCAATTCTGCTCTTGTCAGCTGGCTGTAATAGCCCTCACCAAGGGGGCTGCTTCAGATGCAGATTAAATGCACACAGACAAATGAGGAGGTTTCACTCTACACAAACACATTGAATCGTTTCAGACAACAGAGGCACAGGATAATGCTCCCTGTGTGTCTCTTTCTCATACACGAATGCCTGACCGCGGCTCCCACTGTGGGCAAACTCTGTTCAGCTGCTGTCGGTTGACAGGGTGAAAGTCTCTGACATGTTCGGTGGTTTTGACTGGCCAAGGCTTTAATATGCTGATTGGTTACCCGATCCTGCTTTTACCTTGTCAAAGGTGTTGACAACATCGCCGACCGGATGTGAGAGATTCTACGCTTTCAGTGTGTGGAGTGACTGAGTGATGAAAAGAAAGAAAAAAAAAAAATCAAGTTGAATATAAATAGCAGGTTGCGCGAGGACAAGGCTCTCAGCCCGACAATGCCTCATCGCCTCCCAGACATGCACCATTAGGGGTGAAACAACAGGGGCTCTCGTCTGATCTCCTAAGAACAAATGTTAACTCCAAGAGTTTGGACCATTAAGAAAAGCTGTTTGTCACGTTGAATTCAAATGAGATTAATCTGTATTTTTCAACTGATGCATATAGGTTCTAATGATGTTTTGCATCCTAACATCACTCTCTTGTGACACATTGGGGTGTGGAGTGTATTGATGGGATGTTAATTTACTATATTTATAATTATGTTGATAGCAGTGACTGTGTGTACTGCTGGAAACACAAACGGCTGTGAATTTTGATTTTCTTTCTGTCTGATTTAAACTCAACAGAAATCCACATGGAGCTTCTCTCAAGTTAAGGTGTAAATTGAATAGCACACCTCCACCCTTGTGTCAAACTGAGAGAGTGAAACACTCCCCAGTTTCCATCCTGGAGCTCTGCAACACCTGCGTAATTAGCTGTTCTACAACAACACACACTCAAACCCTGTGTGGCGCTCACATACCCATAACAACAGTGATTTGTGTGCACACAGACTCAGAGACAGTAACACATGCATAATACTTTCAAAGCAAGTACACATGCACACTTTTCACCTGATATAGTACAAGAAAAGACCGACAATATGTTCAAATTAGGATTTTCTGTTGACGCGACAGTTTCTTAGGACCTGAGCTCACTTTTAGTTATTCGTCACCACCTGTTTTTTGTTTTTTTTCTTGTTCTAAATAGTTCAGCGTTTTCTCACCTGCCTCTGAGCTTTCATGGTTCTGGCTCTTGGGCTTTGTGAAAGCTGCTGCTTAGAGATTGTTTGTAGCCGCAGGCACTTCCAGCTCAGTTCCAGGGGAAAGGAAAAGCAATTCCATGCTTCGGCCACAGTGAATCCGTCTCTGTCAGTTCCGCTTCTTGATGCCCTCAAATCACATTCCCCCACCCATCCGCTCTCCCATCAGCCCTTGCTGTTCTGTGATCAGGGCGTGAGAGAGCATCAGCCTAGAAGTGAAATGAGGATGCGCTTTACATGCTCCCTTACCATACCATCCTCCTTGATGTCATTCAAGTCTGTTCCCTGGCACTTGCAATTTCCCGCTCTGCAATGAAACTCCATACTTAACGCAGGAGTAGATACAGCCTACAGTTACGATATACCTCCTCCACTGTCTATCAACTTACATGACGCTAATTGTT
This sequence comes from Sebastes umbrosus, assembly GCF_015220745.1. Taxonomy (NCBI): domain Eukaryota; kingdom Metazoa; phylum Chordata; class Actinopteri; order Perciformes; family Sebastidae; genus Sebastes; species Sebastes umbrosus. The sequence goes on from NC_051279.1 coordinate 20,508,040, forward strand.
ATTATATGATTTAAACTACCTTTATCATCTCAAATGCAGATTTGTTTCCTGAAAAAGTGCAACTCCAGCTAATATTATACGGCAGCTTTCACATCGGGGACCCGGACCCGCATCTGAGTACACTTGACCCCAAAGTCCAGTTCGTTCCACTTCAAAAGGTGGTCTTGAGTACGGTTCATGTGTACTCGGGTACGGTTCTCATCAGGTGTAAAAGCTAACTGTACATTACAGTAACAGAATATTAATTCATATTTGATCAGCGATGCCTAGTTTGACCGTTTGATTGGAGTTTGCGAGTGATTGACAGCTGCTCAGAGACGGCAAGGCTCCAGCTCGGCTCTGATTGGTTGTTTTCCACCGGTCTGTGAAATCTTGCAGATGCCATTAGGAGCACCGGAGGACACAGAGGTACATGATTTTTTTTCAGATCACCTGTCTTATGCACTACTGTCAGGATATAGTGACCGTTTTATAAAAATAACTTTTTTTAAACACATTTGTTCCATTTCTACCCACTGCAGCTTTAATGGTCTGCTGCCGAAGAACGAGAGCCACACAGCCGGCAGAGAGCGAGAGAGACAACGAGGATGTAGAACAGGCATATTTTCAAATTAAACTCAATGAAATAAGGGTTTATTTCGACCAAACCAGAGTTGGTGATTGTTGGAAAGACTAATGACGAGGATTTTGTCACGTTTGAATGAAGTGATTTACGATGCTCCACCACTAGAATAGCTGATAATAGCTGGATAGATAACAGCTGACAAATACACATAGATGATGACATAAGTGTGCTCGGGTACGGAACGACTTTACTAATGTGAATGCTGAGCGGCGGGGGGGGGCAATAGTACTCTGGCACGTTAAGAATCAATCGTACCTAATATGAAAATGCCCTAAGTCTGGTCACAATTGTTTTCTCTGGTGTATTTATGACTTAAGAACAGCTGGAAAAAAAAATTTGGTAGGTGATTTTTTTGCACTATTTGTTGTTGTAATACTCATTTCGGCCACAGGAGGCTGAAGTGCACTACCCCATGTTCTAAATTGGACTAAAAACATTCATGTTTTCTTCCAGGTGAGTTTTGATTTCTCCTTCACTCTAAAAACAAGGTATGTATATTGTGTGTCCGTAAGTTTTGTAACATTACTGTCATGTCTTTCTTTTGGCTAGAAATAAATTTTAATTGGCGCTCTGCGGTTAGGGAAACATTAATGCTTTTAGTCCTATTAGTGGTAGTGGTGCACTTCAGCCTCCTGTGGCCGAAATGAGTATACACTTGAACTTGAAAATGTCTCACTTGCCTCTCAGGGCTTCTGTGTATTTGATATACATTTTTTTTTTCATTTCGCAATGAAAATACATTATGTAGAAACAAGCTTGTAAAATGTGCATATTGGTGTCTGCCGTGTTTGCCTAAAACCAAAATAAACACCATATGAGTTTCATGCCTGTATTTTAAGAGATGAGCAGGCCTTCTGTCTTTTGCCAAGATTCTGTTTTTCAAAACTATTAATACTTTGACACTTTATATAACAGATGATGTATGAATAGCACTCTCTTTACAAGTACAAGAATCCGTTTTATGAGGTCAACTTATGAGGTCTTGGTAAATTTGCACCGAAGGCTTTGAGCTGCAGTCATTTCACATATCTTGCACTTGTCAGAGAGTTGATCAGAGGAAACCTGTAGATGTGACCTGCAAGTTTATTTTTGAGCTGCGTTTATCCTGCGGTCACTTCCTGACACTCTCATTAAAGCATCTCACCTAACCCAGAACTGATTGTTGGTGCAGTACATCTTCATCCCTGTATGGGCAGAAATTCAAAAGTGTCATCTAGAAGTTACACATCCCACTCATTTTACTCTCAAACTTGTGAATTTTCGTCATCACTCCTTTGCCTGGTGACTAAAGTGGTCGCTTTGCTTTTGTAGAAAACAGGGACACATCATTTTTGAAAGTGATGAAGGCACACAGAATGATTGATGGCAGCATATTGGATGGGAAAATAACGTTCTGGACCGTTAATTTTACCGAGTCAAGGAAGCAGCCTCACACTGTCAACACAGGAAATGAGTAGGATTTATCTCCGGCCTAGTGTCTGGGTAGCTCTCTTGCGCGGGATGCATTTATAGAGGACCACAGTGATGGGTTTCAAAGGTTGTGTGTAGTACACGTTGTCCAAGCTTTAAGACAAACATAGACATTGAAGGATGACATTACGGAAAACAAATATGAACAAGTAAAACACACCAAACTCATGTTAAGGTCATTTTTGTATTTTCCACCAAAGCAATGCAGGACAGTAGAAGCTGATCCAAGGTCACCCTCAGTTAACCTTCCCTCTCCTGATGTGAGCACACACATTGTACTTTGTTTTTCCTTTGTCAACACAAACAGGTTATCATGCTGTGCGATACCAATGACGAAAGCTTTTAAAATAATGGAATACATGGCATTTTAGATGCACTGCAGAGCTCTACTGCAGTCAGTGGTCAATGCTACAAGGTAAGCACAACAACAATACTAATGTGTAAATGGGCATATAATGTGGTAAACTGGATATATGACAGTATGCAGCAATGATATCCTTGTCATGGCCTGCTACACACACAGGTGGTGTAAACCACAGCAGCAGACAGCATATTTGGATATCCTTATTCTGAGAGATCGATATAAGGTACATTGGAATCACAAGGCTGCACTTTTTTATTTCCACTCATATGTCTGCCATCGATTGAATTACGTCTAAAGTTACATTTTCTAACATGGACCAAAGGAACTTCTTTATCACATGTTCTATGGTGAAGGAGACCAAATGTACTGTAGTTTAGAGTCCAACTATGTCAGCAAAACAGCCAAACAGGGTTACGGTTAGAATGAATGCGTCTGATCTTATATTTTTCCTTTTTATACTTATAGTACAAGGACAAGACTCGACACTGCAATACAAGAAATATGCTGTCTCTTTAAATCTGTGTCTTTTATATGGATTATCAACTGCTGAGGATGCTAACTTTTTGCCTGAGACATGCAGCTTTAGCCTCAGCACGATATCATGTATCATCAAATGCATATAGAAGACTCCTTTTATAGGCTTCTTCTTTTAAAACAAGTCAGCTGAAAACATCAAAAAGTCAGCTGGAGGTGGAGTTTTCAACCTACTCATGGTGCTAGCGTTGGCTTAAAGGTTAGGGTCTGTAATGCTGAGCGACTACCAAGATTAAACTATTTGAAAATGATCCAATCGAAAAATGGAGCCAAGTGTTGCCAACTCTTTTTCAATGAATGTAGCGAGCAGCAGTAGCTCCAAGAGTCACTAAATCTAGCGAGAAAGTCGGCAACTATGACAGCCCTTCCCTTCAGGCCTCCCTCCAAAGCCACTCCCTGAAAAAATTATCATTATGAACATAAACAACAAACATGGCTATTGTTAGTGCTCACACCCGACAGGCAGGCAGGCCATCTAATCATTTCAAATGTCGAATGAAATGATTGGACGGGCTTATCACAGTCCTGCGACAGCCACAAATAACAAATAATGCTCCGAACTAGCACTAAATTTTGGCGAAGAAAATCTGTCATGGCCATTTTCAAAGGGGTGAGTCTCCCCTTTTTACAGACATGCCCACTTTATGATAATCATATGCAGTTTGGGGCAAGTCATAGTCTAGTCAGCACACTGACACACTGACAGCTGTTGTTGCCTGTTGGGCTGCAGTTTGCCATGTTATGATTTGAGCATATTTTTAATGCTAAATGCAGTACCTGTGAGAGTTTCTGGACAATATTTATAATCGTTTTGTGTTGTTAATTGATTTCCACTAATAAATATATACATATATTTGCATAAAGCAAGCATATTTGCCCACTCCCATGTTGATAAGAGTATTAAATACCTGTCAAATCTCCCTTTAGGGTACATTTTCAACAGATAAAAAATCAATTTGCGATTAATCACAATTAATAATGGACAATCATGCAATTAATTGGGATTAAATATTTTAATCAATTGACAGCCATAATAAAAATCTATAATGAGTCGTCAGAGGCGTCACAGACGTAGCTATTTAACTTGTTACAATACTTTGTTATTACTGCTTAGACATGTAAAAAACAGACATCTAGCCTACAGTATGCATCTTTGATATACTATAGTCCATATCTGTATTTTAAATGAAGAAAGCATCAATACATATGTAAATACAGAAGATAATATACAGGAGTTTTTATTTTGTTATGGTCTTACATACCTTTAAAAATGTATATTTATAGTAGCCCTGCAGGTTTTGGAGGTATCATAGCATCACTGTCAGGGATTTTTTACTGTTTCAAATCTGATCGGGTTCCAAGGGAGCAGAACAGACCTGATGCGAGCTGACACACATATTTTCCCATGACACTTTTGTCTCCTCTCGCATAAGTCACTGTCAATGACCCCCGGAGTCAGGAGAGAGGTGTGAGGGAATCATACACCCTCTCACGGAGCTGCCGATAAATCTCGCTGTGAGGTGTGACAGCACCAGTGTCTCCTTAGGGGGAAGTACTGGTGGGCACAATTCTTCATAACGTTGATGGGGTTTTTTGAGACTGTGATCTCAAGCTACTTTCACATATGGATTTTGAAACATTGCCAGGGTCATTTATCTGGGTAACTGTGATGTTTGTCAGTCACACATTAGGTCTCCTGTGTTAAAATTTGCAGAGGTCTCCTTTGAGGTCTCAATCGCAGTACATTGCAAATGTGGACATGCAATGCACCCGGCATTTATGGGCTTCAGTGCGTGTGGAAAGGGCTCTTTAAAGTCCTTATGAGTTGAATTTGAAATAAGTTATTCTCTGATACCTTTTACAAATATAGCTACACATTGACATTGGAAATTCAAATAGATTTTAGTTTACGCCTTGTCACTAATAGCATTTCTAAATCTCGATCAATGCAATGGCGTCTGGGTGAGAGACCTATGTCAACTCCTTTGGTATACATACACATTTACAAAAAGTCCTGTATTGATTAATCTAATGTCATAATCAACATACAGCCACATTTTTCAGTAATTGTCGGTTTCCACTGTGATTCAGGTTTAAAACAAGGCAAGTCCTGTATATTTAAGACTCTTTAGGCCTATATTCTCACATCTCTTTCCGGTTATCAATGTTATAATGATGTCAGAGGTGACTGCTAATTGGCCGGTAACTATTGATGAGGTAATGTTTTTGTTCCATCTGAATCAATGGCCAGGTGAACACTGAACATAAGGACTGAGTTGTAGTTTTGTTAATCAATAACATGATTTAAATCAATAATTGTTCTGATTTTGGTGTATAAGGATGGGTCTAAATTTGTTCACAAGATATACTATAGGCAAACAAAGCTATAGTGCTTACAAATAGTTATTGCACTTTCCCCTCTTTTGAACACAATACATTTAGAAAAAAAAAATCAGTTATAGTCTGATTGCTACTGACAGTCAATTCTGTGTTAGAAACATTCAGATGATACCCATATAGAAAATGTATTAGACGTAGCTGCACACCTCTGCATATAACTATTATTAAAAGCTTGATCTGTGACACTCTTTACCTGCAGCAGATGAGCAACGCTGCCAGAGCAGTTTGAATTATGAGTGTATTTGGAAGGCCAGAGAGTAGGTGTGTTTTCGCTGTCAGAATATATACGGATACAGCGGCTGCTTCCTTTACTCTGAACAGACATCCCTGGTTTGATCCATTTACTATTAACACCCTGTCAATCACACAGACTCCTCATTTTGGAGAAAAATATGAAGAGATGGCCTGAATCGCTGCTTGTAGTCCGAGGGCTTGAACTCAATCTGCGCTGCAGGAAAGCGGTGCCTCCACACAGACCATGATAGAGAGACATTATAGAGTCCTGGCATAGTGGATTGCTACACAGTTACACTGTTATCCCCAGGGGAGAGGGGTGAACAACAGGAAACTCTAGCTATTACTACTACCTTGTTTGTAATTTCAGACAAGACATGGCAAGAGAGTGGCAAGCAAAGGTGACCTCAAAAGAAACGTGTAGTACATAAGCTTTCAGTGGTGCAGAAGCACAAAAGGGGAAAAGGATTCTGTTCAAAGCAAAAGCCAGCGAGTGGGCTCCACTACTTAAAATATACATGTACTCTAATTTAGTTGGGTTGACACAGCAACCTCATTGCAACAGAAAGATGAAATAAACATTGAATCACTGCAGGAACCACAGCAACAACCACTGGTCTCTGGAAGAGCTGATGGCTTGTAGATGTAACTGCCACTAATAATAAAGTCACAGTTTGATAATGGAGGCAAGTGATGGCAGCTAATGAAACCACAGATCCAACTGAAAGGTCTAGTTGGGAGGTTATAGCGTGATGCAACATGCTGTAATCCTTTTAGTTTCATTAGACTGGTTGGTTTTAGAACAGTGCTTGTTTGACAATTTAAGCAGCGTGTTCCCATAACTGAACAGAGCAAAAGCCAACCTAACAAAAGGGTGAGTTTTTCTTTTTCTTTTTACAAAACAGTGTAACAGTGTAATTTTGGAGTGCAAGATATCTCAGTACCAAAGTACTCTCCATTAAAAAGGACCTATTTTCAGGTTCAACTTTGTATTATGAGTTTCTACAAAAAACATGTTTACATACTTTAAAGGGACTCTATGTAAAAATCTGAAATTGCTTGTTAACAGCGACACCTGTGGCCGTTAAGTCAACGAAAGTCAGCGTCCTGTTGCGCGCGCTTGTGCTCGCTCTACATACACATGAACGAGCATCGGTTAAAAACAAGCGAGGCGACACACGTCAGCTAAAACCACAATATCACTCTATATTTCACCTCTTTTGCAGTAATGTGAGGGCGTGCCTAACTAGCCGCTAGCCAAAATGTGTTACTTTGTGACATCACCACGTTACGAGAGAAAATGCAGGACTTCAATCAAGGCATTTCAGGCAGTTCAGGAGCAGTGTTTCTGTGGGGGAGATTAACTCCCTTTGGTGTGGACGTTGTAACTTTTCAGCCATTTTACAGGCACAAAAAAAACGATATAACACGCTAAAGGAAAGGAAAAAGCACAAAAGTTTCCCTTTAAAAAACACAAATCACTTTGTGGACAGTAGTTGTAATTGACTTGTATTGTATCTTAAAGTGAAATATTTGCACTTTTATCTCACAATCTCTTAATACAAGAAATAAACGTAAAGTAACAAAATCAAACTGAACAATGCTTTTTGCTTTTTGTCCTGATAATTAAGGCTCAAATGATTTTAATGAGCTCAGTCAGTGGCACCACATGGCGCTACATGCCACTGACAGGGGAGCTTTTAGCTTTACTCAAGCATCATCTCTCAGCACGACTGGTAAATGCTCTTTTGTATTCTTCAGAAATCTGAAGGGAAATCAGCTTTAATGCTTTCATTTCAACCCAACTACCAAGATAATCCATTATTTTGATCACACAGATTTAATTGGCTATTCGTGCGACAAAGATTTCATTTACTTTTGCAAGATTGGTGCGCGTTTGGATTTAAGTTGTCGAGGCCTCCAAATCACATCCCATTAAGGATTCCTGAAAAGCTATGGGCAGTTCCAATTAGAGTCTATAAAGTGCAACTTTTGTCAAAAAAAATCAAACCTGCTCAACTGTTTTGGGAGACAGTAATTGTCACATAGGTAAAAAAAAAAGCGCTGGTAGCATTTAGTCCTACTCCATCAGGGCCAGGTGGACTAAATACACATAGATCTGCTCCCACACATCTAATAGACTGTGCACACAGGCTACTGAAACTGCATGCAAATCCTTTATGCATTCATATTGTGTCTTGTCTTGACAGAATAAAACAAGATGTATGAAGTCAATTAATATCCAAAATGCCAGGTATTATAATTTTGCATTAAAAAATAAACAATCTTACAAGTATTCAAATTGATCTAAGCATATTTTGTGTTTATACATTTTTAGTGTAGGTTTTTGATTCGTTTTGAAGGTATAATGACTCAGGGGTTGTGTTTTGTTTTATTTACCCTTCACACAAGATTTAATTCAGTATATTACAATTGCAATAACAATATAATTAACCTTGCCCCATCCTCATAGAGTTCAACAGTGTGGCTGACAGCATGATGCAGTGGTTGTGACCAGGACTTTACAAATGGAGAGATAATTAAAAGGGGATAGATCTCCAACCAGGGCTTCTATAATGACCCTTCACCAAAGACATAAACAACTCTCGTTATGACTGTGCCAACACAATCTCCATCAAGATCGGGGTGTAATTAACAGGAACAGCATAAATGTTAAAACCCATTGATCTTCCCGTTTTACCACCCACAGCTGGCGGCTCTTGTGAACTCTGTAGGCTAAAGCCATTCGTCTTCTGACGAAAGCATCATAAAAAAAAATAAAAAAAAGTATTCGGAGACTCTGTGAAGCAAATATCTAAACATCAAAGCATGGTTAAGTCAGAAATTGTGATGAGAGACAAGTTTGAAACAAGTAAAAAGCCAGGGAAACTTTCTGAGAGAGAAAAAAAAGTAATCACATGAAATCTAGCCTCTTTGGTTTTCCACCTGAACTGAAGTTGAGGTCCTTGAGTCGATATTGCTGCACCATCTGCTTTGGATGCTGTGGAAAGAAGGCTATCCATCTGTTGAATCTGTTTCCTCATCCTCAAGCAGTCTGGTCTATTCTGGTGTTGAGTACCAGGTGGTCCAAGTCGTTTTAAAAGGACAAGGGGCTCCATTATGGACATACATTTTAAAATACTTGTATTCCTAAGGCATATGATCACTCCTAAATGTATTGCAAAATTAAAACCATGCTGCAAAAATATATTGACTCAGAACGTGCTTTTCTTCTTTCTCTTTTTGACAGCAACCAGATTCACGTTTCTCAACAGCAAATGGAGCTGGCAGAGAATAGAGGTACAGTGATTTTGGCTCAACCGCCCTCCTAAAGGATGGTCTTTTGAGGGGACCTGTTATGGAAATGGGAGAGTGGTCTGGTGGGAAGAGTGTGTGAGAGACAGACAACCCCTGCAATCTTGTCTGGTGTCGATGCCCGGTCCTCTGCTCGGTGTGAGAGAGATGATATCACACAAGAAGACCCCTGATCCATCCAGCACACCCTCATGTCCATAACCGACTGCCAAGAAGCAGGTAAATTGTGTTTCATGCTATGATACTGAAAGCCTCACTCTTTGAACTAGACAGTATAATTTAGCTGCTATAATGGACTTTATGGTTGAGTTGGAATATTGTCATTGAGAGGAGGTTTGCATTTTAATCTCTGAAATCGTACCAATTCTGTTCCAATAGCTTTTTGAGAAATGTGCTTTGTTAAAAATCACTGTGGTGTTTTTCAGCTGTCACAGAAGCTGAACGCTCTTCAAGGGTCAGAGGTTTTGACAGGTTACCATTGCAGGTATTTTAATATTCCTAATGCTTTTATAATCTCAATGTTTGTGTGAATAAATCATCCAACACTTAAAACAGCAACACCTTGATTACACCCACGTTAATGCTTAAAGCAACATTATTATACCATCAGCTAACTGTTTCTTTAGCTGCGGAAGCTAAAGTGAATATAGTGGAACACTCATTATCACACCTATGAGTAGGCCTATGTTACACTATGATTATGGTCATATGATGTCATGGCTTGTTGAAGGAAAACTTAGACATTTAAAGGAACAGTGTGTAACATTTAGGAGGATCTATTGGTAGAAATGGAATATAATAGTAATAAGTATGTTTTCTTAAGTGTATAAACACCTGAAAATAAGAATCTTTGTGTTTCCGTTACCTTAGAATGAGCCGCTTATATCTACTTCATCGAACCGTCTGCAATGTTTCTATGTAGCCCAGAACGGACAAACCAATCATTGGCTCTAGATAGGGCCATTCGCGTTTTCACGTTTTCGCGTCGGCCACTGTAGTTCTCCAACACACTTGGCACATGAGAGGAATTTCAGTTGGTTGCAATCTGAAACCTCACCACTAGATGCCGCCAGATCTGACACACTAAGCTTATTCCCTTGATGAATATGAAGCTACCGCCAGCAGCCGGATAGCTTAACTTAGCATAAAGATGGGAAACTAAGTCTAGTCTAGTAATCTGTACAAAAACCGAAGTGTAAAAATGACATGTTGCAGTGTCACTTCCGGTTTCCTTCTCTAACCAGCTGGTGGCAGTAGCGTCACATTTACAGACGTGAAATGAGAGTGGTATCAATCTTCTCACCTAACATGTATTATGTCGAACTATTCCTTTAAGCGTACCCATAATCTTAAATAACGTAGTTTCTATGCAGTATGCTACATGCTATAAAGCTCCAAAGCCACTGGTAGCTGACCTTAAACTGCCTGTTCAGGAGGAACTCTGCCCAGTTACTCTATTTTATCCCCATGGTACGGGCATGTGGCTCAGCGCTGCGGGGCTGCTCGTCTGTGAATGTTAGTACAACAGACTCTATGCTCAATCAGATCAGATGACACACCTGATCAGGGGCCAATGTCTCAGTCACAGCATCCCGCTGGTCTGCAGCCCATGTCCAGAGAGCTTCTTCAGGACTGCTAGAGGGTACGCAACAATCCTTTAACACCTGTCACAGCCAGAAAATTGTCCTTCACAGCAGCAGGGTGAGCAAGCAGCCTAAAGGTCTGAAACAATATGACAAGTCCAATGATTTTATTTATAGCTTTAATACAAAGATGAGTTCTCCCTCTCTGTCTCATCCCTGGGGCTTATGAGGTCGACGGACAGCGTCATAAAATGTTCTGGCAAATGACATTCCCAGAGACAGTGACCCACGGCCTTAAAACTACACAATGAGTATAAAAGGGACCTTTTACTTTATTCTGTGCCCATACATGTACTGTGTAAATGGTAAAACTTGAGTATTAGTTATGCGTTCATGTGTATGTATTCCGTGCATATGCACATCCCTCATGCCCGAGTGCCTCCCTCTTTGTGTTTCATGGGACGCTGTTTCAAGTGTGAAATTGTCTACCTCTTTAGAGAGACATCTGCAGGTACAGGCCGAACAAAATAATGCACCCATACTCTCTTTTAAAATAGTCTTCTTTGTCAGCTATATCCTATATGCACCATGCTGTTGCCTTTCAACTTAGACTTACAGATTCATATCACTCCTACACACAGCAGGATGACGATGCTCTCAAAGCATGCAGAGGTTAAGATGCAAAAAAGCAAAAACATACAGATTACAATACGCCTCGCACTAAAAGGTGACACACCGTCCAACCCCTTGTAGCTCCCTGGTCCAAGTGAGAGAGATGTCAAACTGTCGGCTGTATTTAGCCAGTCAGTCTCTCTGGCCTTGGACCCGCTCACCCATAGCGGTATTTATTCATGCCTTTCGGTGTCCCAGTGACTAATACCCTTCCTCCAAGAGGTTATAGGAATATGCATGAGTATGAGATCTCCTGGGAAATTCAAGACTTTTTTTTATTCATGTGTGTGTGTGTGCTGTCAATATACACTGCAGGATGTGTGTCTGGCATGTGACAGTGGTCATGTGAAAGATTAAAGCCACAAATTTTTCCCTCGAAGCAATAGAAGAACCTGTCTAACAGACCGTGACGACCATTCGTATAATGTATAGCCACAATGCCTGAGGGGTTTGAAATGTCAATTTCCAGTGAATGTACAGTAAAGAGAAGAGAAGAGAAGTCTTTTTGCTTCAACTGAACACACTCAGAAGTACTGAATGCCCACTTTTCACAATACCTTTAGATTCACTGTGAAAGTATGAAGTAGTTTCACCAAGTTGAAAGTACAAATGTGCTCCGATTCAACCTGAACTAAAGACGTACTTACTAAAGTCAGTAAAGGCACCCGGGTGGTGCAAGAGGGAAAAAATCACTACAAAGACCTGAGGTTAATGCAGTGTTTGGGCCCATTGAATAAAACCGGTAGTAGTCCCAGGTGAGAAGCTGTTGAGGGATCATTTCCTTGTGCTGTTGCTGCTGTAATGTACAGTATAATCTACTGCCCTAGCCCCCTGAGCTTTTGCACCCCAAAATGTGCAATTTCACCTTTTTCTGAGAGGCTAATACAGATTTCTTCTCCATATTTTTCCTTATTCATATAGTTGATATATACTGTACATGATATATACAGTACATGTGGTAGAGTAGATACAAGGCATCAAGGATAAATACTCTGCCATGGAAAATAACAGGTGTCTCTGCACGCAGGTATGAATAGCAAATGAGAAATGAATCTGCAGAGATTTGAGATGAAACCAAACAGCCACATGATCCTCAGTAGCTTTTATCAGCTGCGTACAAATCCCCAGCAGTTGCTGAAATCCCCTAGGAAGGTCTTATCCCATTCTTTACAGATAGCATTGAAAACTACATTTTTATTCAAGCATACTTGAGAGGAGGCCATACACGTATTTCTTTCTCCTTATTCCTGTATCAAATCCATTATTTAATTCCTTTTAAATTATTCACGTCACTTGTCCTAAAGCCAAATTAATGTTTGAGCTCGACTCTGAAACATGCAAGGATTATAGATATTCACTGTTTTAGGTGAGCTGCTCAGATTTAGCAGCCCACCTGAAGTGTCTTAAACGTTAAGATGGGAATTTTTTGAAGTGGTAGGAACAAAAACCAGCAGAGGAGAAGAGCCGTTGCAAGGTTTTACGAATGCCATGATGAAGGATCCACTTCAGTTAAGAAGAAAAAGGTGACGGAGCTGCTGTCAGCAGCTTGAAACGGGTCTAACTTTGATTAGGAGTGTTTTAGTACAATGGTCTGAAGCCAGGCTGGATGATGTTGCTTTTATTGAAATCATATATTGCAAACTGAAGCACATGTCTCTTTCTCCTCTTTCTTCCTCCCTCCCTCTTTCCCTCTCTCTCTCTTTCTTTCTGCCCTCCCCTCTCCAAAGTGAGACACCACTGGATGGCTTTCTATCCATGGGGGAGTGCTTTACATAAACAGCCGGAGCTGGTAGAGAGCACTCTGTATTGAGCTCTCAGCTCTTTCAATTTCTGCGTTATAATAGCTTTCACAAACATCATCAGAAATCCTCTGCTGGCAATAATGGACCTCTATTCAATTGCTGGCTCACACTTATCCCACCAAGTGACATTGCCTGGTCTTTTGGACATCCTAGATAATATTATCTCGCTTGCCCATGCAATCATTATATTTCTACAGCACACACTGTGAATGATCAGTAAACACACACACACACACACACACACACACCTACACACATTCAATTCTCAGGCAGGATGCATGCACGCGCAGACCTGCACAAGTGCAGTAATTAAATATGTGTGCACGCACACACACACAGAGCACACAACATACACTCCAGTATTTTTGTGTGAGGATAATGAACAACAGAAATACAGAAATAGGAGCCATTTTCCACTGGGTTAGGTTATGATCTGAGGCTGATTAATTTACTACCTTCCATGTAGCAACAAAGGTTAAGTTATTGAAAAGATCTCTCACTATTCTCTGAGTAGGAGGGTTCTCGAAAAGAGGTAATATCCTTTGATAGAAGTGATTCCTGCGGTGGCTTTTAGAATTTAAATTCAGCGATTGGACTATATAAATACTGAAAATGAAAAACAAAATTACAGAGTACTAAAACCATGGATACTTGTAGAGGAGATAAGATGACTTAACCACTCCACTGCCTGTTTATTATTGTTAAACTCTGGATAATTGTCATTGTTTAAAGCATGAGTAGGTAACTTTTGAAAGAAGAAGTAACACAATCTTCATTTTAGAAAAGAAAAGTTGAATTCACAAGTGTTAAAATACACCTTTATTCAATTCAGTCGTCCTAAGTGACACAAACAAGTCTGTGTGTGAGTTAGGGTGACCAGATATCTCGAAAAATTTGGCACCGTCCTAAATTATGAGCGGTTATCCCACATCCTGAATCTTGTCCTCTTGGTCCCAAAAATTAGACTAAACCCAAGTTTTGATTAGTTATAAACTCATAAAACATCAAATACTGATTGTTGTGAAACATTATTTTGGTGTTGCCTACAGACGGGCAGCACTATGTCTGTAGCCTACATGAATGATGTTGTCGTTTTTTTTTAGCCGTGTATAGTAGTGCCACGAATTGATAAACAACAACGCATATGACAAATAGTTATGACGGTGTTGAATTAAAACATTTATGGAAGGAAATAAAGCCATCTTTCACTGACTCGAGTGGATCATTTTGCTGCCTTACAAGATCCAAACAAAGCAAAGTCTGCAGGAAAGAAAGCTACTATTATTAGTACTTCTGTTTGTTGACACTGAATGTAATGTACTGGAGGCCACGCCCACCGTGGCCACGTGAACACGACCACCCCCAATTGCCCTGTCCCGAATTTCACCCATTCTCACCTGGTCACCCTATAGGGTGAGTGCATGTATTGTTTTTGGTCCATAACATGAATAATCAATGATAGGAGCGCTGAGCTTTTCTAATGATAATCAACACATATTGTAATTTGTGGTTCTTATAGGTAAACCTTTGAGAAAAAACTCACCTTTACCCGCCACCACCTCTTGCTGGCCACAACCTCCTACTACGTTAATCTTCTTGAAGATGGGGAATTCACAAAGACAGATAAAACCACAATGAAAAGGTATGTATCCGAGCATTTCACGTACTCATACATAATCTTCTTTCTCTTTTTAGAAATATTCTCCAGCAGTGTTTAATTTTGTTAAATTGTATATTGTATTTTTTCCGGTCCAAATTTCAGCTTTGTGATTAGCCACTCTCAATGACTCAGAGTAGGAAAGAGAGAAAGACAGACAAAGAGCAAACAGATGGCTGGGTGAAGCAATTTCGCTGAACAGGCCAAAAAACACAACGGAACACAACGTAATTGCGGCCATTACATTACACTGCACAACTCCAGGTTTCCCTTGCAGATTTTACGGATGCCTGAGGGGAAGCAGTTCTGATGAAAACCATGCAATTTGTCTACTCAGGCTTATTTTATATGTTTGTTCATTTGTGCTGCAATAAAATATAAAAGCTTCTTTTTTTTTCAAACAAAAGAGCAGAGACTAAAAATAATTACAACACTCTCATTTTGTTTAGCTTCAGTTTAATTACACAGTGACAAAAGATAATCAGTGATACACATGTTGTTAACCAAATTGGAAACGTCTCTTTTCTGCCTCCGACTGAATATTGACCCGCTACGCAATGTGTGCTATTAGTATTGTATGTACTGAATTGGGGGTATGTTATTGCTATTTATCAAGCTGGTAGGATAAATGTAATCCTGGGAGAACTAATGAAACTGATATCCCTAATAATAACAATGTAATGTGGTGTTATACTGTATGTAGCCTAAATCATAATGTGACACTAGTGTGTTTTGGTCTAGGTTAAATGACAGCATGCTAAACCCCTCCCCCAAACAGGTATTATCCAATCATAGCTTAGCAACCGTAACTAGGCTCGGTATTGATGGTGTGTTTATGGGGCTGTGACAAAAGTAGCATGTCCTGCTAACTAGTTAACTACAGTGGTAATGGAGTGTTATTTATGAACAGGCAAGCGAAGCAGCCAAACAGATGTTGGAACGAAATAACATTTACATTTAAATACAGTATTTACAATGTCAGGTCACAAAATGTGAAGTTGCGTTCTCTTATTTCACTTGAAAATTTCAAAGATTTTTTTGCCTTTATTGGATAGACAGGACAGGCAGACCAACCTGATATCATGGGAAGGATTTAAATAACAAGACATTTTAAGGACATTTCGCGTGTCATAACGCATTTTAGGCTTTATGCGTGTCATTTCATCCCATGCGGTCGACATGCTGTAAAATTACTTTTTTTTCAACATACGATATTATGTCTTTTTTCCGACATGCTATACTATGACTTTTTTTTCGACATACTATCCAATGACTTTTTTAAAAACTTTTTTTTTGACATACTATACCATAATTCTTTTTCTACACACTATATGATTTTTTTTAACTTTCTTTTCGACATATAATACTATGACTTTTTTTCAACATACTAACATACATACTATAGTATAGCTCTTTTTTCAGCATAGTATAGTATGACTTTTTTTTCTCGACAAATCATAGTATAGTATGTTGAAAAAAGAGTGATAGTATAGTATGTTGGAAAAATAGTAAAACTATAGTATATTGAAAAACGAGTACAAAAATAAGTCATAGCATGTTGAAATTTTTTTTTTTTTTTAAAAAGTCATAGTATAGTATGTTGAAAAAAAGTAAAAAAAGTCAAAGTATAGAACTTTTTTTTACTCTTTATTCGACATAGTATACTATGACTTTTTTTTTTTTTTTCACTTTTTTCGATATATTATACTATGACTTATTTTTCGACACAGTAAAACTATGACTTTTTTTGACATACTGTACTATGACTTTTGTTTGACATACTAGTATAGTATGTCAAAAAAAGTAATAGTATAAAAAGTAAAAAAATCATAATATAGAATATATAGTCACAGTAAAGCATGTAAAAAAAAGTCATAGTATAGAATGTCGAAAAAAAGAGTAAAAAAAGTCATAATATAGTGTGTTGAAAAAAGAGTAAAAAAATAAGTCATAGTTAAGAATGTAAAAAAAGTCATAGTATAGTAAGTCGAAAAAAAGTCATAGTAAGGAATGTTGAATTTTTTTTTTTTAAAAGTCATAGAAAAGTATGTAAAAAAAATCATAGTATAGCATGTCAAAAAAGTCATAGTTTAATATGTAAAAAAAGAAGAAAAAAAGTCATAGTATAGTATGTCGAAAAAAGTCCTGAAAATGTTATAGTATAGTATGTCAAAAGTAATTTCATAGTATAGCTTGTCGAAAAAAAAGTAAAATACAGTTTGTCGAGAAAAAAAAGTAAAAAAAATTGATAGTACAGTTTGTCAAAAAACAAGCAAAAGAAAAGTCATAGCTTAGTATGTCAAAAAAAGAATATGAAAAAAGTCATAGTATAGTATGAAAAACAAGCAAAAAAAAAGTTATGGCATAGTATGTCACTTTTATAACCTTTTTTTACAACATACTATACTATGATTTTTGAATCGCTTTTTTCGACGTAATATACTTTGACTTTTTTTATCACTTTTTCTGACATTTCATACTGG
Source organism: Sebastes umbrosus (assembly GCF_015220745.1). Lineage (NCBI taxonomy): Eukaryota > Metazoa > Chordata > Actinopteri > Perciformes > Sebastidae > Sebastes > Sebastes umbrosus. The sequence goes on from NC_051279.1 coordinate 20,525,179, forward strand.
GACTATTTTATGACTTTTTTTGACATACTATACTATGACTTTTTTACAACTTTTTTTATGACATACTATACTATGATTTGTGAATCACTTTTTTTGACGTACTATACTATGATTGTTTCGAAATACTATACTATCAGTTTTTACCACTTTTCCCGACATACTATACTATGAGTTATTCTGACATTCCATACTGGGATTTTTTTATCACTTTTTTTCGATATACTATTTTATCACTTTTTTTTGACATACAATAATATGACTTTTTTATAACTTTTTTTAAACCAAGTCTGTCTGGAGAAGGAAAAAAATCTGCAGCAAGTCAGGCTCTCTTGCCATCTCAAAATTGGTCCTTGAAAACCACATATCGGTTGAAATCTTAAGTGAAATATACTTTAATACAATTCATGATCTTCATCATTTGGTAGGCAGCATCTGATGTGCTGATCTCTGATGACTTTTTGCCCTTAGATGTTGCGTACAGGTGAAGAAGCAAAAGGATGGCAGCCACCTCACAGTCCCATACTAGAGAACGAGCATTAACACCATTGCAATTATTCTCACTTAAAGGACCATACCAATGTTTTTTTGTTGTTGTTGTTGTTGTTGTTTTTAATGTTTTAACCCATTTATTACAAATCACATGTTCTTTACTGCTGGCCATTTTCCAAACCACACTTAGTTTTTAGATTGACTGACCATTTCTCCTATCTTCAAGACAGCCACTGGTTTCCATTAATTTCAGTACAGTATGAAAGTTAACTTCCAGACACTTGAAACTTGAGATAGGCAACCCATCAAAGTGTATATTTAGTCATAACATAAGTAATATTTTATCAAAATCCACACACCAACACTTTCAGGAACTGACTTGTGAGGATCTGATTTCAACTAACACTGAAAAATTAACACTGGCAACTAAATACATATCTCATACAACATAATATCTCACTGCAGATTATGACCAAGATTCTATTTACGAATATATTTCAACTGACTCTGTTTTTCATCAGGCAGAGGTTAAGTTATAAAGTACAGCATAACATTTAAATAAGTATAATAAACTTTCATTATCGATCTTTTTGCAAGAATGGCACTGGGTTATTCAACTATTTCTCTCTCTGTTGCAGCGGGTTAGTCTGTCTGTACATAATGCATACATTTACACATCATAAGAAATACAGCAGAGACAAAACAAATCACATTTATAATAAATGATAAGCTCAAATGGGCTGCATAGAGTTTTTTCTGGTAAAAAATGACAAAGAGTAGGAGTTGAACTAAATCCTTCTGCTGGCTGTGCCGCTCTTATACTGCACTCACAATATTATTGTCGCTTCGAGGTGTCTAGTAGCCAAAGCGAGATAAGAAAGGGAGCAATTTGTGTTGCTTTAAAGCATCATATTGTGCCATTCTTGTCTTTTGTACCTTCATCTATCAGTTCTACTTGGCATGTCAGAATTCTTGAATCCACCGTACAACTGAGCCGTCATGCTCCGGATCCTTAAATTTGACATGTTCCATCTTGTGGAAGTTTTCCTTCCTCTCTACTGATGCAGCCGCTCTCTCTCTCTCTGAGAGTCCCTTTGAACCAGACGTATTCACATGCATGTGAAGTACTGTGAAACACACAACTTGTAAGCCTCCGTGAATCTGTTTGTTTGTGTATGTCATTTCTATGACAGAAGTTCTATTATGTTATTTTATAAATGTTGTAGTTTGCTCCTTCATGAAGAATTGAGGCTGTAGTCAGTTTAGCCTCACAGCAGCTGTAATGGATTCCAATAGGGACATTTTCATGTTGGAAATAAAGTATCAAAACATCCATAAAAAAACTTCTCAGTTCTCTCCTGCAGCGTAATCCAATTCTCCATGGCACATCTGTACTCTCAGTATGTTCTAAGAACAAATTTATGTCAAAGTATGAATAAATCTGTGCTCTACAACCCTCATGCACAGCACTGTCGAGGTCCATAGACCGTATGTAAAAAGTGAACGTAGTCACCGTGACATCAACCCTTGGTTTGTGGACTATCGTTTTGAAGTCTTGAATTTGCCATCTTGATATTTGGACGTCATCATCTTGTCTTTTTGCAACCAGAAGTGGCACAAGAGGGTGGAGCTAAGTACAACTGTACGCTGAATAAGACATTTTTAGGTGACCAAAATGTCACAATTAACTTTCATGAACTGAAAGCATACTGTGAAAGGGTTGTAAGACGAAAACACAGACAACTCCCAGACTGGGCAACGCCGCAATAGTGACCTGTCAATCACAAGGTAGTCCCGCCCTAAAGCATACCCTGCTTTATGGTCTATTTTACTCTTAATAGGACCATAATTTACTAAATGAACATCATGCTGTATTGAAGAAGACTTGAAACTAGCGATTGAGACCATAAACTCATGTTTACTAATGTTTACATTTGAGAAAAGTGTGGGGGACTAATGGCCCCTTCCGCACTTCCTACCCCCCCTACTTCAGGCACCCTTGCTTGGACCACAACCATGTTCCAACTCAGCCTTCATTTTGATCTCAGCTACACACTCATGGCTGTATCTTGCGCGATTGTGACGCTATTGTGGACAGATAGACAGATAAACACCTGGCAAAGTACCGAAAATGCTTCTGTGGTATAACTGCGACAGAAGGTGTCTTCAGGACCTCCTTTCCATTAAGACACTACACAGACTCACAAGGTAAAAACAACACCAGCGCTGTGAGTGACGTGCCTGGCGACCAATTTAGACCACCAGCGAGGTGAAGGCGGGCCCGTCAGGCTCTTATTGTGCTCATGTGTAGACTAAGCGCTAGACCTTTGAAGTGCTTAATTGTGCAAGCAAAAACAGGGGGAAAGAGCATGTACAGTCCCCCCCCCTGGTGATGTATCCTGCCTTGGCAAATGCCAAAAGGATCAACCAGATGCTGAAACATCTGCGAGCTTATTTCATTCACTGAAAACTCCATATGGGGATTCTCCCTTGGTGGTATGGGTGAGAAATAATTAATCCTTGTATTATTTATCATTTTCACAGTGCTTCCCCTCAATAATAATAATGTTAATATGGAAAACACTGTACTTGTTGTCACATATGGCGGTACTCTATTGATTCAGACACACGCTTCAGTAAAAATCCACTTCTTTCTGCAGTTTCACCTCGACTTACTAAATGACCTTTATGTTTTATCAAAATTATCTTTAATTATACTGTCTATTATAGATTAGAGGCATGCCGTTTTTTTGTTCAAAGCCTTGTAGAGTTCATCCCAGGTCTAAATAGGAATATATTGTAAAAATTGATTTATAGATATCTCCATGTATCATCATAAATCTACCAAAGATTGTCTAAGATACAACTTTATTAGGCCAAATCAGTTTAAAGATAATCTTTTGTGATCGGATGTGTAGCAATTGATGTCTATGTCAAATGTAGTGGAAGAGCAAGGCCCTTTCAAAATTACATATTTTAATATCCCCATTAAGGCAGTTTGTGTAATATTTCAATTTCCACGGCAGCGCCGGAAGGCATCATCTGGCCAAATTTCATTTAAATCAGACCTGTGGGGCCTGAAACACTCGAGCACCTGAGACTTCATGTTCGACGTTATCATGACCGCCTTATTAATGTTCCCTCTAGATGTCATTGTGTGGAAGACAAATACATGTCACGCACAAGGACAAAACAAAATGAGAGTGAAAAAACAGAGGTTTGAACCTTGAAGTAAGTAAATCAAGGATGTACAGTCTCACACTAAATAGATCCACATTAGGACCTTTTAATTTCCTATTTTATCCCATGAAACTCCATCCAAGATTTTTTAGATTTCAAATGGAATAGCTTGACATTTCAGTTGGATTTTTAGTTCTAGCTCTTTCCACATATTTCCAGTTTTTATGCTAAGCTAAGCTTAACGGCTGCTGGCTGTAGCTTCTTATTTATCATATAGACATGAGTGGTTTTGATCCTTTGACCAAACTTTCAACAAGAAAGAAAATAAATATATTTCCTAAAATATCAAACTATTCTTTTAAGGTGTAAACATTTCACATTTTATATAGGACTTTTCTGCTGTAAATCTAGCTGTCACAGTGTGCTAAACAAGCTAAATAATCAATTTCCAAGTGAAGCTGCTTTAAAAAATCACTATGGGAAGGGTAACAGTCTGAAAAATTACTTTACAAAATGATCTAAATGCAAACACACTGCACAGTCAAAGCAGAGGATTGGTTGCAAATTGCAGATCGCCACTGGAGATTAACTGACACTTATTTGTTTAAGGATTTAAGCCTTATCTACACTTATACAGATATTTTAAACGGATATTTTAATCTACGTTTTGGCCTCTCGTCCACATGAGTTTTGGGGTCACAAAAACGGATATTTTTGAAAACGCCTTCCAAGGTGCAGATTTTTAAACTCTTGTTACTTTGTATCGGTGTGGACGTGTAAAACGGAGCGTTTGGGAAACAATGACGTCCTCTCCTCATTTCGTACACATCCATTGTTGCTTTGTGTAATGAGCATGTGCCAGAAACAATAACAAAGAAGGACTTTTCACTACTTTACATTTGTAAAATGTTCCAGTCACAGGAGGCCAAAGCGGGGAAAACATTAAACATGTCAAGGCTGAATGGTGATTGAAGGTGCTTTTAGGAGATTGGAGCCGAGGTTCGGAGCACTCAGGAGGGCTATGGACATAATCCTGTATGACCTTTCGTCATTTATGCATTTAAAGAGACAGTTGATGACAGCAGAGTGATGACGGTAATGCAGTTCGACCATGAATCCCAGCCCCCCCACGAACAATAATTGTTATCGAAATGACTGTAATGAAGTCAAAGGGAGTGAGAAGAGGGGTCAACAAAATCTCACTGTGTGATCTCACTTATGGTGAGATGTAAATATTAGGGCGAGTTTTGGAGTCGTTTTTGCGTTGATGGGGATATTTTATAAAACGAAAAGGACGCATGGACAAATCTGTTTTTTGTTTTTTTTTTAAACAGAGGGGAAAATATACGTTTTTAAAAATATCTGTATACGTGTAGACACGGCCTTAAACTGTTGCAGGCAAAGCTTTGCACTGCTTCATATCCACAGACTATACAGCAAACAATAAAGAAGGGTTGGTCTCTTTCTGAATGTTGTGCAACTTGAAAAACTATTGTCATCGTTGTGATGGGATCATAACCCTGAGTAAGAAAAACAATGTTAAGTCAACTGTACTATTGCTGACTTGCAAGCTCTCCTCCAGGTTGCGCAAGGTGGTACAAAAATGGATCCAACTTTCAATCAATTTGTGGCCTTGTGAGACCCAGAAATAGTCCCGAACCCCCTGTTGGTCCTATTGACAAACTCTGCTGTCAGGGGACACATCGCTTATTTGGGTAGACAATAGATTAAAGGAATAAAGGTGGGCAGGGTTGATGAGCATGGATTGCTGAATGTGTACAGGGCACTGTGCAAAGTTTACAGTGGCACCAGGAGACGGGATATTGGCAGGTACACAAAAAAAGACTGCGAGATAACCAGGGCTGTGGAGAGATCACATCGGCCGTTGTTTGGAAACAGGTTTGAACAGTTGAAAATGAACATTTATTAACACTCTCCAGGCCGACAGCTCAAAAAGAGAAAAGGTGCCATAAAACAGCAGGACGTGTCTTTCACTGGTTGAGCATGTAAGGATGATGATATCTTGTGCAAAAGTAAGTGTGAAAACACCTTTCGTTCTTAGAGACAAAAATTTCTTTGCATGGAGCCAATCCAAGGTAATTTCTTTGAGACCGCTCATTCTTCTTATGGCAGCCAGCCACATTGAAAATTGAGGAGACGGGAAGAAAATAGTGCAGCTGTGAAAATAGCTTGCAAAAGGGAAATGGTTAATAAAAACAAAGCAGTTCAGGAGGAATGAGGATCAAAATACCCTCAGTCAGACGTGAACACATGGACAACATCATCTGCTCCGTCATAGATGGGAGTGCTCGGCCCAAATGCATTCTTTCTGCTCTTGTTTATTTCAGTGCTGGAGCTGTTATTTAAAGCAGCTGCTGTGGCGGCCCGAAAGGGAGTATTGGTTGGATGTTCAGCTTGATAATGCGAGCCACCTATGCTCACACATATTTCCATGGAGGTCCAAAAGAAAAATACTCAAATTCAGAGGCCCACACAAGGTTCCACTCTTTCATGTGCCGAATTTAACAATTCACTTCGTCAATTAAAATGAAAATGCTTTTGTTTGTACAGCCATAGAGGCATTGGGGGAAAGATGAAGCAGACGTCTACAAACCAGGTGAAGATTGCGGGTGAACAACAAAAAACACCTTTCTAATTAATTTGCATTCTAATCTCCACGGCCACATTGAAGGCCTGTGGGCCGACTTTGTGGATGTTGTTTATTTCCTGACTTCTGATAGACCTGGCAGAATAAACTACAACATTTAATTTTGTGAAACACAAATATGCATGCATAAAGAGTTGTGTTATCCTCTGTAGTACAGATATGAAATTATATTAATAATACCACATTTAGCACAACAACTATGCCATGATGTTACTTATTCTGATTATTATTAGAATATATATATATACACTGTAAACAATTGCTGTTAATTTACAGCAGGATTTCAACAGTATTAACCTGTTATTGATAAAAACTATAATGTATTCTTAAAAAACAGCACTTTTACTGCTGATCAACTGTCTAAAGTATCATCAGTAACAGTTTCATGCAGTATTTCTTTAATTCTGGGACCTGATCTGCTCATGTGAGGCTTGTTCATTGTACATGATTGTAAAATCAGTGAATTAGCTTTATTGTTCTTCACTCACATGTTGTTATGGTTTGCATTCTGTGCTTGTAGACAGCTAGAGACAGACACTTTGGGAAAAGTATCAACAAGTCTATTATAGCCTTTTTCCTAAGAAGTGCCTTTAATTGTATTTAATGTGACTATTCCTATGTCTGTAACCTGCTAAGTCTATTCATCTAGGCAAAAAATAATGTTTATTAAAATGTATGTAAAAAATACAACCTAAATAATGCACTAAAACAAATCAGTAAGATAATGTAAAAGAAGGTGAAAAACAGCTATATAATGTATCTTTAAACAGTAAATTAACTGTAAAATACAGTAAAATTATTTAAAAAAAAAAAGCAGTTCAACCTGTATTTTTCATTAACAGTACAAAGCTGTAAATTTCAGCAACAGTATAATAATGTTAATTTACATAGATAACATAAAGGCAACCCTGTTGCCAGTTCTTTACTGTTATTTTACTGGGAAATTAACAGTGTATATATATTATTTTGCTGCACTCTTGGTCATTATGGGGTTAACATTTCTGTTAAGCTGGGCACCAGATATGTATGAATCTTAAAATCTTGAAATTAATTCTGTAGCTAACAGGTCACCAGGGAAGCCAGGAGTGGATTAATGTGATCTCTGTTAAAGCCCTGATGGCTGAATTTGAGAACAAGTTCAGGGACTGTATATGCTTTAATGAGCAAAGGCGCTAACTAACAACGATAGCAATTTGACTCCCATTCGACCCGTCTTTGCTAAAAATAGGCACGGTCAATGCACCACAAGGCACTATGCTAAAAATTACAAATGGGATATGTTTTCAGATCTTATATGTCATGGATATAGTATACAGTGCATACACTTTCACAGTCTTCTTCCACCTTCTAGAAGCATGCATTATTTTGATGTTTTTAAAAGCGATTCCTCCTCAGTGTGCAGTCAGAGAACATATTTTCCTCTTAATTAAGTTAATTAAAGTCAAAACACATCTCAAACTAATTTGACCCAATTTTTAAAGTAGATGTTTCCTTTGGGTGTAGAAAAGAACAATACCGCATGATAGTAAAAGTTCTGCTCGTTCAGAAACAGTTGTGTGAGTGCTTATTCAAGCTAATACTGAATCACATTTTGTTCTATCAAATAAGCAGCATCATGCTCCATAGACTTCCCCCTTCTGTCCCTCTCTCTCTTAATCTAAGTCCTGGTACCTCTCTTTCTGCTGCTGTTCCTTGGCTCACTTCTTATCAGACGCCTTCAGCTGTCGGTGGAGCGTCCACAGAGACTGTCAGTGTACCGGGCTACTTGGCAATGGTCGAAGCTTCTAATTTTCTCTACTTTCCAATATTTTAAATATCTTTCTACTCCATAATTTCCCCTCCACATTCCCTCATCTTTGCACAGTTGACCAGTGTTTAAAATAATTGCTATAACTATATGCAGATCTATGGATTTTCAATTCATTCTACATCAGGCCTGGGGATAATTTCCCCTATCAGAGGTTGTGTTTGCCACCATAAAGTATTGATGACATAAATGAAAGTGGGTGTGCATTAGGTTTGAAGGGGTTTGAGTGCAGATGGCTAAATGCCTTTCTGGTTACTAAGCAGCCAGTAATTACAGGCCTGTTATGACAGACACCAAAAACACAGTATTACATGGATTGTAATAATATGTTTACATCAGTAATTATTACATCAATTCTTTTGTCTAATATGTCGTTCATAAGTGTCCATAGTAACCCGTTTGTCTAGAAAAGGTCAGCACGACAAAGACTAAAGGGAAGTGAAGTAAACAAGATCAAAAGTCTACAGCCATGCTAGCAGCTCTGTGAGGCTGTACTTGGACACAGCGGCCAAATTGTAAATTGCAGTTTAACACACTTTGCAATGCATCCTGCCCTCATCCTGTTGTTGATAATTAATTGCATAACTCACTCCCCAAACACATCAGAGACTGCACCAACCTGTCCACATTCAAATCAAAAATAAAAACTCACCTTTTTAGAACTGCTTTTAATGTGTAATAAATATTGTGTGTTTTATATTTTTATGATGTCTTTGTTTTTTTTTTTATCATTTTATCTGTGTAAAGTGTCTTTGAGTATCCAGAAAAGCACTATATAAATAGAATGTATTATTATTATTATTATTATTATTATTATAATAAGCATGCAGTATTTCCTGTCAATAACAGAATAAACGGTGGAGGTTAGATGCTTTAATCTAGGGGCAGAATGTCCGATGTCATGTTCATGTCGTATCAGATGTTTTCACACAAGCTGCTAACTGGAAAGACATCTCACATCAACTTCCTGGTGATAAATACAAGTCCTAGTGTGAGATTTTCGGCAGGTTCTGATGTCCCCTTAAAAGCATCACAAATTGTGGAAGGTTTTCTTAACACATTGCAACCACCGTTGACAGTGACTGACAAGCATTAATGATTATATTTACATTAACATACAAGAGTTGTTCTGTACAATTGAGCACTTTCACTTTACACCTTCTGATTGATGCACGTGCATAAACAGACAGCCGACGCATAAATGTGTGAACAATGAAAAAAAGGTGGCAGACAGCTGTAACGCTAATAGTTTGATCAAAGCTATTTAATAGTGTGTGAATACAGTGTGTGAATACAGTGTGTGTGTGTGTGTGTGTACTGTCTGTTGTGTAGAAAAAGCTTGTTTTATCACCTTTTTTGGTGCAGCTATTTGCAGCTACGAAACATGAATGATGAAGTTTTGAACCCAATCAATTGTCATAATGGAAAGAAAACTGGGAAAATAAGGTTCTGGTTCAAAATAGCTGGATTTATTTATATAACATAAAGCTTTGGTCTCCACTTTTTTTCTAATCAGGGCTTAAAAGAAATAGGTTTGTGATGTTTTTGAACAATGCCGGTACTCTCTAATACCTTTTGTATGATAAAACTAGAAACTTTGAATGCAAAGGTTTAGTGACAGAACAGCTTTATATTTTAGCAGACATGTTTTGGTTATAAAGTGCTCTCGTGTTTCTGCCTCTGACTGTTCTCAACACTTTTCCAATCTGTGATCATCAAAAGCACCTGAAAAACTAAAGCAATTTGAAATGATCCCTGTGATGAAATGAAGAATGCGGCCATCGTTGCACTGGATGAGTCAGGAAAACAGTAACGCTACACAATACAGTACACAGAAATATGAGTAGTTACTTGGGAACAAGTGAGGAACAAATCAAGACCAATACATTACAGTAAACACAAAACAATAATTAATGAATCGTTAATGAGTAGTTCCTGAATAACTGTGAATCGAGGACTATACAGTGGTTAATGACGAGAGGGGAGATACTATTAATGCATCAGCAGCTGAGCGGCACAAACTTCATGAACAAAAAGGGTAAGTAATGGTCAGATAATCACGAAGTAATGAAGAACTGCTTAGTAACTACTCAGTATGATGAACTACTTTACTTGTGGGTGCACAAAAAGAATAATTCATGATTAAGTACTAGTTTGTGCTCCTCAGCAGCTGGTTCAGAGTTAATAAGGAACAACTCATGAAGAAAGCGCTCGCTATTCCCATTCACAGATATTTAATCATTACCTAATGATGCATTAATATACATGTAATGTCTCCCAGTCTGTACTCAGTAACTCATCATTTGCTGCTATATAGTCCTCTATTCAGTTATTCAAAAACTACTCATGATTTATTAATTATCAGGTGATTTTTTAACATGCGCGTTCCTTCATAACGACTCATATTTTTGTGCACCGTATTGTAAGGTGTTACCAGGAGAATTGCTCATCAATAATCTGCCTCTAATTTTACTTGGAGCGGTGTTCCAGGAGGATGGGAGGGTCCGTGGCTATCTCTCTGCCTCAGTGCACAGCGGACCCAGAGGGAGGGACCCATTAACAGAGATCTGTTTATACTGCCTCACCTCAATCTCAGCGCATACCTCCTGACTAATGTCAGCCATGTTTAACAACCACCCGCCTTATCGCATGTACACACAGACTGAAGGCACCGGCTGTGAAATCAATCAAGCACAGAACTTGTGTCAATTGCTGCAGAAAATTGGAAATAAGATATTTAGAAAAAACACTGTAAGTCAAGATGTGATAAGTGAATGTGTGAGGGTTGGGTTATTTGAGAACGGGTGAATATTTCAAGTGTTCTTTCAATGTTGTCTACAGTCTCAATTCAACAGATGTTGATGCAGTCGCAAGGGTCATAAGGGCAACCCCGTCTCCTAGAAATTACATGTATACTGATTAAGGCTGTCAATCGATTAAAGTATTTAATCATAATTAATCGCATGATTGTCCATAGTTAATCATGATTATTCGTAAATGAATCACACATTTTTCTCTTATCAACATGGAAGTGGGCAAATATGCTTTCTTTATGCAAACGAGTGTATATATTTATTATTGGAAATCAATTAACAACACAAAACAATGACAAATATTGTCCAGAAGCCCTCACAGGTACTGCATTTAGCATAACAAATATGCTCAAATCATAACATGGCAAACTGCAGCCCAACAGACAACACCATGCTGTCAGTGTGTCAGTGTGCTGACTTGACTATGACTTGCCCCAAACTGCATGTGATTATCATAAACTGGGTATGTCTGTAAAGGGGAGACTTGTGGGTACCCATAGAACCCATTTTCATTCACATATCTTGAGGTCAGAGGTCAAGGGACCACTTTAAAAATGGCCATGCCAGTTTTTCAATCGCCAAAGTTTAGCGTACATTTGGAGCGTTATTTATCCTCCTTCATGACAAGCTAGTATGACATGGTTGGTACCAATAGAAGGTTTTGTAGTTTTACATGATGCCAGTATCTTCACTCTACCTTTAAAATTGAGCAGAAAATTAGTGGCGTTAAAAACAAATTTGCGTTAACGCATTATTATTGCGTTAACTTTGACAGCCCTAATTCTAATACATACTACTCATATACCACTATGTATGTACTACTTATACACTTAAATGCGACATATCTGGCACGTCGCTCAATGTTGATACCATCAGTAAAATGTTGACTGGCAATATATTTAATTTGGTCTCTGCCAAAACATCCACTCATAGCAAAAACAAGCATGAAGAAACTTTTTATGGCTATGTTTAGGGACTCACAGCACTTGGTTTAGGTTAGGCGCCTAAGGGCTGGCCCTAGGCTCGGGGAGCATGCTAGAGGCTAGTCTGGGGCTGGACTGTTTGGGTGAGGGACTGAGGCCCTGGTCTGGGGAGGTTGCTGGAGGCTGGTCCAGGACCACCGAGTTTCAGCATGAAACCTTTGGCTGATTTTTGTTTCGATGGGAGAAGGGGCCAAATCAGTTAAACTCAACCGGCCATTTTCTGCCTTCTCACGTCAGTTTGGCATTTTTGACACAAGGGGACCAAGTGTATCCGAGGCAAGGGGTCACTAGCCAGGCAGCATCTTAGACACACAGGGGGACCAAGTGTTGCACTCCCTCCATCCTCCCACCCCGACCACCATCCTACAAACCAGGAATTACATTCGCTCCTTAAATGTAGAATATCCTTTGCTCAAAACAGCATTTCGTGCAAACACAGTTCAGGCAGGAATTACTTTTCTCATCACAACATAATGAGGAAAACTAATTAGCATTATATAAATGTAATTTCTAGGAGACAGGGTTGATAGGGGGAAAATCAAGCTGGTCAATTTAGTAATTTCAAAACCCGAGTGTGGAGCAAAAAGACAATTAAACCAGGGATCCAAATTGACTGGGTAATAGACCATTTTCACAGAAGACATTTTGACATGTCACAGTATAAGCACAGGTGTAAATAATTAAATTAATAACGTCTGAATGCCATTTAGCTGCATCAGTTACAGAGTCCTGGTATTGTGCATGCTGGTTCGCTGTCACGGCTTACTGGGACACTGGAATAGAACAATGTTAACATTATTAGTAACACCTGAGATAAGTCAAAATGTCTCCTGTGAAAAAGGTCTATTGGTGAAAATAAACTATGCACTTACATGTAGGTAACCTGATGCCAACACCACAAGGTGTTTTTTACATGTCAGACACGGATTGCTTGCAAAAGCAACTGGATGTCATGACATGGCAATGTAACAGGAATCAGCTGTCATTTCAACGTCGAAGCAGAGCTGTCACCGTATTGTTTGCCTATGCATGAGCGAGGTATTTACAGTGCTGCGAAAGGAGTAGCCTATATATAGTATAGTCTTATCTGAGTCTGTGCCCAACGTTCACTATTTCACTCAAAATGGCCAAAACATGCTGCTGGCCATCATGTTGGTTGTATTGATTAAATTCCTGATTTCAGAACTGATATATCAAAGTCTTAATTTGTATTTTATCTGGGAGAGAAAAATGAGCTTCAAGCTGAAAGGAGACTTTCCTGCTATTACTAGTTGTAACCTAATAAGTACAGACAAAACTGACCAGCGCTCAGAAGCATATCATATGACGACTAATGCAGTTGGTCGATAAAATGAATAAAGGAACACAAGCTGTTGCTCTTCATGCATGAAGAAGAGTGCTCACCCTACTCATTTGTGAATATTGGTAGATATGACTAACTGTAAATGTTCCACTAGGGCTTTAGATGTTAAAGCATTGATTAGTTGCATGTTGAATATTTCATAGAGCTCTTTAGAAATGGGTGACGTGATGTTGAAAACACACCGACAGGTACAAGTCAAAGGATATAAGGGGGGAATTTTCAGCACCAAAAATAGGATGTTAACCATGTGACCCATGTCCCCCGCACTCTTTTACATTCATTATCTCACTACATGTCAAACACAGCCAGAAGCGGCAGCAAAGAAGCCATTAGGCCTTATCTATTATTGAAGAGTTGAAGGCCTTCTAATGGCTGGAAATCGCTGACACCATAGTTGTATGATTTACAGTCTATCCCTGCTTTAAAAGAAAACACACATACAGTACGCTAAGCAGAATTGTTTTCATGAAATTTACATCTTGTTAATCTATACAACAAAAGCAGTCAGTGGTCTGGCTTAATCTCTTCTCCCTGTTGTTCTGTGTCGTGAGACGCATAGCTAGAGTTGCTTAGCCTTGTGACAACTCTGTCTGCACCCTTGGTATATTTCTATTCTGCGCGCCGCAGCAGTGACATTATTATTTCATGTGGATAAAGACATTGAGACGACAGAGATGGCTGCCCTTTCACCAACAACTACAAAGGATGTGATGCAGTGCCACTGCCTGCTCTAATATGCGTCTGTGGGTTCACTGCGTTAATGTGACCATTGAGAGGAAACGTTCTCAGGCCTCTATCAGCGGCCTTATATTTCCTGACCATTTAGTCTGACAAGCTGTGGCACTTTGAGCGAGTCGGGAGCAGAGGCTCACAGTACAGATTATCGTGGTGAGTCATAAAAGACCTTTGCAGTAGCACTCACAAGTTTGAAAGGGCAGCAGTAGCAATTTTAATTTCTAATGTTGTACAGCAATTTAAACTGTTAATTCTGACAATTGCTTGTGTAAAATGGGTGAGAATTTATTTAATATTTGAACATTTACATTTGACAATTGAGCAAACTGCACCTGCTGACATGTCATGGTGGCTCAGTACAATCTGCTTTTACATTTCTATGATGTTTGACATCATTATTTCCTTGGCAATATGCAGAAATAATTATGATCCTGTTAATATTTTGTTGCCATCACTGAACTTCAGTTTATATTTGTATTCACATTATCCACAGGGGAAATTAGTTGCACCTTGTGATAAGCTGAAGTACAAGGCAAGTCTCACATTTTACCTACCACTGTTGGTAATTTTGTGACTCCCCATTGCCAAATTTGTAGACACTAAAAAGTTTAATATAAGTGAATGTTAATGTTTTTGTGTTATTTGATTGAGTGTTCATTACATTACATTCACACATTCTTAGTTTGTGTTTGAGAGCAGCCGTGGCGTAACAGTGAAGGAGCTGAGGCCCGTCCCTGGAGTTAAATAACAAGCTTAAATGGAAGTATAGCACCTCGGGTCTTGTGTGTAACTAATGAGAAGGCAATACTAAAGGCGCTGTGAACAGAGCTGACTGGTGTAAGGTGAGAGCTAATCAGGGCCTTTCCATGCTCTGACAACCCTGTGTGCCTCCAACAATTACAATGCTGAGGATTAGTGAGTTGCACCGAAACACGCAATATGTCAAACTGCAATCATTAAATGATGGTTCCTCTTGGTTGCCTCTGCCAAAACCAACATGGAGCTTTTGCATGCAAATGCAGGTTAGCAGTCCTGCTTCTGGCAATTGTCATCTGTGGATGAATGGTTATATTTGATATCATGTTGCAGGAATTTACAGCATTTGTTTCACTGGGAGAAGGTAAGACTGTGTACCAACACATTGATAATCCTCCTACGAATGTCCAGCAACACGTGAGACACGTGTCAATTTCCGCTGCAGTCTTTAAAAAATAAAACTACTCAGTCAGGTTTAGGAAAAGATCGACTTGGTTACAGGTTTAGGCAACAAAAACTACTTAGTTAACCCTCCTGTTGTCTTCGGGTCAAATTGACCCGAAGACAACAGAAGGGATAAATCCACAGAAATTCAACATTAGGTCATGAAAAATTAACAAAAGTATGCTCATATTATTAATAATAGCCAGACAAGAAAACATTATTGTCAAATAATAGCCTTGTTCATTATCATCAGTTGGCCTGTTTAACCCTCCTGTTGTCTTCGGGTCAATTTGACCCGAAGACAACAGGAGGGCTATGTTTAGGCAACAGATTGTGTTTTGGGTTAAAATAACTTCGGAAGTGCATTAACTTAAATACGGAAGTTACATGACAAATAAATCAACTTTGACTTGTGGTTTTACACGGGGTGCGTAGCCTACACCAGTCTCCTGTGAGAAAGTCTTACCCAAACTCCTCCCTATGCGATGTTCACTGCTCTTTATAGGCAAGGCAAGGCAGCTTTATTTGTATAGCACATTTCAGCAACAGGGCAATTCAAAATGCTTTACATAAACATTCAAGAACATTGCCACAAAGTGCAAAAGAACATTAAGACATAATTAACACAGATATAAAAACATAAAAACATTAAATGTTAGAAAATAAAAACAAGCTAAAAATAAAAGCTAGGATAGAAGCTAAAATAGAATATAACACCAAAGAGTAAAAATCCTAGTGCAGTATAAGATCATTATATGGTTTAATAAAAGGCAGCAACAGCAAACAAGAAAGTTTTAAGCTTTGATTTAAAAGAACTTGGAGTTGGTCCTGCAGTTTTCTGGGAGCTTGTTCCAAATATGTGGTGCATAAAAACTGAACTTATACTTCCCGGTTTACAATTATGGGGACTATAGAAATTGATTTTGTGCCGACCATCATGAAATAAATGTGTAACTTGTGTCTACAAATAATACAATAAATGTCATGACTATTTCACAAACTGCTGTGTGACTGCAGGCTGTCATATATGGTTTGTTGAATTTGTACAAAAAAACAAACTCTAAAAACTTAAATTTGCCATTTTATAGATTAAGGGCCAGACTTTTCATGACTTACAAACAAGATATAAACTGTTAGTTAGCTTCCAGTCTTTAAGCTAAGCTGAGCTAACCAGCGTCATGTAACTCTCGCTAAGAAAGCGCATTTCCCTAAATTTCTAACTATTCCTTTAAAGTGTCACTTGACCCAAATTAAATATGATTTTTAATGCCTTGAGCACCACAAGCAGAGCTCAATTTGCCTAAGTTGTATTGAGGTGGTTGGAGAAATCAAAAAGACATATCACATTTGCGTGTGTGTAAAATGGGTGACCTGACCCCTTAAGCACAAAGTGTACAACTACTATTTGGTGTGGATTTACTGTTCAAGTTGGATACTCAAGACAGTCTGCAGTGTATCAACATGGTTTTCATACTGACAAGTCGGCTGCTTTGACTCTCTAAGACAAAACCACCATAATGTTTAGCCTCAGTCATTAATGAGGTGACTCCCAGATCAATTCTTATCGACTGAAGGCCCCCATTATTGGCTTGTAAGACATTACTGTTGTACCATTATTCCTTAATTATATTGGCAGAGCAGTGCTGGTGCGGCTCCCTCTCCAGTACAGTACAAAAATCAGACGAGGTACTAATCATCCTTTTGAACACAAACATGGCCCGAGGTGTTGCCGGCTTTACTGTTCCATTCTAATGCGTTCATTAACAAACAACAGTGATTTATTTGTTCAAGGCAATGCATGATTGCTTAATGGCAAGAGAATGAAAAGGTACACAGTTAAATATGTGCAATTAATGGAGAGTTAAATATTTGTGGGGGACAAATCAAGATAGACGCAAAAGCAGCAGGAAACACAATAGACCGTGAACAGCTAATGTTTCCCTGCAGAACTTTGACAAAATGTCAACTATGAAATCAGCATACATGTAGTGCTTTTATGGGCCCTTGAGTATTTTCTAACGAGGAATACTACTGTTTTATGCAATAGGTGGTTTGGAGAAAGTGTGATTCAACAGAGATGTTTGCCTTTCCTGTGTTCCTAATGAGAAAATACACTAATTCAACTCATGCTGTATGTGCAACAGTGAATCATCTGCTCTCTTTTTGTGGGGACATCATGAGTTTTTTGTCACACCGACAAAAGGATATTGCTGAAAAGAGAGAATTCTTTCACTTTTTACGAGCAATGTTGGTATCATTGTAGCACAGTATCACAATACATCCACAGTAATTTGTTGAAACAATGCTTTTCACTCCCGAAAGTTAAGTTCTAACAGATGATTTCAATACTTATTGTTAACAACTGCAAGCAGACACTATACACTCTACTGCATGGGCTTGTACCTTCTCAGTGCACATGCAGCAGCTGCACAACAGCCACAGTTAATGGCAGGTAGCAGGTTTGACTATCACTGCGGCCTCGATAAAAGCCGAGTACTCCTGCAGCCTGAGGTGCTTTCTCTCTGCCCGGTGTAGTGCGACTGCAGGATGTCAACGCTTATCCTTTTTCGCAGATCTGACCTCCGACTCCAACGTGATTGAGCCTGAAAAAGTCTCACTTGACCCGACTTCATTTCATCACCTCCTATTATTCAGCAGGAGCTAGTTATTATTATCCACATCTCCATGCTTCCTGGACTTTCTGAGAAAAGGTAATATGATAAAATAAAAGTCTGCACTTTCAGGACTAAAGATAACACACAGCATGGTTCTGACCACCACGCTCCATCAATCTCTCTTTCACATTGGCTACTCTTTCTCTCTGAGCACAATGACTTTAATCTGTTGCTTGATTTTAGGAACTCAGCGAGTGCAGCATTTCATTTATATTTTTAGTCATGCTCGCAGCGTGACTATAATGCCGATGGCAACAATGTGTCTGTTGGTCATTCACCACATTTGGAAAAACTAACTATTGGATGGATTTCCATGAAATTTGGTGCAGACTTTCATGATCCCTGGAGGATAAAGCCCTCATAACTTTGGTGATCTTTTGACTTTTCCTCCAGCGCCACCATGAGGTTTACATTTGTGGTTTTGAGTGAAATGTCTCGACAACTTTTGGATGGATTACCATGAAATTTGATACAAACATTGTCCCTATATGGAAGAGTTTTAACAACTTTGGGGATCTCTAGCACCATCATCGGGTCAACATTTTAGTGTGTCTTTCGCTTATGAGCAAATACCTGCAAAACTAATAACATTCCCATGAGCTACAATTAATTAAAAACTCTGCTGCACGAGTGCTGACTAAGACCAAAAGGAGAGCACACATTACGCCTATTTTAAAGTCTTTACGCTGGTTACCTTTATAATTTTATGGTTTAATTGTTTATACTTATTTTATTTATCATCATCATTATAGTGTTTATTTTACTATATTTTGTTTATCAACATTTAATTGTTGATCGTTATCTCTTTTATTCTATTTTATTAAAATTTCATTATTTTAATACAATCTGCTTATTTTGTTTAGTTTCATAATTTTCATTTATTTATTTTTATTGTTATTTTTATTTCCTTGTATTTTATGTATCTTTTAATATCTTAAATACCCATCTTTTATTGCTTTCTTATTCAATGAACTTTTATATTGGTTGTTTTGGTGTGCATTGGTCTCTAAATCCATTTTTAACATTCTACATTTTTGTCAATCATCTGTATAGCACTTTGAATTGCATTTGACTTGTTTGAAAGGTGCTATATAAATAAAGCTTGATTGATTGATTGATCAGCTTCAGCTGTATTTAGTTGTAAGCAAAATTAGCATGCCAACACGATAAACTAAGAGGGTGAACATGGTAAACATTATGTTTGCTAAACATCTGCATGTTGTCATTGAGAGCATGTTAGCATGGTGACATAAGCATTTAGCTCAAAGCCCAGCTGTGTCTAAGTACATGCTGGCATGGCTGTAGACTCATGTATTGTTTGTGTCCTTCAGATAGTCAGAATTATTATTAACTTTATTTGTTGGTTAGTTTTAACCTGAGACTACGGATCTCTCTCGATGCAGTTTGACTGATAATTCCTAGTACTATATGTATTGTTTTGTAGTATACTTTACAAGTTTTTTAACTGATGCGGCACAAATTCCCATAGATAATTTGATATTTTGTAGTTCTGTTCGTTCTTATTATTTACTCAGTCTAATATAAAAGACAATCAGCACCTACTATGCCTTTTTTTTTTTTAAATGTGTCGTTATTTTGTAATACTTTGCAAATGCAGTCATAGTTTAAATGTCCACCAATACATTTCCACAATGACACTGTATCAACTGACACATTTATTCCCTCAAACTTGATCAATAACAGCTCTAGACAATAATTAAAAGTCAACAATCTATTTCAACCTGCCAATATCTACAAGTAAAACCTCCTTTTCTACTTTTCTGTTGAGGAAACTATGGAATTATGCACATACTTTATGCCTTTGAGTAGATGGCAGATCCGCCTGGAGGTCAGAGCTGGAAGATGGAAAGTGCAAGATGGAGGGAGAGAGGGCGCTGGTCCTTCCTGTCAGTGATAAGACAACCAAGAATGATGGGGCCAAATGGCAGGAGAAGAGAAAAGGGCAAATTATCTCATATACCAGAGGCTTTGAATTCTCTGTGAATACCAGCAGGGAATAAACAAGATACTCTACCACTCTGGCACACTGGATGGATGGCTAACACTTTAACCTTTACTGTCTTTGTCACAGTTGGAGGTGGCTGTTCCCTTTTGTGCGGTGGTATTTTCAGCATGTGGAACATGATTGAGTCCTGCTGTAAGATTAGATAAAGAAATAAAAAATAAAAAGCATCATACATGTTGGCTTGATGGCCTTTATCAAACAGCACATGTAGAGATAAAAGGAAGGCAAATCACAATTTGACTGACACATTAATTATAGTGGACTAAATGCAAACGGGTAAACGTGGCTCTGTCAGCTTGATGTTTTCAGTCATTGGATCATTCAGATATCTTGCAATTTGCATTATTATTGTCACAAAAGTACAGATAGAATCATTTTCTTCAATTCAGATCTAGCATTTTTCTTCAAACATCCATAGTTAATGAAGGACAAATCTGTACTCTAACATGGATTGACTGCTTTCGACTTTGTCATGTGGTGTTTAGTTGCCTAGATCCCTCAGCACCTTTCTCTTCTCTCTCCTCCTGTCATGGTGACGGCCCCTGTTGGTGTCTGACAGGCGATGCAGCCTGGCATTTGACCTCTGAGAATGTTCCTCTTGCATGTGAGTGTGACCTGACAGCAGTTTAATGTCAGTTTTAAGGCCTGCCTATGGAGGGGAAAGAGAGAAAGAGAGGACTGCTGCTTCACTGCAGATCAGTTCCCTACCAAAGCAGCTATCTATAGCAGCAGGCTCATCAGCTGTCACAGAAAACCTCTGCACACTATTCCTGTCCAAATTAATTTAATAAAACCTGTCTCATTCCTTGCAGCTTCCTCTCTGTCTTAATATGTTCCTGCCCATTTCAGCAATCTCTCCGTGGCCTATCATCAATTTTCTTTTTCTCGCTCACTCTTAATCATTGACTCGGACCAAAACTCACCTCACTGTTTCTCTTGCTTTGTCGTTTATGAAGCTCACTTTTAATAGCTTTTCGGTGGCATAACAAACCCAAACAATATGAATATCTGAACTGAAGGCAAAGTCAATACTATCAGTTCAAACACGAAAGAAATGAAAATGTTTATGTCTCTCGGTTCAGCCAACTCCGTTGTGCTGCATGAGGAAACAGGGTGACGCCTACCGTTACAAAATAAGGTTTAGAAATTGTTCATTTTGTCATTATTTTTGACAGTAGGTGATCTTAAATCATCTGATACTAAAGAATGAGCTTTAAATAATGGTTTCAGTAGGAACCATGGGCCTATATTCAGTGGTAAGGGAGAAAATAATAAAGCAAAACAGCACACGTTATGCGAACTTTGCTCAAATAACTTGGCTTCCAAGGGAACAGTAAAATCAAGAGATGGAATGGTATATAGTGCTAAATCCTGATGCATTTAATACAATATTCTTTTGTAGACATAAGTATGGCTCACAGCATTCAGCTCCGCCATCACCCGCAATTTTCTTCCATCTCAATGCCAGGCTGAAACGAGCAAAGCTTTCATTTGCTCCGGTGGAAATTACACGAAGAGAGAGAAAAAAACATCACATGCAAGGTGATCGCTGCTCAAGCTGAATAGATGTGAGTAATTTAAATCCCCCTATTATTTTCCAGTACAAAGGTATCACCGAAGCAGTCCGTCTCCCATCGCTGCGCCGCCACCCTGCACGTCCAGGCCCACTCCCAGCGACTTCCAGGATGTGCATCTGAGGTCTATTCAGAGAGAACAACCTCCAGTCGCAGATGTGATTATTGAAAGCCAACATGACCTTACAACACCCCCGCCTCACCGTATCAGAACGCAAACTGTGGAAGTTGATGTATGTGACAGGCTACATTGATGCTTCCGTCCTCTGGTTCTCCTTCTCCTCACTAAAAGGTTGTCTTTGTAACAGACTTCAGGCAACACAACACTTTAATTCATGAGATATTGCTGAAGAAATTATTTGTAATTAATGATCAGTGATTACAGTTTGCCACGTTATCAGTTTTCTGAGTGTTGGATGCACACTCAGGATGTAAAGGAACATTTCCCAGCTACTTATGTGGGCGCCAGAACAAGCTGTGTGTATTACAATTACATCCACTTTAGGTATAATTCATACTGACAGAAAAGTCTGTGTACTCCTGCTCACAGTGCCTTTCCCACAGTGCTTAGCTCTTCCAGTATGCACACAACTTAGGAAGTGAGTGCGTTGACCTGGCTTACCTTTGCATAGCTCCTGATCATATCTGCCAACTAAAACCACGTCCATCAACACTGTCTCATTGAATTCACTTTTTTTCCCAGTACAGTAAGTGATACATTTTTGTACCACATGTAAGTGGAAATGGTCGGGTATTTCTATACTCTGCTGGTTGCCAGGCAACCTCACAGTGACAACAAAAGGGAAGTTACTGCACCCCGCCAAGACATAGTTCAGCACATAATCCCCCATAAAACCACAATGTGTCGTTTTTACACTTTAGATTTTGTACAGATGAATCAAACGAGACATAACATGTTTGTCAGTGAGCTTTAGAGGTGTTAGCTGGCAGATTTTGCTATCTTTGGACACAGCTAGGCTAGCTGTCTCCCTCTGCTTTCAGTCTTTGTGCTAAGTTAACCAGCTGCTGGACGTAGTTTCATATTTACTGCGTAATTGCATCAGTTTCATATCACTCTCTGCAAAAAAAATGAATACGCGTTTTTCCCACAAAATGTTGAGCTATTTCTTTAAAAACAAAGAACATGATCCTGAAGTGTCGAAACACAACCGTAGAGAAGTTAAATCACGCTTTAGTTGCTACCAAAGATGCTCTATAATAAAGATGACACATTACAAGCTCTGCCAATGGTTTGAAATGGTATACACTTCCTGTCTCCTAAGTGGGCGTGGTCACGGCGTGTTCGCCTCTCCTACCCATCCCCTACGATTCGTTTGGAAGTGTTGTGAATATCGTTGTGGATGGATGAAAGATTGGGTAATATTTGCAAAATGTATTAATATTTTCTTTTGGTAATATTATATATTTACACAGCTAACAGCCATATTTAGCATTACGGAAATTTGTTAGCTAGGGCTTCAGCGAACATTAGTTGCCAGATCTCGCGAGAGTGTGTTGCTGAGACAGAGAAAGGTCTCAAACAAAGTTAATTTTCTCCTGATTTATCCGTCTGAAAAGATGTAATGTTAGTGTCAGAATGTTCATAAATATATGTGGCTTGAGAAAAACGGGTCCAATAATTACTTTGGTGACTATGGGGCGAAAGAATCAGTCAGAATTTGTGTTCAGTTCTTCCATTGGAGTTAATAGACTCAGGACATAGTCTCCTAAAGGGGCAGGGCAGTGGCAAAACCCATGTGAGTGACAAAGATACAGAAAAATGACTCAGTGCGTTATCTCTTTTCTGAACCATCTCTGTTGCTACGAGCAGAAGTTGTTTTTCAATTGTTATTGTGGGAAAAACACATACGTTGTCAATAAACATTAAAGATACATTCTGTATGTGCTTGTTGCTACTGTTAAAGTACACTAAACAATTTATCAATATAGCTCTGTGCTGACCTGGTACTAGATTGTGCATCCAAGCACATCTAATAAGGAATGGAACCTCAATTAAAGATCTTAGACCTGTTCTTTTCCTACTATGAGAAGTCAAAATGTTTGCCTATACAGATTATGTTGGTATTATGGAGCAATTTAGATATGTGATAATAATAATAATAATAATAATAATAATAATAATGTACTTTTTCTTTCATAATGTTTCCAGCTTTGACTAAGTTTGGGGACATTTCCATGCAACAGCATCACGTTACTCATGCATCCTTCTGTGAGAGAACCTGACAGGGGTGGGTGTAACCAGCTACAGAGAGGAAATTGTGGCTGGCCAGGTTGTTTACCTCAGTGAACACGGGATTGAGGCACTAAATTGAAAGACAGGATTATAGAGAAAATCCGGATAGAGATCGGAGGATGTCTACTTCAAAAAGGGAGCTTGGTCAACAATCCCAGCCCCTTTTCTCATCTCAGTAAAATTACACCTCTTCTATCTTCCTCCTGTCTCTCAATATCTACCAAACACTTCAATATGCAGTGAGTGTATCCTACAATCTTACACTGAAGCATATTTAACACCCTCCCCTCAGGAGCTGGATTTCCACCTGCTGAATCTCCTCCAGGGGCTCTTTAGAGCGTTTTCTTTGACTCTGCGTTGAGAATGGCTCTGAGATTATGCGGCCGTGCTGATTCTGGCTTTAGATTAAGACCAGAAATTCTCAGGTCCAGCTGAGATAAATCCAGACCAGGTGACTTTAGCAAAAAAATCTGTCTCTGCTGGGAATTTAAGCAGCCTGGTTATCTGATACTGGAAGCTATGATCGGGAGATACAACCACGGACAGTCTGAAGTGTAGTCCTCTCGCGTACTACCCAGATACACGAAGGTTATCTTTCAACATCATAAAGAGCCACTGCGTTGCTCCTCAGGGGGGGGAGATGGTGTATACGCAGTGGTGGAAAAATCGCACTACTGTTCCCCAAGGAAGGTAGAAACGTGGGTGTCAGCTGTAGACATGGATAGCAGCCAGGCAGCACCGACGAGTCTTTTGACCAACATGATTTTAACATTCAGCATCAACAACGCATGATACATACATGATTTATGATGCGCTGGGACAGCGGATTGATTGCTAAACGGATCGTTTCTCTGTACTGAACAATGATGATAACAGTGATGGAATAATACAGGACAACATCGATTTTGACCTCTGGCATTGTGGTCTAATATCACGTACAACCTTCATAAAGTCTTGTTATCGGTTCCGCTTCGTACATTCATTGCAGTAAAGCAAATTTAGCAATTTATTTAATGGCTAAAACATTAAATCAATCACTTTTGCTTGACTGGACAAGCCAATCATTTATCTGGTACAGTGTATCATTAGTATAATGGAATGTATAGGCTTTATAAAAGGTTTAAGTCCACTCTTATCTAAAAAGAAGTGGTGGGTTGTTGTGCTGTTAAAGGCTTAAAAACAGATCAATCATCCTCGGGAACATTTCATATTATGCTATAGAAAGTTTTCCCCTATTTATTACTGCCTCTAAATTATTTAACACCATAACACATTTACATGAACACATAATTTCATTCCTGGTTAAAATCTAAAATTATAATTTCTGCTGTTAGTTATTAGGCAACACATAGAGGCTGTGTTATGAATTTGTTGAATACAAGTCTTACCATATAATAAACCAAATGAATGGTCGTGTGTAGCTTTCACAAAAATGGATTCATCTTCACTTTGGACTGATTAAACTGAGCGCACAGCTGATGAAAGCAACAGAGGCAGGAAATAATCACAGAGTTCTTTGAAAGGATGTTGAACTATTACATTCATACCTGTCTCATTCAGAGGTGGCGAAATCCTCTCTCAAATCATTTTGAATTGATGAACTCAGGAAGGAAAAATAATTTATTTCACCATGAAAATCCCTGTTAAGATTAAACTTCATAATCCCCTCTCACTGAATAATTTCACAATCACAGATAAGAGATTATATTCAGTGACAGGTTACCCAGAAATATCACAAAGCGTGGTTTCTCTAAAGTTAGAATAATCCTTTATACCCAACTCAATTTCAAATATTGTTGTATAATATGCAATATGCAACATTTGAATATATTTGAGGGAGAAAACATTGAGAGAGTCTGCGAGGCGTATACAGTGTGTTTATTGAACTGCAAAAGAACCATATGAGGTCTTTCTTCTCTTTTACAGTAGATATTTTGTATGAAATAAGGGGGTGCGGGGTATTATTGTATGCCTGCATACCTTTTTACCACATAAAAACTGATAAAAATAATGAATTTCTGAGCCCATGATGATGGCAAATTATATTATTTATTGTGTTATTAAGCAGCCACGATTGTATGCAGAACCCCTGTTGAAAACAATAAAGTCTGAAAATGAGGTTAATTTATGTTACCTGTATATTGATATCACAAATTACAACTGCATGATCTTCTATCTTAACATATCAACTGTTGTTATTTTATAAACAAGATTTAATTATCTCATTATGATGCACTGTAACAACAAAAGGCCCTCCGGACGGCATCTTAATTATGTTAATGATCTCAGTTATCACTTGTTATCATGCTGTCTCACTTCATGATGTATCTGTGACTTTACTGGCCCTGTGCAATATTTGTAGCTCATCATGACTTAATTTTCTCATTACACAATGTTTGGTTTGAAGTACCTGTCAAACCATCTGCAAGTACTGCTTTATTTGGAGTCAACCTCACACCAGGAATAACACATAATATGAAAAACTACCTTTTGAGAGTCTTTAGCTAGCAGGCTGATTCTTATCGGCTCCACCTACCCATTATTCCTGGATTAGAGACATTTTCTACTTTGTTAAACTGGAAAGAATGAATCCACACTAAAAGGGTCATCTGATAGTTTTAAGACGACGTGGAGCCTGCCATTCCTAACAAGCTGTCATACAGTATTCTGCATTTTTTACTTTTTTAAATGATTTATTACCTCCGCCAAGGCCAAAGTCTTAAGAAGGAGGTTATGTTTTCACCGGCATTGGTTTGTTGGTTTGTCCATTTGCAGGATAACTCCAAAAGTCCGCGATGGATTTGAATAACATTTTTTGGAGGGGTGGGGTGTGGCACAATGAACAATCCATTCGATTTTGGTGCTGATCCGGATCATGATCCGGCTTCGGGAATTTTTTTGAATAACTCTGCTCAGCCTGGGGGCAGCGACGTACATGAAACCTGCCTTGGCGGAGGTCTGCGCTCTCAGAGTGCACTTCTAGTTTCATCTTTTACTGTTGTGTACTCAACTACATATATAATACCACATATAGATATACCCTATTTTTTTTATATAATTCATTTAACCTTTTCCCTTTATCTATTCAGTTTTATATCTATTTAAAATATAATTTAAAGCTCGACATGTCACAAATTATTAGGGCTGTGTATTGGCAAGAATCTGGTGATACAATATGTATCATGATACAGGGGTTATTATTCAATATTACACTGTTGAATACTTGATTCTGGTCAATCACGACGTTCTACGGTCTGATATTTCTTTATAGCAGACTGTTGCTATGTATAACAGACCGTTGCCATGGGCGTAGTCTGATGTCGGACTCTGGAGGATTGTTTTTTCTGTCAAATAATTGATTTCTTAAGTAAGTAGCCGTGTGAAAAGCGGGATAATGTACAGCTAGCGGGTTGTTGTGAAATAAACCCCGCCGCATTACCTGTCTGGGTTTATTTCACAACAATGACCGGCTCGCTGTACATTATCCCTTACATATATTGCGATATATTGCAATACTGTAAGCAAGGCGATATATATTGGAAATTTTGTATCCAATTCAATCTAATTTTAGGAAAACTGTCATAATATACAGAACACACCACGATATGCATACATTGTTACATTAGAGTGGGAGAGTCAAATGGCTGAAGATAGATTATAACACTGCTATCTAGCGGTCGGGGGTTTCAACACAACACAAAATGAACCAATGTCTGCTACAAATCTTTGCATGCAAACTATTAATTAACAATCAATACGTTGTTTTTGAGAATCCATACAGTATCACAAAACATACTTTTGTGATACTCAAGTGTATTGATATTTTCTTACACCCCTACTAATAATCTATTATCTGTTGGGAAATTCAATAAATAACATTTGGAAAAAAACTCAGATACTAATGTTATGGCTTGAACATGTGTTTCACAACTGTTGTTTCCCTTGTGAGGACCAAGTTAAGCCAAATATCCGTCCAACATCTTGGTCATGAGGGGCCGAATTCCTGCTCAGAGCTGGAGGATACCCTGGACATTGCAGGACTGACTCCATTCATGACAGACAACCACTCAGGCTTCCACACATATTTCACCTCACTTGCTTTCGTACCCTGGGAGGAAACCCATGCAGACTCAAAGAGGTTGGAATCCCAGACCAACTTGCTGTACGGGAACTTTGCCATCCAGATAAATCCTCATAGTGTGGATAGTCTAAAAAGGAAATACAATGACACATCAGATTTTAATAGTACATGTAAGACACAGAAAATGCAACCTCTGTTGCCTAATTAAGTAGTGATTTTACAAAAAACGCTTAATGTTATCACATAAATGAGACCATTAAATTGTGATCATGAGCAAAACTATTCGACATCACGATAATGAGATACTTCAATCATAATCTGACATAAATCTGCAACTACAGCTGCCCTCAGCTTCTGTACAATCCTGATTCAGCGATTACACTCAGGCTGTGTGGACAGTTTCTGTTTGACATAATGATTGATGCTAATTGTACTTCAGATTCTTATCAAGTGAAAGGAAATGTTGTAATATTTTTTATAAAATCAGTAGAAATAATGAGCACGCTCTCCGTTTCTGTAAATATCCATCCTCCCTCGTGGATTTGTGTCTCTGTGAAAGCCCTGATCTGAATTGAAAATATCTGCATCAGACTCCAAAATTTTGAAAATCTCAAAAAATACAAGGATGAGCTGTAAAAGGCTCTAGCTTCAAACAGGCAAGAAACGGATACTACGAATCACAACATATTTTTGATGTTTCATTTCCAACACTGCGTAGTACTTAATTAATGTCAAAATGTTGTATATGAATACAGTAAATCTAATCAAATCACTGACACATTATATAAAGTTGATTGCAGAAAACAGTCTTTATTAGAAATCAGTTGCCTGTTAACCACAGTTTATACTCAATTTGAAGTAATTTTGTCAATTGATTGATACTGTACGATGAAAATTATTCTGATGATGAATATGTGTGTTGCTGCTCTCAGTGATTTGCTTATGAATAGAGAAGAAAACATCATTCATAACCAGTGATTTAATTAAAAGCATCCCGTGAATACCTGCAGGCTGAAAGTTTGAACTTAAAGTAACAGTTGGAGTAGATGCTATAGTTCAAGTAGGTACAGTTTATCACAGCTGGATTTATTTAAGTATAACCTTATTAAACATGCTTCTATAGACATTTCTACTTTATAGAAAATCACCTTTTCATTTATTCACCAAAAGAAGATTAATCCATTGCTCTTGTTCCTAAACGAGGAGAGATGACTTGAATGGATGAAGTTGACATCCTATTCAAGGATAAGCCTGCTGTGTTATGTCAAGGCACCAGGGGCTACTACTCTGGATAATGTTGGATGAAAGTGCCTTTGATTGTATCTTTATCTGTTTGACATTTAAACAGGACGTGTTTATTAAAATATGCACCCTGTGCACATGGTTATGTTGGTTGCTGTAATGACTAAATGTAAATCATCTCATTAAAGGTCAAACACAGTGAAGGACTGGGAGCATTGCTCGCAAGAAAAAAACAAACCAAGCAAATGGCACTTTTATCATTAAGGCCTTGTGGGAGTCAAAAGCTACACAGTCACCGAAAGAAAAGCACAAAATTCGGCACGGCAGGTCTGGTATTGGATTTCTCCACATGCTAAAGCTGTGTTCATGGGGCTGCTGCATTAAAACCGATATACTCTGTATTTAAAGAGTATTGACCGTGGCTTCTTTATTTCTACCCTCTCCAATAACAAAAACACAAGAGTCAAAGTATGGATTGAACATTGTCTGTTTTTTATGGGTTGTAATGGTCCTTTAAAGGAATTTCAGCAGGTAAAAAGGACTGGGCTATAATCTGTCAGATATAATCCTCATGAATGAAATCAAACCATTCTGAGACAGAAAAAAACTTCCAGTCACAAGGTAGGAGCTGTAATCAGTTTTTGGTAGGTGAAAACTGTATTTTATGGGTTGTAATGGTTCTTTAAGGGAATTTCAGCTCTTCAGTTTGTCTGCTCTAATGTAAACTGCAAACATTAACATATCCGGCTAATGAGCCAATCTACTGTACCTACAGAGGTAATACAGCGTTACTTCCGAGACCAGGGGCATTTATTACTACATTATATTGCGGAGTTACAGGTTAAAGCACAGTTCATTTCAGCTGGAAACATTAAAAGCCAGAGATGATGTTTTCTCATGGAGCTAACTTTGGCTTAATTAGATAGCTACAGAAGTTTTGAGTTGTAAATTGTATCCATTCTAATGTGTAAACTGAATTATGTATGGTGTGTATGTTCAGCAGTTGTACCTGTCTGTGACAAAGTGGCAGAGAACACGCCATTTAACAAAATTTTCACCATAAAAAGCCACATTGCTTACTAATTAACTGCTTGTTTCTTGTTTGTTTTAACCATAGTTCCATCATTGACCTGTAACAAACATTAAAGGCTACTATCCCGGGTTTGGTTGTGTTTGTATCATATTTGGTTACAGTTCAGATATCATTACCACATCTGGTTAAAATAAAACATGGACCAGTATTAAGTTAGTTATTTTCCATTGGTATACTTCTGCATTTCATAAATTATCATTTTCTACTTACCATGCCCACCATGTGTTCCAGGGACTAAAGGAGCAGGTGCCCAACCACTTCCTGTATTCAGTGACATCATCAGGGATGTCACTGGGTTAGACCAAGTATGGGGGGGGAGGTAAATTAAGTTATTTATGTTGATTGTGATCTGTTATGGATGGTTGCAAATGCTGCTTAAATTGTAAACTATGCAAAGTGTTTCTACTTTGAGTTTAGAAAGAGTGGATAACTTTATCACTTAGGCTACCTGAGAGGTAGTGGATATACTGAATGGTACAACCTAGATTGACTCCTGCTGATGGAAGGGTCTATTTAAAGTGGCAGTAGGCAGTATATTTCTGGCATCATTGGGCAAAAAATCCATTATAACCTTTCAGCATATTATAATTCAAGTGTTCTGAGAGATAACTAGACTTCTGCACCTCCTCATGGATCTGTTTTCAGGCTTTAAAAATCTAGCCTGTGACGGGAGACTTTGACCAATCACAGGTCATTTCATTGAGAGAGCGTTCCTATTGGCTGTGCTCCGGTAATGTGACCAGAACTTGTCGTTCCTTCAACAGATTTTACAATGGCGGCCGTGTCACAAACTTTCTCATTTTACAGCTAAACCGTACACTACAAGATGATTCTGAAAACATTTGAGGCGAGAAATAGGCATTACAGTAACATAATATTGATTCATATTTGATCAGCGCTGCCTAGTTTGACCGTTTGGTCGGAGTTCGCGAATGATTGACAGCCGGCTCTCATAGACAGCAGATGGACAGCAGATCTCAGATCAGCTCTTACTGCTTGTTTTCCTCCGGTCTGTAAAATCTTACAGATGCCGTTAGGAGCACCGGAGGACACAGAGGAACATGATTTTTTTCAAGTTACCTGTTTCATGTACTACTGTCACAGTAAAGCGACCGTTTTATAAAAATAACTTTTTTTTTAAATCATATTTGCTCCAATCTCGCCTACTTCAGCTTTAAGCAGTTGCTGTTTGGTAATGATGCTTCATGAAGCATTGAAGCTCTCCAGCAAATTGGTTTGCAAAAGGATTAATTTCTCGAGACTTCATCTGAGCTTCATGTGCACACAAAACCACCTATTGGTCAAAGAGTGTAAAACAGGCAGATTTATTACAGATGTGAGGCAGTGGTTTAACTGGGCAGACGGCAGTGAATGTGCTTGTGTGACTATAAGAAAATGATAGAGGAGAGACTTTATTCGTTTTTATTCAGGGAAAATAATTTCTCAACTGTGTTTCGGCTTCGGGCGTCTTCAATGACGTCATTGTTCTAAGACGATACTAGCCTCGATACGCACTTCACAGAAAACTTCCTGCATTACACGACACAAGCTCTGAAGCCTGGGCACAAAATGTAACATCACTACTTTCAGTTGAGTTTTGCTCAGTTATGCCGAGTTAACTGTTCATTTATTTTCTTTTGTTTGTACATATTTTGGTTAGCCTACCTGTGTAGCATGGTGCCAGTTGCAATGTTTCTCGCGTCTGCCTCCTATTACCTTCCTAGCCACTGCAGGCTCCTTCACACTGTCTCAATATTAGGGTTGCTCTCGCTGTATTGATGAGCTTAAAATATTTGATTAGATGTCAACAGTGAAAATCGCTGTCAAGATAAATAAACAATTATTTCCCCCAGAATTAAGGGATACAATTAAGTACAACCAGTGCTTTCTTGGTTTGGTCAATATTCTAATGTGTTATTGAATACAACATATCCAACTTCATTAGGGATAGAAAGATAGCCGATGACTTATTTCTGTCTTTGTCCCTGGTTTTAGGGCCTTTATCAAGGTGGAGGCAGTCTGACCAAAGAAATATTGGAAACTCTGAACTAAAAATAGGAAAATGTAACCATAAAAGAAGTAAGCCTATCACACAACTCCAGTCTATAAGGCACCAAATGTAAATAACATGGTGGCTCCTTGTTACTGTGCTTCCTGTGCAAAGACACAGATTAATTAATGGATTTACATTGAACTCCCCAAAACCTCATTAGTGTGTACCGTTGCCTCCCATAATGACATCCACATCAGACAGTACACAGCACAAACATACCAAAATAGAAGTGCTGGCGTACAGGCGATAGGAGGGGCAGAGAAGCTGCATGAGTCTGTGTGTGATGTCGAGAGAGAGAGCAGGCGGAGGAGTCACTCTGAGATCTCCCTACGGTCTCTCAGTCTATTCCCCTGACATTACACTCCCAAGATTCCTCCACGATTTATGTGAAAGATGTTACCTCTTTGAAAGATCAACAGCATAGACCCTTGATGACATTAATAAGGACTCTGCAGCAGCACAGGAGACAGAACAGCAGCAAGAGGAGGACAAGCCCAATTCTCTGCCGATGTTTGTGGTCCCACAGCGCCCCCGGTGGTCAATCTGTGAGCACAGTGTTATTGGGTGTTAATGTACTGTACCAAAAAAAAAACAATAGGTATATTACAATATATTTCCCATATTCATGCATGGAAGATACGATTTCAGACTCCGCTAAAGTGGGCCACACCATTTCTTAACCTTGACGTCAGTTGAACGTCTGCTTCACTCCCATCATTGCAGTGACTCACATCCTCATTAGAGTCTATGCTCGCTAGCAAATAGTTGATGTAAGTAGTTATCTATCTAGCTGGTTTAATACACTTTACTTTCTTACCTTCAGAGTTTCTGAATTACAATGCGTCGTGCACGAAAAGGCACACGCGGCCGGCCCGGCTACAAAGAGCGGAGAAGCTCGGATTACAACACACACGGAGGGATGGCGACTTCATTCTCTGCTCAGGTAGACATTTCTCCACTATATCTTTACGTTGCAAATAGTTATTTGCTGCTATATTAATGAGCTATTGTAAAGACGGTCCCTCCCCTTCCGGTGGGACCTTAGTATATATCGTATACTGTATATACTGTATGTACTGTATATGTTCTTAATGTATATGTTCTTAATATGCCTTGTACAAAGTATTTCCTTTTATAATTGTAATATAACTTATTATTTTTAATGGAGCTTCCCATCAAAAATCATTTCACATGATTGTACTTGTATAACCGGCGTGACAATAAACATCTTGAATCTTGAATCTTTAATCTATTTCGGAAAAAAATATGTACTGTAGTCAACAGCGAGAGACAAATATTTTTTCGATCCATTTTGAATTGTACCATGAGTCACACATCTGATGCTCGTCAATTTAAAAGATAATTGTGCAAGTCAAGAAAGTCGCAGTTTGCCATAGGTTTGTCATAGTACCATTTAGTTTTGTTTGTAACCACTCAGTGAACTACATTTCTCGTCTCACACGATATACATCACCAACATATGGCAATTACCTTGGCTTGCTAGACAGCTAACTTAGCTATGTTCCACGCTCAAATGTAACGTTATCTTACCTGATGTGTTTTATCTCTTTTTATAGCTTCAGAGAGAGAGACGTCACGTACGGCACTTTTGGGTGTGTCGTCTTTCTAATTACGTATTTTCACAGTGTTATACTTCAACAGCTTTACGGCAATAAAAAAAAGGCAAATTAGTTGTTTTCTTTCCGAGGCTTTAGGGGTTGGGAGGTTTTATCAACAAAATATCATCTAATGGCATCGCACATGCTCTATTGCCGACCATAACGGCGAAATGGCTGATGTATGTTGTTAAAATACACTACAAAGAATACCAATGATTGCGGGCTTCGATATATGAGCCATTTCTAAGTTAAATTTCCATCCCCTCAGGCTGCGAGCATCCAGGCCCGGCTCCTCATTTTCAGAGAGAGAAAAAAATAACAATGCCTGTATGCTCTCCCACAAATAAAGTGCATCTGTTTGGCTCCTCATTTCCATGCAGCTGTCTGGGTCTGGGAGAGCCGATGATAGATCTGCTGACTTCCAAATGAGTTTCACGAGAGCAACCTTCATTTTGCAATAAAATCTAATGTACAGATGTAGAGGATAACAGCTCATATAATGGGCCACGTGCTGTCAGAACAGCCTAACAGCTGATGCATTACAGTATAAACTCCCTCTATCTCCTGATTTCCGTCTGTCTATCGTGAAATATGAGCAACTTCACTGTTTTAAGTTAAATAATAAACAGTGATTGGATCTGATTCTGCCTCGCATATTATATCAGACAGGTGTGGGAACATCAGCGGGTGCTTTAAAGCTTCTTTTTGAGCACTTTTTTGTTCTGCCAGCGAGGTTCCGTAATGAATCCATCCTCGCCTTTGAATATTGAGAGCAAGGGACGACCCGCTGTGTTACAAGAAAGACACGCGCCGTTTTTGTAAATGCACAAACACGGCAGCGGCATTGAACTGCTGTCCCCTGCAGGACTGTGCTGTCTGCTTCAGATGGGTTCAATGTCTGTTCAAACTGAACCGGGCTGGCTACACCCCTGCTATAATGGGCCTTATCTGACAGAAGGATTAGTGTTCAGCAGAGCAAAAACACCATTTAGCCATGGCCAGCTGGGAGGGCGCTAGAAACCCCCGTGTGATGCATTGGCTTTGTGATCTCTCAGCAAATGAAAGGAAACAGGGGAGCTCTGAATTTGCCTCATTACTGCACAAAGCATTTATTGGAATTAAGGAAGAATAGGGTGAGCACAAGCAACCAGCAAGGCTAAGAAAATGTGAAGGGATGAGAGCACTGGAGTTCACTGGGTGAGATATAGCCTTGTCTTACTTACCTAGAGATTAGAATGACTAAGGCACAAGAAATCACACAAATGTAGTTGCTCCCTTTGTTGTTTATAGCGTTTTTTAGAGTGTCAACCGACAACAAATTAAATATTAAGGGGGATGTTGTTTAAGAGCCAGTAGCAATATATATATATATTATAAAAAAAATGCATCTCAGCTGCGCTCTTGTGTTTTTGGGGACGGGGCTT
The DNA here is from genome assembly GCF_015220745.1 of Sebastes umbrosus. Lineage (NCBI taxonomy): Eukaryota > Metazoa > Chordata > Actinopteri > Perciformes > Sebastidae > Sebastes > Sebastes umbrosus. The sequence goes on from NC_051279.1 coordinate 20,560,458, forward strand.
TGACATGGATCAGTGGCTTATCTTTTGTTCCACTTCAAAGGATCATCTGCCATTAACCATCATCTTGGGGTAATTTGGTGGAATATTTGAAAATGCCACAGTAAGACTTCAAGTGCATATCTTTTTGCATTTGATCGGCCTCCTCCAGCTGCTCCGTGGAGAAAAAAATAAAAGCCTCTTGCACTAATTAGAAAATAAAACGAATAAAAAAAAACATTCACACATAAATCCCTTCACACCTATGTGCACATTGTTATGTTACACACTCTGTGAAGTAAGGACAGAGTATATAGACTGTTATCAAAAGTAATTAAAAACACCTTCAAAAAAGTATCTCTCTCATCACATCACTGTTTCCATGGCAACAATCAACGTCTGCATCTGATTTGAAGATAAAGGCAGAGCAGAATCCCATGCATGAGTACTGTATGTGTCACAAACACTGGGATGCACCCCAACAGCTCTACTGGTTTGGAACTGACAACTCTGTGTAGCAGCTGGTGTTTCTTTGACCTCGGCGCTGGCCTGCTTCTCTGTAGACCCAGCCGCAGTGATTCATCTTCACATGTTGCCCTTTGCCTCGACTCCAGGAGAGGATCTGCACAGTCTGCCAAGCTGTGAAGATACAAAAGCACTTTGTTTTCCAAAAGGGAAACAATTTATAGCACAGCAACAACTGGAAAGGACTGTGTGGTTTTGCTTCGGGGCTCCTTGTATGTATTATAAGAGAAATGTAATTCAGTCATTGTTTAGTAATACATATAGACTAGGGCTGTCAAATGTAACTCAATAATAACGCGTTAATGCAAATTTGTTTTAATGTAACTAACTTCTGATGATGCAACTTGCGATTTTTAGAATGTAGTGTATTTGAGCATATTTGTTATGCTAAATGCAGTACCTGTGAGATTTTCTGGACAATATTTGTCATTGTTTTGTGTTGTAAATTTATTTCCAATAAAAAATATATACATACATTTGCAGAAACAAGCATATTTGCCCTCTCTCAGGTTGATAAGAGTATTAAATACTTGACAAATCTCCCTTTAAGGTACATTTTGAACAGATAAAAACTGTGTGATTAATTTGCGATTAATCCCGATTAAATATTTTTATCGATTGATAGCCCTAATATAGACACAAACATTTAAATTCACTTTAAAGTTTGTTTCTCCTCTTAGCTATGATTTACCACAAACTAACTTATATACTAATATATGACAGTTTTTTTGTACTGATTTGCTTTTCTATCTGAATGGAAAGCCAGCTTAGTTGTGCTGGATCGTGTCAGTAAAATCAATGGATAGTGATTAACTTTGCCTCATCATTCCCCTTCATCCAGGATAACTGTTTTCTTTCCTACAAAGCCTGTCTCCTTTCGACAAGAAACAACGGTAATAACCAGAATGGAGAGTTGTAAAAAGACATGATCGGATTTCATCTTGATCTTTAGTATTCTTTCACTTGCAATGAATTAAAATCACGACAAGAAAACTCCTCATTAGGAGGTCTTCTTTTCTTCCCTTCTTCTTTCTCACGCACCACACTACTTGTAAATTATCATTCCTGTGGAGTGTGTCGTTCAAAGGAGGGAAGTTAATCAGTTTGTGCAGAGTGATATATTGCGCAGTGTTTTTGTTCTAGCACCTGCAATTGATCAGCCCAGCCTATACAAATGCATTCAGGTGAAGCCCTGGAAATGTATTGTTGTATGCCTAAGATTTCCTTGGTGCTAAAACACTGGCATAAACATCTAGTTTTTAAAAAAATAAGTTTGTAACACTTTTTATTCGGTTTTCCTGTGTATTCCCCCGATCCTACCATTCCATCTTCCTCACATTTATGTTGTTTACATCTGAGTCAGATGAGGCTTACTGCTTTTATTGCTTTGATGCGATGAGAGGCAACTCGAGCAGGTTACTATTGATTTTGCAGGCTTGATGAATCAATCATCGGCCTCCTCCTGCAGGTATGTACAGTATATTGGGTGGCTGTGGCCCAGGAGTCGGAGTGGTTCGTCCACTAATCACAGGGTTGGCAGTTAAATCCCTGGCTCCGCATGTCACAGTGTCCTTGAGCAAGACACTGAACCCCCAAGTTGCTTCTGCTTTCTCCGCTAAGGTAGAAAATAAAAGAGCAGTATAGAGCGCTGCAGGGATGCCGTATATTTGTAGGCCAACCAGGAAGTTAGCATCTCTCTAGTTCCCTCGACAAAAAGGCGATGGGATTTTTCCATTGGGTTTTGGATTATTGCAGAAAATAAGATATGTGGCAAACAAACATTTATGATACTTACACGTTTTGTTCAGCAAGATAATCTCCACAAATGAACACCACTTTTATGATTTTTGAAGTGTAAATGCAATCGCCAGAAGTAAAAAGCTAACGTTAGATTATAAATGAACTACACCACGGTCGCATGAATGCAAGTATACAAAACGAAGCTGAAGGCAGACGAGTCGGCGTGATGACGTTTGGAATCGCCTGCCACAAAAGCTTGATTTGGTCATGGTCAAAAGGACTACTCCGTATTTTTGAATAGTATTTCATTCTTTTAGGGCGTAGAAAGTCCTCTTTACAAATAGATGTTATTTTGTATGAAGAATTTGCAATAAAAGTAATGTTTTGTAGAACAAAACGCTGTACACTGGCTGTACAACCAGACTGACAATTGAAAGGGCAGAAAGAGACAAAGATCCCTTTGAGCATAAGTTCAGTAAGAATGGAAGAAACCACCACTGGTAAAAGAAGCTGGAAGTTTAGCATCAAACTGTGTTCAGATTTAAATAGGAACAGGTTCCTTTTTCAATGTCAAGGACACAATGATGCCTTTAACGAGCTGGAATTAACAGGCAACGTGATGCTTTAGCAAAGCTATTCTTCAAACTTCACAATAGAAATAGAAGGTTAGCACTACTGGAACTGGATCAGGGAATATCAGATGAACATACTATAGACTGACAAATCACAGTATTCAGACTAATCACTGAGTAGACTGCAGAAAGCCTTAAAAACGACTCCCCAAAATATTTTGAGCCCAATTGCACTGTTGTGGTTCAATAATGATCAAGGGTCACTTACGCTTTTCTGGACTAGAAAACAAATTCAAAATGGAAGGTATTCTGGGGGTAAAATTCTCCAGATATGCAACACGGTTGGGAAATCGACTAAATGGAAGTTGTAATCATTTAATTAGTCTTCTTTTAGGGCCAAAACTATTTCAAATGTAAATAATACATTTTGTGTCTGAATTATACTTTTTTTATTTCTGTTGAAATAGCTATTATCGAAGGAAAAGAAAAACATCAATATTGATTACAAACTTTTGAACAGCAGTGTAAGTAAAAAGCAATCAATTTACCATCCATTTTCCACACTGAGTGACAATAAGGGTTCGTTTTTCGCTTCATCTCCGGCTGACTTCCTACTTCACTGATCTCATCTGAGCCTCCCCACAGTTCTCCATTATCTTCTACTATCTATAGAAGCTTGTCACAATAAAGGTTGTGGAGATTCTGCCATCAGAGACAAATCAAACGCTACAATTACCATATCTCACATTTACCACATGTGAAGACACGGGTTGAAAATACACTGTACTGCCCGTAGCGTCACATATATTGTACTATATGGCCAATTTTCTCCCCGGAGGCAGATCATCAAGTCATTGATGTAGCTCTGTTTGAAGTTATATATGTGCTTCTCCTTGTAATTTATATTTTTCTGAAAAGGCTCAGTAATTGTTTCAAGGACCATATCAAAGCTAAATGCAAATGAATAGTGACATTCAATTCATGAAATACGAAAGGACGAGAGAGAAAACATCTCTCTGAAAATTCTGTTTTCCCGGCAGCAGATAATATGATGATGCTCGCCACAGAGGCTTGCCTGGACTGCAAACACTTCAAGCCTCCGCCTGAACAGTTATTTACTGTTTGAAGTGGCTGGCACAAACTATTACAGGAATCGAGACCCTTTTAGCTGTCCCCTTGTCTGACAAAATTTCCCAAAGGTGTTTTACTGTCGCAGCATGGCGTCCTCCACTCTCCTGTCCCCCCTGCGTCCAAACATCCATGTAAAACAGCAGCCCTGTTGTTCAAACAGTGATAGTGGTCGAATGAAAATCAGCAGGGACACAAAGAGCGTTTAATTCCATTAGTAATCAGTTCACAGACACACTAGCTTTAGAAGTGAAGACTATATGGTAAAAAAAAAAAAACTATTGATACTTTACATAGTCTATAGGATAGAAAAAAATATATATCACAACAGCATAATCAAAAACAGAAGAGCTTCAGCTTGCATGTTTCTATTTTAGTAATCTAGTTGAGCTTGGTTGTAAACAACCCAAGCTTACATGGCACGCTATCATCAGGTACCAGTGTCTGGAGAACAACATGTCCCCATCTCAATAATTCAAGTCTTACACTTGTGCAGGGGACCAGACACGGCGCAGCAGATGGTGCAGGTAAAGAGGAAGAAACCACGCCCAGATTGAAGCCCATATGGGTTGAGGAACAGCGTTCAATGAGAGCTCATCAGCTTAATCAATCACATCAGCCGATGACAAATGTCACCCCCATTAAAAAGAGGCCCCCCCTTCCCAGGTGCTTCGGAGACGGCAAATCCGGGTTCACTCTGACTAAGACGGATGAATCGCATCAGAATAATGAATTGCAGACACATCGGAGCACACATTGGAGTTTACTGACATTATTTGCAGTGTTGTATGTACGTTGTACTTGCAGGACTTTAAGTCCCACTGATAAAAGAAAGAAACAAGAATGACTCAAGTAAAACTTAAGAAAGCCCCGCAGCTGCAGCGAAGCTATTTTTTAAGGATTGCCAACACAAAACCGACTCCATCCGTACTGAATATGTTATGGGAGCTTGCTTTCCTATTTCTTCTTATTGTTTATTTTGAGTGGGAGGCGTTGAAATGCAGTAAACTGTCACATGGATTTGGACTTGCCAGGAATCTGGGAGGCAGTGTTGTTCGGATGAAAGCATGAGTCCTTCTTGCCTCTGCTGTTTGTGCAGAGATTTCCAATAACCATGCAGAGGAGATTGTTGTTGTTCACTCACTTTACCCGCTCATTCACTCATTCATCAGCCCTGGAAAGAGATGATGGTCCACATAAAGGTACACTGTGGAAATTTCTTGTAAACAAATAACTTTCTGTTTACATTCAGTGTTTCTTACTATTGTGTGTGTCCTTGAAGTCTAACAAACATGTTTGGTTGCATTCAGTGCTTGAAGGGGAAAAAAATAAGTGCCAGTACTCTTTATTCAAATGCTGGCATGCATATCAGCGATCATTGTTAGGCTACGTTCTGAATTTCTACAGTGAATAAAAGAGGAGATATTGGATTTGGGGGTCTTCCTCCACCAAGGGAATGTGAAAGTTTTTGACTTAAAACTATTCATCATTTTGGAACCTTAGATTACAATAGCCTAGATCACGCCCAAAAAGCTTAAAGGCAAATAATTATTTTATTATCTACACATACAACAGTCTGAACATTTAATTCTCCTGGAAATGTTAGATTCAGAAAACGTTTAACTAATGTTTAATTAATTATATTTGTTGACAAATAAAAAAAAGTTATGACAAACAGTTCACTAATTATTTTACAAAAAGGATGTGAACATTGTATCGATAAATTACAGCACCGGTGCATTTCCTTCCTCATAAAACATTTGCAAAACCAATTTTCTTTGAATATTTTAAATCATGCATTCTTTACATCCATGTTTGCTTGCTAGCAGTCTTCTTCTTCACTGCTTTTATATATGTTTGTGAAGGTTCTCAGTCATCCAGGTCATTGTATCCCAGTAAGGGTTAAATCAGCAGCAACTGGACTTAATTTAGATTCTTGAAGACGTTTCACTTCTCATCCAAGAAGCTTCTTCAGTTTTAGCTAAATAGTAGGGGAACTGAAGGAGCTTCTTGGATGAGAAGTTAAACGTCTTCAAGAGTCCAAACCAAGTCCAGTTGCTGCTGATTTAACCCTTGCTCGGATGCTTTTATGTAGCGTGAAACCTATGGCAGGATGTGGATCACATGGCACGCATGCTTTCGTGTGTGCATCTGTGTCCTTGTGCAAGTGCAAACAAATGGGGAACATTACTCCCACAGTGCTACAAGTGGTCAAAAACTCCACCAGGTAACTTTAATTCTATCGTTTGAACATCTTTATGAGGCAAAAAAAAAAAAGATTAAACGAACAAAGTCAACACAAATTTTCAGATCATTGGTAACAAAACATGACATGTAATTTCTTTAATTTCCAACTTCCCTGTTGTTCCAGCTGTTGCATTGTTTAAAGTGTGTTAAATACAAATGAAATACTAAGCGAAATACAAAGTAGTACCTTGTGAACAATAAAAACACACCACATGAAACAATTATCTCAAGTGAAATGAATGTCACCTCTACAAAAAAATAAATAAAACAACACAAAAATCCCCTGAAACTGGTTATATATGTAAGGGATAATGTACAGCTAACTGGTCATTGTTGTGAAATAAACCTAGACAAGGTGATACGGCAGAATCTTTCATTTTAAGACCAACGTGGGACCATTTCTAACTCGATGAAAATCTGATACATGTCTTAACTACAAGTCCATTAAATTATTTATCTTTTTTTCTTTAATCTTTTTACTCATCTTTTTTTAAATTATTATATCTTTTAGATTAGATCGTTTAGATTTTTAAACTCATCTTTCATGTTTAAGATGTTCTATATAGTTGAAATGAATCAAGCTTTTAATTTGGGATAACTGTGCTTCCTTAGAATTGGGGTTTTTATTTTTATTTTTTATTCTTAGCTTTTATCTATATATTCCTATTAATTTTGTGTAATTGTTCTTAATGTTTTAAGACTACCTATCTATCTGTCTGATAACTGCAGGAACAGGAATAGATTGTTTAAATTCATAATTTGAACATGTACATTGTCCCTTATGGTAAGACAATAGAAGAATCCGCTCACAGTATAATAATGTACAGTAGGCCTATAGTGTACCACACATGGCGACAGATGCTACTGTCAAGTGCCATGAACGGAAACAGAAGCTGTGAAGAGGGTCTGGCACCTTGTCAGGGTGTTATTCACACTCACAATCGAACAATATGTTAGGATGTCACAGGCTTCGTGTGTTTTTGAGCGACCAATGCTGACATCCTATCAAAGGAAACTTAACTAACAAGAAAAGACAAGGGCTGATATTGAACTGTTGTGATCTAATCACTGTCTCTGTCAAATAGGATTTCTAACCTTGCAGCTAGACCTTTCCAGAAGTTTTGTATTATTTGGGTTGTCTAGACTCCGTGGTTCTGAGCCAACAAACAGTTCATTGGATTCGAGTTGATGTATTGGTAATTCTGCTCTCATTTACAAGGCAATTAGAAGTCTGCACAAGTAATCATCACTCCATTTGCAGAGCAGGGCATGCTTGAACAACTTATTGATAAACCTTATAGCAGGAAAATGAAATTCTAGGCAGGCAAGAATTTTAAGGGGGGTATTTCCCTTGAGGATGTAATGTCCTTGGCAGTCAAATGTGTATTAGAGACTCAAGAAGAACTGCCTGTTTGGTGTAGTCTCCTGCTAATCTGTTGGCTCTGATTAGTGTTCTTCCTTGTTGAGCTTTATTTAAATTCCATCAAAAAGCATATGGCTTAGTACAATAAATATTTGTCCTCTAGTTGGGAGAGTGTACCCTCAAAGGGGAAACAGGACCATTAATCACGAGAAAGAAGCCCTCCCAAAGCACAGCTGTGTACTATACTGTTAGTCCTGCCCTGTGCCCAAAAACTAAGCAGATGTTGCACAACACCAGAGGGTGATGGCCGAAGTCTCAAACACTGCACTTCATTAATTTCATTAGTTTGGTCCACTCCTCCGAGGGTGAGAAAGATTGCACTGCATTGATTTGCATTAATTAATATTGATTGGGATTAATCTAGCGGAACAAGGCTAACATGTGAGAGCGTAGGTGAAATACCTGCATTAACTCATTCAAGTAATGATCATCGTCCAAATGCCAGCAATGGGGTGCCGAGCAGTAAGCGCAGGGATCACCTGTGAGCAGAGTTGTTCTGTAATTACTGAAAGGGGTTGAGGAAGGTAGTTTTTGAGTTGTAGTACTAATTGAATAATAGTTGTTGGACTGATTTGAAGGATAAAACAATGGAGACCCTATACCCGGAGGGGCTTAAGCTGCTAGAATCAACCATTAAATCCTTCTGCAAAACTATGGGAGAGGAAAGATTGAGAATACGGTTAATAAGAACGCAAAAATGTGATTAAGACCCACAAACCCTTACACATGCCCTCATATACTAGGGCAGCCCGTTCGCACAAAAAGGCATATGAATGCCACGATAATGCGCAAGGTATTTATTTTTCAACGTGTCATTTGTGCGGCATGTATCCTGCATTGACTGCAACGTAAATGCATCTGCAAATATATGCTACGGTAAGAGTTAGTGGTGTAGTCTAAAAAGCGAGATAGATCGCTTATGGTGGTTCCAAAGACTTTTAACCAAGAGACAGGTGTTCGAGACTGCCGTTTTGTTTTGTAAGTTACGTTATTGAGTCACATGGCGATTGTCAGTGACGTTTGTGAGGTGTGTTTCATAGTTGTGTTGTGTTATATCCGTATGTATTTTACTAAGTTTACGTACTTATTTTAAGCCCAACTATGATATTTTTCCTCAACCTAACTAATAGGTTTTCTTGCCTAAACCTAACTGCGGACGTTGGCGTGGCGTACAAATGACACGCGAAAAGGCTAAAATGTGTACTCATGATACACGGAATGTCCGTGTAATGTTGTTTATACTCCCTCCCGTGAGACCGGGTTGAGTAGGGCACACTACCTACAGTCAGGAAGATGGGCTGAAGCAGGTGAAGTTCACCTGGCTAGTCTCACTTGTTTTGTATATTTTCAGTCTTTGTCTGTTTTATTCTTCTTTAGCCCTTTTGTTTCTTCATTCTTTATTTAATTCTAGTTATTGACATTTTATGAATCATGTCACTTTGCTTTAAAAAGTGCTGCTACAATGAAGTTTCCTGTTCTTATTGAACACTTTATTCTGCAGGGTATTATATGAAGAGAAACAAAGAAACAAATGAAAAGTAATACAATGCTGTAGGTGTGTAATTTTTCCTGGATATTAGAAGGCCAGAGAATTAAGTGGACTCAGAATATCATTCTCACCCTAAACTTTATTCAACTGCAAAATCCACCCCTAAAGCAATGGTTACTGCACCCAAAACAATGTGTGTCCACCCCACCAAGCAAGCAATGAACACGCCCCTCTGGAGGACTGTCTGCAGTTATCAATTCAAATATATCCTATTTTTTACCCACAGAGCCAGCACGGCAGAATTAAAAGTTGAGTCAGGGGAAGCAGTGGTGTATGGCCAGCCATTACTTATGCTCCGGTAATTTGATTATACTGACTCTGGGCAGCATGTTGTGCCACGCTCATGGGGCTGGGAAATATCAAATTAATAATTGCAATTGACAGGCAGTCCATATGTCAGTGTGTCGAGTTAGGTGGTTGGGCTGATGGTCTCTTTGCCTCGCTCCCGCTCCCCACGCTCAGACATCTGTGCAGCCAGCTACCAGCAGGCTTGGCACCAGGAAACCGCTGGGAACCATATGTTTATTCGTCTTCCTATATATCCATGGGGGATGCCGTATACACGCTGGATGTACAGCTCTCACTCTTTGCCATTTATTCCCTCCAGATTAGCTTCTGCTGAGAGAAAACTGCCATAGAAATACAGAGAACAGCTGTAAGAAGCACTTCATGAGTCAAATAAAGTCAGGTAATCAAAGAATAACAATTATGTAATACTAGAAATAAATTGCAGCTATTACTATAAATCAAAGTAGGTATCACCGACACAACAGACAGCAACTCTATCTTGCTCTTTATTGGATTTGGAAACATTTAGCGCTAAGTTTACCAAGTGCATCAATTAGTCCTCATCCTAAAAAATCTTTTTACCTTATATTTTAACTTTAAGTGAAACATGCTCTTTAAAATATGAACATGTATGTAAGTTAAGCAGCCTAACATGGTTGTGTTAGAACAATTTGATCTTAATATTTTGTCTTACCATATACTTGAATTTCTTGTACTGTACATACTTGGAGCCAGGTCTGATGACAGGCAATGCCAGGTGCTAAAATAAAACTCCCAAAAGACAAACACTGTTTAATGTTGGTGAGCTGAGGGGAATCATTAGGCTGCTAATAAAAGACATCTAAAAAATAAATCTGGCATAAGACTTTCTATGTGCAACCTACTCAGGAGCCCTGCAGAAAGAAGACGAGCACACACAACACGAGGGAAGGAGGTAGCGGGAAAAAGTAAATGCCAAGAAGTGCCCTCTAAAACACCACTTACTGAGTGTAGGTCTGTTTACTTGATTTTACTTGACTCGTGTAGGCAACACTGATGATTACTCATGATGCATCAACCAATGCTGGAAGTGTTGGTGCACAGTTTAGATAATGGACTTTCTTTGTATTCTCATCAACTAAACATCAACAACATGTCAAAACAATATTCTCAACTCATCAAACTCGTTAATTCTTCACTGGGAGACACTTAATAAAGTTTTATGTTGAATCAGAAAAATAATGGATAGTAATAAAAGAAAAAGAAGATACAACACAAAAATGCTTTTAAATCTAACTGTGTTGTGGAAAATTATTATGTTCAGTAAGGTTTACATCTTTTTCACTGTAATTACAAGGTGGAAAATGGTAACTACTCTAAGACGTATTTACAGTGAACAGCGAGAACAATCTGCTGTGTGATTAAATGTTGTCTGTGAGAGGAGCGAAGCAGGATGACGGCTCTCAGAGCTGTCTGATTTCCATTTTAGGATGACGCTGCCTCGAGACTGTCACCGCCGATAGCTGCAGCGCGTCAGACTTACAGCCACTGACGTTCATATAAATGATCAGCGTCAAAGTGTTCAGTGTTCTGGTTGTACGTGAAATGAGAGATAGATCAGTTTGTCACTATGAATTGTACTCGCCTGAGAGAAAACTCTGTGGTATGAAACAAGAACACCATTCAATAATATGTCAGAAATATAACGGGTATTATCTGCACTGAAATATAGATGTACAATGAGAATACTTCCCTTTTAGGAAGCAAGTTCATCAATCAGATATTCTTGTAGAGTATCTTCTCTTTTCCGGCATACCTTTAAAGTCCTGTATTCATTTACAGTATGAGTCAGAAACAGAATTTCTTCTGTCATAATAAAGACCAAGCCAATCTTATGGGAAGTGTCATTTAATGCCATGTCGTTACCGGGAAATGTTTGTGGTTATGTTTAGGCAACAAATCCACTTAGTTAGGTTTAGGAAAAACATCGTGGTTGGGCTTAAAATAAGTACTTAATTAAGTAAAAAACTTACATAAACAACGTAACATAAGTACATGTCAAAAACATCACTAACTTTGAAATAACTCAACAACACGAATCTCAAACTCGCCTTTTATTCTACGTCAGTACGCTCTGAGCGTAGCATATTTACGCTGATGCGTTTGTATTGCAGTCAGTACAGACTACATGACGTACACATGAGACGCCAAAAGCAACAAAAGTGTTGCTATTGCATATGAAATGACTCACAAATTACTGTGTCATTCATATGCTTTTTGGTACAAACACAATGCCGCCTGTTTAGCTCCTTAAATCAGCTCAAATAGTCAGGAACTCTGGTTTCCTTCACTTCAGTATGCTGTTGCTTTAACTCTATTCAGGACTATTAATCTACTTATACTGCTATAAGAAAACCCATTAATTACATGGCAGCATATTGTTTCCCTGTGTGCTCAGATTAGATCAGTCAGTAATGCCTTGAGCTTTCTTACAGTGTGCGCGCTCCGCAAATTATTTTAAAACATGACTTGAAGCAAATTCTTTGTGTGCATCAAGAAGCTGTCTTAAATTAAAAGATTTCAGTATAAGGTTAGCGTATAGAAATGACATAAAGTGTCTGACAGTCATCCCCACTTTGTCTTATATATTCTCATTTACGTATGTGGATCACCACAGTAATGAGCAAAGGTACTGTTGTAAGCTACAAGAACTGTAAACTTTAAACTTCATTTGTCGGGGCTGGATTGAGTTTGGTTCACTATAACTAGGACCACAAAGGCTCAGTATATTAACTGTAACTCTAACTATTAATATTAACTGCTTCTCAGATCACTACATTGGCTACCAGTTTCTCACAGAATCAACTTCAAAATTCTACTGCTTGTCCATAAATCACTGAACCGTTTAGGTCCAAGATACTTGATCCCAGATACTAGATCTCCTGACAGAGTGCGGACCTTGCAGACCTCTCAGGCCAGCTGGTTCTGGATTTACTGGTTGTTCCCAGAGTCAAAACTAAACATGGTGAATCTGCCTTTACTGTGCTGCTCAAATGGGGAACAAATTGCCAGAAGAGACTTGAAACAATGCTGACTACATTCAAATCCAAGCTAAAGATCTACCTGTTTACCACTTCTTTTATTCATTTCCTTTTAAATACAATTTTTTTGTTAGTTTGTATTATTGTTTTTATTCTGTGTGTGTTTATCTGTTTGTTTGTTCTTTTCTTTTTATTGTTTTACTCCTCTGTGTGTATTTGCTTGCTTACTTTTATTGTTTTAATCATTTGTTTCTTGTGTAATCTGTAAAACACATCGGGTTGTCTTTGGGTATGAAATGTGCTATATAAATACATTTGCCTTGCCTTTCCTAAAACCTGTTGAATGTTGAAGACCAAGGTTGTGTTGTGGATCGTTTTTATCTTTAGTGAGGTTAACAGTGTGTTAGCTGTATTTGTCAACTCTGGAAGGTGGATGGGCTTGTGGCCAAAACTGTGAAGCTCCTGCTCGCAAATAAAAAGACATGTTAGAAAGTCAGAATAAAAAGCCTTGTCTTGTATATTTAATATTTTGAACAGTTAGGGCTGGCATAGAGAAAGCATGCATACCTAAACACCACTGTGTCATACACGGTGACTTAAGGATGAACTGATTCGATTTTGGTGGTCAAAGGTCAAGGTCACTGTGACCTCACAAAACACATTTTTGGCCATAACTCAAGAACTTATATGCTAATTATGACAATTTCACACAAATGTATAACAGGATAAAATGAAGTGATGACATTTTGGACAGACATGGATGTAAACTGAAACTTGACTGATTGGCAGGGGCATACAAGCGCAAGGCAGTAATTCTAATTATCTGCATGTGTTAGTGCTGATGGTGGATGTATTTTGAGGTATATTGAATTGAAAAAACTACATTTTCTGCCTGGCAATTTAGAACATTTTTCAAATCAATTATACTAGTAATTATATTATATCAATATATTGTATTTTCTTAATAGTGTGGGAAACAATGAAACACAACCAAAATCCTTTGGATAGAAGATAGAAAAAACAATCCCTGAAAATGGAAAATAGTCTATAATAATTGGCTTTGCAGACTCAACAGTTACGGTAGGAACATTGAAAGGAAGTTGTCAATTATATTCACGTATTAAAATGTGGACTGAGGCATATGTGTGTGTGTCAGTGCACCCTTTTCAAAGGCAACACAATTTAATGTAAGACACTTATGTTACCGCATGTCCTGTGTTGTGTTGTGTGAAGCATTTGCTCGCAGCTCTTTACTGATACAGCAGAAATTGGTCAGAGGACACCTAAATGAGCGCGATTGCAGCACTGCATAATTTAAGACTTCTCTCAATATTGTTTTGACATGTTGCTGTGATCGCTCTCGCTCTGACAGCCACAACACTGGCCTGTTAATTATTCACAGCTCTAAACACTGCTCAGATCAATAATTAACTAGAGAAACTGAGAAGAATCACTAAAGGAGTGGTGGAGCGAAGCACTAATGCATTTACACGCCCTTTTATGTTGAATATGTCGGAGATAGACTTGATCTCTGATTTGATACACGTGTTTGTACCATTTGTGTTGAGTCAAAGAAATATGATTCGAGGCAAAGCGGTTGCGTATCTGCAGTAATTAGTTAGTAATGCCGTTTAAAGAGAATGTGTCTGTCGGCTGCTGACTCTCGTGTGTCTTGTAGTTCCTCCAAATGTGCACATGATAAATATTTAATCCAGATAAAGCGAGTGAAACAACTCATTTAATTCTCACTGGTGCACAGTAAACACCTGTGCATACCAAACTGAGTCCGCTCTGAGGAACAATAAAACTAATATTCCAATATTCAACTTGTTGATTTGCAAAGGCTTCGCAGCTGTGCAGCTCCGTGCGTCTGTTTTGTTTGTGTAAATAAGAGGTTGACGAATGAGGAAATTATTCACCCACCGCATCGCATAAACAGAATCTCGACATCAAGGGGTTGGAAAGTTTGCTTTCATGGTGTTTGTTTGTTCATTGGGAGGAGATCAACATAGGTAATGGCTTTTATGACACGGAGCACTTACTATATAAAATCCACTAATAACTCAAAAGGCTTGTCATTATCACACTTTCAAGTATTTTTCTGAAGGGCAACCTATGCAAGCTTTCATTTGACTGCACCTCGCTTGTGTTTGTTTAATCAGAACCACAATTGTTGGGTTCTGACACTGCAATTATTAGTGGATTGCATGCGTGTGTCTTTTGTCAAGACGTGTATTGTAAATATGTTTTTCTCGTATTAAAGCTGCAGTGGGTAGAAATGTAGGAAATAGGATTAAAAAAAGTTAGTTTTATAAAACGGTCACTATATCCTGACAGTAGTGCATGAGACAGGTAATCTGAAAAAAATCATGTGCCTCTGTGTCCTCCGGTGCTCCTAATGGCATCTGCAAGATTTCACAGACCGGAGGAAAACAACCAATCACAGCCGAGCAGGATCCTTGTCGTCTCTGAGCAGCTGTCAATCACTCGCAATCTCCGATCAAATGGTCAAACTAGGCAGTGTTGATCAAATATAAATCAATATTCTGTTACTGTAATGCCCATCACTATACCTCAAATGTTTTCAGAAACATCTTGTAGTGTACTGTTAAGCTGTAAAATGAGAAAGATTGTGACTTGCAGCTATGTTGAGATCAGTTTAGGAAATACCAAGCACCGCCCACCAGCCGTCACAAACTTTCTCATTTTACAGCTAAACAGTACACTACAAGATGTTTCTGGAAACATTTGAGGCGAGAAATAGGCATTACAATAACAGAATATTGATTAATATTTGATCAGCGCTGCCTAGTTTGACCGTTTGATCAGAGTTTAGGAGTGATTGACAGCTGCGTCCGTTGAATGAACAGCCAATAGGAACGCTCTCTTTCTGAAATGACCTGTGATTGGCCAAAGTCCCCCGTCAAGAGCTAGATTTTCTAAAGCCTGAAAACAGAGCCATGAGGAGGTGCAGATATCTAGCTTTCTCTCAGAGCACTTGAATTACAATATGCTGAAAGGTTATTATGGAATGTTTTGCCCAATAATGCCAAAAAAATCTCCCTACTGAAGGTTTAAGGAAAAGACAAGAAATGTGTGAACCTTTCAAATATAATTGTAGATTGGCATCCAACTGAATGCTAAAGTCTGAACAGGTGGAAATACTGTGAGGTCGATATAAAATAGACTTTTGTATAACACAGTTTCCTTTCCAGCTCTCTTTGCTCTCAAAACTCTCGTCTGGTAAAAGTAAACATGTCATCCTTCATGACTGATGCAGAGCCCCTCTGGAGGTAACACCACTAACAAATATGTCACATTGGTTATACTCTATGTGTAAAAGCGGCTTCCTTGGGCTCGTCATTGTAATCTTGATGAAAATGCCAGAAAAAAAAAGTGGGGAAATGCATCACGCTCCCACCGTATCTTAAAATGACTGAGGTGTCTGGGATAACACCTCTCACAGACAGACAGACGAGCAAACAGATGCAGACCGAGACAGTCATTACTTTAAGAGTTACATTAATGCGTTTTTAAAAGCGTACACTGTGCTGCTGGGCCACAGACAGTTTCAGTCACAGTGCGTCTAACAGCTAACCTTTTGCTCTTTCTTCTTATTACAAAAGAAGCATCTTGTTTTGAGCATCACAATATAGTAATTTGACTTACAGTGTGAGACATACGACTGAAAAATCACACTTTTTTGTGGTAACTCATTTATTTCAGTTGTTTTGTTGGTAGTGAAACACAATCCTCAGGACTATACTGTATGGTGGTTACAATTTCAACAAATCCTTCAAAGTAAGGCTGTCAAAGTTGATGTGATGATAAAGTGTTAAAGCAAATTCGTTTTTAACGCCACTAATTTCTTTAACACGTTAACGCAATCGATCTTTCAGAAGTGGTACCAGGCTCAGTTTTAAATCTAAGATGAAGATACTGCTATAATATGAAATTAGAAAACATAAGGAATCCATTGATACCAACCATGTTATTCTAGCTTGTCTCGCTAAATTTAGGCAAGGAAAAACTGTCCAACTGGCTATTTTCAAAGGGGTCCCTTGACCTCTGACCTCAAGATATGTGAATGAAAATGGGTTCTATGGGTACCAACGAGTCTCCCCTTTACAGAAATGCCCACTTTATGATAATCACATGCAGTTTTGGGGCAAGTCATAGTCAAGTCAGCACACTGACACACTGACAGCTGTTGTTGCCTGTTGGGCTTCAGTTTGCCATGTTATAATTTGAGCATTTTTTTTATGCTAAATGCAGTACCTGTGAGGGTTTCTGGACAATATTTGTCATTGTTTTGTTTTGTTAATTGATTTCTAGTAATAAACATATACATACATTTGCACAAAGCAAGAATATATGCCCACTCCCATGTTGATATGAGTATTAAATACTTGACAAATCTCCCTTTAAGGTACATTTTGAACAGATAAAAAATGTGAGATTAATTCATGTTTAATCGCGATTAACTATGAACAATCATCGCGATTACATTTTTAATTGATTGACAGCCTTACTTCAATCACAATTGATTTACACTTAAGCACCTGGGTGGCCTGCTTTTCTTCAATTAAATGAATTAATAACAGGCTGTCAGTGCAGTCTGTTATGCTAATATCAATCTACACTTACACAGACCAACTCAACTCCAACTGGTACAAACTTTGCCATTTCTTTCCATCCCAAAAAACAAGACGCTCACGACATGAACAAAATGTTTCATCCTAAAAGGATGTTCTGGTTCAGTCCGAGAGACAGCTGGCTTATTGACTGCCGCCACACTGCACCTTACCCTCTGACACAGTTGTGCTCTACTTGCTGGCAATTTCGAGCAATACTCTAGCTGTCAGGCAGAGGCTAACATGTTCTGTTCGGCCATTGTACCAATCACCTCCTGCTGCGCCGCTGAAAATTACTTCCAGCCACAGCAGCAACAAAATCAAACTTTACTGTGAGGAATGCTGCCCTTCAGTACAATGACAGCAATGTGAGTGAGCTGTGGTCCTTCAGTTTTGATTTCAGGGGCATCCAGGGGGGTCCACAGATGAAAACCCCTTCAGCCCTTTCATAATTCAAACTGTTTTCTGAGCATTAGCACGCTGCTGTACAAGCATGGCAACACTCTTGCTTTTGGCCTTTCAATTTCCTGTAGTAAATGTATTGGGAGAAGAGTCAAATGAGTGGGAGGAGATGAGAGAAGATGAAACATCAAACCTCCCTATACCCTTGATTGTCATGTTCTGGCTGTGCCAGTCTTTGTTATTAGTTATGTTTATGTGATTTTGGTTTGTGTTTTGGTTTCTTTTATATTCTCATTCCTGTTTCCTGTTTTATTTTGTAATTCACTCCTCCTGTGTCTTGTCTGGTTTTACTTCCCACCTTTGTTTGTTTTCCCGCCTTTTGTTGATTGTCTGCCCCGCCCTGATTTGTTTCACCTGTGTGTAATCATGTCTTGTATTTAAGCCTGTGTGTTCCCCTCTGTCCTGGTCGGTTCGATTGTCTCTCCAGCCCTGTCTACCTTGTCCTCCGTGTTACTTGTTACCTCCTGCCCTGATCCTGGTGTTCCTCGTGTTTCCCTGGTTTGTGATTTTTGGTTTTGTCCTCTGTTTGGTTTTTGTTGTTTGTTTCTATTTGTTCTTTTGTACTTTGTTCCCCTCCCTGCATTTTTGTTTTTTCTTGATGCCTGGTGTTTTTTCTGTTGTTCGGATTATTTCAGCTTGATTTATTAAAGCTCGCTTTTATTTAAAAACTACCTGTCCTGTCTGTAACTCTGCGTTTGGGTTCAATGTTAAATGTAAACTCCCCACACGACATTGATTTATCGTTCATGGATTCACTGTCTTCTTGCCGTCTCTCTAGTTTGTGGTTTGAAACAGTGATTTCCTTCTTACATACCAAATTAGTGAGCAAAATACCATCTTTAATATAAAACATCTCTTGAGTCTTCATGTGTTACATCATCAGTGTCACACCATGCCACAGAGGAGCACACTATCTCAGTGCTGAATACAATGTGTGAAATCGTTCACTGACGTACTGAGTGGTACTTTGCAAAGCATAAACAATAGTTGATGTACTTGAACAGTTGATTATACAACAGAACTACATTTTGCACTTGTTTGTGGGCACTTTACTGCTGTTAGGGAGTTTATGAACATTACAAATGGGGGAGTATAGGGGTCAGAAAAAGGGGGAGGGCATTGTAATTTTCTTTTCGCTGAAGGTAAGGTAGTGTCAGTTTTGAGAGAACGCAGGGAATTTCTATTTCTGTGTCTCCATTTCACTTCTAATGTGCACATCAGTGGCTACATTATTGTTCCATTAAAGGAACAGTATGTAGGATTTAGTGACATCTAGTGGTGAGGTTGCAGATTGGAACCAATTTAAACCTCTTCTGTGTGCCAAGCGTGTAGTGTCCACCATGACTCATGACATGTGACATGTGTTTTAGATGAAGAAATATTGTATGAATACATTTTGATCGGCCACACAGACAATTTCTGATCATGTTGTTATAAACATAATAATAAATAAAACACAACACATTCTGACCTGGCAGCATTATCGCTAGAGGTCGCTGTTTTGTTCTTTTATACCTGATTTCGGTGATCTATCATCTGAACAGATGATAAAACCTAATATTGGTAGGCCCCTACTGACCCACATCTATGGTGCTTATAGCAACCAATAACGCCTATTTAATAGCCTGACAAGAGTCTAATCGGCTGGCATTATATTATAACAGTGAGATGACCAGCTGATCCCCGTGCTGTGTGGGAGAACTGATCTGAGTGTCGGGAGATAATATTAATAACGTCCCAGTCATTTTCATACAGTCCCTTACTATGCTTCAACTTGACAGCGACAAGAAACAGACTTGTCTTTATCCCTCTTAACTCTAGTTTCTAACCCAAAAGCACTTAGCAATATAGAAACCACCAACTCAGACAATCTAAGTGCTTTAAAATTATGTTATACTGCCTACAATAACCTTGAAAAAGAGTGTTTAGTCACCAAATATTTTAAAATGAATTCACTGTGCATATCTGTGCATAATGCTGCAGCAAAAAAATGTGAAATTGTGAAGTTTTCTAACCAAACCTACACTTTTGACTGACATTACATTATACTGCTGTTTGCGATGCAATTCTCAGATAGACCTGAGGAAACGGTCTCAAACCTATGAATAGACTGACACCACAGTAAATTCTCACACAGGCATTAGATAGGACCGAAGTGCTGTGCTTACTAAGCTGGTTCCTCTTTAGCTTGTATCTCTGGGGCAGTAACTCTATGCCCCTCTCTTATCTTATCACGGGGTTGCATTCAGCATAGCAGCGCACAGCAGAAGTCACCTTGGTGCTATAAGAGATGCAAACACTCCTCCAGAGAGGCCTGTCATGACGCAGAGATGTGTGCCACTGCAGTCAGGCTGATCAAAACGAGCTTTGGATGCAGACTGTGAAGCTGCTGTTTACTAAGAGACTGTCTAAACACCGGTTAATCAGACTGTCGTATTTAAGGTTAAGAGTTTAATTTGGGTGTATAGCCGTGGTGGATTGAACGAGCTTCAACATTCAACCACTGTGGATTGCATGGACAGAGCTCAAAGTCTCTGAAGAATGATTACTAACGTTAACGTTACGGCTCAACGAGTTTGCATATTTAACGCATTCCCTCAGCTCAGAATCTGTATCGCTCAATATCGTCAGAAAAAAACAACGGAATCATTCGGTCTTTAAACTCTCTCTCTCCCTCGAAAGAGGACCTCTTACAGTTCTGTCACCTCCGTCCACGGCCTTTGGCAAGAAGAGTGACGCTATTTCCGAAGGAGTTGATTAATGAAAGACACTTTATAGAGCTGTTTTCATTCTGAAACTCTGAACATAACTAGGTTAGGCATGCAGCTTAAGTTATCATGGCGATCTAGCCAAGTTAATTGAAAGAGAGCCACCTTCCTGACATAGAAAACTTTGACTTTAGGCTAAACATACCTCGCTAACCCACTAATCTTGCTTCGTGGTACCCCCCTTTTGTGCACGATACAAACAAAACGGGGACTTTGCGTACAAAGATTGCTCCATAGCGCTACTAGTGGTCAGGAACTCCAAAGGGAGACTTTAAAGTGCTTTCAGCTGTGGCAAACTGTGAGTAAACTGGTTGGTAGATTGATCACACAACACACGAATGAAGACATTTGACAAGATAATCGACCCTTCCTAAGTCCCGCCCCTTTTCGCTCTGTGCTCCAATAACAGTTGAGCAAGCTTGGAACCAACTTTTCCCTTTCCTATTGGGTTATAGCGGGGTTATACTTTCATATTCTATGTCTGTTCAAAGGTGGTCCCTGTGGACAATAGCGGTAGTATTTCCAAGCACCAAAGTCCCTTTCTCTCATTTTACTTCAGCAGCAGGGTCTAACAATCTGCCCCGACCTGGTTCTGGTTCCCCACGTGCCTCCCTTCCCTCCAGTAGGCCAAGCATTACGGCCTGGGCCTCCAGCAGCGTGGTGGCAGTGTTGGCTCCCAGCGGGGACCGGTGGAGCAGCAAGGCGAAGCCTTTCTGGTAAACCTGCATGATTTTGTCTGATTTGGTATGTTGAAATATGTTTCTTTTTGTCAAGCTTGTCCGACTTAACAACAGTAACTACGGGGGTCAATTGGACACCAAGCTCCTCTTATTTTTCCCGAACTTAAAATGATCTTTGTCAACAGATGGAGTTTGCTCAGCTGTCATATAGTTGGCTGTTTCACTCTCAATAAGGATTCAAGAAGTCTTTCAATCCTAAATCCTTAAAGGCTCTACATACAGGATTCAGAGCATTATTATAGCAGCAAACAATGCCATGTTGAGAGCCATGTGGAGGCAATCGATCTGCAATCTTAAGGCCTGATTGCATTATTACATCGGATTTAGTTTAGTTGGAGAAGCATTGTTTTGCTTATTTATTTGCATTATGATTCTACAGTTAAGAGGGAGGATCCTACAACGTTCTGTGTCAGCTGCGTTGGCATATCTGGCAATGAAATTATAAGATAAATCCACAAATAATAAATTCCAACAATAGTTTTAACATCACAAGATACTATATGCATAGAAAACGCTCATCTAATTGCCTCTTCTATCCAGCCACAAAAACTATTTCATAATGCTATTACCACTTGATTTTAATCATAATCCTTCTATTAAATAAACAACCCAATTTGTGACTGTTATTAAGGAGACTCTGGTCATGTTTTCCTGTCTTTTTTTCATCATTATCCAGTGTTTATTTGTATTCTCCACACAGAGAGCTCGAAGGCAATTATGAAGTCTTTTGATGTAATGGAGAGAAAATGTGAAGGGGAGAACGAGGATGAGGACGGGATGATTGCATCTTTTATAGTATTTTTTTTTCTTCTTCCAGCTAATTAACCAGATAAATCTTGGAATCAGTTTTGCGCTACTGGAAACTGAAGCTTCTGTGTTCCTATTGATTGCCATGCTCCACATGAGTAAGGATCATTGACCAGCGGAGAGAGAAAGAGTTGTCATGCACTTCTTGTCCTCTCCCTCCTTAAAACCAATATTATCCGAGGTGTATCAGGTGCACCTGCTTCGTCTGTATTAATGCTTCCTATTGACATGTAGAGGACGGCTTTGGAAGAAGGTTATTGAGAACCTTTTATTCTTTATTCATAGCAAACTCCTCTTAATTACAAGGATTACAGAGAACGCTTAATGCTCAGGTTTACCAAAGGAAGACGTGGATGAATATTATCCTCTTTCTCCTCTCCCTCCTGATAACACACGTGCTAGTAGAAGTCACTCCTCACATCCTGGTCAATCTGCTGAGTCGATTCCAAAGACAGTGATACATGCCTCAGACGCTTCAGCTGCTAATAGGAATAATTAAGAAAAAGCGAGGTGTCTTGCAGAGTTGATTTATGTGTTACAGAGGGATTTTTGTGCTCACATAACTCCCCATTCCTCCGTAGCCAAAGGGGTCCAAAGTAGGCTTTCCAGATTGACTTCCACTTAGTCGAATGAAATGATACAATCTGCAGTGACCAATAACCACAGAGGGCAGCGGGAAATTGTCCCAAAGGTGCAACCACAAGGTGAAAGTGATGATCTGAGCTTTAATAATGTCCCTGTGAGCATCAGCGATGGCTGTTTCTGTGCTTCTACAGAGTCTGCCTAATAACAATCTTGCAAAGTGACCTTGCCTCACTGCCGAGTCTGAAATAGCGTAGGTTGGCACAAAAATTAAGAGGAAAAATACATAAAAAGTTATCTTCACAGTAATGATCATTCTTTAGATGAATGTTTATAGAGAGAATATCAGCAGAGAGGTTGAAGAGTTTTTTTTTTAAATGTATAGAAAATGTTATGTTAATGCAAACTGCATTTTATATTAACTGTTAAAAAATGAAAGGGTTGTGTTAGTTTGAATACTTGATCTGACAAAGTTTGAGAGTCACTTGAAGATGGAGATCAGATTTTATGTCACCCCTCATTAAACTCAACAAATAAAACCTTTCTTCGACTGTATCATAAAAAAGATGAACAACTCACTAAAAAAAAGACATCTACGAAGTTCTGTATACAATGTTATATAACCAAAGCACAAATAATGATCACTTTAATGAATCAGACATCACACTTTTAGAGTTACATTACATCTGGATTTTTCTTGACAAATCAGACATTTAGTTTATAATCTACCGTATGAATTGTTTTTATAATCGCCAATTAACACAGTAGACTTTATTCACAGTACACATTTTGACTTGTCACAGTAAAAGCACAAATGTTAATAATCACATTAGTGATGTCTGTATCCTCCTCAAGTGTCCCAGTAAGCCATGACAGTGTGACATTGAGCCAGCAGCATGCACAATACCAGGACCCTGAAACTGAAGCAGCTACATGGAATTCAGCTATCATTGGTTTTATTACACCTGTGCTTTTCTTCTGTGACATTTACAAAAAGTCTTCTGTGAAAAATGTTTTAAGGCTGTGAGGTTTTAATGCCATGGTCAGCATGGCCGCTTCTCATATAATTTCACCATCTGGTCAAATATTCATATTATCATTGTCGACATTATTGATGTTTTCACCCCCTTGGGATTAAAGCTGCAGTTGGTAACTTTTATAAAAATAACTTTTTATCACATTTGCTCAAACTGTCACTATATCCTGACAGAAGTACATGAAGCAGCTATAATCTGTGAAACAATCAGAGCCGAGGACTCTCTAACGCAGCTGTCAATCACTGCTCGTGAATTCCGATCAAACGGTCAAACTTTGCAGCACTGATCAAATATGAATCACTAATCTGTTACTGTAATGCTTATTTCTCACCTTAAATGTTTTCAGAAACATCTTCTAGTGTACTGTTTAGCTGTTGAGAAAAAAAGAAAGCTGAATGAGAAAGTTTGTGACCCGGCCGCCATGTTGAAAGCAGTTGAGACAAA
Organism: Sebastes umbrosus; assembly: GCF_015220745.1. NCBI lineage: Eukaryota > Metazoa > Chordata > Actinopteri > Perciformes > Sebastidae > Sebastes > Sebastes umbrosus. Next base: position 20,584,400 of record NC_051279.1, read on the forward strand.
ACCAAGCACCGCCCACCGGCCGGAGCAAGCTTTCTAATTTTTACAACTAAACTGTACACAAAAATATGTTTCTGAAAACATTTGAGGAGAGAAATAGGCATTACATAAACAGAATATTGATTCATATTTGATCTGCGCTGCGTAGTTTGACCATTTGATCAGAGTTCATGAGCACTGATTGACAACTGCATTAGAGACTCCTGATTGGTCTTTCTTTGGGCGCGCTGTAGTCTTGCAAATGCCATTAGGAACAATAAAAGGAGGCAGAGGAACCAGATTCTCACGTACCACTGTCAGGATATAGTGACAATTTGAACAAATATGATAAAAAGTATTTTTTTTATAAAAGTTACCAACTGCAGCTTTAGTGTGACCATGAAGTGAAACTGTTTAGATGTCTGATTTATTATAGTTATCTTTATCTTAAGTGCTTTAAATGCTGCTTTGGTTACATGCCTTATATTTGAACTTTGTAGGTAGACAATGCGACACATATTTCTTGTGAACTATGTAGAATACTGCATTTTGATAGATCAAGTCCAACATAAGGATGGTCAAATGAGACCAAATGAGATTTTCTTTTTTTTTGCTTTTGTCAAAATAAGTCAAAATATCCTCGCTGATATCTAACTTTGGCTTTAACAGAGTACCCATTTAGTCAGAGGAAGCACACGTCTTGCACCTTACATCACATATATGTAGTGTACAATAGTTGTAATTTTTGTCAGCCATCACAAGACAGACAGTTTGTTTTTGTTTGTTTTATGCAAAGATAGAAAATAAAATTTGGAATATAAAGATTTTTCGAATTGCAGCGCGATTTTAAACACAAAAACAATGCTGTTTTGTAAATGTATTCATCAATATAGAATTGTATGCTGAGATAATCAGTCTGTAAGACTGCCACACACAGCACTCCTCATCATAAAGCATATACTGTACAGCACTTGACATAATGTTCATCTCTGCACACATACACAGTACAAACTATACTGACAATACACTCACCATTAAGTGGGACCGATATGGTGGGAGGACGTTCAATAGCTTTTATTCATTGGATTCCATTTGTTAAAAATGCTTTATGTAATATACACTAAGTGCATGTATGACATTTTAGGACCACTATTAAAACTGCACAGAAAAAAGAAAGTAATTCAGATAATATTTTCTTTCATTTTTTGAGCTTTCGTAGAAATGAGAGCGCTCTCTTGAAAATGAGATGCTGAAGATAATGGACCGGAAATTCAGAAGAGGCAGATATTTATTTATATATTTGCATGAAGAGCCCACCAAACATTTCTTCCTCTAAGGGAGAAAGTAATCTTTTGCCTTCAAAAGCTAGGTGGGAAATGAATTCATCAGGTACATTTCCATTTGGTGTGAGAGCATAAAGAAGATGAAGTATGGTGTACTATATGTCCTCTACAAATGTGCTGTTTTTGTTTACTTGAATAACAGATTATTGTTTGTTCGGATCATTTTTTGTAGGCCTGCATCCTGAGGGGGGGCCGTGATCATCGTGGCAGCTTTCTATTCATCTTGGCTCCACAGGGAAGCTGTTTGATGTTTTCATTAACCTGCGCCCTGCTTGTCTGGAGGCTGCAGGGTGGCTTCTGGACCTTGGCGCTCCATGCCTCTTGCTCCTCGCATGCGCCCAGGAGAGTTCAATCACATGCCCTGCATGGGGGCTAAGATGACTGGTGGGATACACTACAGCCTTGGAGAAGATTAAGTTGTGTGTGCAGAGGGTGTGCAGACGGAGAAGTTCAGTTAAAAGCATACACCACTGGTGTATGACGGGTTTGAGCTTGAGTTATTTATGCCGATAAACAAATCCAGATATGTTTGACAAGTGAGATACTTGGAGGAGTTATCAATTTGCAGTACTTTTTTGTTATTTCTTTTATAGGATTATAAATTTCCTGCATATTTGAGATTGTATTTCATAAGGCACAAAAACCAATTATGTATTTCAGGTTGTACTAAATTGCATCAGCCGACGGATGTTTTAAATCTTATTCAACAAATGGTGTCATCAAAAATATTACAATTTTTAAACTAATTTTTAATCCAATTTGCCTTATCTTGCAGTCATTTGCGATTTCCTCTCCCGCAGCCATTGTGCAACAAATTACCTATTTTACTGTAATTGCAAATGTATTCACGGCGAGCAACCTGCCTTGCACATAAAAGATTTTTACCTTCTACCTTCTTTTTTTACTGAATAGAGGTATTCTTACCTTCATTTCTCATCATTTGATTGCTTAATATCTGTGATTTCTTTATACATATTTAAATGTCTGTGTTTTCCATTTCCGATTTCTTTTACTCTGTATTTACAATTCAGTTTAACACTTGAGGGCAGGACCCACTGAGACTTGTTTTTGTCCATTTTGTACAATGTGACACACACTTTCACTGACTGGGGCAACTGAATAAGTTAACTGCAGCTTCACAAGGTCATCAAATCATTATCATAACACAGTAGAATACATGAAGGCACAAAACAGCAAAACAATAAATAGCAGCTTTGATATTTTGATATTGTGTGTGATATTGCCTGTGTACAGTATACAGGCTATGTACTGCATGACACTGAGTGTGATATATAAAGAGGGCAGGTACCCCAGCATGTTGAGCAGATAATCGGCCCTTGCGGGATTCTTATTACCAACTTGGAAAAACACCTCTGTTCAAGAAGAACTTACTTTATTAAAAATGGTGCCATTTGTTATATACAGCCTTGAAAAGGCAACCCTATGATCTCCTTCATAGTTTTCAATGGGGCTCGTCATAGCTAACTTATGTCACTGATGCCGTCAGTGCGCACAAAAGGGCTTCTCTTGATCCTGGAAATCCTTGAGGTTGTTCTTTCCACACACCATATTGTGTGTAGTTGTAAGGCTGCTGAGGCTGCTGGATGTTTGATTTCTCCCCCACAGATCTGCTGCTGGGTGATGTCTCGGCTCTACTTTTTTGTAATGGTCGACTTTTTTTTTAATGGTGCATTTTTATACTTTAATTCTGTTGATATACAACATTGTTGTGAAATATCAATGCCAATGAGCATTGCAATGTATTTCTTATCTTGGCATCTCTACAGTATGTGTGACAAATCAATTCCACTTATTACCTTTTGTTGACCGGTGACTCCACTCACTAGCTGTTGTTAGCAGATGACACTGAGAGTGTCTCCTTTTTGTGACATATGAACACTCGTGTTTGAGTATCATGAGTGAGTTTATTGATTTAGTGTTTCAAGATTGTTGTCTGGGAGAATTACAAAAGCCTACATTACAAACAAGGGATTAGTGTTTGAAAGACATTGCCATTTTTCAGGCAGGAACAATCTAATGAAAGACACTATTGAGTTGCATCAAAGATACTTTATTATACAAAGATCACGTATTTTAAGCTCCTCCAATGGTTTGAAATAGTATTCCTGTCTCCTAAGTGGGCGTGGGCATGGTTGCATTATACATACGTTTTTTTCTTAATTCACACTAAGGGTATCTTGGCCTCTGCTGCACTGATTTTGACCAAATCTGTCTGTTGTAATTCTCCCAAATACAGCATATGGAGTCACAGAGACTCAACTTGGCTTTTTCCCCACATAACTTTGTATTCAGCTAAATTCTTTGTTTATGTGCCAGCTTGTATTACTGTTCTTTGTATTGTCTATACTTAAACTAATGAGCTTCTCTTCTATAGTTTATGCTGCCGCTAGTCTTGTGCCCGGCCCTCACATACAAAATTCTGCTTACCTGTTTTATGTATATAAAGAAAGTTCAATTATTCTCATTCCCTAATCTCCTCAGTGCTGATCTTAATGTATTTTTAGGGGGACTGACGAGGTCAGAGACTACACGCTGAAAATCCATCCGTCTTGGCTGACTGAACTACAGTTCAGCATATGTCAACATTGAGCGGGGAAATATAGCTCTAAAAAAATCTAATGGCAGTTTTATATTGACTTATTTCAATATTGTTTGGGAAGTAACTTTATTGTTTTTCTTTAGTTTTCAATTTGGAATAAGTGACATAACATCTGACTGATTTCTCATGTTGCTTCTCTGTCTGTTGCTGCATCCCCATAAATCAGAAATAAGTCTGATAAATAAAATGTTATCATAACTGAGGAATGATTGCCAGAAGTATAAAAATAATGTTTAAAAAAGAAGATTTTTTTTTTTTGTAATGAAACCGTCACAGAGCTGCTGTGGAGGGAACTGATTAAAAGCAGCTTTTACTTTTCTCATCTGAGTGAAACATTCACTTGATGTTTTAGTGCATTTCCTCTGATTGAGACACCAAATTGCATTAAAATGAAAAGACAAGGCTGGATCCCGTATTATGTCCTCCCTCTAATATGTTTAAGTTGTCAAATGTTGAGATCTATAAATATGTCTCGTTAGTGGCTGTATGCTGACAGAACATACTGTGTTCACGTTATTATTTTATTTTCGCCTTTGATTAGCATGCTGTTATTTTTATTTTTAAAGACCTATTCTCAAGATTGAAAACATAAAAGAATTCCTGCGGAGACATCATTTTCAAAGAACAGCCTCCTGGTATGTAGTGCAGAATGTCTTATTGGATCCTGTACCAAGGTTATGTTATATCAAAAATCTATGCTAGAATAATGACTTTTCCACTTTTAAAACACAGCCAACTATTCACATCTGCACAATCAACCTTGAGTCTGTCAGAACCAGTTGGAGATTGCACCAACACAGGAAAGGCGTGCTTGAATTGGTCCGTCAGGCGGGCTTTGATAGAAGTGAAGTGTAGACGGAGCAAATATTCACGGGGTGGAAGTGACCACACCTTTAGAGAGTTCACCAGACTGTAATTAAACGATAAAATACATTGTTTGTTTATAGAACAGTCTTGCCCTCAGTCGCAAAATATTTAATTAGGGTCGCCAAATAAATTTGCAGAATTTCTTCCATAGTCTTTTATTTAACATTTATATCTGCAGTACACTTTTGAGCCACATGAGGGATCCTGAATGTTGGTATTGTTCTGATAATTGTAGCATACTTATAACATTGAATCTAATATGAAAGGCTGGCGTACATTATGGTTGTTTTACTGATGAGAGAAAAAGAACGAGAGCCTGTTAACTCCACCTAAATGCATTTATTTGGTCTCATTTATAAAGTATGTTTAAAATAACATTTACTGAAACAAAGTTGTGATTTATATATCGTATATCTCTTTTCAAAAAGTCTGATTTAAGGTGATGCAGAAAAGGAAGTAAAAACAGGAATGTTCATTTACGCACATATTCGCTCTTCTCACTATTTATAGATGAGGCCTCTTGTTTTTGAATTGGGTTGCAATGGTTGCTTATTTTTTTAAAAAGTGGGTCCCCAGAAAAAAGTTTGGGAAACACTGGTCTAGGACGACACATAGAAGCTGATCTGAAGCTCCTATCAGCAGAAAGACATCATTTGTCTGTTCCTCCTAAAAATGTTACAAATCACTGTTGAAAAATAAAACAGTCAGTTATCAGTTTTAAGCACTATGGTTAAAGTTTGGTTGGGTTTATGAACAAAAAGAAAACACTTGGTTAGGTTAAGGGAAAGGTCGTTTGGGTTAAAGTAAGAAGTACTTTTGACATGGTGCCTTTGTTGCAGGTCATACTATCTCCCTCTCTCCTGCCATTTCCTGTTTGTACCTCTTCACTGTCAACTATCCAATAAAAACAAAACTATGAATAAGTTGCAAAGGTTAGGGGACCTTCATCGTTATGGTTGAAGGGTTATAAAATGATCATGGTGATGCTTAAAAAAGACAATGTTGACTGTCAGTTGTAAATGGGAAACAAACCTGAATCTGCCGTGGTTTGTTGACCCATCCATCCAGCCTGACCTCCCCCCTCTAAGGAATTTGTCTCTCTATAATAACATCACCTAACTTCCTCCTTTTCTTCCATCATAACTACTATGGCCACTATAGCTTTTTCACTTCAACTGCTATGTATGTATGCCCTCCATAGACTGTATATAAGAAGTGGACGTAGTCACCGTGACGTCACCCATTGGTTTGTGGATTGCCGTTTTGAAGCCTCCAGTTCGGCATTTTGGCCGTCACCATCTTGTTTTTTTGCAACCAGAAGTGACACAAGAGGGTGGAGCTAAGCACAACCGGACGCTGAATAAGACATTTTTAGGCGACAAAAAATGTTATAATTAACTTTCATGAGCTGAAAACACACTGTGAAAGGGTTAAAGTTGTAAGACGAAAACACAGACAACTCGGTCGGACAACGCCGTGGTAGCACCTGTCAATCACAAGGTAGCCACGCCCTAAAGCATACCCTGCTTTATGATCTATTTGACTCTAAATGGGACCATAATTTACTAAATGAACATCATGCTGTATTGAATAAGACTTGAAACTAGCGATTGAGACCATAAACTCATGTTTACAATGATTACTGAGGTAATAAATCAAGTGAGAAGTAGGCTCATTTTCTCATAGACTTCTATACAATCAGACTTGTTTTTGCAACCGGAGGAGTCGCCCCCTGCTGGCTATTAGAAAGAATGCAAGTTTAAGACATCCACATTGGCTTCAATTTTCAGACCAGCAGGTTGCCCACTGATGTCCTCATATATTCGTACACAATATTCTGCATTAAGATAGACGTTCATTGCCAGTGCAAAAAGCAGTGGGATGCTCATAAAGCGCAGGGAAGAGTGATGGTGAGTCCTAAGCAAGGGTCAATTGTCCATAGTATCCTGTTGAAATGAACTGAAACCAATAGCTCCCTAAAAGAAGAAAAATAGCCACTTAATCAACCTAAAAACCTGTGAGTCTAAAACGGCTGCTGTAGTAAATGTGCTAAAACAACAAACACCGGCGCACAGTGCGCATATTCACAGAGATCCACAGGGGGTAATATATCAAATAGATTAGAAAATGAAATTCATGCTTCATAAAACTTTTAGTACGAGCACCCAAATCACTGTTAGCAGCCTGAGATTGCTCCCTCTTCCCTCTGTGCTTAACTAAGCCTTGGTATATATAGATATAATGTGCATATAGGTCGCAATCTGTCAGCGTTATTTGACTGCAGGTTAATTCTCCTCTCGCTCCCTCTGTGGTCTTTCTACTTCACCAAAGTGCAGCTTTAGATTTCAAGTTGTCACTGAGTGAAATTAATTTCCTCCTCAGACATTTGAAGAATCCCTCATTAGCTAATCATTATCTCCACTCCTTACATTGCTGAAACGTCCTTTGCAATTAATTCTTTTTTGTATTGCTGCCCTTTGTTTAGCTAGTTAGTCTAGAGGAGCTAATTAGAAACCATTTCAAGACTTGTAATACGTTAAATATTAACTCAGACCGATGAAAAGCCTGCAGTGAATTCTTCTTTGTGCGATTCATAAGAAGAAAAATTAAGGACATCTCTTCAGTTTATCGATTAATGTACCTTTTATTTCAAAGTTAAAGCAACTTTATACTCAGAATGTGTCAGCTTTTTAAATTTAATAATTTAGCGAGGTCATCCAAAGCTCGTCTCCTCTGAATGAATGAAAATCTGTAAATTCAAACGCTTTGTTTTACAATTCCCTGTGTGAGCACAGCCAGGAATGTGTAATGGCATGTCTCAGACTCTTAGTTCCTCAGCGGGACACCATCTTCCGTGTGCTTTTTCTCTGTGTGAATCGACCGATGCATACACTTTTGTGATTAAGAAAACGTTCCCCCCCTGCGGTTCTTGCTCACTTATAAGTGACAACTTAATAGAAGGATATTTCCTGTAGGACAACCCCGTCGAGGAGACATTGTGCTATTTGCCGGAGCTATGAGAACAATTCATATTAGACGATTTAATTTGGTCATATATACGAGGGGAGAAGGCAAACACAAATTAACTGAAGGAGGCAGACAGCCAGAGTTTGTAAATCAGTTCAATTGAATTGTTTTTTTCAACTTCACAACCAGTTCATTAATACGTAAGTCAAGACATCCAAAGTCTCTCAAGAAATTATAAAGATCACGGTACTTAGTTGGGGGCCAATTAACGCGGAGACAATACAGAGAAAAGGTGTCTGCAGGACTGTGGATAAATCCCTGTCTCTAGTTTTCTTTCTAATTGCTTTCTCCAGTGTTTTAGAGACGTCTACATGACAGGAACTGCATGCATGTTGATGTTGGTCCAGACTTAAATATCTCAGCTAATGAGGGATGGATCAGCCCGTTCTCATTCCCAGGGCGTCAAATACTGACGCTTTGTCACGGCTATCGGTGTTGGATACGGCCATGCAAGGCACTCTTTGGTGCCTGTATGAGACGCACCGGGCTTTTAACTACAATGTAAACCCAACATGGCAACAGTAAACGTCAACCAGGGTCTCACAAGAAGGCGTATAAATACCACATCATTACACGGACATTCCGCTTGTCAAGTATGCATTTTAGCCTTTTTGTACGTCATTTATACACCGCTTTTCGCGTGTCATTTCTATGCCTCGCAAACGTCCGGCTGTGGCTCAGAGGTAGCGCGGGTCGCCCATCAATCAGAAGGTCGTCAGTTGGATCCCCGGCTCCTCCAGTCCACATGTCGAAGTGTCCTTGAGCAAGTTACTTAACCCCAAATTACTCCCAAAGCCTGTGCCATTGATGTGTGAATGAGTATTTAGATTAGATCCTGATGTTGGCAACCTCTGCCATCAGTGTATGAATGTGTGTGTGTGTGAATGGTTGAATGCTGACATGTAGCATAGAAGACTATAAGCACTATATAAATGTAAGTCCATCTACCATTACCATTAAGTCCACAGTTAGGTTTAGGCAGGAAAACCACTAACTTAGGGGAAGGGAAAACGTCATGGTTGGACTTCAAATAAGTAAAGTAAGTAAAATACGTATGGAAACAACGAAACACAGCTACAAAAAACACATCTCAAACGTCAATAAAAAACATGTGACAATTGTGACGTGGCAAACCTCACTAACATAACTTATAAAACAAAACCTCAGTCAACAACGGTCTTGAACATGGGTCTTCTGGTTAAATATCCAATGTTTGTTGGACTCATCCACCTCCTCACCAATCATAAGCAGTCTTTCTCGCTTTTTATACAACGTCACTAACTCTTACCATAGCATTTATACGCGGTTGCGTTGCAGCAGTTCACCCTTTACAAAAAAAAAGACCTGAATACATTTTTAACTTTCTAATTAGATTCTCTTTCTAACCCAATATTAAGCAATCCTGAAAAGGTCATAGCTAAAAACACAGAAATATGTCTTTGATACTGTGTGGCAACCAGTGGCTAGATGTATCCAAGTTCTCTCTGCCGCTATATCACCTCTATAAATAACAATGCTACAGTCAAAATATATCCATCTCTCCACCGTGTGTGGCACATAAAACGATATTCCTTCATGACAAAAGCACTTTGAGATCCACAGGGTCTTGGTGGGCTGACTAACTGACAGGAAGATGTGTGAGACAAAGACTCCGTGCTGCCATTTGATTGATGTGTCATCTCCGGCTTTTCCGGCTCTCCTCATTTAACAGTAATAATTTCCATCCAAGCTGGACATTGCATATGTGAAATTATGTCTCCAGGAGAGTTTCAGCGTGTGTTTGTGTGTGTGTGTGTGTCTCTCGGTCTGTCTGTGGTGGGAGGTGCTGTCATCATGTGCAGTCGTACGAACCAGACTGAAATGTTTTACTTTTTCCTCTCTGCATTTCTGATATTTATTTCTATATCCTATTAAAGACTCTGAAGTGGAAAAGGCAGTAAAATATAATCTTTACCTTTCCCTCTTTGGGGCTGTTGATGGTGATTATACTGTGTAAATGAATGGGCTTATTAGAAGAAGACAGAAACATGCGTTGAACTCATTACCCCGGCCTCTGTGGCCAAAGAGCCTTATCTTATTATCTTATTAACCCATTTGTGCCCAACGACTATTTAGTATGATAAGGAAAAATGCCACAACATTTGTTCTGATTAAACAAAAGTCTTGACATTTTTGAGATCACATGAAAAATCACACTTTTATAAATAGTCAGGACTTCTGAAAAATGCTAACATTGTATTTGTTAAATGTTTTCCATATGATTTTTTTTTACACTGCATATGTGTGCATACCTTTGCTATTCAACTTGTTATGAGCTCATAGATACCAAATGCTTCATTGCGCTCCTTGTAGTTTATGAGTTACAACCATTTTCTTATCATACTATATCTAGCATTTGGGCACATGGGACGACTATTTTTTCTGAAAATATAATAAATCAATCAATCTTGAACAAATCAAATGCACTTCAAAGTGCTTTACAAATAAATTGACAAATGTCATAATGATCAAATGTCACTCAAAGTAGTAAAACGTTGATAAAACAAAATGATTAAAATAGAATATAAAATAGTTTAAATTATAAAACCATTAAAATTGTAAAACACTGCATAGACTAAATAGATGGGTTTTTAGTTTACATTCAAAAATATAAATATTTAATGGAGTATATTGCAAAATAAAAAAATAGTCAGATGTGCCCAAAGACTAGATATAGTATGATAAGAAAAACTCACTCTTCAGCCAAATGGTTTGACAATTTCAACACATTTGTGCAAGCCCAAAGAACACTTCCACCAAATTTAAAAAGTTCAGTTGCGGGTACAAACGGGAAAAAAAACAATAAACAGTGGGAAGCAGCCGTCGATACCTTAGAGATGACCATGGTTTTCAGGCTTAAGACATGTACAAGAATAAGGTCCCAGTTAATGATGAAGAGATAACTCCACGAGGATGTATGATTTTCTCCGACGATGATTTTGAGACAACATTGATCCATAATTCGAATAACTGCTTGTGTAAGAATTTTTGTTTTTCAGGACAGGCATTCACTGATTTAATGGCTACAAATCAACTGTTGTACTTAAACCATTAGCAGTAAAATCTAATCGTTGATATTGTCGATGACTGACAGATTCACAGAGTGCGAGGCCCATCCTCCCAGGACCCAAAGGGAAGACGAGGGACTCTCCTCCTTCAGTGGCTCCCCGTGCTGTCAGAATTATTTATGAATGTAAATACTGCTTCCTCTGCCTGGTAATTACTTTAAGAGTGCACTTCAATTAGAGTAGCTAATTAGTGTTTATCGTGTTTATGTTTTTCCTACCCCCCCTTCTCTCTCTGTCTCTCTTTCCCTCTTTTTATGTGTCTGTGCTTCTCTGTCTGTGGCCTTGCATTCGCCGTCATCTTTAACATCTGCTGCTGAAAACTCATGCCCATGCAGTTCCTCACTATTTTTAATTAATGATGTGGTATGATTTAATATTCAAATGAGTCCGCTTTGAAGTGTGGGAGTCATTGGGCTTATCTAACTTCAGCTCTCCTTGGCTCACAGGAAGCCACCGGGGGACAATCTCCTGCTTCACACAAAAAAGTTTTCTTTTTAAAAAACACAAACACAAGGGTTTGACCATGAACACAGGACTTCACCAGTTCTGCTTGTTTTCCCCTCTTGCTGTGGTAATTGCATATGTTTTATTTCTTAATTCTACAGCGGTGTCTTGCACACTAACCTTGCTCTATTATTTTACTCTGATGGAAAGTAAACTGTCCTCAGCGCGTGACCTTGTAATGAGTTATACATGTGTCTGCAGAAAGCAGTATAGAAAACAAAGTTTGTCAAGGTTGGTAAAATGGTTAGATATTCAATTCTGATGAATTATGAATTGTGATATAAAATATATGAATGCTCTCCTCTACTGTAACTGGTGACAGTTACACTTCCCCCATTCACACACATTAAGTTTTTTTGTCTCTCTTCGCATCGGCTCACATTAAACATTATTTTCTGGCCTACACTCAAAACATTCAGGGTGAAGCCGCGACAAAATGACCTGGCGTCACTGATGCCCGTAACCATAGTAACTGCCTGCATGCACACAGGGAGAGACGCTGCTGCCAGAGGAGAGTTTACTCTGAGTAGCAAGTCACTAAAAGGGTCTGAAAAGTCGTCATGTCTAGCGAGAAAGTCGCCAAGTTGGCAACACAGTGTGTGTATGTATCACATCCCACGATAAAACATGATATCCCATACACACTAACTTTGCAAGATAGAAGCACATATATACCCAATAACAACAATAATGATAATAATAAATCACAACCAAATACATACACGCACACAACTAGGCGAATATATAATTTACCAAAATTGTGTCGGATTTTACAGTTGAATACGTTATAGGCTATTTTTTTTTATTAGCTCTATGCCCCCTAACCCCTTCCCCATGGGCACTGTCTATATATTTACGCCCCTGAATGTACAGAAGGACACCCCTGTCCAAACCTCAACGCTTCTGTGTTACTTTTGTAGATAGATAGTCTGCCTTTACATTGCCATTACTGCAGTAAATCAACTTTTCACCCGGCAAAATAGTTTCAGATTTCATAAACAAAGCATAAACTATGCAGACCATGCACTAATTAAGTGGATTAATCAGATACGTAGACCCACATCCTGAATTAGAGCAGTACTGATTGCATAGCGGCTTTTAATAAGTATGGCATTGAGTGCAAAAGATCACTGGGCGTTACAACTGATTGTCCAAGAAAAATGATGCCAATCAACAAAGCTGAATGCTTTGTTCCTAGATGCGCACCCAATTCAACTGTTATCAGGCCATTAAACAGGCGTTATCAACCGCTATAAGCACCATAGATGTGGGTCATTCGGGGCCTACGACGTTGTGAAAGTGAAAGCAAAACTTAAAAGTAACATGATCTAACATGTTGTAAAACTGAATGAAATTCAAAAGTTGCATTTTGAACACAAACAAAAAGGCTTCTTTAGGTTTAGGCAACAAAACCATTTAGTTAAAGGAACAGTGTGTAGGATCTAGCGGAATCAAGCGGTGAGGTTGCAGATTACAACTTCTCCCGTGTGCCAAGCATAGGACTGCTATGGTCTCCGACGCAAAAAAAGGCGAATGGCCTTCTCTAAAGCCAGTTGTTGTAAGAGTAGAGTGCTTAGAGTGTGTGTGTACGTGGGAAATGAGTGGTGATGCAAGAGAGAGAGAGAGAGAGAGAGAGAGAGAGAGAGAGAGAGAGGTGGCGACGGGAGCGATTAACGTTATCGACTCTGATCCAAGCAGGAAAAGTTAACAGAGTTTGGTTTGTCCGTTCTGGGCTACTGTAGCAACATGGCGGACTCTGTGGAGAGGACCCGCTCTCTATGTAGATATGAAGGGCTCATTCTTAGGTAACAAAACACCAATAATTATTGTTTTTCAGGTGATTATACACTAAATAAAACATACTTATTAATATTATATTCCATTTCTGCAAGTAGATCCCCCTAAATGCTACACACTGTTCCTTTAAGTTTAGGGAAAAACATTGTGTTTTGCCTTAAAATAACGATGTTCCAAAAGAGAAACTTAATGCTTGTGAGCACAAAGACAACTACACATAAACAATAAAAAGCATGATTAAAAAAAAACAAAAAAAACAAAGACAACTACACATAGTTGGTTTCACATGGGATGCAAAACCCTGTGCTTCATTCCATCCCATTTTGTTCTTGGAAACAAATTGTTGCTATACTCAAGATATTACCACATAATCTAACAAATATGTGAGAATACCATCATAAAAATACAACAAATGTAAATATTGTTTTAATCATCAAACTTATTTTATGGTGAGAAATCTAGGGATCTTAGGAGAAGAGTGATAGTGATTTGAAAATCACTGGAAAACCTAATACTGACATCAGTGTTGTATTATCTGGTGTTAATGAGTCAATCAGTCTGCAGTTGGTTTCAGCTTGATTGAAAGCTCAGGAATGATGCAAAAAAATACAAAACATACAAAATACAACTCAGGCGGATGAGAGACAGCCAAGAGAAGAGTGCTCTGTGTGTCAAATTTCCCTTCCAACATTGGCTGTAGATGCATTATCTGCAGGTTCTTGATGTAGCCGCCTCAGAAGCTACATAAGTGGATAGGATGAGAGGAGGAAAAGAGGAGAACAGAAAGCAGGTAAAACACTCTGTAGGATGTTGTGTCTGTGCACTGCTCTCTGTAGGCCAGATGGTATCTGTCACTGCTGTGTATTTCTGTGAGTGATCTCTCAACAGCGATTGGCTGTGTATCTGTTTAGTCAGCATCCGCCTCCTTCAAATAGGCCTCATTCCTGGAAAATAGACAGAAAGCTTTCCAAACGTTCTGGTTTTTTTTGGAGGGGCATGAAAAAGAAAAGCTAAATCTATAATCAGAAGTAAGTAAAAAAAGGTAGAATTTATTTATAGAGCACTTAAAACCACAGTTACAAAGTGCTTTACGAATACACACAATAAAGTAGAATAATAAAATCGCTCAATAAAAGCAGGATATAAACCAGACTGCAGAACATTTAATGTCTTTTAGTAAAGGGACTCAGAGAAGTGGTGCTGCTGTTGATGGAGTTGTATTAGGAAGTTACCATTAAAGGCTTTAAATATAATTAAAGAGATATTAAACTGGATTCTAAGATGTAGTGGAAGCTAATGTGACTCTGCCAGGAGGACTCAAGTAAAACGCACTGAAGGCATTCAGTGCATTCACCCTGCATGGGGTTTATTACACAACAATGACCCGCTAGCTGTACATTATCACACAGCTACTTACTTAAGAAATCAATAATTTCACACAAAAACTGTCCGCCAGAGTCCAACATCAGAACTGCGCCCATAGCAACGATCTGCTATAAAGAAATAACACACCGTAGAACGCTGGGATTGACCAATCATGATCGAGTATTCAACAAAGCCGTGTAATAAATTAATAATATTTATTGCTTATATTGCTTAACAAAGAATGTGTTCTCATATTTATTAATGACAGCGGTGGAATGTAACTAAGTATATTTACTCAAGTACTGTACTTAAGTACTGTGATGAGGTACTTGCACTTTACTTGAGTATTTACATTTTATGTTACTTTTACTCTACTCCATTTTGAAAACAAATACTGTACTTTTTACTCCACTACCTTTATTTGACCGATTTAGTTACTTTGCATATTCAGATTATTAATAGAAAATCAAAAAGAATAAATCAACTAACACATTATGATGTATAAGCAGTATATAAAGTACTTAAAATTAGCTCCACTTTTACAACATTAAAGTGATGTATACATGCCAATCATAATTCAATAACATAATATATATTATTCTGAAATGGGCCATTCTGCATAATGAGTACTTTTTACTTTCGGCACTTTAAGTATATTTTGATGCTAATATTTTGGTACTTTTACCTGAGTAAGACTTTGAACGCAGGACTTTTTCTTATAACAAAGTATTTTTTACTGTAATTTTGTGACTTTTACTTAAGTAAAAGTCTTAATACTTCTTCCACCACTGATTAATGAAGTATTAAGACTTTTACAGTCTCATTACTGAGCAGACTCTGTACGCTGATGAAGGCCATGAGATGTGGCTGAAAGCTCGAGAAGAAATCTAATGGATATATAACTTTTTCAAACTACTATTTCTGAGGTCAAGAATGGAGCTTGAAGCTCAACATGCCGGTATACATTAGCCTAATACGTTTAAACTTTTTCAACTCGCCGCCGCAGCTCGGATTGTGACCATGACAACCACAGAAACCACAGCGAGGGAAACAATAAGAGCTGTATTTACTGTATCCCCTGAATTATACACTGTCTTCACCAGCAGGGAACACACAGATCAATGGAGAAAAAATGGTATCGGGCGTCAGTCTAAAATTATCAGTCATTATCTGTGTTGCGCCCCGCTGCTGCCGCCGATTAAAAATAAAGCAGTTTCTGCGACAGCTACTGCGAGCACCTTTATTATCGACCGACACATTCATAAATACTCAATACTTCTTATAAATGCTAATTTTGCCAACATGAGGGATGCAGGAATGACCCAGACTTTTTATATGATGAACAAAATTCAGTTCTGAATCAAAAATAACTAAACCGCCAATGCTTATTAGTAGCATATTGGGCCTAAATGAGGACAGGCATCCAAACTTTAATTCATAGCGTGACTCACTCAAATAAAAATATACCCCGGCACCAACTTATAACACAAATCTTCTGCAGTTTTAACCTCTTCACTAAAAGCACTCTCTACTGTCCTCATGTAGCCCAGCTGTAAACTCGTTGCGTCTTGCCAAAACCTCTGCAGGGTTTCTATGTTTTGCTAGTGACTCATCAAGACTCACATGACGTTTTACCTCCGTTTGGCCTTGAGGAAAGACCCGTGACGGTTCCCAGATGACTCTCTGTTTTCTAATGAGCACTCCTGGTTAATTATAATTAAAAAAAAACAGAAAACATCAGAGTTTCAGAGCACTGCCTTGTCTACATGGATTACACCAAAGAATATTAATGATCAAGAGCATCATTTAGTCTGTTGCTTCCCTGTTGATTAACATGAGGAGTATTAACCCCAAAAAAAGCTGCATAAAAGAAGAAAAATCAAGCTTTGTTGCCAAGAAAACATTATTATAGTGTATTTGATGCATTTTCCTCTGTACCATGTTTGTGAAAATCTTCTTGTTCCTCTGCAAGTATATGGATTTATGGGAAGATTTGTACCAAAATAACATAATGCAGCCATTTGTTAAAATCAAAGTGGGCAGACCACTGAGTGAACAATGCACGTCTGGCTTTTCAATGCCAACCGCAGTTTGTCTTTGACTTTTTCACCCCAGCGCAGTAGGTAAAACGCACGTGTTCTCAGAGCCCAGAGGAGAAATACACTGCTCTGTTCAGTTATGTAGTTTCTCTTTACTTACAATATTCATGCCAGTGAATGTCTATAAATCCAAAAGAGTAATAGATGTTGAATCACGAAAAAAGACACACACACACGCACGCAGGTGTGAAAGAGAATGAAAAGAGGTGAAATATTAATATGTAATATTGAATAAGGGAGCAGCTCTCTCCTCTGATCCTCATTATTCAGTCATGTATAATCCTCATTCTATTACTTTTGGATTCAGTAATATAAGCATGCGGGCCGGTTCCATCCGGACACCCCGGCTCTGCCCTCTGTACAATAATTGTTTGTTCTGGCTGACTGAGCCGGTGTATCTCCCACCGATAACGTTAAACACAATTTCCCCCGGGAGCGGAGTTTGCTGAGAAAAACCTGTGCAGTCCATTTCCCAGTAAAGGGCAAATTAAAGAGGGAAAAACAGGACCCTCCGGATTGAACATGGTGTGTTCAGCATCTTTAGATTCTGAGTAGCCTATATATCCTTAAAGGGCAGATATTTTTCTCTTTCTGCTATGAGGGCATTGATCGCAAAAATGTCCTGTTAGCTTAACCTTGACCACGTCCTTGTGTCAAGCTTGCTGTCACACAGAACTTGAATTAAATGTAAAAAAAAAAATACTGAATTTGGGTGGTTGGATTCACTATCTCACAATCCCCTATTTCTGCCTCAGTGTCCCTTAAGTTGTCATTTCATGCACAAACATATACATGAATTATAACACACAGGACTACTGGTCGGTGTCTGTCATTGATCAACAGCAGGTAGCCCGTCCTGGTGGGGACCCGAATGGAGAAGCAATCGGAAAGCCCCTATGTAATTGAAATGTCCCTGTTGTGTAGATGTCTGAGAAGAGGAATGACAAATCAATAATGTCCGCTATTAAGTTGCCTCTCCATTTGCAGAGGTGGGGGGATGGGTAGGTTGAAAAAAAAAAATTCTCCCTGTCAGGTGCGTTTGCATCTTGCGGGGTTCAATTTATCTAAGGTCCAAAAATAAAGAAATTGCTGCCTCCCTGTTGCCTTGAGCTTGGAGAAATAAACAGTCAATATTTGCTCCTGGGGACCTGCGAAAGGACGCGCACATAAATCACCCAGCATGCACCTGTCCAAAGAATCAGCCACAGAGTCCTGTGTCATCGCGTTTAGGATCGCGCCGCTGCCGAGGCTCCCCCTTCATCTCTGAATCAATGTGCCAGGGGGCACTCAGAGCTGCGGTGGCACTGCTGGTAGAAGGGACAGAAGATGAAATTACTTTTCCATCGTTTCCCATTGTGCTCCCACAGCTGCCTGTTTACACGCACTTCAAGACTGCAAACTATTGGCCTCACACTGGTTTCTCCCCCAGCGTAGGTCTTCCTTTCATTTTCCTCTTTATATGTTAATATATGGCAGTTATGCAGTGAGATAATTGCTTTTTTACAGGAAAGTGTTTCTGTCCAGATCGTAAAGCGGTTCATAGTTACAGTTTGAGCTCTTGAAAATATGATACTGCTGTCTTTCTTTTAAATATAAAATAATTTACCAAACTACTTAAAAAGCCTTAATTATTCAGTTTGAAATGATATGTTCTTCTGTACTATACAGGAGACATCTCAGGGTTCAAGGTTCTTTATTTTTCATTTGTCAAAAGCATGCAGTCACTGGCAATGAAAAGCTTTGGTCTCAGGTTCCTTCAACAATGCTCATAAAATATGTATATATAAAAGGGGAAATCACACAGGTAAAAGTAAAAGCAAAATGATAATCTAAGGCATAAAAAGGCACAGTTAAAGGGACTATTTGTAACTTTGTACGCGCATAAAAGTAGCGGGTCGTCACACATGCGCGCTCACATATGCGCATTCGCGTGTAGCCGCTGTACCCTCCTCCTCTGCCTGCTTGCCTTCACTCCGACAGCTCAGCTCGCTCCACCTCTAGACGTGAACGCGCGTTCACTCCACACTGCAGAAGAGTTAGTTTAGCTCTGAGAATATCTAGTGAATGTACAGGGGACCTTTGTGCAGAAATAACTACTGCAACTCCTCCAGACCAACAGAGGTTTTCCGTGTCTTGTGAAGTGACGGAGCTCTACAGAGATTTACGTTTTCTTCTCGTTACCGACCGGGTGCCGGTGTCTCCTCTGCTCTCTCCGGCTGCGGGCGGAGAGAGCAGGGAGACACGCTGCAGAGCCCCGTTGCTTCAGCCTGCACTTAGGCAGGAAAAGCCAACACTAGGATCAGATCTAAATCATGTTCATGGAGAGACCTTCGTCTGGTCAGCTAACATTACTGCCAAGCAGCTGAAATATAGAGTGATATTGTGGTTTTAGCTGACGTGTGTCGCCTCACTGTTTTGAGTGATGCTCGTTCAGGTATATTGAGAGCGAGCAAGCGCGATCCCGACGCTGACTTTCGTTGATTTCACGGCCACAGGTGTCGCTGTTAAGAAGCATTTCTGAAAGTTACAAATAGTCCCTTTAAAAGGGCTTAAATATAAACATAAGTAAAAATTAGGGCTTTTAAAGTTAACGCAATAATAACATAAATTCGTTTTAACGTCACTAATTTCTTTAACACATTAATGCAATGAATCTTCCAGAGGTTGTACCAGGCTCAGTTTTAAAGCTAGATACATACATCATATTAAACTAGAAAACCTAAGGATTCCATTGGTACCAACCGTGTCAGACTAGCTTTTCGGGAAGGAGGCTAAATAACGCTCCAAACTTCCGCTAAATTTTGGCGAGGAAAAACTGTCATGGCCATTTTCAAAGGGGTCCCTTGACCTCTGACCTCAAGATATGTGAATTAAAATGGATTCTATGGGTACCCACGAGTCTCCCCTTTACAGACATGCCCATTTTATGCATGCAGTTTGGTCATAATTAAGTCATAATCAAGTCAGCACACTGACACACTGACAGCTGTAGTTGCCTGTTGGGCTTGTATTATGATTTGAGCATATTTTCTGTGCTAAATGCAGTACCTGTGAGAGTTTCTGGACAATATTTGTCATTGTTTTGTGTTGTTAATTGATTTCAAGTAATACATATACACATACATTTGCATAAAGCAGCATATTTGCCCACTTCCATGTTGATAAGAGTATTAAATACTTAACAAATCTCCCTTTAAGGTACATTTTGACAGGTACATTTAATAGATTGACAGCCCCTATATATATATATATATATATATATATATATATATAATATATAACCACACACAGAGGTGTAACAGTTTGTAAAACAGTATGTAAAGTATACAAAGGTAAATCTTTGGACAAAAGTAGGTTTAGTGCTAATCCTGATCTGATGTTTGCCATATCTCCAGCTAAGCCACTGCCCTTTTCTGAGACAAATAGGACCTGTCCAATAAAGCAACAGGAGTCTCGCATCACATCCCGTGTCATCGGGGGGGCAGAGTCTCTAGCTGCTGTCATTAGGAGGAGAAGGGCCGAAACGCAGGACTCAGTAGGACTGATAGCCTCGCATTGACCTGAGCAATCATGCTGAGACAACAGAGGTTTGTTTACAATTCCTTACACTTTGCAGACGCTTTGTCTACTGTACTAGTATGATGTGTACAGTACTATCAGTTCAGTTTTGTGCAATATGGTATAGATTCTTCATGTGAACTGTGTAAGTACATAATTAAAGACTTTGTCTATATGAAATATGCAGCGAAACAGTGGAAAATATGTTACAGCCAAGCATGAGTAATGCCTTTGAAACCAGTGTTTTGTCTCTCAGTCTAATTGTTTTAACAGCGGGATATTCATTGGAGTGGAATACGGACAGAAGGCTGGCGGTAGAAAAATGAAGATTCATATTGGATAATGGCTTCCTCTCTTCCCGCTTTTCCCGTCTGCCAGTCTGTCTGCACACACACACCCCTCTGGCATCACACAAACACTTTCAGGGGTCCTGGCAATCTGTTCAATCATTCCCTTCTGCAGGTCTTTATACGGCTCTCTGAGGTCTAATTATCGGTGACAGAGGACTTTACCCAGTTGAACAAATGGCAGAGTGTAAAGATCCGTCGCTCTTTCACCTCGGTAAGCCGGAGCTTTTAATGTAAAAGCCCCCTAATAGTTTGCACGTTAAGTGTTAATATACGAGAATCATCCTCGGCCTTAAGGTGATGAAAAGGCAGAAGGATGAGAGCATTAATGAGAAGAGGGGGTTGTAATGTTCAGTGGCACACTTTTAATTGAAAATGACATTTAATAGAGAATCACATACTGTAGATGGATATCTTCCATTACAGTGTATGTGTCATACAGATCAGTATTGAGTCCCAAGGATGCAGAACGACGGCAGCTCTTTGGATGAGGAATGATTTTTCATTTTTTTCTATTAGAAATGTATTCAGAGACATGAAACATGCCATTAAATTAATTGCATCCTATGTATTTGATTCCATAAGGTAAAGGGCTCCCTTTTTTATCTCTTTAATTTGTCCTCATTTATTTTATTTTATGATTCATTCCAGTCCTCATCATCCAAGCGTATCATTTCTGTATTTTAGATGATGTAGGGGGTTCCGTCTGAGTACAGCAGAAGAGACGAGCACCAATATCTGAGTCATGTAGATACAACAGTGGCTTTGTATCATCAAGAGGTCTGCCTCTCTCTCTACAGACTATAAAACAAAGAGAACAGAATAATGGAAATGTCTATGAAACCCAAATCTTTTGGAAACACAGAAACAGAACACAGTGAGGAGGATCCAAGATGAGATAAGCACTGATCTGAAGTCTATTCCACGAACCTCTGCTCTCAAGTTTCTCTTCTTCTGCACCACTTTGCGATACCGAATCTAATTTATTCACTCGGCGTAGCTTGTGCACTTGTGCAGCATTGCTGAATTAGGAAGACTGGAAGCTGTGAATTGCATTTATCAGCCGAAGGAGTTAACGACATGCCAGGTGGGATGATATGAAGGCTTTGCTTCAACAGTGAAAGAGGGAATACAAAGTTAATCTAAAAGCAGTGGGAG
Organism: Sebastes umbrosus; assembly: GCF_015220745.1. Taxonomy (NCBI): domain Eukaryota; kingdom Metazoa; phylum Chordata; class Actinopteri; order Perciformes; family Sebastidae; genus Sebastes; species Sebastes umbrosus. The sequence continues at coordinate 20,606,168 of NC_051279.1, forward strand.
GTGCACGCTTCAGTACATGATAGGACGGGAGGGAGGCAGCTTATATTCCATGCAAAGCGTAGCTTTTCTGCAGAGATCTTAATGAAAACCTGGGACGAACATTGTCACCCTTGATGTCCCCTGTTGTGCTCCGCTGCCTCTCCCTAGATAACTTATGGAAAACCTCTTGTCAATGCTTTATTGAACTTCAAGATAACGGCAGCTGCTAATACCGTCATTCTGCCAGAATCTGTGGCTCACAATGTCCCCGCACTTATCTGCTAATTTGTGGATTTCAGGTAAGAGGAGAGAGGAGCTGCACAAAAGACAAAAGGAGATTATGGACGCATGACCTACGATATGTCCCCTGCCAAGGATATGTCCCTAGTTTATTACTATACATCTCCAAGCGGCTTTAAAATCCAATGATTATGCTGTTTATTCATCCAAAGCCGTGTGAATTTTCCTTGTTGACGTTGTGGTTGTAATAATTACTGTTATCTGGCAGGTTGGTTGCTTCGGTGATCTCAACAATCTTAAGAGATAAATGTGCTTTCTGGGTTCGCAAATCCAGTAATGTGTTATCGAAGGAAAGGGGAGATATGTAATGTTTTATGATGTTGGCATTGCTGCTATATTTCCTCTGCCAATTCAACCACCTGGCATGGGAAAATAAAACTACGCAGTGTACATAGGCTACCAAGCACAATCAATATGGCAAATGTACACAGTAAGCAGCACATGTTGTAAGTGTCATTATCTGTCAGTACTGAATACTGGCGTTCTATGAAAATAAAATACTAAGCTGGACAGATTTTCTCTGAAGCTCGCAGGCTACATCTGAACATTTTAAGACATCTTAGTTTGATTGTATTAAAGAACGTTTTGGGAAATACTTCTATATAATTTTTCACTGCTCTAAGCCAAGAAATAGATCATGACATAGAAACTATGGAGGATGGAAGCTATTAAAATAAAAACAATAATAAACAACTTGAGAAATAAAATAATATGCCATTAAATGTACCAAAAATAATATTTTAAATAAATGAAACAATTAATTGAATTGATAAAATGTGACATAAATTGATATTTCTGTTTAAATTCACTTCTTTATTTATTTACCTTTGTATTAATTTCCTTATTTATTTACTTTCCTATTTAATTAAAAAAATATATTATTTATTTTATTTATTTATTGCATTTTCTCCCTATTTATTTCCTCAAACTTATTTATTTTTGTATTATTTTCTTTACACATTTCTTTATGCATTTCTTCTTCTTTATGCAAATGAGTCGGCTGTCATTTAAAGTGTGTCATGGGGTCAACTTTTCGCCTATTGTTTGATTGACATCAGAGTGCATAGATTGACTATACATGTCTTGCTCCCACACTGCCAGGCTCACTAGATATGGCGCCCTCCAGTCAAGAGATCGCTGGAGAAATGAGGCGCAGTCAGGACTATTTACTTTTTTGTGTGGACGCTCTGACTGGCAGTGTGTTTCAATTAGAGGCATACACGGACACAGAGGTTGACCCTTTTCTTTTCAATAATTTGGAGGAAGGGGCTCATTGCCTGAACATGTCTGTACACAACACTATTCTGGGACAGTTGGGCGCTCATATGCTGCCTGCGGAAGTTTTTTGCTTGCTTGTTTCTCTGTCAGTGACATTGCGAGGCTTTTTGGGGTTGGTGAAAGAACAATTCACCATCTGATGGCAGAGTATGGCATAAGGTGAGAGTGGATGAGGTCTCACGGTGGGCTGCTGTTCTGGTAAATTACAGGATTTCATGTTTTTGTCTGGAATTGAATCACCTTCTGCCATACTGTGGTATCACCAGTTCATTGCAGGAAATAGCTCCATCCCGGTTTCCAAATGTCTTAGATATCCCTTATAAGCTTTCTGACACATATTGCAAATCTTTAAAATCTTTAAAAAATCAATATATCTCTATTGGTTAACATGAAATTCATAATTAAGCCAAACATGGGCAGGAACAACAGTATTAATACAAACTTTCACGTGCATGTCACTTATCTTTAAAGAAAACATGTGTCCAACGTAGTGGAGCAGACTCTGTTTAAGTGGCATGAAGATGAGGTTTCATTATGTGGTTAGCCATTTGTTCCTGTAACTCATGGTCTGACCACCGGTGTGCTGCACAGCCGCCAGCTGAATTAAAAGCCCAATCACACCAGAACCAATAGAGGTCAGGTTCAGTAAGATACAGGCATGTAAGATGGTCGGTGCCAGAGTAATACAGATGGCCCTTAGATGTCGTTAGCACTCACTGTCAATCAAACATTCCTCATAGCCATTCACGCTCGCCTCTCACACTAAATCCTCTCTATCTCAGGGCGCCATAACAGTGTGAATATTTCCTATTGGCAGGTTGCAGCCTGGAAGTAAACAGACCCCACAGACATTAATGTGTCACACAGCATCATTACAGCAATGAGCTGTCAACTTATGGTTTTATGGCGCATGGATCAAGGCCCTGCAGTGACAGTCTTTGCTTGGCTTACCAGGCTTACCAGTAGGCAACGTGTTATCAGACTGAATCACTGAAGTTTTTCAAAGAAGCCAAACCTGAGCTGTGACAGAGTTCATGAACTCCAGCTGCGCCGAGGCTCATGAAATGACCCATATGGGCAGTAAATTAAACAGAAGAGAAATATTTGTATTGTATTACAGTTATATAATTTCAAAATGAAAGTAAATGATGCAAATAACAATTTAGACAACAAATTAATAAGAACAAACTAAAAATGTAAAAACTAATGAATTATTTATTCTCTAAAATAGATTGACATTAGTCATCCTCTTTACTCTGAGATATTGCAGTTGTAGCCTACATCACTATGTTTTGGTCTGTGAGAACTGTCATCTGAAATTCCACAAATGCAAACTGTAAAAAATCAGTCATGTAAACATTTATATAAGGCGACTAAGGACTTTTTTTTTTTGTTTTCAAATTCTATATTATGCAGTAGTGGGCGGTGGGATGATAACTCATCCTTTAGTTGCATTTCTGGTGAGAATCCCCATGGCTGAAAATAAAATCTTGCCAGATGGGACCGAGAAAATTAATTATCCTTCCCTCCTATCTGTGGCACTGTTTGCCATCCTGTCCCAAGGAGCACTGAAGACACCAGGTATTAAAGTGAGTTTACAGAGATAGAGAGAACCAGCGCTCTCCTGTCTGACACTCGAGCACACATCGTCCTGTACAAACATGGACAGACGACCTCACCGCTGTACGTACTGAGAGTGAATTCCTTCTGAAAGTGCAATTATTTACTCATTACATAAGATGTGAACAACAGCGGACTAGGGACATATAGGATTCAAACTCTGATTACAGCAAGACAAAACACTATTATGGGTCATTTGCTGCAATAGCCAAAAACACAATAACTCAATAACAACTTCATCACTTACACCAAACCCAGTGGTGGAAGAAGTATCAAGCATGCAAAGTAAAACATATGTAAAGTAAAATGTACCTGTTACCTGTGATGGAATAATTGATATACAAGTTATCTTTGGAAGGAAGAGGTCCGGAGCTGATGATGTCTTACAAAAGAAGGTTTATTGAAGCTTGATCAAGGAGAATTGTCAGGTCTCCACAATAGATGCTCTCTGCGTGAAGGCCTCACAACTCTGCCCTTCCTCCCCGGTGCTCAGTGTCTTACCCCTTATCATGTTTTGACTTACTCCGTTCCTCTGGCATCTCTGACCCTGATTGCCCTAGCGACTGGCTCTACGGTCTCCAATACAGACACAGCTATACAGATAACGGTGGCTCCTCTAGACAGGACTCCAACCCAAGAATGTCAACAGAGGGACACTCTGACAAACACTCTGACCTTTCTACCAATAAGAGAGGAATTGATGGAAAATTCCATCACATTACCTGTATTAGATGTACCTGATTACCATTGACAGCTGCCGCCGTTGAATGAACAGCCAATAGGAACTCTCTTTCTCTCTCTCTGAAATGACCTTTGATTGGCCAAAGTCTCCCGTCACGGGCAAGATTTTTTAAAGTCTGAAAACAGAAGTCTAGTTATCTCTCAGAACACTTGAATTACAATACGTTGAAAGGTTATTATGGATTTGTTGCCCAATGATGCCAAAAACATTCTTCCGACTGCAGGTTTAAGTTGAGTAAATGTATTTAGTTATAATCCATCACTGACTAAAACTATATTTATGTACAAATTTGTCTTGTTTTTTTATCACAATCTTTATTTGTGTGTGTGATACGTGCCTTCTGAGGTAAAAACATCTAATCTTCCTCTGCTGCTGCCACGGAGATATGCTCGCCTGCCAAATAATTCTCTAGTTTTAACTTCACTGCGTTAGGAGTCATGGCTTTCTTCCACCTGTGAGCACACACACACACACACACACACACACCACAAGTCATCCTGTGAGTGTGAGAACAACACTGAAGCAGTGCGGGGTTGTCTGATCCCACCACTAGAGGCCAGTGCAACGGGAACTATTAATAGGCTGTTTGGCTGCACAACAGTCACCGAATGGGTTTCCAGTGAATGAAAGTGAAATTTTGAGGTTCCCGCTCACACACACCTGAAGCCAGCAAAATAAAAGTGGTTTGGAACACAAAGAGCTGCATCTCAAATAAGAGCCAAACCGTGCTCCACAAAACCAAACCTACTTTGCGAGAGTGAACATTTCTCAATACAGCTATTTCTGCTTTTTATTCACTCCCAGGGAACACGAGTTACTGCTTGCACTTTGGGGGAAATTAAATATAACCTGAGTGTAGAAATAGAGGAGAAAAATGAAAGACTGATTGGTATGTAGAGTTGTGCTGTTAAGAGTTGAAAGACAGGGTTTTTAAGGCAATATGTTACTCTGTTAGTCTCTGTTTCAAACCCTTCCTTTCAGCTTAAACCTAGATATAATGTCAGACTTATCACAGTTTGTCTCTCCAAAAGTATAACTCACTATGTGAATTTGCCTGTTTTGGGCTGGCATTTACTCTAGGTGTGTATTTTTGGTATATTATTCTGAGTTTCTGAGCAAAAACATTTTAAAAAGTCTGCCGTGGAGAACAAAATAGACTGGAGTAGCTATAAATATTCATTCAGTACATATTTAACACATACACAGTTATCATCTTGCCTATGTATTGTAGTCTTTGGCTCTTCTTTTCTTTAGATATTTCAGTCATTTTATCCTTGTTGCCATCTCAATCAGTCTAATCTGTTAATCATTCCATCTGTTGTACTACTTCGCCCAGAACTGTTTTTGTTTTTTTTTTGTTCTACTTTATTCTTAATTTCAGTATTATAACTGTACTGAGTCATTGTCCTTCTGTTGTACGGATCAATCTCATCTGCTCAGTCTTTTATTTCTCTTATATGAGGCTTTTTGTAATTTTTCTTTCAATAATAATGATTTTTTATTTTGTATTAATTAGTTAGTAGTTGCACTATTTGATTCCGGCCCCTACTGACATGGATTTTTATGTTTTTAATCCTCATGCGTAAATAATAAATTAAAATATTTGTATTTATGCTGGAGATACACAATTATCGCCAAAAAGTGGCTGCAATAAATCCTCAAAATAACCATAAATCTTTGTATATTGAACCAATAATGCTCTCTCTTTCTTCACCCACTACTACTACTACTACTACTACTGAACAGTCGGGGAGTTCGGGGTCAAAGATGGATGAACACTGCACAGCTCCGTGGAGTGAAAGCGGAAACAAGAATCACTGGATAAGAGTGAAAAATATGAGCTTAGTCAACCTAACATCCCTACATCATGGTTGGTTATCCACACATTGTAAAAACGATATAATAAATGTCAGAGAAATGAGCGTAAGTTTAAGATTTTTGCCACATCTGCATATTCCAGTAAAGTGATTTAATAAGGTGCTGAGAAATGTTATCATCATTAACACATCCCTCCATCCAGGTGGTGATACGAGCATGTTCCTGCTTCCAGTGACCCAGATTACAATCTTCCTGCCACCTCAAGCATTCACATCATCAAGTCATTATTCATCATTATATTAAATTTTATCTTTACATGTGACATTAACTGTTACTAGCTTTGCATATGAAAATACATGCTCTGCCCTGAATATATTCAGTGGCTGCAGAAGTGAGGTGAATAGAAAGTGGGAATAAAAATGAATTTCTAATGGGCCTTTCTTTTCTGTGAGGCTTTTTTTTGTCAGATTCCTGGATCTCTTCTGCAAGACAGATGGACAGTAGTGGGCAGACTGTTTTTAAAGCCTGTTACGGCTTCCCTACTTCTAACCTTTAGGAAAATGTCATGATTATTCACAGAGGGAATCCCAGCTGAATAAATGAGTGAGGTAGATATATTTCCTCGGCCTTAAGCCTGGAAGGTAAATAAAAACAACAGTGGTGGGTGGGTCAGTGACGGCACATCTCTATGAAAGCAAGCATCTCTAAAAACTGACTTACAAAAACCGACTTCTAAATCTCTCACAACATATTGTGAGTTTTTAGGTTTCACAGAAGTCAAATAACTTCTACGTCCCTGCAGACACATTCACTTTGTAAAGTGAAAGGGTTTACCACAAAATTAACATAATTTCAGTTCTCTTTTGCTCTACTATTCCAACACAGTCTCACGGCAGTTTGTGAAATAGTCTCAAAATTTAATCTATTTGATTCCAGTACATAGACACGAATTTCCCTTTTTTTCATGACGCTCAGCACGACATTCAACAACGTATTTTGTTGTGTATTTACCTACGAATGTCCGGCAACATGTGACGGACGTGTCGGCTACAGTCTTTTTAAAATAAAACTACTCAGTTAGGTTCAGGAAAAGATAAACTAGGTTTAGGCAGCAAACTACTTAGTTAGGTTTAGGAAAAGGTTGCGGTTTAAGTTAAAATAACTCAGGAAGTGGAGTAACTAGTACTAGTAGTAGTAACTAAGTAATACTAACTAAGTAACTAAGTAGTAGTAACTAAGTACGGAAGTTACGTGACAAATAAATCAACGTTAACGTCTGGTTTCACCCGGGGTATGAACAACGGTCTCCTATGCAAAAGTCCGGTGTTTTTTGACCCATCAATCCACCTCAACGTCCTCCGTACTGGGCGTTCATCGCTCTTTATACTTCCCGGTTCATAATTACGTGGATTACAGAAGAATTGATTTTGTTTTGACCATCACAAAAAAAGTGGGAAATTCTCATCTATGTACACGAATCAATACACTAACTTTCATGGCTATTTCACAAAATGTTGTACGACTGGGCTGACTATTCTCATGGCTTAAGTCATCATCACGCTGTTTCAACTCTACTAGTGGTTATGTGCAAACCTTTTGGGTATACATCCTAGAAATAACCTAATTTCATCAAACGATCAAAAGTGAATATTTTCATCTGTTGCTGAAAGGCTCTGGATTTCTTTCAAGTCACCCACATGTTTGTAGTCTCTGACTATCAAGTGGTATAGACGTGTAATAAGCTTCTCTGTTTTTTCTCACACACAAAGCTCCTGATTCTGAAGGGCTACATGACCACATTTTTATGTGCTAGGTGTCAGCTGGTACTGCAGATAACACAGGAAGCACATTTGAGCATTTCCACATCACTGACGTGAATCCACCGGGGATTTTGCTTTCATCATGAGTAGCTGTGCTGTCTCAGCCACTGGCCAAGTGTACTGACGGGATGAAAAAAAAAAATGTAGCCCCTATTTAAAAGCCCACCACCTTTTTTTCTGATGTAAACAGATTTAGCTGAATTTAAATTCCTTTCATACATGAAGATAACACCCACCCTGCTGTAACGTCTCGATGCCCTTAATCTGGTCAAAAGCATTAATTTCCATTTCTACATGTACATTTCAGCCCACACTTGGTCAAATTGAGACTGAATATGCTGCAATAGCATTAAATAATGACCTTGCCACCCACCAACCATTACCGCCAACACCCCAAACAGAACTGACACTTTGTCTGCTTCTATAAGAAAGAAAGTGAGGCACAAAGTATTCAGAAAGTACCTTCGGTGGAAAACTGTCAAGCGTCAAATTTTCTATCCCCTCTGTCCTTTTACTCACTTGGTTGAGCTTGATTGATACTGCAGCACACCATTCCCTCTTAATCCTATGCATTTTTAAAGAACTAGTGGGACGCTTGCAGGGAACTCATTTCCAATGGCTCTAACCATATTGTAATAAGGCACAGATAGTGCTGGCGTGGCGCTTTGTATTGATTCAAGGCAGAGCTCTTTGAATTGTGATTCATTACAAAACCCAGCAAAGCAAAATAGATAACGAAAACACCCTCTTGTGTGGGGAAGCTTGTGGGGATATGTGGTATAAGTGTATACTCTATGTCCCCATTTTCCCTCCATAAATGTTCTGGAAAAAAGAATATCAATGTACACTGGTAGTTATTGGACAATATTAGCATTTCCTGTAAAGACATTACATCCAAGTACTTAGAGTTAGCATTATGCAGTTGCTCCTTCGCCAATACCAACTGCATATTTCAGTGCACAATAACCCAGGGACAGCCAAAAGACTGTTTGCGGGCTATGCTGAATATTTTAACACCTCTGCATATTGTTCTTGCACTGAAATTGTTGTTCATCTTAAAATGCCTGTAGCGGCTTCATCTTTCAAATAGTTCCTCCTGTTGAGAAGAGCGGATTCCACGGGATAATTTACATAAGGCAATCACTGAATTATTAAAAACCATGTCAGAGGAGATGCCATAAATACACACATTTTCCTTTGTATGCACAAACACAAGAAGACAATGCATTTGGATGGTAACTCAGCACTTACAAAGTCTGATCGTTATCCGGAAAATCACGCACAGCTGACGCCTCAGAGGGATGTTTGTTTTTGAGTTTGTGATGCTTAGGCCTGCAGAGCAAATCTGATTGTGGAGGCTAAAATATAATAAAGCCATCAAAACCCAAGAAAAGGAAAGAATTTTAGCAAAAAAAACCTGCAGCGTCCGCATGTTTAATGAGACTTGTCATTTTGTCCGTTTTTTATAAGATCATTAGCAGCACTGAGTATAGAGACACATCATATATTGTAGATAAACCTGCACTAGGCAGAATGTTTTTGGCATCATTGGGCAAAAAATTCCATGATATCCTTTCAGTATATTGTAATTCAAGTGCTCTGCTAGAAAACTAGACTTCTGCACCTTCTCATGGCTCTGTTTTCGGGCTTTAAAAAAATCTAGTCCGGATGGGAGACTTTGACCAATCACAGGTCATTTCAGAGAGAGCGTTCCTCTTGGCTGTTCATTCAACGGTAGCAGCTGTCAATCACTCGCAAACTTAGATCAAACGGTCAAATATGAATCAGTATTCTGTTACTGCAATGCCTATTTCTCACCTCAAATGTTTTGAGTAACATCTTGTAGTGTACTGTTTAGCTGTAAAATGAGAAAGTTTGCTCCGGCTGGTGGGCGGTTCTTGGTATTTCCTCAACTTATGTCAACATGGCTGCCGGGTCACAAACTTTCTTATTTTACAGCTAAACAGTACACTACAAGATGTTTCTAAAAAAACATTTGAGGCAAGAAATAGGCATTAGAGTAACAGAATATTGATTCATATTCGATCAACGCTGCCTAGTTTGACTGTTTGATTTGAGTTGGCAAGTGATTGACAGCTGCTCAGAGACGGTAGGCTCCAGCTCGGCTCTGATTGGTTGTTTTCCTCCGATCTGTGAAATCTTGCAGATGCCATTGGGAACACCGGAGGACACCAAGGCATATGATTTTTTTTCAGATTACCTGTCTCATGCACTACTGTCAAGATATAGTGACCGTTTTATAAAAAATATTAAAAGAATATATAATTTTCTCCAATTCTACCCACTGCAGCTTTAATTACCATATACAGCAATTTCTCTATTACACTGGAAATTATAGCTTATTTCACGTGTCCTGGGAATGAGGATGCAACTGCTAAAATGTCAAGTCACCAATTATTTGCATCAACGTGGCTTCTCGGTGCACCTGATTATCTAAGAAAAATGTACCAATTCACTCAAGCTTCCACACACACACACACACAAACATACACTCAGATTTGTGAGAAAGGGACTGAAGTCCATGATGGAGAGAATCAAAACAGTGTGCCTCATACGCAACAAAACAACCCAAATACTGAAGCAAAACAACAAAGCCTTTCCAAGGGTCCCTCTATCTTCATTTGGTTGACAGGCGAGTCGGAGTGTGTGACAGGCACAGATGAAAAGTGTATCTGGGCGAGCTTTCTAATGAGAGAAGGGAGTGGTCGTTAGAGCTTTAATCCGGGCTCATAGCAAGGGGAACATAAAGAATTTCATGTTAAATAATGGCAGATTGTTATGAAGTGACGCAAATTGATATTAACGTTCTTGTTGTTATAGAGTAGGGTCAGGAGGTGTATGCAAGCTACGGACATGTTGGTTGGGAAAGCTGTGTAAAAATAGCTTTTTCTTCCACAGGGCAGATTATCACACAGCCCGGGCCATTCACACGCACACAAGCCATCCTGAGGAATTGCTTTTTCAGTTGAACAAGTGTTTTTGTTGTTTCCAGAAAGGGAGTTGTTAGCATATTCATTGTTGCAGCATTGTTAAAGCAAAAGCATTGTGCTGTCAGCGTGTATACTATGCCCTATATTGGGTAGTTAACCAGCCCAATGTGTTGCCCAAGGACATGCTTGATAACAATTGGTGGAATAATGTAAAAAAGATTGCATGGAAAGGCTGTTCAACTGCTCTGCAAACAGAAAAACAGATCCCCACAGGCAGTGTCCCTCCACGCCGCTCTCTCTCTCTTTCTCTCTCTCCATATTCATGTATGGTCCTAGACAGTTTCATATCACTTGTGTACCCACAGCTGTGTGGGTGTCTGCATGTGTTTGTTTGTGTCTGTGCAGTTCTTTGTGCTATTTCCTTATGTCAACATCACTGTGGACCACATCAGAGCAAGTTTCCACAAATCCTGTGACAGCTGAGCCGTGTTCTAACAGTTCCACCACGGCGAAAGCACACAGTGACCCACGCTTCAGGAAGTGTTACATTCTGCAGTGGGTAGTAACGCTCATTACTGCACTGTTAGCCTGGATGAAGACCTCATTTACATACTATTTTCTGGAGTATTTGGATCACAGCGCTACATGTGAACTATTTCACTTTTATGCTGCCAACTATAACACTAACACTTGCACATATTAGCACTTTACAGCCAAACTCTTCTAACTCTCTCTGTGTGTGTGTATGTATATACAAAATGTACCTTAAATGGAGAAAAATTAATCAGCATGTGAGTGTGAAAATATGATTGCTTTATGCAAATGTATGTATTATTGTTAATCAATCAACGCCATAGTTACTGTATTTAGCATAAAACATATGCTCAAATCATAAGATGGCAAACTCAAGCCCAACAGGCAACACCAGCTGTCAGTGTGTCAGTGTGCTGACTTGACTATGACTTGCCCCAAACTGCATGTGATTATCATAAAGCAGGCATGTCTGTAAAGGGGAGACTTGTGCGTACCCATAGAATCCATTTTGGAGGTTAAGGGACCCCTTTGAAAATGGCCATGACAATTTTTCCTTGCCAAAATGTTGCTAAAGTTTGGAGGCATGGTATGACATGGTTGGTACCAATGGATTCCTTAGGTTTTATATGATACTAGTATCTCCACTCTAGCTTTAAAACTGAGCCCACTACAACCTCCGAAAGTAAATGGTAGATGGACTTGCATTTATATAGCGCTTTTCTAGTCTTCCGACCACTCAAAGCATTTTACACTACATGTCAGCATTCACCCATTCACACACACTTTCATACACTGATGGCAGAGGCTGCCATGCAAGGAGCCAACTTTACCCATCAGGATCTAAATACTCATTCACACACCGATGGCTCAGCCTTCGGGAGCAATTTGGGGTTAAGTGTCTTGCTCAAGGACACATCGACATGTGACCGGAGCAGCCGAGGCAATATTCAGCATTATGAAAAAGAGGAGTTGCATTTTTATAGTTTTATTTAATTGAAAAGTCTCATTGAGATCAAGATCTCTTTTACAAGATAAACTTGATAAAAAAAAGTTCATGAATACAACATCACAACAAGACAATTAAGTCACACAAAGCAGTCATCACACACATACATATAACTTTTTAAAGTCCAGAAGAAGCTGGAGATCGTCAAATGCAGACTGTAATCTGGTTAAGGCCATGGTTTGCGCCGATGGCATACAAGATGGTATCATCAGCATAAAAAATAACAATGTCATGTTCAGTTGAATAATGAATGTAGCCTATGTACATGCTAAAAAGCAATAGGCCTAATATTGCTCCCTGTGGTACACGTTTATCAACCATCTGGAGATTTGAAACCATTAGCAACAGTCTGAACTCAACCCAAAAGATATGATTTGAAGGAGGTGTAAGCAGAAGTGAAAAGCAGCTTACCTAACAAAATATTATGATCAACAGTGTCAAAAGCCTTGGACAGATCTACAAAGAGTGCAGCACAGCGTTTCTTTTCATCAACCACTTGAGAGAGACTTTATGCTATAGCATCTTTGGAGCCGCAGCCTCATTTGCGTGCAAGAAAGAGGTTTTGGGAATTTCACAGCAGAGAAGCCATGTGAAGCAGGAACAAGCTATGGTGCTGATCTCCCGAGCCGTGAATGATAAGCTCATTTGAATATAATTACTTTCACCATCCACTTTTGAGAAAAAGGCATTTGTCACAATGACACTTGATTAATATGTCATAGCTCTTCTTCCTTTGTGTTACCAAACATTTGCTTTCCGGCCTTTTCGACATTAATATTCACCAGACAAGTGGCTGAACAGTGATTCTCCAGCATCCCCCCCAGTGGGAGGCCACAAGTCAATACAGGAGGTGTGCACGGCAATAACTCCTCTGTCCTTTACATTGGGCATAAACCAAACACCACTGTGTGATAGAGGGGGTTGTTATGCCTGCTGTCAGGCTCAAGGGCATTCAGAAAGATCGCTGAGTTGGCTTTAAGCAAAAAGTACATCCTTAGATCTGTTCACTGTGTGCTTGTGCTGCCATGAATTTCTATACTTGTTTGTTCATTTTTCAAAACAAAAATCTTTCCTACAAAATTGAAATATAGGCAGAGATTTGGTAAGGAAAAACAGTCTCATATGAGAAAGTTTGTGACCCGGCAGCCATGTTGAGATCAGTTGAGGAAATACCAAGCACCGCCAACCAGCCGGAGCATACTTTCTCATTTTACAGCTAAACAGTATACTACAAGATGTTTCTGAAAACATTTCGGGTGAGAAATAGGCATTACAGTAACAGAATATTAATTCATATTTGAACAGCGCTGCCTAGTTTGACCGTTTGATCGGAGTTTGCGAGTGATTGACAGCTGCCAACGTTGAATGAACAGCCAATAGGAACGCTCTCTCTCTGAAATGACCTGTGATTGGCCAAAGTCTCAAGTCACGGGCTAGATCTTTTAAAGCCTGAAAACAGAGCCATGAGGAGGTGCAGAAGTCCAGTTATCTCTCAGAGCACTTGAATCACAATACGCTGTAAGGTTGTTATGGAATTTTTGCCCAATGATGCCAAAAATGTTCTGCCCACTGCAGGTTTAAGAGACTTTTGACTTCACTGAAATACAGTACATCTGTTTGATGCTCAAACCAGTATGATGTGTGAAACCTAGAAACAATAAAGCACCACTATCTAACATAGATCATCACCTCATGCTGAAAATATAAATACACAGTGAATAGAGCAGTGTTCCAACCACTGATAAAAACCTAAAACCCACTAAGCAATATTGAAACCGTGGCTATCTGTGTGAATGAGACAGACAATGGTGTCTGGAGGGATTTAGGTGCTATCATCGAGCGAGTTTCTCCATTCCTGTCAAATCTACCCCAAGGTGTGTGAGAAAATAATCATGGATAAGAAAAGTGGCTCGGTATTCTTTCCTTTTGTTCTGTTAGGGCTTGAATAATAGCCTGGGCACTGTGGAGAATTTCCTAAAAATAAATATTGCCATCTTTTCAAAGAATAAGCTAACTTCATTTCGGAGTTTTGAAGTCTTCAATTGATTCCACGGATCATTTCTCATTTTGTTGCCCTCAGTTAAGAGGTTTGATTTGAGCCTTGAGTTGGAGTTAACATGCGGGGAATATTAGCTTTTTTATGAGCCTGTTGCCTCCAAAATGGATGCTTTATGTGTGCAATTTATACAGTGACACATGCTGTTGCATTCAATACAACTACCTGTGGGGGGGAGTTCATCACATAACAATCGCTATAAAACCTAATGACGAGTCTTCCTGATATATAAAGAAATGTTCGACAAAGCTGTGGAGTGAAAGAGCAACGAGGAGAAATCATGAAGTCATGAGGATTAAAGTAATTCCCTCCCCTTTGCTCTCTCCGTTCCCTCCACAAAAGCCTCCGTGAGCTCACCCTCTATTCTCTCTAGACGTTAAAACGTCTCTAATTTCTTGTCACTCTGGAAGGAAAAGAGAATAGGTCCTTTTGCCTTCATTAATCTGCTGACTGGCTTCTCCTTCCTGCCCCAGTTCAAAGCAGACAGAGCACAGGCCGATTTAATGTGAAGTTAAGTGATGCTGAGGCTGCAGTGGCAATCAGTGTAGAGCACTGATGTCTGCAGAGGCAGCCCAGGCTCAGCGTTAAAGAGCAGCCATTAGCCTCCTTTTTAATGAAGCACATCTCATTATGATATCTATTCTTTTCTCTTTACCTCCACGAGAAGAAAGGAACAAACTTCCTGGCTCATAAAGCTGCCATTCTCGGTTGTCAATAGCTGCTCAGGGATGGTTCAGCAACGGAAACCAAAGGCACTAAGGAGCTCGGTGGTGCTTAGGATCCAGATGGCCAAAACCCTGAGTGCATTCACACAATGTGATTTTAAACACCACGACCAAAACAAACTGATGATAATGCTACATGCCCTGACACACACTGAAAAAAGTGACTGGAATTTCTTTTAGCTGAACCAAGGCTATTAAATGAAGGCTAAGACACGGTCTCCGACCCCATGGGAGCTATTGGGTATGGCACATACGCAGGGTAACTGGAGCTGCGATGTTGTAGGCAGACAGCGCTAGAAGTAAAGGGATGGTGTCGATGGTGGGTACGCTCGGATAGATGTTTTCGGATGTTTTCAAATCAAAAGCATTAATTAACTTTTATTAAAGATCTTTTCAATAATTGCAGAATTGTAATTCTCATCCATAAAGTAGGCTACTATTGACAACTTCCCTTTATTTGACACGACCCAAGGCCGACTGCGGACGCCTCAGCGAAACAAATCAATCGTCCATATGTTCTATGATCGTGCGCCAGCTATTGACCCTTTCGGCAAGTGCAGACCAGATTTCATGTGTTGTACCCCAATGATATGACACAATATGATGCCGTGACTTCTCCTCTTTTAACCCTCCTTGAGCTAAACCAGGAAATACTTTCCCAATGATTTATGAGTTTGTTTATAGTGTGCAGCATCATCACAAATCTTAGCATGTCAATCGCATGGTATTGGCAAATAGAATAATTACATGCTGAAGACACATAAGGTTCAGCTTATTTGTCACGAGGATTACCAGCCTGTGAAAACAGATGTGCAATGTCTGCTGTGGCTAAGTAGGGAGATTTCCAAAGTTAGAAAAAAATAACCCTGGTTATGTCATAGTGATGTCAGCGGGATTATCTTGTTTTGGGCTTGAGACTCGAACTTGAAATTTATAACCGGAAACATATGTGTTACAAACATGAGGCACGAGTTTTCAGAGGGGTTAATAAAAGAGGCATATAATACTCTTGATTTGCATTATGGGACATGAAGGATCCAGTTTGTTGGAGCTTGACCCCTATTAGAGACTAAAAGCCCTCTCGTGAGCCCCCCAACTTTATGGAGGTGTAATACTAAAGGGGACATATCATGTTCATTTTCAGGTTCATTTGGGGTTTCTACTAAAACATGTTTACATGCTTAAATGTTCATGTTCTCATACTGTCTGTCTGGATATACTTATATTAACCCTCTGTCTCTTTAGGACCCCCTCCAGAAAAAGCCCAGTCTGCTCTGATTGGAAAAATACGGTGCACCTTTGCAAAGGTAGTTCTCAAGTTGTGGGTGATATATTCTAATGAGCCTGCATGTGACATAGGAAAGGGAGCCAGATCTGAATGGCATTTTGAATCACATGTTTTCTGATCTAGACAGCCCACAAAAAAATTGACTGGGTTGTCTTATTCCAGTTTGTGGGTTTGTAGGTACTCCAGATACACAAATGTATGCACACAAGCACTGAAAAAGTGAGTTTCACATGATATGACCCTTTTAAAAGGTACAGTGTGTAGGATTTGGCGGCATCTAGTGGTGTGGTTGCAGATTGCAACCAACTGAATACCCCTCCGCTCTCTCCTCCCTTTCCAAGAGGCCATCCTTACCATAATGACAACTTTAGGAGCAACGGAAGTCAGACGGCGGCTGGTGGTACCACGGTTTCACAAGCGTGTTGGAGAACTACGGTGGCCTTCAGGTAATATAAAAATGCATAAGGCTCTCTCTAGAGCCAGCGATTGGTTTGTTCGTTCTGGGCTACTGTAGAAACATGGCGGAGCAACATGGCGGACTCCGTAAAGAGGACCCACTCCCTATGAAGACATAAAGGGCTCATTATAAGTTAACAATTCTCAGTTTCCAGTGATTATACACTAATGGAAACATAGTTATGAATATTATATTCCTATTATATTATATTTCTGCCAATAGATCCCCTGAAATATTACACACTGTACCTTTAAATTCCGGGAGTACCCCTTTAAGATATTGTCTGATGTCAAGTGTTACTTTACTACGAGTAGCCTATAAAGTATTATGTTATTGGTGGTCTGTGTAGTTCAAGTTTACACACGTAGCATGGTAATACTTTCTGAAATTCCCATCCAAAATTTTTTGCCTTCTTTGCAGCCCCCATCAATGATAATGGATTATAAAATTTACAGTGCATTAGCGGCTCTTTCCAACTATTTTACATCGATCCAATGTTTCTTTAAAAGGATATATTCACAGGGACCAATTAGCATAAAAAGAGGCACTCTGTAAACCAAAACCTCTCTTTGAACTCACCACATTTGACCAACTTTCGATAACAGCATTCAAATCTCCCCTGCAGACTCCTTTAGAATAATTTTAAAAGGCTCCGATTGCCCTAAACATTAAAAACACATTAGGCTACACATAATTTATAGTCAGTTAAGTTCCCGAGGAAAGTCTTTGAGAGAGAGAAAAGAGCGATAAACGACAGACACTTGAATGTGAGAGGAACAATGTGGAGTATGTCCAGAGACAGGCAGCACATTTTCATCAACGTAGCTCTTTGCATGGGGGATCTAGAGAGAACACGAGGCAAAAAGGAGGAGAATCAAACCAAATGTGAGCTGCTTGTCATAAAAGGTGCGTTAGTACTGAGGCACTTTAATGAGAGCTTTTGCACTAACCTTTAAAAAGACAAGCATAACAATAGACTATGCAAAAGCCACCCGTCGAGTCAGGTGTTTATCTTTGCTGGCAAAGTGAAGAATGTTTTTTTCATATTTTCAGACAGTGGCTTATTTTTTGAGATCACTCTGAAATGGACTGCTCAGCTATATTGTTCGGCTGCTGAATTCCCAGTTTCGTGACAGCAAAGGCAGAGCCGTGGCCTATTATTTGGCTTATTCCTTATGCAACATAAAGCAAGCACTATTTAAAAAGTGTGACACCAAATTTGATGAGCGTACAGAGAGGTGGGCACACTGGCAAGCTCACACTTTTTCTGTCAAAGCGAAAGAGGAGGAATTGTGGTGGAATTGATTTTTTTTTTTCTTCCTCTAGTATTTTGTGTGCACTGCGCGCACTTAAAAAGCAAAAAAAAGGGAACTGTGTTTGTGTCGCTGAAGAGCTCACACACCACATCTGAGAAGAAAACCCTCAGCTGCTGCTCCGAGTTCACAAGAAAACCAACTTCCCCAACTCAGTTTCTGGCCTACTAGCTCCCCCTGCTGCTTGATAACACAGAGAAATCAAACGGGAGAGGCTCTCCGTGTACATTGTAACTCTACACCTCTTCACATCCATCTATTTCTCACCAAAAGATCCCTTTGGTGTGCAAGCTATCTCAGCAGGTGAGATTTGGAGAACAGCAAGATATACATTTTTCCCTCATGTTGAGCTATGCTAAAAAATCATTAATGGGATATATTATGTATCCACTGACATGGAATATTCATCAAAACGTTCAGAAGAGGATCCCTCAGCTCACGAGTCATTAAAATCTGAATAAAATATAAATGACCCTGGTTCATTTGGTCGGGATTTAGTGTCTCACTCACAAGTATCAAAATGTTTGATAACTATCTACAATGGCAGTCGGGGGATACTGCAGGAATACAGATTATCACGGCACACTGCATCCTGTGAACTTCACCTTCTTCAAATTTGAGAAATGCTATTAAAATCACGGTGATGAAATATGGAAGATGCGGGTATGAGATGTGGTCTATTTTAGATGCCGGTGACCTTGAAAGATAAGAGGCTTGATAGGCTTATTGATTAGCAATTCTCTGCAGACTCAAAGAATATCAAATGAGAGGCCAGCGGTAAAAGCTGTCTCCTTCAGCTGTGCTGCTAGAAGCCAAGAAATAATATCAGCTGGACACTAGAGGAAAGAAAAGTGCACACAATAAAAAGGATGATGATTAAGTTTTTTCGCACGCAAGAAGTCTTCCACTGTGAATTTCACACCTAGTACGAGTCCTGTTAGTGGCAGCTGAGCTCTCTTCACCCTGTGTTTTTCTGCAGGCTCCAGCGCCCACTAAAATGCAAAGAGCCACTGGGAAAGAGACGGAAGAGGCTTAATCTGAACGTCTCTCTAAACTGGAATTATCAGCTCCCTCTTTAATCTTTGAGGTACGAAACATTTGAATTCCATAAGAGCCGCCTACTACGGTAGATTGTACTTTACCCGCCTACTGGAATGCCAACCCTGCATATGCATAGCCATACAGCAATGTGCAGCACACACAGTCTAAGACATTGTTTAGTGTGTGGGAGCTCATTTTGGCAGTGTTTGACAGTTAAGCTTTTGTTTCTGCGAGCTTTATGTTTGTTGGTGTTAGCTGAGGCAAAGCAGGGAGAGGGAGCAAGAGGAGGGCGTTAAGCATGACGGGGGGAAAGTCATGATAGAGGGTATGTAATGGTTCACGCTGGTGATAATAGTCTCTAAATGTAAGTGCTGTTGGTTGTAAATCTGCTGTTATGAGTAACAATGTTGTTGGCTCATATGAAGCAGGAGAACAGACCGAGCTGGACTAAAAATAAAGTGCCAATATTCAGCGCTGAAGGGATTTAGGCGAGTGTAATTTCACAGACATGGAAATATACGTTTCCCTGCTCACAAAGACTGGATAAACATGATGGTCCAATAAAGATGTAGTATCATCTCAGAACATCCAAACAGCTCTGCCCTGTGAAAAACTACAGCTGGTTGAGGCCCTCAGTTGTTCCAGGGCAAAAGAGCTTTAATCTGGTTTGGGGTGGGGGGGGGGGGGCATAATGAAATGTGCTGTTCATAAGGCCTGTAACCATATTAGGAGGAGGGAAACTTGATATTGAGGTGGCCTCCATGGCAACAGTGCCGGGGACTGTGAGTCCAATGTTTGGGAGGATTTTGGAGCAGATTTGTCGGGCTTGAGGGGAGATGACAATGTGGAGGGGGGGGGGGGGATGTTGAAGGAGTTGCATTTTGCACAGTGAAAATCCCTTTGGAAATAGAATTTGAATTCCTCCTCTGATCTTTTGGCTTTTCCACACATGATCCTTGCTGTGGAGAGCCACTGGTATATCATATTACACACACTATGTGTATTTTATATTGTAGAAATAATATATACACTATGAGACTATTGGCAGTATTTCATATTTAGGATTTTTCCGAGACGATTAGTTGTCATCCGCAACAACACACAGTCAAAATGTTAAAGCTGTTTTTGCAGAGTCTTTATTTGCACCTGATCTTTGCCATTGATTGAGCATGCTGTCACTGTCACAGGTCAGTAATATGCCCTCTCACTGCTCACCGCAGGGAGGAAATGAATGCTTGTCTCAATGTCCTGGACAAGTGGTGGGGAAGGTCTAAAATGAATACTCCCTGTGGCAGAGCAGCTTTAATAAGACATTACTGAAAGAGAACTGATCACAGCCACAGGAGTCAGACAATTTAGTGAAACAACATCCCTGACACAGAGGTCAGCTCAAACCAGCCCTGTCAAACACAGGAGAGGAGGACCTGAAAGTGACCATCCTGGTCGTAAAGGGTTTTTTGGGGGGTAGTTTTTCCTTATCGTATTCAAGGGTTTAAGGCTAGAGGATGTCATATGCTGCGCCAACACGTTCTCATCCCAACTTGTCAAATACCGCCGCTTTGTCACGTCCCTTGGTCACGCCCCTTGGTCACGCCCCTTAGTGTCACGCTATTTTTGGCATTAAAACCACTATAGTTACCCTTGGCGTCACTTTAGATTGAGGCAACAAAATCACTATAGCTAGGTTTAGGAAAGAGATATATTAAAACTACTACATTTGTACAGTGAAAATGACACTGAACATTGTGAACACGAGACACGGACGAACAGCTGATTTTAACGTGACCTACAGTTCACGAACACAAATGTGTTTGTTGAGCTGGGGACACACCCAAACGTCGGCTTGGACCCATCCACCTCACCTTCTGCCCGCCCGTTGTGTCTCTTTTCGCTCTTTAAACTACGTCACCACACTCCCGGCGCACTTTCTCTGAGCATTTACTGTTGCCGTGGATGGGTTTACATTACAGCAAATGTAACGCCCGGTGCATTTTATACCTGCACTAAAGGGTGCTTTGTGTGGCGGTATCAAACTCCGACGGCCGTGATAAAGCCTCGCTATTTGACGCCCTTTGAGGCAAATTTGTGATTTGTGCTGTTGGACTATATAAAACTGACTTCACTTGACTAAAATAAAAAAAGAAGATAATTCCTACAGATTATCACTTCACTTAAGAAACAGAAATTAATCAGTTGTATCCTGTACCATCATCTACATTCACCCCCGGCGAACCCCTGTACTACATGTTCTTGTTCAAAACATAGAAGAAGAGGGCTCTGCTCCAACAAACTGTCATACATACAGATGGGAAGCTCCACGCCACTGGTTCACTCATGTACTTGGGTATTAAAAAAATATCAAAACCTGCAGGTGGCTTTAGAAAACACATCAACACAGCGGTTGATGACGTCATTCTCACAAAGGTGCACTTAAATAACAACAATTTGGCATTCACGGACTGTGCAATCTCCCCTCAAGAAAGAGGGAGCCTTTAAGTTGAGGTACAGAGAGACCACCTACACAACCCAGCACTTCCTGTTTGATTCTCACCATCCACTTGAGCATAAATTGGCCGGGGTTTGAACCTTGCACCGCTGAGCACAGAAAATATCAACAAACACTGAGGCTAACACTAGGGAACAGGCTTCCAACAGGCTTTGAGAACCTGTGGTTACCCTGAGTGGGCCTTTGTTGAAACCCAAACATCCCTTATGTGGCGGGCGTCTTTGAAAAGCAGCGGAGGATTTGCGCAAACCACAACATTCTGGTATTTTACAAACCTGGCAACACACACAGGCAACACTTAGTTCACCCAAAGGACGGCCTACTTAAACATCAGCAGAGCAACATATGCAGTGAAGTGCAGTGAGGAGTGTACAGATCTGTTGGCAGAACTATACAACCCTCCTCAAAGGCATGGCACAACATAAGAGCCAGCAGATCGGGTCAGAAACAGTTTTGAGTTTCAAAATGTGCATATCGTAGACAGAGAGTGGGTGGTCTTAAAAATGAAGGAAAAGGGGTCAGTTCAGGCTGGGATCAGGGACATCTTATTCACAAGGCACCAGCAGCCTAAATTTCTTGCCACACTAGCCTAATCTGGCTCTAGGGATGGAAATGTTGGTCAGTTGGCCTACCTGAAATGATGTCAACCAGTTTTTAATGGATTGCCACTGACTTTTACACAGACATTTGTGGTTCCTGAGGATAAATCCTAATGACTTTGGTCATCCCCTGACTTTCCATCTAGCGCCGCCATGAGGTTGATATATGCAGTTTTGAGAGAAATGTCTTGACAAATTATTGAAGGGATTGCCATGGAATTTGGTACAGACTTTCATGTCCCCCTCAGGATGAATTGTAGTAGCTTTGGTGATCCCTGACTTTTCATCCAGCGCCATCATCTGGTCAAAATATGAATCTGTCCAATATTTTGGTTTATCACCAAACAGACACCTGCAAAAATAATAACACTAACATACCATTCCATAGACTGCAGTATAAGTAGTGGATGTAGTCACAGTGATGTCACCCATTGGTTTGTGGACTGCCATTTTGAAGCCTCGAGTTTGGTATTTTGGCCGTCGCCATGTTGTTCTTGCAAACACACTGTGAAAGGGTTAAAGTTCTAAGACGAAAAAGCGGACAACCTCCAGACCGGACAACGCCGTGGTAGCGACCAGTCAATCACATGGTAGCCACGCCCTAAAGCATGCCCTGCTTTATGGTCTATTTGACTCTAAATGGAACCAAAATTTACTAAATGAATATCATGCTGTATTGAAGAAGACTTGAAACTAGCGATTGAGACCATAAACTCATATTTATAATGTTTACTGAGGTAATAAATCAAGTGAGAAGTAGGCTCATTTTCTCATAGACTTCTATACAATCAGACTTATTTTTGCAACCAGAGGAGTCGCCCCCTGCTGGCTATTAAAAAGAATGCAAGTGTGAGGAACTTCCGCATTGGCTTCACTTTTCAGACCTAAAAGGTTACCCAATGTGATATTCCCATCAGCCTGAACTGGGAGCAAATGCTAGCATACTAACATACTAAAGTAAAATGGTGAAAATGCTGAAATCAGCATGTTTGCATTGTCATTGTGAGCATTCTAACATTAGCATTTAGTGGATTCACACCAACTTAAACTGTTTAGTCATGTAACTTACACAAATTTTCAATTCAGAAAAAAATCATATGGAGATGAAACTAAAATTAAATCAAACCTACTTGGGATATTATTCAGGTTGAATGTTTTTACTTGTAATCAGATATTCTGTAATTTGCTAGTCTTTGTTGTAGATAGCTCAGGACTCCAAGGAGGGCGGAGATCAATTATCATTAAAGTCTTCAATTTCCATCCAAAAAGAGTCAACCCCTCTGAGAATCTTTTGGCAAAGAACAGTTGAATATTAAACCTGTTCCTCTGTTCTTAAATGTTATATGTAACAGCAATTAATTTCACTTTTAACATCACATTTTCTGCTCCAAATGAGCTTAACACATTCTTAGTTTCCACATGATAATAAGACCTGTTTGCAACATGTCTAGCCTACAGTATTTTTTCTTCTGGGGGAAATTCAGTCTTTACAAAAAAAGACTCCCATAACATTACAGGGAAAAGATCAAACGGACTGTAGTTCAATTTTGGCTCAGGTCTTCTTGGGGTTACTAGGCTACATGGTATTGACACAGCTCAGACTCAGATTTGTGGTTATGTAAGCTCGCCTCACACTTCAACTCTAGTCACGTTGTCTTGGCAACTTGCCCAGAAACAACAGTACATCACTTTGTAGCTGGGGAAAGATAATTCTACCACAAATTCAGACTTATCGCCCCACTCTTGCGATAGCCGCTGCAGTTACTGATTTATAACATTAAGACTTCTGGGAGACAATGAATGGGCAGAGCTAGCAGGGAGGTGACAGGCACATCGCACGCACATGATGAGGAGGAGGATAAACTAAATCCTTGTCCGTGTGTACGTGCATGAACACGTGGTGGAGGAAACACACACACGCAACCTGATAAATATGTATGCAGTGAACAAGCAAATCCTCAGTGACCTGACCTTTAATTTTGCCTGTTTGTCTGTGTTCACAACAAGTTCACAAGTAGCTGTTCAAAAAATCTGTGCAGGAAGCTAATAACGATACAGCATGCCACTCCTCCTCACGCTCTCTTCAGTGCCCACCTGAGTCTCGTTCATGAAAGGAAATCAAGTGTCATCATCCGCATCTTCCTTTGGCTTCGTTCCTCTGGGTCCTCTGCCGCCCGCCTGTCGCCGTGGAGAAACGTCAAAGCCCAAGTACACGCTACCTGTTTGGCTGCTGTTATATTGGTCCACGGAGGACTAGATATCAGGATTGAGCCACATTTGCATTTTAATTTTATATTCCGCACCATAGCTTCCACATTTTTTAACTACTTTGTACTTGTTTAATGGTCCTTGGTGAAATGAATGCGCGAGTTAATAATAAACAAAGGATTTCATTATGCAAATACAGACCTGAGTCAGACCCCAGACTTATAAAACTGTTTGTGTGGATGTTCGCTGATATACAATCTGTCGACTTGTGGTTTTCCACATGAAACAAGACTCACTGAGGAGGAATATGTGCGAGCATTATTGGATTACCGGCACTCAACAGCTGGATTGGATACAGATGCTGCAGCGAATGCAGTTATTTCAAAATCACATTTTGCTTCAGACATGCGAGTATCGTCTGTGCTTATGCAGCACTTGTATCTAATGGCTCAAATGAGTGCATGTAAGTGCATGCAAAAAAAAAAGACTATTTTCTTTTAGGTAAAAGTTAACTTGATATAACTTCATATCTTTACTGTGGTGTGTGCCAGAAAAGACTTGAAGGATTTCTTTGTTCAGATACCTTTCAAATACGACAGGTCTATATGCAAACTTAATTGAGGAGCTAATGTTTTATTTAAAGCACTGTAAACATAATTGAACTTCTTTGATGGGTAGAGGTGAAGATTGTGCAAAAGGAGATAGCAGGTTTTAAAACATATAATGAAGGATTTGAACCATCTGGAGGGTAAAATGATTCACCCTACATCTGTTGCCTGGTAAGAGCTGCCAACAAATACAAAAATAGCAATTCACTGCATCTTTTCAGAGACTCTTTTGAAGTCTTTGTTCTTTAACATAAAGTCAATGATTTTGCATCCTAATTGTACCAAATATAACATTTTTTCCTGCATGAACAGGTGACAATATTTCATTTTCCTCTTAACATTTTTCTTCCAAGCAAATGTCCTTTTAAAATGCTAAAGGTTAACGTGCATTGGCAGGCATGTCTTTTTATGGTCAAACAGTGGATTCAGGGAATGAGAGGGTTGCACAAAATGTTCTTTACTGAGCTCACCCTGGCAACAGAGACCTGTGGAATGGGCAGCTATTTATTTTGAGGTAATTATGGGGCATCCACCCTTAAATGAAGCATTTAACACACCACTCTACCGTTTTCAAAGCACCACTATGCTGAAGTCAAAGCTAACACGATAAACGCTTTGCAAAAGCAGTCAGCTTTCAGCTGCTGAATGATGCAACAGAGAGTACAGTGTGCTAAAGTCAACTTGCTTTAAGTTCCTTTCCACAGTAAATTTGGAGAAAAAAAGTGTCCTCTTCTGAACTACAGCGCGATCTGTTTGTCATAATGAGAGCTTTCTGAAGGGAACAGAGCTGAAAGCAAGCTTGGTAGAACATGAATTATCCCTCGGCCTGGTAGCTAAGCAGAGTGGAGTGAGTGCTCAACCTTTTGTCTTCTTGACTATTTAATGAAAAGTCTATGAACTTCTGAATTGAGTTTCATCACACCGTAAAGGTAACTATACATAAGTGGTCTACAGCCATGCTGGTATGAATTCAAAGCTAACCTCAGCATGTTAACATGCTCACAAAGGCCAATAATTAACTGTAAAATGGTGTGAATCTGCTTGGAAAAGGCGGTCAGAATAGCTTTTAATGTCTACAGCTAAACTAGCGGATTATTATAGAGTCCATATGAACGCCCCCCTCTTGTGGTATTCCACCAAGTGGAAAGTTTCTGAAAGTGAAAGTTCACGAGTTGTGACGTGTTTGTTGACGAAGTAAATTTTTCGGTGCATAAGTTAATATATCGTAATTTTAGGCGTATATTGTTTTTCTTCGTAATTTTATAATATGGCAGAGGAAAATGTTGATATTGATGTTACCCACTTGCTAGCTTGCTAAATTGTTAGCCTCTGTGGCCTCTAACGTTAATGTGGCCATTGCTTGGCAGCGGTGTTCTCACGACTTAACCACTTGAACGCCAAGCATATAGTTTACACGACTTCCCATGTTGTAAACACAAGCTCACGAGTTTCATTTGAAGGCACAATCTGACCTTAACCAATGCCTAAACCTAGCCAACCAATCTGAGGCAGAGTAGGGCAGGTCATGCATTAGGAAACAAAAATCAAAATGGTCCGATGGCGTTATTCTGCATAATAATAAGTTGCGTGCTTTTGTTTGTTGCAAGGAGAGTGTGTAATTTCGGAGCAACGGGCCTTCGGAACAACGGACGTTTGTTTTCGGGATAAGAGGACAAATGGGCTTTCGGTCCAATGGGCCTTTTTTCGGACTATTGGGGTTTCGGAATAATGGTCTTTCGGAACAATGGGCAGACCCCCCTTAGGGCCACGCTGCACAAATGTGCCACATAATATGCAACCATGAAAATATATATTTTTTATAACCTAATGTATTATCGCAGTCTGAGCTGTGAAAAACACTCTGAAATGACATGGCCTTAGAAAACAGCGGCACAAGTAGGAGCAGTAAACAAGATGAGTGCTCAGTGACAGTGTAATAACCAAAAATCAAAGTGTGAAGAAAGGCCTGGCATAACTTCAGCTTGTCTGCCTCTAAATGTAATAATCCTCCCAAAGGTCACATTTGTTTTGGCTTTTAATCTGTTAAATGTCGCATAGCAGGATGTGTTAGCATTCCTTCAGAGGATGCACTGCCATTATGGCTCAAAGGATGCTTAACTACCTGGGAGGAATGTCACATATGGTCTTATAAAAGTAAACACCTGCTAATGGAAGTATATTGCTCCTAGTGTTTTTTTAGTTTTTTCATCTGAGTCACTGAGGTGTGGGTGACTGCTGATAGTCTGGGGGTTGATGCACGATACAGTATACTGTGGAAAGTTTTTTGCAGCTTGTCTTTGATTTTTCTACCTTTAAAACAGAGACTATGCACATTTAGTCCCTACAACAGCTGGCTTTACATCTGTGAACACTGTTTGGACAGGAAACTTTTTCTGTAACACAATGTGAATACCTTAATTATCTTAACCGAACATCGTGCCACACAGGAAGTTACTGGAAATTGGAAAATAAGCAGCAATTTTGTTTATGATACTCAATCAGTTACTGCAGATCTCTTGTAGGAACAAAAACACTGTCCCACTTCCCTCTACAATGACTGAAATAAACAGCTTCCCTGGAGCTAGTGGAGTTTTAGTGCTTGGGTCAATGATGCTTCAGCAGGATGGATACCTGCTGTCACGGAGGTTTAAACCAAGCTTTCCGTCTCAGATTCACACTCCTCCAGTTAAAAGATGTCCCTCAACACCATGCCACTCTACTTCCCTCTCTTTAAAGGAGACTTTTCTGTCAGCAGAGCACATCAAACCATCTCTCAACATTTCTTTGAATCTGCCTCGCCACTTTCACCCCTTCAATTTCTTCCCAATTTCCTCAACACATGACCTTCTTCCCTATCCCTCATCTTTTTTAAGTCTATCAATCCTTCTTTTGCCACCCGAGCTAAAATTGCTTTCCTTACTGTCTGTAATAAGTAGCGCTTCAGTGATTTGTGTCTGACCCACCACCTGAATCCACAACCTGGTTGATATTAAAAAGAAACGGCTTTTCAAAAAAATAGAGCCTGCAACTCGGAGGTACATAATAGAGCTGTGAAAATTTCAAAATGATTGTTGAAATAACCGCATTAGTTCAAGGAAACTGCACTCGATTTCGTTATAAAAGCGTAAACACTTGACATAAAGACACTTAAGCAGCCTTGAGACTGGACGTGTGGACACAATGGCTTCCTTCCTACAGTTCCTGGCAATCACATGTATTCCTCTTCACTCAGTATGTTTGGTGCTTCTTTTTCTTTTTACCATTTTTTTTCTTTTGGCTGAAGATAGACTCAATAAGTCGGTCACAATGTGTCCCGTGTGCTTCCAAGCCAGCAAGTTTCCATTGTCCTCGTTCCACGTGTCATGTGGAGAGATTTGCATATAATGGGCCACCCTATCTGAACCAAAACTGGTTTTCTGGTCATGTAATCACTGCATCTTGAAGTAGTGAGATCAACTAAAGAAACTGAAGCACAGATACAGTATGGTTTGAAAAACATTTCCAGCTCATTAAGTACTACCATTGCTGAATAGTACTATTTGATACTATTTAAATGATAATGCTGGTGTGGCCACAGAGGGCCAGCCCTACAAATGCATAAGTCTGTCACTGACTGAGTGACTGAGTGATGAAGTTATACGATTGGTCGGCCTCATTGGCCGTTGCGCTTTCAAAATGAAAAGGCAGTCCTTTATGCAAATGAGCCCATCCAGCGCGACGTGTCCGGGTCACAAAACCTGGATCAAGCTGTCATACTAGGGGACCTAGTTCTAAAATGAAATAAGATTCAGCAGTGGCATAGCTTATTTCTCGCTTAAAACGTTTTTAGAAGTTTGTGGATTGTTTAGACAGAATAACAGAAAGTTCACGAGCAGGCCGCCTTGTTGTTTCCTGTTTGAAACAACAAGCCGAAAACCAGGGACCAATCAGGTGCATTCAATGAATGTCGCTTGAACGGCCAGTTAAGTGGAGCAGCGCGTCCCCTAGTGTCCTCGCCGGACCTGGTGGACATGTAGCGCTGGATTTAACATTATAGACATGACCACTCACTATTTGTGTAACACTTTAGCCACAAATTCATGGACTGACCATTCACGGTCCAGCCATGTACTCGGTTTTGACCGAGTCTGATATAACATATGCCACAGAAATATGTTGTACAAATATGTTTTCTATTGAGCAGTTTGACTCATACAGTTAAAAATGATTCAGCTGTGACTCAGTCTGACAGTTATAATGCCAAAGAACATTCAGTCAGTTTATGAAAAACATAGGAACAGTAATAACAATACAATATATATTCTCACCATGTCACCTGGACCCACCCACTAACATTCTTTCACATACTGTATAACAAATGTGTAAAATGAAGGTTATCTTCTAATTTCCAGCTGCAAGGTGCTTAACAAGGCTTTGTCAAACTCTATCACATTATTTTTGATAGAAAGCATATTTGATAGAAGCATCTTCTCTGAATGTAAGGTGTTGATTAAAATCTTCCAGCCATATTGTAATCCTCGTGACCTTGTGAGTAGTCACTTTCAGTATGTGAGATTTTTCTTTTTTTTCTTTTTTGCTGTAATGAGGAAAAAGGAAATAAATATAAAGGTTCACCATCGAGTCAAGGATGATAAGTAAAGGATCTGGTTCTGAATTAGAAGTGATGACTAAAAATGCCAGAGCAAAAGGGAGGAATTTTAGCATGCATTAAAAAAACTATAGCTTCTGAGAACTGGCATCTGTGACATACGGGAGAAACATCCGGACAGATTTTGTGTGGTTTTACTTTAGAATATAGTAGAGTCTGTGTAATATTTGAAATTGAATTAAACAGCATTGTTTGAGCTTTTGTGTGCGTGTGTGTTTGTGTGTGTGTGTGTTGAAGCCCTTCCTCCCGTATGTCATGAGGAGTTGCTCCAAGTTTTTCTTCTCATTTCAGTCTAAGCTATCTGAAGGAGAAGAATCCTCTCTTAATGGCAAGTCATATAGCCTCTGGGTTACACATTTTCTATGAGTAGGGGTTGCTTAAGACAATAAAATATTACTTGAGAGGTCATATTTTCTTTTTAGTTTTAGTCATTTTACAGCTAAACAGTACACTACAAGATGTTTCTGGAAACATTTTACGCGACAAATAGGCATTACAGTAACAGAATATTGATTCATATTTGATCAGCGTTGCCTAGTTTAACCGTTTGATCGTAGTTTGCGAGTGATTGATAGCTGCTCAGAGACGGCAAGCTCCAGCTCAGCTCTGATTGGTTATTTTCCTCCGGTCTGTGAAATCTTGCAGATGCCATTAGGAACACCGGACGAAACCGGAGGACACAGAGGCACATGATTTTTTTCAGATTACCTGTCTCATGCACTACTGTCAGGATATAGTGACCGTTTTATAAACATAACTTATATTTTAATAATATTTGCTCCATTTCTACCCACTGCAGCTTTAATATATCCTCTGTATGAATGTGTGCAATGTGACTAATTTAAATGCTACAGCAAAGTGTTACGAGTGGGTGTAATGCATTTTTTAAGTGCTAAACTGGTCATACAACAGGCCAGGAAATAGTGCACTCTGTAAACTAGCTATTGCTTCTCTAAAATGATTTGTTCTTTTGTAGTGGGCTGTGTTTGAGCTGACCGTGCTGAGCCAACTGTGTGAACTCAGTTTCATGTGTCATATAATATCAGTAGTCAACAGTCAAAAACTATTAAAAACACATACAACAATCCATACTGTTGTATTGGTTGACATATTCCATCATTACGGTCAGAGCAGTTTATTCTGAAACAACTTGATTTTCATCCCTGGAGACTATAGCCCTGTGTTGTGCAGACGACACTGAGCATGCTCAGAGATGCAATTCCATGTGTACACTGCCTTTGTTGAGCTGAAAGGAATAAACTGCCCTTAATATATGCACTAAAATGTCACACAATGCAAAGGTTATGTCACAGTGAAGATCTCTGGTTTGGATACACAGACAAAGGTCAATTTGTTGGTTTTGGTCTTCTCATAGGATTTGTTGATTATAACAAAAGGATGAAATACTACCAGCCCTATTCTTTAAATCTTCCAAATGAAGTGATACTTAAACATGAGTAAACTCTAGCTCAGACTATAGCAGGTAGGAAACACAGACCACTTGTGAGAAAAGGATGACCTCTGCTTTGCTACGGCAGTGCTGCACAACGCTAACAAGAGGCACTTAAATGCTTTGCAAGGAAATTATGCTAATGTATGCAGGTTGTTGTCGGGAGTAATTACGGAAGAACAAAATGACAGCTTTGAAAGTGAACGCATAAAAAAACAGAGAGGAGCAAAGTGAGTCTCGGTGTAACAGCAGTGGCAGATCTCCATTTAGCTGCGAAAGGGAAACAAAAACGGACGCCATGCTGGTCTGAACTATTTAAAGCCAGGTGTACGTGACTGAACTCTGCACTCCAGCATGAGGTAAAAATGTGGATAGAAAAGCAAGCCAGACTTCTAAAGCTCTCTGTAACATCTCAATTTCCAGTGCACAATGTGAAACAACACACGCAATGCAAGAACCGGAGACCCCCATATACCACTTGTTATCACGACATGATTGAAGTTCCAAACTTAGGTCACATGGTGACATCTGAGCAAGTTCAATTTGCTGAAGAATATGGTTGAAATCTTTGGAAAAAGATAGTAAGAGAAACTTCAGTTTGGAATATTTCTCCCTAGACATGTTTGCAAGATAAAAACTGAAGTGGATTTATTTCTTGCCACTGCCAAGACTTTCTAGATGTAGATGTATTCGTCATTTCCAACCCTGTCTCCTACAAAATTACAACTAAACAGCATTCTCAATTACGGTTGTGTTTAGAAGGTATAGCCCACAATTTGGGAAACTCTCGCAAGATGGTTAAGGTTAGTCATTGACCTTGAATGGTTATGGTTAGGATAGGTCATCATGCAGCTAGTCTTACAAGAGTTTTTGCATGTTTTTCCCAGTTTTCACAATTTGTGGTTTACAGTACCTTCTAGACACGTTTCAACGTCATTTCTCCCAGATTATGGTCGCTGTTTTAAACACCGGGATTAAAGTTGTAATACTGAAACAAAACAAAACCGCAACAAAAAATACTTGGTTATATTTAGGCAGCAAAACTACTTGGTTAGGTTTAGTACAAACATCATGGTTTGGCTGAAAATAAGCATACTTGTTGCGTTATTTAAATTACAGACGTAAATTCAA
Organism: Sebastes umbrosus; assembly: GCF_015220745.1. Taxonomy (NCBI): domain Eukaryota; kingdom Metazoa; phylum Chordata; class Actinopteri; order Perciformes; family Sebastidae; genus Sebastes; species Sebastes umbrosus. Next base: position 20,638,246 of record NC_051279.1, read on the forward strand.
ATAAGTGAACATTGACGTTTGGTTTCACAAACGTGTTGACCCATCCCTCTTACCTACGCAGACTATGATTAGAAACGTTTTGTGATACGTCAAAAACAAGCGAGAAAAAAAGTTTCCTTTGAAATATAATTGACAGTGCAACCCATCCAATCGTTTTTTGGGACATTTCATTTAAAATCACAAATGCCAGCCTCATAGTGGCGCTAGGGAAAAAGTCAGGGCATCACATAATTATAGGTTGAATAATTAGCGTTCATTCTCTCGGCATAATTGATGTCTGTACCAGATGTCATGGCAATCAGTCCAACAGTTGAGATATTTCAGTGGTTGGATTGTCATTGATATAATTTGCATTGTGTAAACAAACAGTAGCACCTCACACGGAAACTCCTGACCTCCCCCAAAACAGTAACCCACTCCCATCTAAAACATCTCTAGGCCTGTTAATGCATCTCTCTTCAACATTACTAATAATAGATTTAGATGTGTTCTACTGTTGCTGTCTAGTCCCTGTATTCAAAGACCTGTCAATCATAGTGTGAGTGATAGCAGCTTCCTGTTTTCTGTTTTGAATTTTGGTGCTGATGCGAGACTTTTGTTACATGTGCCTCCTGTATTAAGATTTCAAACCAAGTGGCCCTGGCACTCGTCTCATTATAAATTCATATTATGGCATCTTTGGGTTGGACAGCATGTTATTGCATTATTCAAATAGCAGAGCTCCTATACGGGGAATGCCACCTTCCTAAATTTCAGGAGCTGTAGGAGGTGTTCAAACAAAAATATTTGCATGTACATCAAAGCCAGTGCCTCGTCAAACATCTCTCCACTACGCTGCATATATTTCAGCTCCCGCTAAAGCAGATTTTTTATACAGTTGGATTTAAATTGGAGTGGAGCCGAAAGGTTAGTGGAGGTTACAGCACGCTGTTTTCTTTCTTCATAATGTCCCCATACAACATCTAAACCCCCCTCTTTAATGTACATTCATTAAGTCATTTAAGTAATTACAGCATTAGAAGGGGTCAAACAGATCCATGGATGAGATAATTAAAAGAATAAATAAGAAGATACTGCACTCTCTCTCTGATGACTGAGCTCGGGCATCCTCTCCAGAATGGGAAAAGAATGTTCATAACATGATTGAAATGACAAAATCAAGACAAATTAACAATACACATATAACAGCTTGCTTCTACAATAAATGCCTCGGTGATTTACAAGCCATTTGAAAACGTTCATTCTGTGCATCAAGGTAACTGCTGTATCTTTTGGTCCAGATTAACTCTATAAATACACTGGTGATTTCATATTAAAGCAGCAGTGGGTAGAATTGGAGCAAATGTGATTAAAAAAAAAGTTATTTTTATAAAACGATCACTATATCCTGACAGTAGTGCATGAGACAGGTAATCTGAAAAAAACATGTGCTTCATGGCAAAACATGGCATCTGCAAGATTTCACAGACCGGAGGAAAACAACCAATCAGAGCTGAGCTGGAGCCTTCCGTCTCTGAGCAGCTGTCAATCACTTGCCAACTCCAATCAAACAGTGAAACTAAGCAGCGCTGATCAAATATGAATCAATATTCTGATACTGTAATGCCTATTTATCTCCTCAAATGTTTTCAGAATCATCTTGTAGTGTACTGTTTAGCTGTAAAATGAGAAAGTTTGTGACCCGGCAGTCATGTTGAGATTAGTTGAGGACATACCAAGCACCGCCCAACAGCCGGAGCACAGCCAATAGGAACGCTAAATACGTGGAACGTTCTCTCTCTGAAATGACCTGTGATTGGCCAAAGTCTCCCGTCATAGAATACATTTTTTAAAGCCTGAAAACAGAGCCATGAGGAGGTGCAGAAGTCTAGTTTTCTCTCAGAACACTTGAATCACAATATGCTGAAAGGTTATTATGGAATTTTTGCCCAATGATGCCAAAAAAATGTCTGCCTATTGAAGCTTTAAGGGGTTATATTTATGTTCTTTGGTACAGCGCAGTTTTCAAACTTGTTGCACTTGCCATTCTTGCTTCCTTTCTTTCTTTCCCTTAAAACTAGAACATCACCTCATATTTTAGTGGAGAAAAACATATTCAAATTGCTGCCCTCCTTGTTAGTCTCCCTTTGATTCACTACAGAGATACTAGAATCTGCAAAGCATCACTCACTAAATCATACTGATGGCTTACAACAAGTCAGCGGAGGTGTGGAAAAAAACAATTTACAGAGGGAGGAAGATGATGCAGATAGTTGCTCCTATCTAAAAAGATAAAGCTCGGGGAGGCTGCGGAGATCATCAGAGAGGGAGTAGAGAGGAAAAAAAAGACAAGATTGAATACCAAAAGAGAACCAGAAAGATTGGAAACCTTCTATCCACCAACGTGGAGTCTAAAAACACAGACTCCCTCGGGAGGAGCGAGAGGATAAGAGGACGGCGGAGCAGCTTAACATGGCTTGAGAATCAGGTGGCGAGGCTTGGACTTGCGGGTGGGTTGTACTCGAGCACAACAGATGGTGTTAAGTGTTGAATGTTGAGAAACAGATGAAGCAGTAAACTCATTAAGCCTGGCTCGTGGGTCAGGAGCACCATGCCAAGAATGAGAGAGAGTGCCGCCACCCCCTAAACCAAGAGATCTATTAGAGGAAAATCATTTAAAATCAGCATGTATTACTGAACATGCTGTTCCAAACTTAAAACAATTCAAGGATTGTTGTATCTATGCAAGCATTTACTGTCAAAGTGGCACATTCTCCCATTTTCACTCTTTCTCTCTTGACATTTTCACTTGCACACTAATAACTATGCATTGCTACGCTCCAATCCCCCACACATCATGAAGCTTTCACAGGCTCATTTGTACTTGCAGGATTCTCCCTAGCAGTGCCATTTATACTAACAAGAACACAATGCAAGCTTGATCAGGGTTAATTAAGCCAGCAGAAAGCTCCGTGTTGCCTGGTCCACCCATCATATTTGCGGCAAGTCGTCTGTGAGCTTATGCGATTTCAAGCAGCCGCGTTCTTTGCACGACTAAAGCAATTCTTAATTGCATGCAAATAAGAATGACCCCTAGGTTCAAGATATGAAGCAGCACATTTTGATCGCCACAAGGCTCAACATGAGAACTCAATGCTTCACAACAATGTACTTCACTAAGCGTCTTAATAAAATGACTCATATTCGTGGAAACTCGTTGAAACCGCTAGAAAGACTTGCGTGTCTCAGGACACTCCAAACTGTCATTAAAGTTATATGATTCATGCTTGGAGTCAGTCCTGCGATCCCTCCTCTTATCACCCATTTTTCATCCCGAGTTCCAAAAACTCTCTTCCTCCGATCTTTCAATCCCGAGTCAGGTCTGATCTGTTGCTCTCCTCTATTCCCTTACCTCCCTCAGCCATCTGTCACAGTAAGCTCCTTGCTGCCAAGCAGCTCTTTTGAATTTTTTTTTTTTTTAAAGCTCATACTGTCTCACACTCAACGTTTTCCTGGTTAAATAAACTCTTTCTTGTTGTCCTCAATCAGTTCACTTTTGTAGATCCTGATAATAATCTAACATGCACTAGAATTGACAGCTCTGGTTTTACGCTGTTGTATTCTTTTGCTGCTGAAATGATCACATTTCTCCACAGATGAGAGACTCTTAAATGTTGTATTTTACTGTCCTTATTCACAGATGTTTATATCATAAAGAACATGGGCAAAACACAGTAACTACATATTTTGTCAAAATTGAGTTAAGAAATATCCTTACGAAAAAGAAGTTAAGTCAAGTGTGCTATTAGTATACTTCTTTTAAACTTAAAATAAGAGTACTTTCAGTTTACTTTTTATGTACTTATCAGAGATATACTTAACAAACTTGGCTCATACTGACAAGTATACAGAAAAGTCTAAGTATACTTGGCTTATAGGCCTACTTGTACTTAGCATGCCCTGCTTTATGGTCTATTTAACTCTAAATGAGACCATAATTTATTAAATGAACATCATGCTGTATTGAAGAAGGTTTGAAACTAACGATTGAGACCATAAACTCATGTTAACAATGTTTTCTGAGGTATTAAATCAAGTGAGAAGTAGGGTCATTTTCTCATAGACTTTCATACAATCAGATTTGTTTTTGCAACCAGAGGAGTCGCCCCCTGCTGGCTATTAGAGAGAATACACGTTTAAGGCACTTCAACATTGGCTTCACTTCTCAGACCTGGAGGTTTCCCACTGGCAGTGACTGAAATTTGACTGAATTCATATGATTTGGTGAGGTTAAGCTACCTTTAAATCACATATACTAAATAAAAACGTAATTAATTATATTATTTTATGATATAACTTGTTATAGTAGATAGACAGACATCTGGAAACAGAGGTACATTTAATTCCAATGGACTGTAAAATAATCGAAATAAACTTTTTTCTTTCCATTGAATCCTATGAATATTCTTCAATGGCAGAGTGCAGCTTCATTTGTTAGGTAAAACAATCAGCCTGAAAATGCACAAAACGACATGAAATCACAAGCTTTCTATCTGTTATGCAGTTTGCAGTCAGCCTCTTTCTCTCAGCTTCAGTGCCTCGGCTTTCTCTGCTCTCTCTCTCTGTCTCTGTAGGGCAGACTGTGGGTTTGTTTCTGCATAATATATTTCTATCATATATCCAAACACAGACAAACATATTGTTGAATACAAAGCCATTTAGTTTAGTCAACATTATATTCCAAGTTTTGAAAGACGTGTCATTTTTACATACTTTTTTTTTTCCAATGCAGATCGAGGCCCTAAACCGTGACCTACTGAGAGTCAGTCATTTGGATACTCATTCACATTGCCATTCCAATTTTGCATTTAGCTGTTACATTAGAAGTGAAACTCCAGGCTTATTCAGCCATGAATATGGGTGCTTGGGGGCTTGTTATCTGAATGATGTATTGATTCCTGTTGCACCTTCAAACTTCGGCTCTGTGTTTCCTGTCACACCTTGTGAAGACTGAAAAATTATTAGCGTGTGTAAAATGAAAACGGTATTGACATGGCAGTGAACAATTATTCCCGTGTTGAGCATTGAATGGAGGATGGATTAATAGCAGAGACAGCGTTTTTGAAACCACTGCAGCGTAGAATGATGTCAATCGCAAGTTTTTTGCCATGTCCTTTTTTGGTGGGTTTTTTCTCACATTGTGGTCGCCACTGAGGGTTCAAACAGAAAGTGTTTTGTTGTTTTGAAGGAAAAGGGAAGCAGACATTTAGGAGGAAAACATCATTTCCAGCCCTGTCTGTGATATATCCATATCAGAATGTGCAGCTGCAAGTTTTTTTTGTTTTGAATGTTGTGTGTGTTCAGATAGCATTTTATATTCGGCTGGCAGCCCACAGTGCGCTGTATTCTGGGACAACAAATGTGCCATGTTTTCGTCTATGATTATTACAAGGCTGTGAAAGCAGCCCCCTCGCTGCTCCAGGAATAAAAGTTTGTAGAAATCCCCCTTGACCTTTGCCAGAATGCTTTAAGGTGGGCCTTTAAAAGCTTTGAAATGTTATTGTCCCAGAGATACAAACTAGCGCTTGATTAAATATTCTGTTTAAATTCCCCATGTGTTATCATTAATGGACCCCTACTCCTTATCACCTCATGCCATTCCCCTCTATAAATATTTACCCCAGAAAGTTGTGCCTGCAGAAGAATACCAATTCCATGTCAGCAGACCTTCACGCTGAGGGGGAGGAAGTGTGTGGCTTGCCGCAGAGTATTGGATTAACAGCGAGTAAATTAATACAGCATCTGTTCTTCCTCTCATTCACTTGGTTTTAATATGTTTATATTCTCTGTATATGTGTTCCAACTGCATTCCCATCTGTGCTGATATATATGTTATCGTTTGAGATTTTTGGGCAGTGGCCATTTGTGTGATAGCACAGTCTGAACTACACTACAATTACAAATGTTTTACAATGTCCAAATGTTATTCACAAAAATACTATTGACAAATAGTTGTTGCCATAGCGGTAGCATTTTATTGAACCTCTGACTTTATTTCCTTACAGCTGGATGACTAAAGGAGTATTCCAGTGATTTGGTGTTACTATTCCAAAGGGGGACTTGCGAGAGACAGTTTAAAAATGATTAATAGTCAAAGTCCAAGCAGCAGAGGCCGAGATAAATTAATTGTAGTCTCTAGTTTGGGTCAAGCTCCAAAAGCACTGGATCCTGCACTTCCCATAATGCAATGTGATAGCAGGTTTTGGTAGACACGCACCACCTGTTAAACATCAGCGCCTTTCAAACTCTACATGTCCAGTTTGTAAAACAGACCTTTTGTTTAAAAAACAATGTCCAAGTCCAAGCCGAGATAACTGTGAGGACATCACCATGACATCATCAGGGTTGTTGGAAAAAATAACCCTGATGAAAAGCTCCCTTCAGAAATCACTAAAGAGATTTTACAACTGTTTCCATAGACTGAAGGCTGTCACACACCGGCAGCGTTTATTTTTTGTGCGATTAATTCGCTTGTCAATATATTTTTCTAACTGTTGTTTTTTGAGTACTGTCACACAGAACGTGAATATTATTCAGCGAAAAAGTGACGTAATTTTCTTCCGGAACAAGGTTGATTTTTCCGAACTATAGGGGTATCAACCAATCCCATTGTGTGGAACGGATTGAGTCGCGCCTATATTTATGAAACAACAACATGGAGGCTCCGTAGTCTGAACCAAGACGGCAACCTTTACTACTCCTTTCAACCTTGACAAAGGCAACACAGACCAGATCCACTCTTTATGTTCTTACCTTTCACAATAAAAGCCCTACACATATAATATTTGCAGGAGAGTATTTCTCATTTGCGTGACGTTTATTCGTCACGCCCCCGGAGTGTAAGGGCCTTGAGTAGGACTACCCATGACGAGTAATCTGATCATGTAAAATTTGCCCCTTTAAAGAGGATAAAGTTGCACTTCATGTTTATTTCTTGAAAATTAATGTAATTTCATCATCTCACTAAAGATTCTCTCCTAATGTAAAACATGGGCCGCATAAAAACAGTTTTTGTTTTGTTTCTCCTTAAGAGAATTCTGTAACTATTAGTTTTGTATTTTAAACATAATACATTTAGCAATCATCACATTACTTGCATATTTAAGAATAAACACAAATATATCCATTTGCTTTATTATACATACCTTATACGTCTTTATATAGGGAGGGATTGGTAAAACTTTTTTTTTTGGGGAAATAATACATGAAGATATGAACTACTTTAAATAAACAGCTGCGTAACTGAAATATGTTGTTGCCAAGACTGGTTTCAGGACAGTAAGTTTACTTATTTGCTGCTTCATATAAGTTGCTGAGCCAACTGTCATCCGTAGCAGAGGGAGATGACTCACGAGTGCACGTGGGTGTGTGTGCTTCGTTAAGCCACAAAGGGTTGCTTTTCACACAGCTTGAAATACATTGTGGTCCCTTTCAAGGGCATATTCGTTTAGAGGACTCTCGAGTTTCCACCGAAATGCAAACCACTGTTATCTTCATAGCATAGGCATTTATTTGAAGTGAGCATGACATCAATCTTTCATAAAATCTACATTCTGATTTATTTGGACTTGAATGTGCTGCAATAAATTCTAAATAGCACCATAACTAATCTTCAAATTGACTACTAATAGTATGCAGCCAGACTGCATTATGCTCATGTATCAGCAAGTATACAGCATTTTGTTTTTCACAGTCCTGAATAGATAAATAAATTAATATCTTTGGCATGTTTTCAACAGGTCTAATTGGTAATTAGACTCCTGAGATTAGGTGGTCATGTCTATAAAAAAACTAATAATTACACAACAATGTTCCTTTAGGTATCTGTCCAAATTCAGGCTTAAAAATCAAGCATAAAATCAAGATTCACTCAGATTGTATGGGAAACCCATTAAATGCACATCATGCTAGAAACTCCTAGTGCAGGCTTAGAGCTCAGGTTAATTGGGATGAGAAGGAAGTTCGTCACCTCCGTCCAGCATCTCTAAAAACTCTCTCAAACCAAGTTAAAAAAGTACTGCTCTCTCACAAAGGAGAGGCTGAAAGAGAAGCTTAATCAGAAACAGTGTGACAGTCCCAGAGTTTTTATCAGCCCTGCTCCTCCTCTCTGTGATTTAGTTACTGTGCCGGCGCTGTCAGCCCGGGCGCCATCTATCAGCCTGTGTCGATTCATGGCGCCTGGAGCTCCACGCCACAGCGATTGCCTCCACCCGTTTCTTGTTTTCCCTCAGACACTTCTATTTAGATTTTGTCAAGATACACTCATCACATTATATGCATTGTTTCAGAGTGATGGGCATGGGGAGGGGGGGGGGGGGGTGTCTCTTCTTTTTATATATCTTCACAGTCCTTTTGTTAATACTCCCAACTCACCTCCTCCACAGATAAGAAAAGGGAGGTGTTACAAGTAAACAGGGACTTAGGGGTTTAGGTTATTGTGGGCCAGTTAACAAAGGTATTGTTTTGAATTAACAAACCAATATCAATCTGTGTACAAAACCACTTGTGCTTAACAATCCCTGAATGATTATGGCTATTTCAGGATGATTACATGTTACTCTCCGATAATTGATATAAGTAATGACCATATATCACCGAGGTTGAAAAATAAACAAGCACAGTTGAAAGAAAACCTGAACTAAGGCTTTGTAATTGCTACAAAATGACCCTGATTTGCGATCTGAATATGATGAAAGGAAGTGAGTTCAGTTCAATGATGGGCAATCACTACAAGATTACTTACCCCCCCGCTGTTCTGCCTGAGGGAGGCTAGCAGAGGTTTCATTGACTCTAAATAATTGCAGGTTATACAAACATGTAATCTGTGTCGATTTTTCAGTATTTGTGGTCATTTTCAAAAAGAATGCCCCGACAACAAAAATAATCCAGGTACAAAGCACAGCAGAGCATACAACTGAAACCTTAAAGGTCTTATTGATAACATTTTTATGTAGACGAATATTTAAAAAATTAATAAATACATATATGCCTAAAAGTATGGCTTTTCCTGAAAAAAAATTATTATGATTGTGAATTCATACATTTTTTTTTTAAATTGGCGGGTCCAAAATTAATGTTTTGTTTATCTCTGTGGAAGATATCTGACTTCTAAGGCTTGTGAGCCAATAGTAAGACAACGTTGGTATCACGTGGTATCTCTGGGTCGTCAGTTAGTGTAGGAGAAAGGGATAAATGGCTGACATTGACGTTAAGTGCCTGGCAACGACTTGTTGTGAAGTGAATGCAATGGAACGGGGGAGGAAGAATGCGACATCTAGAGGCTGAATGTTATCAACGATATCAATAGCACCTTTAAAGCTGCATTAATTGTTTTTTAGACCACTTGCGTAACAAGCGAAACAAGATGTAAACACACCATTGACATATTAACATTATGGTGAAAATGTTTCAAATAGTTAGACATCCATTAGCGGCATAACATTAGCATTTATTTCAAGCCACATTTCTGTCTACCTGAACAATTGAACTCCAATATTCACTCTCCTTAAGCTCTGTTTTGTTCTCCTGTGGGAAATATCAGAATCTTTAACTGCTAAATGCTCCACTGTGTTCACCAGCTAGTCTCAAACTTTATCTGTCTCTCTGCTGGGCAAGTAACATATAAAGGGTTATATAAAAATATAAATATGATGGCCCTCGGGGGGTTAAATATCTTGATCATCTTGTTGAATTTTATCTACAACTAATTGACAAAACTTCTGATGTGTTTATGGTTTAAAGGCTTCATCAGAGCATATTTGACAGCAGTAAGATCTCTTTTTAAAGGAGGTAGTGTTATGTTCATATTGCCTCTGGTTGGAGTTAGCCTTGGGCATTTTTATTCTCACTGTTTACAGATTTATGAAAAAAAAAAAAAAGAAAACAGTTTGGTGATTAGTTTCACTTGATATTAACATTACTTTTTGTACCATTATTGCAGCCTCTGTACACACAATTCATATTGCTGTGACAGCCTTTCCTCTGCATTTTGTGCACAACTTGGATGCTCAACTGTTGCTGAATAAGCCGGTTTAGACTGTAGAAAAGGGATCAGAGAGGGTTGCCAGTTTCAAGCGGCTTTCAGGTCTTGTGCTCTTTGAAGAAGAGCAAGTCTATTCAGCAATGCTGAGCCAATACACCATATAGCACCATTTCTCTTTATCATCTCTGTACCTCCCCAAAATTCAATTTAACAATGTCTGTACTAATCCTCAGTGTGGATGTAATCCCCGAAAAAGTCACAACAATAACTGAGCCCATCCAATTGCATAATCCAAGAATTACACTCAGAGTTACAACTGAAAACTGAAAATAGATAACTCCGTATATCTGCTGTAAGAACATTGTTCTGTCTCGCTAAAGACTTTAAACATTCACTCGGAGCAGGAAGTTATTTGAACCGCTCCATCATAAGACAACTCTTCAATACCAACTTCCAATATACTGTAAAGATATTAAAACTAGTGATTGTAGGGAAACTCAAAATGGCTTCTCTTTTTCTATAGCAGCAAGCATGAAAAGGTTGTTCAAACACTTCTGTTGGAAAATCGAATCTAGCGCTGCAGGTGCACGGGTAATTGAATAGTGTGTATCAAGGAACAGAGATGAGCAAAGGAAGTGTACAGATAGGCCTCAACAAAAGGATCCCGAGCCATCTGGCGTCTTTTGAGAAAACTCATACTGTGGCGGCGGCGGAGGAGGAGGAGGAGGGGACTCTTAACCAGGTGATGGATTTTCAGAATTGGAACATAAAGACTTCTCTGTGAGGCACAATGTGAATAAAGGAAAAGATACATTGGGTAAGAGGATCAGGGGCTTGACATTTTGACGAGCACATAACCATCAATGCGATAATTTATTCAATGTTTAAATCAGTCATACAAGTTATGCAAATCCTCTGTGCCAATTCCATACGGCACACTGACTGTGTACAGTATGTGCAATATAGGCTCATTATACTCTTATGAGAGTGGTATCGATTTTTTCATCTAACTCTCAGCACAGCCTGGATGCATGAAAATGGTGTGTGAATGACATGATAATGCTCAAGGCAAAAGCGTGCCATAAGAACGCCATTCTTGCTTTTGGCGTGTCATTTAAGGTCTATACCGACTGCAATGTAAATGCATCAGCCCAAATATGCTACGCTCAGAGCTAGAGACGTAGAATAAGAAGAGAGAAAGATCGCTTATGGCAGGTGGGAGGGGAGGTTGATGGTTCACAAACATAGGACTTTCAATAGGAGACCGGTGTTCGACGTCAATGTTTTGTTTTGTAAGCTACATTAGTGACGTGTTTTTTAGTGATGTTTGTGATGTGATTTTAATATTTATGTTATTTCATAATTATTTATGTTATTTACGTTGTTTCCATACATATTTTATTTAGTTTACGTACTTATTTTATGCCCAATCATGCAGGGACGGCTTAAGGCTTAGGCCATATAGGCAGTTGCCTAGAGCGCCACCTTATGGGGGGCGCTCTAGGCCACCGCCTATATGGCTGCATTGAGGTAACAAATGAACAAATAAAGAAAGAAAGAAATACACTTTTCAACCCTGTAACTCTTTCCTCACACTTTTTCATCTGCCTGACCGCACTTATTTCTTAAAAGTGTAAATTGTAGTGACACTGACTTTAAGCCAACAATATCAGAGACCAATTGTTTATTTATATCATAATAAATACAGTAAAAATCCTAATTTCTGAAAATCATTGTGATGTCTGATGTGTGTTGCGATTTACGGGGCTAGGGTTAGGGTTCTGGGGTGTTGGCAGCGGTGGGGAGGTTGGGTGTGGGGGCTCCAAGCCAAATTTCGCTTAGGGCGCCAAAAGGGCAAGAGCCGGCACTGCGTTAAGTGGTTTTGTTGCCTAAACCTAAGCGAGTGGTTTTGTTGCCCCCTGCTGGTACTGCACCTTCATATACGGGTGTAATATTCACGCCTCGGCGAGGCAAAACGTGACACTGACATGCTATCCTCTGGTGGACAGCCAGGTCTATTACACGCTTTGGCGTGATATCGGGTTGCTCAGCAAAAATGCGAATAAGCATATTTCCTAGAATGTCGAACTATTCCTTTAATTTTTTTTCCAGTTAAGAACAGACCATCTGCTTCCTTGGTGCATTGCATTGTGGGAGAATAGTTACATCGAAACACTCAAAAAATCAAGCGAGTAGTCTATACTTTATTTTCCTGTGTTAACACAGTATTGTACTGTTGACACTATAGCCAATATCATATTTCAAAGCAAGGTTTAGTTTATAGAAAAGGAATAGTGCTGCAGAAGAATGGAGTACTGGATGTCATGTCTCGACTCTAAGTGAGCAAAAGGTTATTCAAACAACAGAAGCCACGAAACAAGTCTATCTACCCCCCAAAGCTGCAGCCTGCTGTGAGAAAAACACAATGTCCAGGCTTCTTAAAGTTTCCCTCTTTCTGGTTATCTGGGTATAATGTGTTGGGAGTGTGTAACCCTTCTGTATACAGAGAGGTTAAGGGGCAGAAAGAGGGAATTCATTATCCTTGAGCGGCTACGGGCTTTGGCAAGAGAGAGAGACCTTCAGATAGGGCATACGTGCTTCCTCCTCACCTCCGCCAGCCTCCAGTATCTCCACAAGCAGCTCATGATGAATAGGGCCGATCAACGGGCGAGCTGATTGGTGAAGCAAGTAGCATCAAGGCTACGGCAGAGATGAAGAAGAGGTAAGAAATGTCTCTTTGGAACAGACTGAATCTATTACGTTTGTAGAAAATTCTGACAGCGCTGTAGTACGAGCGCTACAGCATATATCAATGCCAGCAAGGACATGAGATTATGAAGACAGATGCTGAGTCTCTCATGATACTTTATAAGTAACATTAACATTAGACTATACAATGAGCCAGTGCCTCATTAACGGTTTTACAAAGCACACACTCACAGTGTAACTTATGAAGGACCATATTAATATTGTAAAACAACCATTGATTGGCTGGAGCCTCGCAATTTACATGCCTAGACAGTCTGCATCATCTACCCTGTTATTCATATTTCATGCTTCTGTTTCTTTTCGCCTTTATCTGTCTACTGCAGAGTCGTCCTCTGCTTAACAATACACAGTATGATAACTGATGAGAAACACTGCTGTGGGAATGACAGAATAAACCGAACACTGTAAAGTACAATACCCATTTTAGTTGCTAAATGCAACAATGGCAATGGCAATCGACACAATGCAGAAAGCAATATAAAAGAGGAGATTCAAGTGACAAGTACAGAATATAACATGTGAAGTGTTTCTAATTTGAAGTATAGACATACAAAAACCACAGAAGGCCAGGTTTTCTGTAGCTGTGAGGGTTTTGAAAAATCTCTCATTGTTCTTGTGTAGATCAAAAGGAATTGTTTGACTTTTTGGGAAATAATCTCGTTATTCACTTTCTTGCTGAGCGTTAGAAGAGCAGATCAATACCTCTCTCTACAGGGAGTTATGTGCCACACTTCTTGGTCGCAAACAGTGACTTCCTGCCCCCCATAAAACCTGCAGTCACCGCTGTACCGGGAGCAGTTGCGCACATGGCGACAAAACACCAGATAAGGACATGTTCAACACGTAGCAACATATTCATCCTGCATAGGCTAAACACATAACGCGAAGAAACTCGGCTAAAAGCTCATGATAACCATTTTTTACCAAAACGAAACAATTCCAACACCAAGCAACTAAATGAGCACACAGCAAAAACACACTAACGGTGCATGTACGCATAGCGGTGCTAACACAGGCGATATGCCATTATGAAAGCGGAGACTCCACAGATTCCAACAGTATTATAGTCTCACTGAAGCAGCAGCCAAAGAAAAGGAAAAAGAAAATCCACTTTTATACAGCCATAACCGTAAATGATGTCTTACCTTTGCTGTTCTGTGTTCAAAAGTTGTGTTTGAGGGCATAACAGCGCTGCTTGTGGCTACACCAATGTCTCTGGTTAATTTTTTATTAAATTCCAGATGTCTGTATTCATTTGCATGGAGGAGCATTTTGCAGTCTGCCTTCCTCCAGCATCAAACAGCCTATCCTCAGCCTTCCTGTGTGCAAACACAGTCTATGTCTTCATCTGGTGGATGAATCGTGGTACTGCATTCATCTTAAAGGCTTTGGCCTTCAATACAGGCATGAGATGGTCAAATAGGCCAATGAGTTATGGTTTTCTTTGAATGAAAACATGTATAGAGGTCTGATTGATTGATTGATTTTTCAAAACAAAGCCAAAAACAGTTGTATTTAGATGGAATTAATATCTATAGTGACATGTAAATTAAATTAAATGAGTTTTACAGTTATCTGAGAAAATTTCAAATAGCACAGATGGTACCCAAATGTCCAATTTGAAGATTCCTCCTTAACATGCCTCTACTAAAACCTCTCCAACTTTGCTCTGCTTCACTTTATTAGCATCATCCCATGCACAGGTAATGCTCTGATGTTGTGATATGGTTTACTAGGGGTTTTGGGCTGCAAATGCATCATTCTAGAGGGATATTCACTCTAAAATTGTACAATTTGATTAGGTGGAAATGAAATCTTTCATTTATACGGTGTTCCATTTTCATTTACATATACCCAGTAACGTACTTGTACGTACGGATGCTTACACTACTTTAGAAACCTCACAAACGTTACCTTTATTATGATACCAAGATTATTCAAATAGACCCTGTAGTTGCAGAAATACACTCACATTTCTTTTGGGTCATTTTCAAGCAGGGGCCTGAGCCAGAGGCCTAGGGTTCAAGAGGATAATGTGTTGATTCGTTTTAGAGGTGCTGGGGAGAAAGCAAATTTCCTCAAACTATCCCTATAAGTCTACACAAAAACAAAGATCATGGTACATATTTGTGGATTGTCTTCTGTGAATTACAATTATTATATCTTCAGATCTGCTGCAGTACAAATTGGACATAAATCTCCAAACAAACAGGAGGGAAGTTACAAACGTCACCAGGCCCACAAACCCACATGTGGAAGTGATCCACAAATGCGCAAATATCATTCCACATGTACACATGGATGCACAAATGTGTAGACATCACTTTACATGTAAACCTATTGCTATGTGGAATTAAAATACATATTCACAGAGTGTGGATGTGACTTTACACAACACAAATACAAAAACACATGTTTGTGGATAGTGAAATATTTGTAGATCATGGTATAAATTTGTGGATTGTCTTCTGTGGATTACAACTATTAAATTCCAATAAAAACGCCCATAGATAACAGATTTTTCAAACCCGTGCATGACGTTAGGTGAATCCGGTGTAGGCCTATATGTGTAAAGACAGCACTAAATATTATCTGGCCAATTGACCATTTTAGACCTAAAAGGACCAAATGAACATCTCAAAGTCTTTTCAATACACCTTTCATACTTCAAATAGACCATTGTTTATACTGTAATGAGATTTACTACTGTATCAAATAGAAAATTAGGTTTTAGTGGAAGAAATATTTCTAGTCCTGCTGTTTATCTACTTTCACGAGCACGACTCGATACCATTATTAGTTATGAGTACGTTACAGGGACTGGAGAATTTTTCCATTTTGATTCATTTCTAATTTACAGTGTGATAAGGCTTTGTTCAGTTCCTCATACGATTACATCCCTCATAACAGTGATTTTCCCAAAAGCTTTTCTCCACTTAATAACAAAAGCGAGAGACCATATGAAAATGCCACAATAACAAAGGATGTGGGAACAAAATACCTGGCAGCACAGAAGAGGTTCATCAAAAAAAAAAAAAAGGCAGATGGAAAAAGAAGTTGGCTGTCTGTCACCTGGCAAAAAGAGGAGGCGGTTTAATAACTCTGAACAAAGCCGTTCTCTCTAGCAAGTCAAACCTTTAATTACAAAACACGATAGGAGACCAAGGCTACCCAATATTGCCTCGGCAACCTTGATACAAATCATACAAAGCAAATGAAGCGTTTAAAAACGAGTGGAGAGGAGCAACAGTTTTGCAGCACAACTCGGCAGTGAGAGAGAACCAATAACACAAGAGGGAGAGGAGTGAAGCTGAGAGGAGACGGACGGCGAGCTGCCCAAGAAACAGGCGCATGAAAATTGATGGAGTCTGGAGAAGCAATTGATAGTTAGAGGACAGGAAGCAGGCTGTAAGGCAATTATCACTATCTCTGCCATTTGATTTAAGACCGTCTGAGTGTGTAATACTGTGAATTAATCACATCTAGGATAGGTACATCAGGAGCCCATTTCTGCCTTAAATTTCAATGATTCTTCTCCATTGCAGTTAAATGTACTTGAGAGATATTCTAATTAGTGCAGCATATTAATTTCCACTTACTCAGGGTAGAAATATTCTGTATGTGTTTGTGTGTGTGTAGGAGAGAGGACAGAAGGCGAAGCTTGATGAGACAGTTACCTTATATGAATGCATAGTGTACGAGCCAGCTTAATCATCATAAGCAAAGCTCCTGACAAATATCAACAGAAAGGCACGATGCTATGTAAACCCACACAAACTTCCACATATTTAGACTAACATAGGAACAAATAAATAGACACGTGTAAACAAAAAGTGCGCATTAACACCAGCAAGTCCTTCCACACATACAGGGCATGCATACATGTGCATACATACAAACAATAATGTGCCACCCACGAAGCTGCAGTGTGGGGAAGACGCCGCTCCGGCTATTGTTCCAAGAAGAACATCTGCATGAATAACATTAGATGTAATCATGTAATATTGTTCTTAGTCTACAAATGTTTACAAAGGAAATGGCAAACAGTATGTTGTTTAGTAATCCAGGCTGCAGGTGGCTTATAATGAATATTCCGATATGTTACACACAGCAGGGCATCACTATCACTGAAATGCATTTATGAAGAACTGTCGTGATTGACCTGCAAGTTCATTTTAAGGAGCTGTGATGCATCAGTAATATATGTTCGGGGAAGATCGTTTGTGCCCCCTAATGGCAAGATTCATTCTTGTAAACAGTGTTTTTGTGGGCTGAAATAAATCTTGTGAGAGTTATCCTAGATACGATGTACAGCTCTTTGCCCAAGAAGGAATTAATTGTCTGTATCTATATTTGACTCATGTACTGTACGGCATACAGAGAAGCCATCTGTCTTGCATTTTTGCCGCTGTAACCCAAGACAGTGGGAACAACACAATGGTACATTCATCAAATTGCAGCAGTAGACAGGCCAACAGTGCCATAATGGCTTTCTCCATGCCAATTTTGATAAACATATGATCTAATTTAAATATTAGCACTTGCTTATCCACTGTTATTCAATGACTGATTTATGCTCATTAAACCTGCAGTAGGCAGAATGTTTTTGGCATCATTGGGCAAAAAATCTTTAAAGCTGAAGTAGGCGATATTGGAGCATATATGATTAAAAAAAGTAATTTTTATAAAACGGTCGCTATATCCTGACAGTAGTACATGAAACAGGTAACCTGAAAAAAATCCTGTGCCTCTGTGTCCTCCGGTGCTTCTAACGGCATCTGCAAGATTTCACTTACCGGAGGAAAACTACCAGTCAGAGCTGATCTGAGGTCTGCTGTCCAGCTGCCGTCTATGATAGCCGGCTGTCAATCACTTGCGAACGCCGATCAAACGGTCAAACTAGGCAGCGCTGATCAAATATGAATCAGTATTATGTGACGTTAATGCCTATTTCTCGCCTTAAATGTTTTCAGAATCATCTTTTAGTGTACTGTTTAGCTGTAAAATGAGAAAGTTTGTGATGCCGCCACCATTATGAAATCTGGTGAAGGAACGCCAAGTTCCGGTCACATGACCGGAGCACAGCCAATAGGAACGCTTTCTCAATAAAATGACCCGTGATTGGTCAAAATCTCCCGTCACGGGCTAGATTTTCTAAAGCCTGAAAACCGAGCCAAGAGGAGGTGCACATGTCTAGTTTTCTCTCAGAACACGTGAATCACAATATGCTGAAAGGTTATTATGGATTTTTGCCCAATGATGCCAAAAATATTCTGCCTACTGCCACTTTAATAACCTTTCAGCATATAAGTGTTCTGAGAGATAACTAGACTTCTGCACCTCTTCATGGCTCTGTTTGCAGGCTTTAGAAAATCTAGCCTGTGACGGGAGTCTTTGGCCAATCACAGGTCATTTCAGAGAGAAAGAGAGCATTCCTATTGGCTGTTCATTCAATGGAGGCAGCTGTCAATCACTCGCTAACTCCGATCAAACGGTCAAACTAGGCAGCGCTGATCAAATATGAATCAATATTCTGTTACTGGAATGCCTTTATCTCACCTCAAATGTCTTCAGAAACATCTTGTAGTGTACTGTTTAGCTGTAAAATTAGAAAGTTTGCTCCAGTTGGTATTTCCTCAACTGATTTCAACATGGCTGTCAGGTCACAAACTTTCTAATTTTACAGCTAAACAGTACACTACAAGATGTTTCTGAAGACATTTGAGGCGAGAAATAAGCATTACAGTAACAGAATATTGATTCATATTTGATCAACGCTGCCTAGTTTGAGTTTTTGATCGCAGCTCGCGAGTGATTGACAGCTGCTCATAGATGGCAGACTCCAGATCAGCTCTGATTGGTTGTTTTCCTTCAGTCTGTGAAATCTTGCAGATGACATTAGGCGCACCGTAGGACACCGAGGCACATGATTCTTTTCCGATTACATGTCTCATGCACTACTGTCAGGATATAGTGTTTTATAAAAATGACTTTTTTAATCATATTTGCTCCATTTCTACCCACTGCAGCTTTAATGAATAGGCTACCGTTGAACTTATTGTACATCTAAAACCCTTTTCCCTCTAAACAGATTTACAGGATGTTATAAACTGTTTTTTTATGTTCAACAATCAACATTAGGAAAATGCCTTTACCAAAAATGTCTCTATAATATCTTTGTGACTAACTTCTTCTATATCATTAATTACTCTTGTGATCAAAAGTACTGTTATTAGTTCCTCTTGCAAAACCAAGACGATATATCTCTTGCTTTTATAGAATACATTTTTACCTCAAAATACCTCTCCAGAGTCAGTTTTAACTGAGATGAGACAATCCTCTCAACATGCTGTAGTTTTTTCCTTCGCTGTCAAACTGCATCAGTCCTACAGAACAACAAGGCTGCCCTCTGGTGGTGTTGAAGAAGAATGACTACTAATATTACAGGTCTGAGAAATAGCTACATTAGACAGTGGACCTGTTTTACTGTCCGTTATACACATTTACCACCTCATAACCTGTAGTCCTGGGCCATTACTCTGCCAGTAGCCGGGTCTGAGAGTAAAATGAACTGCCTGTCGTATATTTTGGCGACCATATAACATCACTGGTGAGGGTATGGGTTAAAAAGATCTGCCTTCAGAACAGCTTTATTTTCTGCAAAGTGAAAAGAGAGGCCAAATAGGTCTGCAGTCTCCAGTTCAATCTTGTATCTCAGCATAAATCATTTGTGATTTGGGGAATAAAATGCAGGATTTATGATGACATGCACTCAAAATGAGCCTTCATAAAACTTCAATCTCACCAAATTCATTTAAAATTTCACTTAATTTGCGAATGCTGCATAGACCCGAATGACCAAATGTGAAATACAATCCCAATGAAGCTCCACTGAGTTGAAGGTAACAAAGGCCAAAAACCACCATCAAAATACTTAATCTTGATATACCATTGATTTTATTTATGATTTAAATTCCCCTCTTTCATTTAAAGTTTTGCAATTTAAAAAAAAAAAATTCTTCTTCCTAAATTCACAAAGTTTCTTGGATCACATGACTGACGTGAATATAATCTCACAACGCTGAGGTCATTTCAACGTGGGGAATTCATACCACATAAATTCATACAGACGAGTTTCAGAGTAAAATATTTAAATGTTATGAATTCAGTGCCATTTAAACTAGGGCTGAGCAATTTTGAAAAAATATCCAATTACGATTATTTTTGACTGATATTGTAATTGCAATATGATTTCTGATATTAGAGGGAATGATCATTTTTACACAATTACTCTCATTTTCATTGCAAAACATTGAAATGATTATGGTGTGATTTTTGCGGTGATCTCTATCCAACAAAGATGTTTTCTTAAGTCTATATGATGTGTAGGCCAGGACATCTCTGCAGCACAATATTTAATTTTAAAAAAATGGTATTTTGACACACATTTCGCCTTTCAAAAATATTGCGCCTCCTGCGATTTGAAAATTGCTGTAAGCCATATTGCGATTTTGATAAAAATTTTGATTAATTGTGCCGCCCTAATTTAAACTCCCAACATCCAGCAGTGGTTAAACTTTGAGGTTTTCAGTTGCTAATAAGAGTCAAATTATTATGCTGATCAAATATGAATCAATATTCTGTTACTATAATGCCATGAGAAATAGGCATTACAGTAACAGAATATTGATTCATATTTGATCAGCACTGCCTAGTTTGACCGTTTGGAGTTCACAAGTGATTGACAGCTGCCTCCGTTGAATGAACAGCCATTGGGAACGCTCTCTCTCTCTGAAATGACCTGTGATTAACCAAAGTCTCCCGTCACGGGCTGGATTTTCTAAAGCCTGAAAACAGAGCCATGAGGAGGTGCAGAAGTCTAGTTTTCTCTCAGAACACTTGAATTACAATATGCTTAAAGGTTATTATGGATTTTTTGCTCAATGATGCCAAAAATAATCTGCCTGCTTCCACTTTAACCTGTGAAAAAATAAAAAAGGAGAATTTGAAGTTACTGTAACACTTTATTTTCTTAAATACAACAGAATATTAGTACAGTCAGTCACACATAGTTTTTTTTTTTTTTTTAGAGGCAGAAGACATTCTGGTCCCTCTCACCCTGCTTTCATAAATGGAAACCTTGGGTGGCATCAGAGGCTACGTTTACACACATATTCACTTATACAGTAAAGAGTGCTGCTAGCCGTATTCCAGTTCAAATCTTAGGCAGGTTTCATTGGCATGCAACTTTGATAATCTGTGGCAGAGTATCACGTTGCGACAATCTATTTAGCAAAAAAATACTTGCTGCTCCCTTCCTGATTGAACAAAGCCAGGTTATCTCCAACACATGGGAAAGAAAGTATTGATATTTTTGGTTCTTTTGGTGGTCGGGACAATAAATTCATGTCACAGACGGGCCTGGTGAGAGACTTACAGGCTTCATTTGCCAAATTGGAAATCATCAGCCTGTGATGAAGCCTTTCGATGAAGCATTAGACCACATGTACAAAATTAGCCCCTGTGCATGA
Organism: Sebastes umbrosus; assembly: GCF_015220745.1. Taxonomy (NCBI): domain Eukaryota; kingdom Metazoa; phylum Chordata; class Actinopteri; order Perciformes; family Sebastidae; genus Sebastes; species Sebastes umbrosus. The sequence continues at coordinate 20,659,567 of NC_051279.1, forward strand.
GCCTCAATGTTGTTGCCAACCGATTTATAACCATGCACAACAAGGGGAGGTGCCTTGCACAGGTTTCTCCGGGTAATTAATGAAAACAAAACGCCAACACAAAACCAGAATAACCACATTAACAGCAGATACCTCCATGCATGTAAACATAGCCAGTGTTGTCAGCTACAGTATATACAGTGTTGATTTCAGGCAGTGCATGATGAGACCAGGTCGGTAACGCCAAAGTCGACAGTTAGAGGAAGGTTCATATTTAGGGGCGTTGAGGTTAAATCTCACCGGTAACGTTCGCAGTCAGGTCAAGACATCATTTGAATCAACTTCTGTCTCTGAATTCATCTCTCAGTAGTACCATCACTGAAGCAATAACAGATTCATTGGCACATTAAACACCATCGTGAACAGAGAGTGCTGTAATGAATATAGATCATTTCTGACATTTAAAGATTTTGTGAGGTAAAAATCTAAGCAACATTATCAGTGAGCCATATCTGTGTGATATAACAAAAGTCATGAAACTAAGAGGAAAAAAAACACTCTTCAGTGTAACAGCGCAGCGGTATGAAATTATGTATTCATAGCCGTTTAAAAGTCTGATAGGCAGCAGGACACCGAACACAACGGGCGCTCTGAACGGATGCATCAGAACAGGAATGTGCTGTATTCCACCAGAGAAACGATGCATTCAGCTCGGAGTGCTGTTAGGTGGAGAGAGAAAATGGGATGCAAACAACTTTCTAGAGAAATACAGCTTATTTACAGGGTAGGAAAGAAGTGCAAGGCTAAGCTTTCATAGACATTCACACACTTAATATCCACAGTATATACCAAAAAAGACATGCATAGAGGCACGTACATATTCATCATACAAAAACGAAAACATACCAAAAGCAGAACACCAGTCAGACGCGGCTTTTGTGTCTCAAATCTGATCAATGAAAACAATGAGCGCAAAAGCTTTGACATCATGGGATGTGAAAAAGGCAAAAGCTGAAGTTTCCAGCCCTTTGAATAAAAAAAGATTAACATTGTCACAACAACAAAGAGACATCAGTAATCTTTCCATCCATCTCTTAGCCAATACTGAGTGCCAGCCTCATTTTAAACATAATAATTCAACAGAATGTTATCACCCGAAGAAAGAAGATCGCCTTCTTTTTTTATTTTTTTTTAATAAGAGGTACGATATTTGGTTTTCAAATTGGGTTCTCAACTTTCCCAGAATGTGTTAAAATATTAGTGTGGCACAATGTTAGCGCCTTGATAAATAAATAAAAAAAAAATCCCTGCTTTGATCCCTAAAGAGAGGGACATAATTAACGTGTCAAAACCAGAAATTTAAATTTGGATTGGAATTGGTATCTGACTGAAATATACAAAGTGTTGTATATTAATAAATAAAACAAATGCTTGCATGATTTGAAATGCTAAAATTTGATTAAGACAGTCAGATTATTCTTAATACCACTGGGTAAAAGGCATCTTAAGAAACGAGTCTCTTCATTTTTCTGCTCACCTTGACACAAAGTGTATTTTTGTACGGTGAAGTAAAACCACATTTTTTAAGACGATGACTAAAAACGGATTAAAAACAGAGCAGAGTCGAGATGCAGGGACTCTTTGCAGTGCTTAAGTTCTACCTGTATCGCTACAGACAAATTACAAGATTCCCTTTTCTTCATTGTAAGTCACAAAAACACACCCTTAATCACGTTTTTTTTTTAGCTCACTGTTTGGCAGATCACATAGAGAAGAAATAATGAAAAGTCACTATCACAAACCGATAACTTTCATTGACAAAAAACATTTGAATTATTTCAATGAATGGTCAATACAGAGTAAAATAAATAAGACTTTCTTTTTTTTTTTCTTTTTTTTTTTACTCAACTCTTACTCCTGCTTCTCGTGCAGAGAAGCACGGACACGATTGCGCACGTAAAAAGCGGTAAGAGCACTGCAGCAGGCAGTGAAGATGAAGAGCGCGACGGCGTCGTGCGCGAGGTCGCCGTGGAGGCGCTCGTAGAAGGGACGGCGCTCCATGAAGTCTGTTTTCAGCGCTTCGACCTGCATCAGGGTGCACACCACCACGAATATGTGGAAGATCTGGTGGCCCTGCCCGATGAAGTCACACTTCCCAGGGAACAAGCTCTCTGGGTGCGGGCAGCAGAAGAAATAGGCGCTGATTAGGAAAAAGAGCACGTGGTAGAAGTGGTACGCCACGACTGGGTCGGAGCAGCCCTCCTGGTAGCAGCTGTAGATGCGGTGGACCACGGGGCTTATGTCTAAACAGTAAGCCAAGGCTGAGGGCACCACCTGGCAGAGCTTGATGGCGAACTTTGGCAGCTCGTGGCTCGCATATTTACCGTAGCAGCACCCGAAGCAAGTGAGCCAGGCCAAGAATGCCGCAGCGGGTAAAAAGACCCCTTGCACTCTAGTGTGCCAATCTTTCTCGATGGCATAGTAGTAGTGCGCCAGGGCGCTGCCGTACTGGTAGACCGCGACCCCCACGTAGTCGAGGAAGTAGAAGCTGTAGTAGGAGAGCTCGGACTTGGCAGAGAGGAGGTGAGCGAGAGCGCTGAAGGAGAGGTAGGTGAAGGCTGACAGGAGGAGGATGAAGAGGGGCTGAGCGTGAGGGTCTCGCAAAAAGTCCACCGTCTCCGAGATCTCCTGCCACTTCACCAAGATGATGAAGGCGGCCAGCAGGTGGGTCCACACATTGAGGCTCTCGTTGTGCCTCTGGAAGAGGGTGAGGAAGTAGTAGCGCCAGCTTTGGTCCGGCTGCCGGTAGCCGGTGAGGATGTGGCGCTCGCGGAACACCCAGGGAACGTCGGACACCTTCACAGTGCAAGGCAGCGTGGGGAAGGCCGACTCCAGCAGCTGAGGGATCTGACGCAGCTGCTGCGCGTTGATAAACAGCCGACCGATCTGCTCCATCACCACCGTTGCCATGGCAAACTGGAGGCCAGAGGGGAGGGAGTGTGGGGGCGGGGGGGAGAATGAGCGAACAGTCAGTTAGTCAATATCTGTCTGGCTTTGAGCTACTGTCGTCTCCAGGCCTGTTTGTGTGCATCTGCACGTGTGTGAGTTCCTGCATTACTACTACTACTACTACCACAAAGCAAAGAGTAGTGGATTAGTAGTTTGGTCAATGAACAGACAAATAATCAGTGAATCATTTATTCAGTTATCAAGCAAAAACATCAAATAGTGTCTGGTTCTAGAGTTTGCTGGTTTTCGCTTTTATATGATTCTAAATTGATTCTATTTTATTTTTGTACAGTTGTTCGAACAAAACAAGTCATTTGAAGGTGTCACTTGTGACTCTGGGAGCATTTTTACTGTTTTCTTTATTATTATTATTATTAATTAATTATTCCAAAAGTAATCAGCACATTAACTGATCTTAAAATAATGTCCAAAGATTATTAATTAAACATTAACTGTAGGTGCAGCGCAGCCAGGCTGCTCCTGTCTGTACCTTTAACTCACAAACACTTACTTATGTCAGTTTTTTCAATACCATAGATCAGCAAATGTACACGGTATGATAACTGTCGACTTTCACACCACGGTATACCTTGATACCAGCATACTGTTTTAACGCTAGTATTCTCTCTCTTTTTAGCTCCGTTTTGGTCTCTACCAACTCAGGAGAAAAATATCTCTCTTTAGCTGAAACGCTCCGCTTTGTTCACCAGTTAGTCGCTAACTGTGTCTGCTGGGCAGGTAGTGGTTTATTGCTGAAAGCAGCTGCCTGCTGCAGCTGGAATGGAGGTTGATGAAAGTGGAGTTACGTGCCAGAGAACCAAAAGAATAAGCCATAGATAGACTAAAAGGCTCCATAGAGATTAATTGCAGTGTTGAGTGATAATCCTGTGCGCTTGACCCCATTCATATCAGTCATTTTGGCCCATTGTACAATAACGTATCGATCAGTGCAGCTTTAAGTGTTTTCATTTGAATAAGTGAATTAGCCTGATGTTTTATGATTGATCATACATCATGGATTCTTCTCAAATTGTTGGATATGAGTATTATTAGTGGTGGCAGTAGTTGTGTTTGTTAGGCCGACCGTCTGATTGGAGTCTCTGAAGGTGTCCCCAAGCCTTTAATCCGCTCTACAACATAACGCATCACTCTGAAGGACTGTTGCACACCGCAGGATCCCCTCAGGTGCAATAAAGCTCTGACCTTAGCCGACCTTTTGTGGTCATAAATTCTGCCAATGACGCCTTCTTTTTTCAATTCTCAGTATTGGCGATTACTTCCTGAAAAGTGTAGAACTGGACACAGTGTCAATATTTGTTAAAGTATCTATATTTAAGAGGTGTAGGAAGGATTTGAGAATAGTTTTTAATGCAAAACAGAGTGGATGGTGATGCGATAATCAAAAAAAATATATATATATATTAATGGATAAAATAACCTAACAGTAGGGCTGTGTATTGGCAAGAATCTGGCGAGACGATACGATAAAGGGGTTATGATTCAATATATTGCGATACATTGCAATACTTTAAGCAAGGTGATACATTTTTACATCAGAAAGAAAACTGTCATAGTATAAATAACACCCCCCCATATGCATAAAATCGGAGTAAAAAAGTTATTTTTATGCAATCAGAGCAGCGGGATCTGCATTTGCATTCATCAAAGTCCCTGCATCATCCCACATCAGAGCCCTACTTTGAGAGGGCACACACACTGAGAGGGTGCATCTCTTTGCAAATGAAATAAAGTGTTGCCTGAGTTCATCTTTGCATGTAAACTATTAATTAAAAATCAATACAGTGTTTTTGAGAATCGATACAGTATCACATAATATAACATTGCAATATTCTGTATTTATGTACACCCCTACCTGACAGGTGTCTGTTTTTGGCTAATCCAGTTTAAGACACCCAGAGTTGTTAAAGGTAAGTATTATAATATAAATGGTAGAAGACAGTTGACAAAAGGCCTGACTTTTGCTTCAAAGCCATTTCCATTCAAAGAGTTGCAAAATTATAACACTGGAAAATGACTGGGACCTGACCTGTTGATGATCTGGATGCATGTGTGTTGCAACAAACAAAGGCCTAAAGATTTAGTAGGCTAGTAAGCTGAACTACAGTATATAGCCTACACAGGGGAGAACATTTTCCAAGGACCCCCTCATAATCGTAACACCGATTATGCTTACTACCATCTGTACTCTTGGATAGCATTGGAACTACTTGTATTCCGAAACTTTCCAACCTAGATACTACAGACCTGTTTCATATGATAAACAGAAAACACATTTCAATCTATATCATGTGAAGATAAGATGAGATAATCCTTTATTAGTCTCACAGTGGGGAATTTTGGAACGTTATTGAATGTTAATATTTTATTCAAACTACATTTGGACTCAGCTTGACAGCATTTATAGCCTACACTTCAAATAACTGATCTTAAAGCTTTCAGCAAGACTGTCATAGTCCTACTAAATCACTTAAAGGTGCAGTATGTAAGATTTGGCGGCATCTAGCAGTGAGGTTGCAGATTGAAACCACTGAAACTTCTCCCGTGTGCCAAGCGAGTTTGAGAACTACGGTGGCTGACGCAGAAACATGAAAAACGCAGATGGCCCTATCTAGAGCCAGTGTCTGGTTTGTCCGTTCTCGACTACTGTAGAAATATGGCGGGCGGCTCTGTGATGAGTACTCACTCCGTATGTAGATATAAACGGCTCATTCTGAGGTAATGAAAACACCATGATTCTTATTTTCAGGTGATTATACACTAAAGAAAACATACTTAATAATATCATATTCATTTCTGCCAATAGATCCCCCAAAATGTTACACTCTGTTCCTTTAAAGGTCTCATATCATGCTAATTTTCAGGTTCATACTTGTATTTTGTGTTTCTACTAGAACATGTTTACATGCTGTAATGTTCAAAAAACCCTTTACTTTCCTCATACTGTCTGCCAGAATATACCTGTATTTACCCTCTGTCTGAAACGCTCCGTTTCAGCGCATTGCAACGGAATTGCAACGGAATTGCGTTGCTAAGCAACAGTTTGGGTCCATGTTTACTACCTGTCAGCTGATGTTATTTACATACACTGCAACAGGAAAATAAACTGTGACACATTTAGAATGTTTATGTTTAAAACCGTGTAATGATCTATATATTTTATATTTGTGACATCACAAATGGACAGAAATCCTAACGCCTTGTTTCAAACGCACAATTAATGAATACCGGCTGTGTGTATTTCTCCGTATATTGAGCGTTTTGATAGTTTAACAGTATTTATAAAGCACTTAAACCTCCTTTATAATATAAAAAGACATGAAAATCTCACTTTTTACAATATGGGACCTTTAAAACTCACCAGTCTAAAGCTGACTTTCAGTAAAGTGCTTCAATTTAAAAAAAATAATAATGAACTTTGTGTCACAATCATATCAGAGTTTCTATTGGCCCATAGCTAATGTGGGTGGGAGTAGTGAACACACTATGCTTCTTTTATTGGTGGAAATGGTCCCCATCTGTAGATATACACTTTTTCATGATATAGCACCACTTTATAATTTATAGCTAATTATTTCACGGTCCCCACTTTGAGAATCACTGGCCTACACTCCATCCTCCTGAATGTCTCACTAGTAGAGGTCAATTTTTGATAAGATTTAGGGGAACCGATTATGGAGTAGCTTTTCACATCTATCAATAAACTGTTCATCTGTCAAATGTTTCAAAAGTCGCTTAAAAGGACATTTAATTGCTGTCTTGTAATTGCTTTTCCCCCATGTTGTCCATGTATCTGTTTTTATGTTTTTTTATTTTTTTCCCACTCACAATGTTGTTTGAAGAAGTCTTTATAGATATTTAAATAAATATCCTCCTCACAAACACTTACCATACACTTCCACGCAACACACACACACTTACTGTATTGTTGTTATTATATAATCCTAATTGTTTGTTATCACTATTATGTAGTCATATTATTTCTTTATATTAATCTTGTCTCTAGGTGGAGGCTTCAGATAAACCCAGTGGGGTTTTTTTGCCTCTTCCTGCACTGTATATTATTCATTTATTTTGTTGTTATGTTGTATAGTCTTAAATTGTGCAAAACAAATAAACACACTGTACTTTTTGGTTTTTGGGGCTACAACTAATAATATGAGCGCCCTCTACCTATACTGGGACCAGGGGTTAAAATGCAGTTTTATGTGCCATCTCCAGATGTTTTGTGGCTCGTGTTGGCCTTCACTTGTTGAGGAGGCAGAGAGCAGAGATCAGGCTGTGTGGGATGAACACAGGCCGAGGTTCAGGGAGGAAAAGGCGTGGAGTGATGAATGGGAAGACATTACGTAACATAACCCCCCATCCGACGTCCACACCCTCCGTTTACAGCAAGGGCTGCGAAAGCCTTTCAAATATTTATGGGTGGAGAAAAAAGAAAAATGCTCGACTATATAAAGCAGGAAGGATGTTTCAAATATTGTATATGAATTAAAACACGGGGCCTATAATAATAATAATGGGCCTGTTGCAGTGAATTCCCACTGAAGCTGCACCTGATAGACGCGTCTGTTTTAATACAGACATACATTTGCATTTCGAGGCTTATTGCTCCATGTGCATCATAAACCTGTGTTGAATTAAGAAAGCACCGCTGCACATTCATGATTAACTGTCTGAGGCGCATCTTCTTGAACGCATTTCATCATTTTACCGAGAAAAAAAAAAAAATGGCATGGATTTTTCGAGATGAAATGAAGCAGACTAATGCAATAGACGTACCTGCAGATGGGAGAATCAATCCAGAGCCTTGAGTTTAGAGGTTGAATGGTTTAGAGCCGTGCAGGATGTAGAGAACATAGTTTGAAGAGGTGGAGAGAGACAGAGACGATGTAACCGTGACGGAGAGCAGCGCCTGGCGGCTCCTCGCTCTGCTCTGCTCTCACCGCGCAGCTGCTGCTTGGAGGAGGAGACAGGACCGGAGTGACGAGCTGGTCTGTCGGCCAATCAGCGAGCAGCGTGCTGTTCCTTCCTTCGGCCAACGACCAATCACAGCTGCCGCCTGGCCGATCAGCCCACCAGCTCTCCACTGAAATTCTTCCACTGAACTGTCTGAATGTATGGCACTCCCATGAGGCATTTCTACCACATGATTGTTTTTTTTTTTTTCAAACATGTATACCTTTTTATAGAAGTTACGTAATGTTACTAGTCTTATTGAACTAGAAGTTATTAATATATGATAACCTTATTTTTAACTCACTATAGGCTGTAGGCTCTATTTTAATATTAAACCTGCAATAGGCAGAACATTTTTGGCATCATTGGGTAAAAAAGTTCCATGATAACCTTTCAGCATATTGTAAATCAAGTGTTCTCAGAGTGGGTAGATTAGTAGGATAGCACTGCATCATATCATATAAGCATATCACATGTTTTCTTATGTAAGATTTATTACTAAACCTTTATTTAAAGGGACTGTTTGTAACTTCTTACAGGTATAAATCAATCCGGGTCGGTGTCCCATGCGCGCTCGCGTGTGGCTACGCTGTTCAGACTCAGACTCCAACACAAACTACACGGAAGCACCAAAACCGCAAAGTTCTATCTAATGAAGCCCGTCTTGCAAAACAGTGTTGGCCGCGGTCGGAGGACGCTGGGGAGACCGTAGCTTTGGTCTCCAGGGCCGGAGTCTCTGCTGTACTCTGCTCCTCTGCTCTTCTGCTCCTCCACACGCTTGCCTTCACTCAGTTCGCTCAACCTCACGTGCATGCGCGCACACTACACACTGCAGAAGAGTTAGTTTATCTCTTTAATCTAGTGAATGTACAGTGGACGTTTGTGCAGAAATAAATGCTGCAGCTCCTCCAGACCAACAGAGGTTTTCCTTGTCTTGTGAAGTGATGGGGCTCCGCAGCGAGAAACGTCATCGTCTCCGACCGGGTGCCGGTGTCTTCACTGTTCCCTCCGACCGCGGTCGGGAGCCTGGAGCAGGAAAAGCCTACACTAGGATCAGCAGTGATTCATGGAGAGACCTTCGTCTGGTCAGCTGACATTACTGCCAAACAGGTGAAATATAGAGTGATATTGTGGTTTTAGCTGATGTGTTGCCTCACTGTTTTGACGGATACTTGCTCACATTCACGAGCGCGAGCAACAGGACACTGACTTTCGTTGACTTAACAGCCACAGATGTAACTGTTTCAACCAATTTCTGATTCTTACAAACAGTCCCTTTAACCAGGTAAGTATCATTGAGATTAGAAAATCTCTATTTTAAGAGAGCCTTGGCTGAGACAGCAGCAACCGAGTGTTTCAAACAAAATAAACACAAACATAAATGTAAAACATGCAAACAAAACATACAGTATCTCAGATAACATACACACAAACATTTAAAACATATAACATTTAAACACATATAACAAAAATGCAGTATCAAGTAGCAGTTTGCAACATACACGCAAACATTAAAACCACAAGAAAACACACAGTATCCACTTCAGAGTAATGTGCCTATAGGAAGACAAATAGGAAGAAACAGATCTAGCCATCTAAAATGTAACTAGTAACTAAAAGTGTCAATTAAAAATAGTGGAGTAAGAAATACAATATTTCCATCTGAATTATCCCTCTGAGTATAGAGTAGAAGTATAAAGTAGCATGAAATGGACATACTCAAGTAAAGCACAAGTATGTCAAAGTTGTACTTAAGTACTTGAATAAATGTAGTTAAGCTTACATGGCATATCTCACCTGTATGTATCATGGTGTGTCTATTAGGCTGCTACATGAAAATAAAAGGGAAAAAGGTCAAATGGATTTAACAAAGGTTGAAGAGGAATTGCACATATAGTATTCTTTTCAACATGTATATTTTTTCCATAAACCTTGAGAACTATCTGAGATGCAACGCCTGTATATAATGAATTGGACAGTGACTCATGTGACACATACAAATTTAAAGTTCCTATACATACAAATAAGAGTAAGATAGTTACTCATGCTTGGTATCGTAACACAGCTAGAATTGAAGCATGATGTGATATACGTTCTTAAATTGGACAACATCTGTTGGTCAGTATTTTGGCTTCTAAGTTGATACTGGGTCTCATTTGGTTACCAAAACAGGTCTGCTTGACTTGTGTGGTCACATCAGTTGTATTGCCTGTGCCTTTCCGTTGTGTGGCGTTCAGGAACAACGTTTCCTTTGTTAGACTCAGTGTTTCTGAAAGATCTTCATTGTTTCCAGTTTCAAACCATCCTGAAGTGTATATTCCCAACAGAGACAGATTCAGGGGGCATCTACAATAACATTGAATATGTTTGGGGTATTTATCCACTGTAGGATGATAGAGAACCTGAGAAAAGGCCAACTTCGGAGTGCAAAAAGTGTCAACAGAAGCTCAGAGCGTGATTCATATTATGGAATAGAGCTGATTTAATTGAAGCAGATGATACATTGGTGAAGCCAGGAGAAGTCATAATCACGAGCAAGATTCCAAAGAAATGCAGCACAGGCCAAAACAGGGATGTTGGACTGGAGCCAACCATTGTCCCCTGTATTGTCGGTCGAGGAACTCTGCACTATGGGACGAGCAGCTTTCTGGCCTGATGTAGTTTCTTCCCAACACTTGACAAAGATGGGATTGTGCAGCACTGTGTGTCGCATAGCAACAGACTCAGTCCAAACACAACCAACTTTGTGTAGATATGACATGCTTCTACAAACATTATTATACTGTGCGAAAACAATCTAAACGCCAGTGAAAGTAAGTTGTGATATGTAACGATTTCAGAGTTTCTACTGCAGTCCAAATTTAAGCACAGTAAGATTTTTTTATTTGTTATTAAAGAGGACCTATTGTGCTTTTGTGTATTTTCCCTTTCCTTTAATGTGTTATATAGTTTTTTGTGCATGTAAAATGTCTGCAAAGTTACAAAGCCCAAATTTCAGGCCAAAAGGAGTTACTCTCCCCCACAGAAACACTGCTCCTGAACTGCCTGAAACACCTTGATTGAAGTCCTGCCTTTTCTTCCGTAACGTGGTGATGTCACCAAGTAACACATTTGCTTAATACCTGCCTAGCAGTAAGTTTGGCACGCCCTCAAACACAGCTAGTCAGAGCGGAGCTTGAGTGGGAAGTCGGAAGAGTTTGGTTCAGTTGACCAATCACAACAGTGGGCCAGCTGACCAATCAGAGAAGACTGGGCTTTTCGGGAGGGGAGGGGCAGCAGCTCAAACAGAGCGTTTCAGAGGGTGAAAAGAGGTGCTGCAGCACAGCCAGAGAAAAATAAAGCGTTTTTTGAACAATAAAGCATTTAAACATGTTCTAGTAGAAAGCCCAAAATACAAGCATGCACCTGAAAATAAGCACAATAGGTCCTCTTTAATGTAAGCTGAGGAACATAGTTGATCTATGACTGCAGCTGTGCGTGACTTAGTATGCAAATTATCAGTATCTTTCGAATGATGCAGCGTAAAACCTCTGGAATTCAACCACTTCAATCCTTCAAATTAAATGAGACTTTGATGACAATACAAACTATTTCACTGAATAAAAATGTAATTGCATTTTCTAATACATAAACAGACAATGCCATATCAGTGAAATGTAAGTCAATAAAAGAAAATCCTGGTACCCAATTTACTCTACATGCTCTATGAATTAAACAATCACACAGGTTGAGCAGCTTTAGAAAATTCCCTGAGCACAAATACACACGCAGCCTCTCTGAACTCAACATTGAGCAAATGCCCCTTGGCACTAAGTGACATTTCCAACATGGGTGACAGGACATGGACTGCAAGCCTGGGAAAGATGCAAGCAAGTGTGGACAAAACCCATAAGACAAGGTTTCTGACTATTACCCAAAACTTTGCAGCTCATGATGTGATTTTTCTGTAGTATATATATATGTGTAGGCCAGAACATCTCTGCAGCACCACAATATTTAATTTAAAAAGGTATTTTGACACACATTTTGCCTTTAACAGATATAACGATTTTAACAAATACTGCGCTTTGAAAATTGCAGTAGGCCATATTGCATATTATATATTATATACTGCATTCATATGTGGGTTACGGCAAGGTAAACTAAAAAGTGATCTTTTCCCTGGTTTATTCAAATAATTGTAAGGTTTGTGATTGATTTAGAGAGCAAGAAACATCATGACATGTTTTGTCAGCTTGGGCTGCATTGATTAGGATACTGCCAGTAGCTTTTTTTTTAACGATGCACTATGTTTCCCAAAACTCTTGGTCCAAATGCAGTCTTAGCTGAACTGTCTGTGCCAAACATGACAACAGCTATTTAAATCAGGCAGTACTTTTCATTCAAAAGTTGCCTCTGCAAAAACTTCTATCTTTTAAAAATAATTCTTTGTGTGTGGCTATATCTGTACAAACACAGACCAGGAATTTACTCACAAACAAGCTACTATTCAAGCACATCTCACTTTTAAAAATCCCAAATTGTACAAAAGATAACAAATAAACAAACAAAACTATCACTAAGATTACCTGGCTGCCACTAGGTGTCAGCAGTGTCAAAGTATTAAGTGTAATACATTATTTGCCACATGACTACTCTGTATCCCCCCAGTTATGTCAATCTACATCACATGACACAGAAATATAATCATTCATCTTCAACATTCATGAGGCACAAATGTGTTCAACTCCCCCCCCACATCACGACAGAAAAATAGAGGGAATTGTGGTTATAGACTTTAATGTTTAAACCTTGGGATCGTACAGTATATTCAAACAACAAAACAGAACAATATTATATGATGCATTTTAACACTATGAAGTATTATGACCAATTTGTTACAGTGGAATGCCTCTTAATGAAAAAATATATTTTGTACCACAAAAACAAGTCTAATCAGCTGCCAATAAGAAAACTACAAGCGAAGAATAATCTGACTATATCCACACATCTAGCACCGTGTACAACTATTTAACAGCATAATCAAAACCAACACAACAAACAACATCGCAGAAGTGTCAGTTTTAAAAAATAAAGCTTATCTTAGGAGGTGTAAAAACTGTTTTCCAGATCATGAACAAATTAATTTTCCATTTCTGTCATCGCGTCCTTGTTCTTCTTCACTTCAATCTTCTTGCCCTGTTGGTGTTTAAAAGCAGAAGCATCACAATATTGTAGTTTTCATTATTTCAACATTAAACAGGACATAGGTTAATGTGCCATCAGGAGCTGCTTTACCATCTCCTTGAATTTCTCAGTGCGAGCCGCCAGCAACGCAGTGCGGTTCTCTTTGTTCGCCTCCATCTTCTGATTGAGCTTCTCCTGTGTCACCTTGCTAAACTTGCTGTCTTCTTCTAAGGCCTTCTGGATGACCTCCTTCTCGTGCTCTCGTTTCTCAGCCAAGTGTTTGAGCACGTCAGCCTCGTGGCTCTGACAAAATGACAAAAGAGAAGTGCTGCAGTAAGAACCTGAATCCTAAATCTATGTGCAAGGCTTTACAGCTCAGTTAGTGGTATTCAAAGTGTTTGCTGTTAGCAATTCGTTATTTCGGACAATACCTTGCGTCTCTCCTCTGCAGCATCCAGTTTCCTCTTGATCTCATCCAGCGATGGTGCCTTTTTCTTGAGAGGGGACAATGGAAATTCTGTCTTGGCGTCAGGGGTTGTGGGGCTCAGGATGACCTCAAAAGCCTGACCGGAAGCACGCTTGTTCAGCTCCTTCACTAGGATGTCTGCAGATGTGTGATCAAGGTCACAACATAGCAACATTTTAATTAATCAACCATTTTTACTTGATGAAGGACAAATAATTAACTGATTATCAAAACTGTTGATCAACTATATCAGCACTTCACTAGATAATGCTTCCATTGAGATTCATTGTCTGGCTGAGGATAATTAAAGGAGGTCAAGCCGGCCTCCTACTGCTTTTTTTAAGGGGTCACTGCTTTGCCAGAGAGGTCAGAGGAGAACAATTATCCCTGCTGTGTGGCAGCATTTTGCATTTCCAATGAAGGGGAAATGAAAACAAGATGTGACAAAACAAAGACTGTTTTTAAGTCAATGTAGGAGTGCTGCTTTACAGATTACTTGTGCAACTTGTTTTACCAACCACATCAAAGGACTCCAGTTACTTGTATTGAACTGAATAACGTGTTTGAGTCTTGCAGGTGGTTTCAGAGGTCTTAATGACATAACAACTTTGCTTTGCAATACTTTTCTGGTGAGAAGCACTCCTGGTTAGCTGTTTTATGCTGTTGTTTCTTTTCTTTTTTGTTCATTGGAATTTTAAAAGACATTTATGCCAAATTCACACCAGGCAGCAGTGAAGTGCGGCTAATTGTTTCTGCCGCCGGGAGGCATGTTCATGTTTTTCAGGCGGGAAGAAATTCTTTGTAACATAGGTCAACATGTCACAGGAGTCACAGAATCTGTTTACTGATTGGCTGTGGGTCCTCTCTGGCCACACTTTGCCACTGAAAGTTCAACTTTTCCCAGCTATGCCACACTGCGCCGCAGAATCAACCGCCGCAGCTCACTGAGCTCAGGAGCGGTTGTTGCAGCTTTTCATAGACATTGCATGGCAGCTCGCTGCAGGCCGCACTTCGCTGGTGTGAATTTGGCGTTAATGATGTATAAAGTTTTTAATTTAACTTTTTTTTTTTTTTTTTTTTAAATGTAAAATTGCACACCAAGACTACTCATCTACATGACTGTTTGCGAAGTTTAAACCTACCTCCACAGCTTTCCATTTCAGCAGATATGTTGCCTCTTTGATACCACTAAAAGAAAACATGGAAAAAGAGATTACTATCAAGCAATACATGTCTAATTTTACAAATTGGATAAGCTTAAATTATTTCACTTTAGTCAACAGTCCACATATGAAAGAATGCTACTTTTGCAGCATGCTCATGTCCTCTCAGCAGTGCTGGAGCTGACAGCTCATGTTTTAGATAATCGGTCAAGCATGCGAACATGCCTTTTAAAAAAACAGTTAGGTTTTCTAGTTCCCCTGCTGCTTTGGCTTATAGAATCAAAACACACATTGTTTCAGGCATAGTAAGGCTAGTACAGGGGTCTGCAACCTGCGACTCCGGAGCCACATGCGGCTCTTTAGCCCCTCTCCAGTGGCTCCCTGTGGATCTTTAAAAATGGAAATGAATAACTGTTTTTTGTTTACATTTTCATTTTTATTTATCATTGTTGTAGGTATATGGTACGACGGAGTATTAGGGCCACATTGAGGAAAAATAAATAAATCTGAGAATAAAGTCATAGATTTACGAGGAAAAAAAGTCGTAATATTATGAGAATAAAGTCATAATATTATAAAGTAGTAATTTTATGTTATTTTCTTTTTTCTCGTAGAGTTATGACTTTATTCTCGTAATATTACGACTTTTTTTCTTGTAAAGTTATGACTTTATTCTCGTAATATTACGACTTTTTTTCTTGTAAAGTTATGACTTTATTCTCGTAATATTACAACTTTTTTCTCGTAATATTCTGACTTTATTCTGTAAATCTCAGCTGTTTTTTCCCTCAATGTGGCCCTAATACTCCGTAGTACATTTACACTTTGGCCCTCACTGCATTAGACTTATACTTATATATACTATATACTTAGACTATAAACTGTGTTACCTTCATCACAATGCTCAAATGTTTTTTGACAGACAGATTTCTTTTTTTTTTTGCCTAAAACGGCTCTTTTGATAGTAAAGGTTGCTGACCCCTGGGTTAGTGGATAACCTCATTACTCCATGTATTTTGTTTAATTTGAGGACACATGGATGCAATTAGTAATCTCCTAAAATATACACAGCAGTGGGTACTGTATAGTTGCACAATATACAGTTATATCGTTACATAATCGATTGCCAGCAGCTATACATGACATGACTTGTCAGGCAAACGAGTTCTCCACCTCACTGATGCCTCAACTAAAAGTACAACATGTTCATAGTCACACACAGTGGAAGGGTCTCCAGCATGAAGGCAAGAAGACCCTGCTTCGAGTTAATCACGAGGAGTGGGATAAAAAAGGTGATGTTTGTGGGTGCCCCACTGCTCCAGAGTGCACCCATGCATTTGTGCAAACACACACAAATGTATGTGTGCACTCTGGGGCACCCATGCATGGGTGCCCCAGAGTGCACACACACAGAAATGCATGGGTGCCCCAGAGTGCACACATGCATTTCTGCAGCATGTGTTGTTGCAAAAATGGCGGGGGCGGGGTTGATAGAAATGCTGCACGAGACTTCATTAAACACTTGGAATAAGGCACAAACACTCACTTTGAAAAAGTAATTAAACATGATAATGATGGTGAAGAACAAGAAAAAAATGAAGTTCCTGACCACTAAGGTTAGTTTACTAAACTTGCATTATTACATAATATCGACTCAAAACAAACAAAGTTAAATTAATTGGTTTATAGTGAAACGTTATGGAAAGATGTTGTGCCTAAAATACAGCGTTTGAATGAGCTTTTTTGAATTTTGAAGTAACATTACTGTTTCTGCACCGAGGCCAACAAAGTCCTCTAATAAATACTATAAACTGACTTATGTGGTGCTGAACAGACTTCAAGAGTCCAAATGTACCTTTAACTCTACAAGGCTTTGTGTGAAAGGTGTGAAAGCCTGGCTAAACATTAGCATAAAAGCTTTGTTCTCACCGTCAAGTGCCTCAGCTTGAAAAGCAGCAGACCTTCTTCTTCTTCTTCTTCTTCTGTGTTCAGACCGCCAACATCTGCACCTTCGCGCAAAAAAACCCTCCTAACCAACCCCAACCGTTACCAGTGCGGAGCGCTGTGATTGGTCCAGAATCCACCAATCACAGCAGGTGTTCAACCTCACGCGCCAGGAAGGAACACACAATAACAGACACAGAGCTGGAAACACAACCTCGTGGCTGTGAGAGCAAAAACAAGCCTGACAAGACCAACTGTTATGCAACCGTCTCTGATTAAATCATCCACATTAACCAAATGTGTGATTCTAGATATGCCAATCAGTATGTGTCACATTGAAGGAAACCTGGCTGGAAAGTTATTAGTTTATTGTACAGCAAAGTGGGGTTATGTTTCACTATGTGCCTGGATGTATGAACAGAGCTGCATTATGATTAATGCAAATCCAACCAATTGTTTTCCTTTGACGATTTTTCTGAGCTTATTAAAGCCCATTATTTTATATTAGATTTTTTTTGTATTAAAAATTGAATTGTCAGTATAAGAAAGTGGCATGCACTTCTTAAAGCTGCAGTGGGTAGAAATGGAGCAATTTTAAAAAGTTATTCTTATTAAACAGTCACTATATCCTGACAGTAGTGCATGAGACAGGTAATCGGAAAAAAAAATATCATGTGCCTCTGTGTCCTCTGGTGCTCCTAATGTCATCAGCAAGATTTCACAGACCGGAGGTAAACAACCAATCAGAACCGAGCTGGAGCAGCTGTCAATCACTCGCAAACTCAGATCAAACTGTCAAACTACGCAGTGCTGATCAAATATTAATTATTATTCTGTTCTGTAATGCCTCTTTCTCACATTAAATGTTTTCAGAAACATCTTGTAGTGTACTGTTTAGCTGTAAAATAAGAAAGTTTGTGACCAAGCAGCCATGATGAGATCAGTTGAGGAAATACCAAGCATCGCCCAACAGCCGGAGCAAACTTTCTCATTTTACAGCTAAACAGTACACTACAAGATGTTTGAAGTCTACTCACTGCTGCTTTAAGTAAAACTGGGTTAGGCTATACAGTGTAATCAAACAGTAGTTAAAACTGTATGATTAAATGTGCTGTCCATGAAAATAAATATGTAAGATTTGATGCAGTCTTGCCTACATTATTTGAGTGAGCGAGACATTAAAATGGTCACGATACCCCATTAACACACCCCAAATTATAGTTGAATGCCCCAAATTCAGAACATAATTGAGTACATTGCGAATGTTTTTTGTCACCAAATACAGTGCTCATGAAACATTACTCATTAAACATTTTACAGATACTGTAAAGCATTTATTGTCATCACATTCATCAGTAGTTGCTCTACGCAGAGTTGTAGTGTTTTGTCACAACATATGATGATAACATGACAACTCATGCATCGATCATTGAGAATAATGTAAAAATAAATAGAAAAAGTAATTCCCAATGATCCACTGAACACATATTAACAAAAGAGTTGGAGACACACCATAGATAGGTGTTTACATGACTAAATATCTTGTCTAATTATTACGGCCCTTATCTGGTATCGGTGTCTGGACTATCGAAGCTTTGTGAGCTGGTCAGGGAGTTTCCTGACACCCAAGGCAGCTATGAAGGGTTCAGATCGCCGTTCACTGAACCGGGACACCGATGTCCTCCTCATTGTCCTCTGGGATGGGGATCTTCAAAACCTCATTCAAGTATGGTGTCGGGTCCACAAAGACTTTGTCAAAGATGAGGTCCATCAAGTCATCCACATATCCTGTGCAATATTTGACAAAAAGAAAGATTTGGTCTACCTTTTTATCATTTTTACATGTGGGTTTGTATTTTTCCCAGGTTTAAATTTGTACTGTATATATTGTTTACTGAAGGTGTTACAAATCTGAAGTGCAATACTAAATACAACATGTACTTTACATAGGTTTTTGTTTGGAAAATAAAGGAATGTAACACTTACGGAACGTCTTCGCTGGTTTCTCTGTGCCTTCTGCTTCCTTGTCAGCATTTTCATTGTAGTATAGGGCAGCCAGGTAGAGTCTTGAAGTAGAGTAAAGAGAAAATCAGAAATGTAGATAATAGCAGACTGTACACATTTTTATAAGTTCTAAATAACTAAAGCTTAATTTACCTGCACAGCAATCCAACAAATGGAAACCTAACGCTTTTAGGAGCAAAACGAGGAATGGCGCGGTGGAAAGCCTCCAAAGATGATGTCTGTGGGTGGGGGCTCAGATTTGCGACGTCTTTTAAGATCTTCTTGTTCGTCATCACCTTTTCCAGCTTGTAGAAAGCAAGAGTTCCTTAAAAAGGAGGAAACAAATGTTTATTTTACCTCATAATACAGTATTATTTTAAGAAAAACCTAATTAAATGAATGAGTACACTAATCTTTCATAAAATATAGAATGTTTGTTATTGATAATTAAAATAAGAGGAGTCGTGTGATTAAGTTTTGGTCTGTATATGACCAACACACCTGCTGCCAGCCATTTATTTGGGTCCGTGGTTTTGCGCAGTGGATGCAGGCACTGGGGGTAGATGGGGTCCTCATGTGTGTGAATATCCAGCACATGGTTCAGGTGGGAGGTCCACTTCGCCACTCTCTCTGGTCCGGTGGTAGATGATGCTGCAGTCCAGTAAATGTGTTTTTTGATAGACGGTAACCACTTCTGTAGTTTTTCACAGTCCTTCATCTTGGCGATCTCCTCCAGTTGCTTCGAAATTCCTACAAATGCAGTGCAGCATATCAAAATTAAAATGTGTTAATCAACTGTAAACACACAATGTCTCACTGCATTACGCTATAACTGTAAGGAAACAACGTGTTTCTCACGTTACTCAGACTACATGTACAATCATACAGACTATTGCTATGTGTCTAATGCATTTGATTTAACAGCTGCCGTGTGTGTGGACCGGCCATTGCTACAATGTGTTTTCTGAAGGTCAACATTGATTACCCATACAGTCAACACATGCTTTTGTGCGTTTCCCCTCTTTAAACATGCACATAAACATAAGGAAATAT
Organism: Sebastes umbrosus; assembly: GCF_015220745.1. Taxonomy (NCBI): domain Eukaryota; kingdom Metazoa; phylum Chordata; class Actinopteri; order Perciformes; family Sebastidae; genus Sebastes; species Sebastes umbrosus. The sequence continues at coordinate 20,679,328 of NC_051279.1, forward strand.
ACCTTTCTCCATGTGCGAGATGTCACAGTAATGGGTGATGTTGCTTTCCCTCAGGAATTTCTGTATTTTTGGATGACGCTTAATGACGATGCTATCCAGAGTCACACCACGTTCCTCCAACAATGTCAGGCTCCTCTTCATACCTTCTTTTTCCCTGTGGTAACCTGCACCGACCTCATTGCTCTGTCCAAACAAACAAAAAACAAAAAAATTATAAATATATATATTAGGGCTGTGTGGCTAACTGTAGGCTGAGTATAAAATGGTAAGCTTTTGTGTTAAAATGGCAGTGGGAGGGGAGACAACGACAACATAACACATATTGTACTTTGCTTTGCTATTATTGTTTAATGAGAGATGAGGACAAAAATCAGACTTCAAGGATTTTCCTTTTTATTGAAGTGAAAACGGCGGCAAAATGTGCAATTATCACATCAGTGACCAATAAAACTAATTCTCTAATATGTAGGCCTATAAATAAATGAATAAATAAATAGACTGTAGCCTATGCCAGCATATAAAATAAAGGACCTGGCTTTGTTGGCCTGGTTATGTTGTAATCAATGCTGATGTATAATGAATAATGTGGGATTACTATTTCTCCTATACTGTATATATATCTATATAGATATAGATATATAGATATATATATTTAAAAAACGCAATGCATTCAAATACAGATTTGGACGTCAATTATTATAATTATTAAAGTGTTACATGGACAAACATTGTAAAAAAAACTAAATGTAAAAACTTGTTAACATTTAATTTCAACTCACTCACGTGAACCAACTGGATATCAACAACCATGTTGGTCTTGAGGTCCATCATGGTGTAGCAACCAAACTTTGCAGAGCGCCCTGTGAAAACATTGTTATGATCTTTGCGTGAGTCAGTGGATGGTATTATACATATATTGATTGTAGTGTGTGACATATGTTTTTATGACAACCTCAAAGTAGAAGTACCTGGAGAGACAGCCTTCATGTCACCTCCAACTACCACTTTGTCCTCTTCACTGAGCCGCTGTACCGTCACATCTTGGGATGTTTTCCACTTGTTCACAACAGCTGGCTCGATGAACATTCTCGTATGGCGACGAAAGGTGTCATACTGGAACATCTGCAGCTCCATTGCTTTGAAGATCTAATGGTTGACAAAATTGACAACAGAAAGGTATATGTAGTAGCATTTCCTATAATTTGATCTGAATAAGGTGCTACAAATTCAACAACATTACACGCCATATTCAACGAGTCAAAGAGTGTTCTTCATTTACCTTCTCAACTTTGAAGAAAGATGCTCCACTGAGATACACTGCTGCGGAAAGCTGGAGGTTCCCGGCTGGAGTGCTTCCCAGAATGGGTTGGCTATTCCATTGTCGGGAGTACTGACAATAGGGGCACAGCTGTTCCACTGATATGAATGTACCGATCCTTCGGGTCTGAACATCACACGCCCGCACGCACACAGGACACACCTCGAACAGCTCCATAATGCAGCTCTCATACACTATAAACTTCTTGATCTTATGGTCGGGACTGGGTGCTTCACTACTGTCAGAGAAACAAAAAAGAGCTACATGTTATGAGTCATGATATGACTTGATCTATCTATCTATCTATCTATCTATCTATCTATCCATCTATCTATCTATCTATCTATCTATCTATCTATCTATCTATCTATCTATCTATCTATCCATCTATCTATCTATCTATTCCTAGCTAAAAGTAATGCAGTCAAACAACAGTCCTGTAATAAATTCTACGTGGGATAATTGAGTAACTCACGGCATGTCTGTCGACTCTGTTAAATCTGTGTCTGACTCCGCAGGATCATAGGTAGGATCCTGCTTTTCTGAATCCACCTTTGAAGAGCTGCCCTCAAACAACTCCTCATCTTCCTCCTCCATCTCCTCCTCCTCCTCCTCCTCCATCTCCATCTCCAGACGAGGTCTCTTCGATGGGCCAACACCAGAGTCTTTGCAGGGCACAGTAGCCTGGACACCTGGAACAGAATTTTAACCTGACATAAGACACATAGAAATCTTACACTATCAACACAGCTACTAAAGGCTGCAACAGCTTGTTATTAAAATTTGCCAGTTTTCCTAATAAACTCGGAAAAAAAAGATTATTTCTCTGTTGATACAATGCTAATTGCCATTGTATTTTACATGGTTGGAAAGCCTGTTTATTTACCTTCACAATGATGTCCAACTTGTAATGATCATATTCAACTACAGTAGATTTTAATGATTCATTTACTGTATTATTTCCTTAAACCCATATGGCACAATATTAAGGACACAAAAGAAAATAATAATAAAAAGAAAATATTTTTTTTGACATGATCAGAATCAGCATCATCTTTATGGACCAAGTATGTGAACACTAACAAGGAAATTGACTCTGTTTGTTGTTGCTCTCAGTGTACAAACAGAACTATACCTTGTTTATACTAGGCTACACACCTGTACTCCTGTAGTAAGGCCCCAGAGTCCTGGAAGACAGTTGTGTTCTAACATGACGTGTCGGTGTTGTGTCGGTCTGGCAGGCAGCATCCTTCTTTGTATTGATATGTAGTGATGTGCTGGCCTGCTGTAAGGAGGAAACAGTTAACAGGTTACAACTTCATCTCAGATGTGTAGTTCTGCCAGCAGCTACTGTACATTCATTATATGGTAAAGCTTACAGCTTCAGGGTTTGTAGTCGGGTCTCTGATGGTCGGTACTGCTCCTTCCTTGAGCCTCAAAGTATTAGCAAATCCGGTTTTATACTGGCCCGCGTTTGTATAGCAGTTCCAGGTGAAATGGTTTGCGCACACATACGGTCTGGATGTCACGTTTAGAGGCACATTTCCATCATAGATGAAGTGGATCCACTTGAACTTCGTATCCTGCGGTGGGAGATGGAGACTTCTGTGTTGGTTCTTGCAGCCAACAACCGCACAAGTTTGTTTGTGTACCTTCAACATCCTTCTTCTTCTTTCTTATTTTTCCTCCTCCTCCTCCTCTTCTTCTTTTTGTTCTTTGGTGTTTATTGATGGTTGGCAAACCAGTTTATTCGTGCATTACCGTCACCTACTGGACTGGAGTGTGGAGCAGTAGATTGGCAGGAAAAAATAAATAAATAAATAAATAAATAATAATAATAAAAATTTTTTTTTTTTTAAAAAAAAATACATAAATAAATTAAAAATAATAATAATAATAATTATAATTATAATAATAATGAGGAAAACTCTAGATTTGTTTAACTAAATCAGTTTCTCTTAAAAACTGAATAATTTCCCAGTATATATGTTATCTGCTGTGTTCCCCAATAGACCTGACAATAAAATAAAATAAAATAAAATAAAATAAAATAAAATAAAATAAAATAAAATAATAAATAATAATAATAATAATAATAAATAATAATAATAATAATGATGAAAACTCTAGATTTGTTTAACTAAATCAGTTTCTCTTAAAAACTGAATAATTTCCCAGTATATATGTTATCTGCCGTGTTCCCCAATAGACCTGACAATAAAATAAAATAAAATAAAATAAAATAAAATAAAATAATAAATAATAATAATAATAATAAATAATAATAATAATAATAATAATGATGAAAACTCTAGATTTGTTTAACTAAATCAGTTTCTCTTAAAAACTGAATAATAGACCTGACAATGAAAAGTCCTGATGTTTTGCCTTCTTTAGTGACTGTAAAAGGTGATTCCTCTGGATACTGTAATTCCTGCAGTGTATCAGTACATGTTCGACAGTTTCTGGTTGATTACAATATGTGCATTTCCCAGTTGGGTGCTTGCCTATTCTATATCCAGTTTTTCTTCTTGTTCTTCTTCTTCTTTGTTGGAGTTTTATGGCGTTTGGCAAACAACTTTACCATTGGTGCTTTACCGCCACCAATATTGGTAGAGAGTGTGGATCAGGATTCTAACTACTCACTAGATTTACTACTAAAAATAAAAATAAAAATTCCATTCAGGCATGCACTGTTGTCCTGTTGTTGTTGGTTTCTCTCTCTCTCTCTCTATATATATATATATATATACAGCGGGTAAAATAAGTATTGAACACGTCACCATTTTTCTCAGTTAATATATTTCCAAAGATGCTATTGACATGACATTTTCATCAAATGTTGGTAACAACCCAAGTTATCTATACATACATACAAAAAAAAAAAAATAAATAAGTTCAGAAATTAATTTATGTGTAATAATGTGAAATGACACAGGGAAAAAGTATTGAACACGCTTACTGATATTTATTTAATACTTTGTACAAAAGCCTTTGTTGGTAGTGACAGCTTCAAGACGCCTCCTGTATGGAGAAACTAGTCGTATGCATTGCTCAGGGGTGATTTTGGCCCATTCTTCCACAGAAACAGTCTTCAAATCTTGAAGGTTCCGTCGGCCTCTTCTATGAACTCTGATCTTCAGTTCTTTCCATAGATTTTCAATTGGATTCAAGTCAGGTGATTGGCTGGGCCATTCTAGCAGCTTTATTTTCTTTCTCTGAAACCAATTGAGAGTTTCCTTGGCTGTGTGTTTGGGATCATTGTCTTGCTGAAATGTCCACCCTCGTTTCATCTTCATCATCCTGGTAGATGGCAGCAGATTTTTATCAAGAATGTCTCGGTACATTTTTCCATTCATCCTTCCTTCAATTATGTGAAGTTTGCCAGTACCAGATGCTGAAAAGCAGCCCCACACCATGATGTTCCCACCACCAAACTTCACTGTTGGTATGGTGTTTTTAGGGTGATGTGCAGTGCCATTTGTCCTCCAAACATGGTGTGTATTATGGCATCCAAAGAGTTCAATTTTGCTCTCATCTGACCAGACTATATTCTCCCAGTATTTCACAGGCTTGTCCAAATGTTGTGCAGCAAACTTTAAACAAGCTTCAACATGCTTTTTCTTCAGCAATGGAGTCTTGCGTGGTGAGCGTGCATACAGGCCATGGCGGTTGAGTGCATTACTTATTGATTTCTTTGAAACAATTGTACCTGCTAATTCCAGGTCTTTCTGAAGCTCTCCACAAGTGGTCCTTGGCTCTTGGACAACTCTTCTGATAATTATTTTCACTCCTCTGTCAGAAATCTTGCGAGGAGCACCTGGTTGTTGCCAGTTTATGGTGAAATGATGTTCTTTCCACTTCCAGATTATGGCCCCAACAGTGCTTACTGGAACATTCAGAAGTTTAGAAATGCGTCTGTAACCAATGTCATCAGTATGTTTTGCAACAATAAGGTTGCGAAGGTCTTGAGAGAGCTCTTTGCTTTTACCCATCATGAGATGTTTCTTGTGTGACACCTTGGTAATGAGACACCTTTTTATAGGCCATCAGTTGGGACTGAACCATCTGATATTAATTTGCACTGACAAAGGGCCGGATTGCTTTCTAATTACTGATAGATTTCAACTGTTGTCTTGGCTTTCATACCTTTTTGCACCTCCTTTTCTTCATGTGTTCAATACTTTTTCCCTGTGTCATTTCACATTATTACACATAACTTAATTTCTGAATTAATTTGTTTTGGTTTCTTTGTATGTATAGATTACTTGGGTTGTTAACAGTATCTGGTGAAAATTTCATGTCAATAGCACCTTTGGAAATATATTTACTGAGAAAAATGGTGACGTGTTCAATACTTATTTTACCCGCTGTATATATACTTTTTATTCATATCTGTGCATAGTCAAATGTTATAGGTCCGCTTTGTTCTCCTTGTTTCAGCTGCATGTATATTTCTGTTTGTACACTGAGAGCAACAAAAAACAGAGTCAATTTCCTTGTTAGTGTTCACATACTTGGTCCATAAAGATGATGCTGATTCTGATCATGTCAAAAAAATATTTCTTTTGTGTCTGTAATATTGTGCCATATGGGTTTAAGGAAATAATACAGTAAATGAATCATTTGAATCTACTGTAGTTGAATAGTTGAATGCATTTGCATTTCACCTTTCCATTATCCAACAAAAAAGTCTTCAAAAAGCTAAAATAAGAATCATTTTTCCTTCTAACGTTCTTCTTTTGTTGCAGCTCTGGCTTAAAAGGAAAACTACGAGAATGTCCTTGGAGAGGGTGATGAAAGAGAGGAAGAGTGATGGATGAGAGTGAAGTTTTAATCCTGGCAGCTGCGTCTCACAGACAATAAAACAGAGAGGCAGACAGTAGCTGCCAACTGCTGCCAGCCGAGTGAGTGTCAGAACAAAGAGGTGATTATAGGAGACTCACAAGGGTGAGTGGCTTAAACGCCCAACGGATGACACAGGTTGGTTGCACTTTTGGTTTAAAAAGTATACCCCACAGTGCATATGCATGCAAGACAACAAGAAGAATTTGATTCCTGAGGGGAAATTAGATCCCTGAAGGCAGCTAATAGCTGTATGTAAATAGGAGAAACCTCTGCATAGAGGTTGACTCATCTCTACATTGACATGTATAAAAAAAAGTCTTTATTCAGTATATTGAAGTATACATTCATAAGGACCCCTTATATCATTATATTGAGGTTTCTGTGTTCCTTGTCAGTGGACAAATTATGCTTTTTATTTGAAACTTTTTGCATGGTACTGTTGTCCACGGAGCATATAAACTCATCAGTATCTGCATGCTCATTTACAACGCAGGAACGTTTTTTTTTTAAAGCTGTTTGCAGCCAGATCTAAGGAGCTCTATTTATGTAAACTTAAACTTTATACCCCACAAATGAGTATTACCACTAGTCCTTAAATCTTCCCTTATTTTTCTAGAAACTAATTTTCTTGTTATCCTCAGGGAATCTTGGAGTTTGACTGTAATCAGCAATATACTCCAGTTATATTAAAACTTAATCCCAGAGTTCTTCTCAATATCAAGAGGTACAGCCATCATCGACCGATGCTCATGTCTCTTTTCCTTCATGCTTTATTGGCTATCTCTGACCCCATATGTCAACAGCTTATATGGACCTGACACCTTCCCCAGTACAGGCGTTAAGCTTATATTTCAATAAAATGCATTGGATATATTCATTGACAGACATTCTTCAAATATTAATCTCAAACAGACCGCCTGTCTTCATTCATCCTAAACCAATACGCAGTTAAGAACGGCACAGACGGTTGACATTGCAGAGGATCTCACTTTAAATTAAAGTCTGCTTTATATCCAGCACCCAGATGCTTCTGTAGAATCAATATACCACCTAGTGGTGAGAAGAAGTCACAAACAGCTCTCTAATGTTCTAACAGGTTAGATTTGGCTGCTGTTGTTGGTGTGGTACAAGGTAACATGTTGGGACAGACAACAGTAAATCCCTGTCTCCCAAAATGTTCCCTGTATTTACTTTCTTGCCATCTGTGGATGGCTATGAACTATTCCTTCTCCTGCAGGAATATAAAGGTTAGAGGTGTAAATGCCATCTTACTGCTGCAGGTTAACTGTCACTGCTTCTATCAGCTGTCATGTTAAAAAGACCAGCACTACTACAGCGTTACTTCTTATTTCCCTCAATTCCTCCGATGAACTGTTCAACCATTTACCTGCTGAAGAGCTGCAGAGCATCCAGACCAACATCTATTTGTAACATAGCAGCAAACTTGATTACCACGAGCCATCAGGTCTGTAGATAAAGGTGGTCCTACCTCGAGAAAATAGGATAGTTTTTGACTTAATACTAGAATTTTACACCATATTGGACCATATTAGACTCCACAACCAGCACTGCTCCCAGTAGACCACATACACACCAAAAACTGACAAGAACTGCCCTTTACTGAACACCAAGTGTCAGTAGCTACTACTCAGGTGTAATTCTCACTGTGCAATATCATTTTCCACTTGTGAAATTTTGTAAATAGTCTGTTTATTGTCAATACTGTATATACTGCTCCTATTTTTATACTTCCTTCTATTTAAATGGTTCAAATTTTGTTACACTTTGTTTAGCTCTTTTTTTTACTGTGTTAGTTGATGCATCTTGTTTTTTGCACTATCCCCTTTGCTGCTGTTAGTGGAGCGGATAGTGGAAAAATCATGCACCAAATTTGGCTTGATGATTGCCGAGGGGTCACTAAGCAAATATAAACGACTTGAGCACTTCAGCATGCTGGATCTAATTCTGATAGTTTTAAACAATTTTTAACAGCAATATGGCGGCCCTTTTGTGTCTGTTTAGTGTCTGCTTCCTCATGAGAGCATGGGGTCACAGCATCCAGCGACTTCCTATTGGTGCTGATGGCTTTGTTTCCTTGTGTTGCAATGACCGTGCAAGATATTTCAGCTTCACACACACTTTCTCGACGGAAAAATGAAACGGCTCGGTCTTGATGCTTGATTCCCTGGCCGCTATATCTCGATGTAGACATAACTTACCACACAATCTGGTACATCTCTACAGGGAATGTTATATACAGGAATCCGTTAATACTGCTCGGTGGCAGATGACTATTTTTCGCTGCAGGCCGGAGCTATCCGATCCCTCCCAGAGCATATTAAAATGGTGTAGCTATGACATCGTGACGCACGGTGCAAACGTGTATGACGTATTTCCGCATAATACAAAAGAGAAAACCTTACCCCATACAGCACGCATTTAACTCTTTATTTAATTTTAAGACCCCTTGACGACGAAGATTTTAACTATCAATTTAATGCAGAGCTTTATTGAATTCCTGGATATTACAAAATTTATTAATTAAATTAATTAATTAATTTACTCTGTAGCAGGCTATGGCCCCGGGTCCCACTCACAAAAAAAGGTTTTCCACAAATACATCTTTATTATAGTAAGATTTTGTATAAAACAACATCATAACACTGATACAAGAAATGCTAGATGATTATTAAAAAAACTTGTATACACAATAAAATGATGCTAAAAGTTGTTTAATATTTTAGCTACTTTATAAACAGCCCTGTTGTCAGCGTTGAGATGATGCATTTTTCCAGCTGATCCAAGAGGATTTTTAAATTATTTAGCTTAAGAAGTAGGAGAATTTGTTGAAAAAATATAATATGAAAAGTAAAACTGTCAGAAAAATGTAATGGAGTAAAAACAATATATGCCTCTGAGAGTAAAGTAAAGTACAAGTATCTCAAATTTGTAGCAAACAAAAACCAAAAGATCAAACTAAGCCAGGAAAAAAACGGATGCTGCTTTTGGAACCAAACACGCTCATAGCAACTACCATAAGTTTAGGCTTACATACAGTAAAAATATACAATAACATGTTTATCAAAGAATGCGGTAGGTATGTATCAGTCAAAACTTAGTTGAGTAGGTTTCTATGATGATGCCACATACAGTGTTGATCAATGTGAATCAGTGGCTTTGCAGTGCACCATGAGAAATGAACATTTCAGGGTGGTTGGCCATGTGAAAATTACTACACATACCAAAAGAGGAAATGATGCAAAATATACATCCCAAAATGGTGTAGATAAACCAAAAGATGGTTTCTGTGGGGATTATCGTTGTGCCCAATTTTTCTCACGTCTTAATGGCAGAGAAAGTTGGGTTGAGGTGGGTGTGAGAGGCAAGTTGTGTGTTGAGACAATGCTGTACAAAATGAACTTGCAGTGTGAAAACATATTTCACCATGTAGATTCTATATTCAGTAAAATCTGTTCCATAAGGCCATTTACAGTCTATATTCTCTCTACATATACAAACACAGCATATATTGATAAAAGCAATACAAGTTATTCTTATATTCAGCTACATTTATGAAAAAACATTTGTGCAGTTGCAGCATTTGTTTCTTCATGTCATGGACAGACTTAAACTTCAGTATTAAGAGCTGACATCTCTCTGCTCCGACTCGTGTCCGCTGACTTTGTGTCGGTGTGAGAGCCAGAAACTTCTTCCCGGAAGGCAGTCTCCAATACAGTCAGGATGGATTTGCAGACTTTATCCTTGAAATCTTGTCCCATGAACACATACAGCAGTGGGTTCAGGACACTGTTGAAAAAAGCCAGGTTATTTGCTAAAGGACCACCAATAATGGTGACATGGCGCAATGTTATACTACGATTAGTAGGCCTTAAATTCACCATCTCAATTAAATGAATGATGTGATACGGAGCCCAGCACAGGAAAAAGGTGGTGATGACTGCGGCGATGATCTTAAAGGGGCGACTTGACTGGCTGGCCAGGGTGCGGTTTCTTCTGATACGATGGATTATCACAGCATAACAGGAGACAATGACAGTGAAGGGGACAACAAATCCCAGGAGGAAGCGGGTCATGGTCATGGCCTCATGACGAAGCTGTCCCAGCTGATTCACAGACGATGTTTCATCGTCATCAGAAAGAGCATAGTTGGTGAAGCAGATGATGATATCGTCATTGTTAGATGACGGCTCAGTGTCCCTGAAGATGAAGAACGGAATGCTGAGGATCAGAGCCAGTACCAAAACACCCAGACTCACACAGGACGCCTTGCGTACACTCCGGTGGTTCTGGGCCCAGACGGGCCACACCACAGACACACATCTGTCCACACTGATCACAACCAGAATGTAGACACTGGCAAAGATGTTCAGGGAGTTTATAGTGGTGACAAGTTTGCACATGAACTTGCCGAAAGGCCAGTGGAGATTCAAAGCTATGTGGGTCACACTCAGAGGCAGGAACGCTGTGAAGAGGAAGTCGGCCACAGCCAGGTTGAGGAACCAAACTGTGTTAATGGTTTTCTTCATCTTGAACCCGGTCACCCAGATAACCACTCCATTCCCGAGCACACCAAGGACAAAGGCCAGACAGTAAACAACGAGGGACAAGGTGTGGAGAGACTTTCTCAGCTCCGCATACTTGTCAATATTTGTAGAGCCATTATTTCTAGATACATCTGTTGTATTGATGTGATAGGAAGAGGCATTGGTCATCTCCATTATTGTCTTGAGACCTGCAATGGCAACATGAAGAAACAATATGAACCTTTTTTTCCTTTTATTTCCTAAATAGATGTCAACAACAGTCCCTAATGATATAATGATGTGATACGATATGTAGATATGGCCTTAAATTGAACTGTGTTTTTATATATATATATTACAGTTTTTCTCAATTGTTTACACACAAATACTGGTACTTGACACACAATGACCACAACATGTAACTCATGCACCAACCCCCTGAACCAATTCTGTTAAACTACAAGCACAATTCTTGCTTTACACTCAAATTGCAGTTCTAAAACACACTTTTTTTCAAAAGACTACACACAATTCTCTGCATTTGGCACAATTTTCATGAAGAAAATCTCGTTTTCACAAGGAACACACTGTCAATCAAAATTCTAAAGTCAATTGCCCTACTATGCACACTGACTCATCACATGGGCAAACACCTGTCACACAGTGTTACAATTAGCAATCAGAGCTTTAGCATAAAAGGGCAAACATTGCTTGTGATGTGGATGAGGTGCTGTGGCCAGACCGAAACAGAAGAGAGGATGCAGCATAGTTTTTTTTTCGTTTTTTTTTACTGTAACTGTATACAGTAAATTCTTCTGTTGTTTTGTATGTAGACCACTGTATGTGCAACTTTGTGTTGGTTGGGATGTACACTGTGTACATTGTTTTTGTGGGGAAAATAAAATATATTTGTTACCGTGTATTTGTGTGTTCTGAGTATAAAAACAATATTCTAAAATATTTTACAACACACTTATGTATGTACTGTCTGTAGTAAGTGTAACACTGAACCAAAAAAGGCCTAAGTCATTTGATGAATGGAGAAGAAGTGTTTTCCATTCATCATAGTGTTTTACATTGAGCACATCAGTGTTCAACTGGTTCTTATAAATGTCTATTCATATGATGGTGTGTGTGTGTCATTTGAAAACAAAATACCATTTTGAGAAGAAATAACATTGTTTTGAATGTAAAGTTTCATTTTGCAGGAGAATTGAGGGGTTTTGCCCATTGTGTGTGTGTTTTTTGATTTGTGTGTAGAGTTCTGAGAGTATGAGGCATGCTTTCAGAAAATGTGTGTAAACAATCGAGAAAAACTGTAATATATATAAAAGTCTTTCTCCTCTTAGAAAATAAATAAACTCTTCGAAATATGTCGGCCCGCTTTATTCAATCATTTGAATTAATGCCTTTTTTATTAAATTCCAGGTAAGATGTTTGTCAGGGTAGATATGGCCAACATCAGATGTCTTTATTCAAAGTCTAATTTTTTCGATTAAATTAAATTCAAAGGCTAACATATCACAGTACCTTCGTCAAAGTTGATCAGTCAGATGAGGATGTGTCCGCAGCGCCAGTGACCCTGCATGGTCTAACTGTGACTCCTTTTGAAGTCTCATGAAATGTGACGTCATGAGGCTGGACCACATGTAACACTCCTCCCACACGTTTAATGTTTGTCTTTTAATGCTTTTTAAATGTAGAAGGATTCTAAAGCCCTCAGATTCCCATAAAAAATACAAAGGACATAACCTCAGTGTCCTCAGTGTTAGCTGCCTTATTATCACCTTATCTGCAAAAGCTGCTCTCAAGAATCTGCAACTGAATTTCTTGCTAAGACTTATACCACATTAAAGAGTCTCTGTCCTTTTGGAAACTCCAAAAAGAAAGTAAGTGCTAAGCACCCAAACAATTAAAGGCATGAATTGTGGGTTGTTGAGACAACTACTTGAGAGGGAGTGGAGCTACAACTACTCATGTCCACCAAGGATCCTGCTGTATAATGTATATCTCTCCATGTGGGTTGAGCTCATGTTTGCTTGAGGTATAAACTAGGCTGCCTTGATCAATCCCTGCAAGCAAAAGAGATCTGAAGTAAGAATATATCTTTTCCTACCATTTTATTTGAATTGATAGGGTCATTTCGCAGGTCTACATTACATGCATGTTGCTTTCTGTCAGCATCCTGTTTCACACTCTTAATCAGATTTCCGTGAAATTCAGAGAAGCACATGAAGTGCAACTGTTATTTTTAGGGTGTTGGAGAGGGGTCATTAGTTAAAAAAAAAAAAATCTTTTCATACACTATTTGAAAAAAAGACTTCATAATCTGAGTATAAGGTTGACTGGACCTTAGAGCTTCTAGCTGATGTACACATTAAACACAAGGATCCAAGAGCCCTTTATTGAGTGAAGTGAATGGATGAATGGATGGAGGATGAATGAATTATTTTTTTCCGTACATTAAACAAAAATATCAATATCACAAAAGAAGGAAGGTCGAAGGCATAAACTGAACTACGTTGGCCTTCAGGTAACGTAAAAACCAGAACGGCCCTCGCTAGAGCCAGTGTTTGTTTTGTCTGTTCTGGGCTACTGGAGAAACATGGCAGAGCAACATGTCGGACTCTGTGAAGAGGACCCGCACCCTAGATATAAACATAGTTATGAATATTATATTCCATTTCTGTGAACACATCCCCATAAACCCTACACACTGTTCTTAATGCAAACAGGCACTATTAAATGACCTGCGTCAGCCACGTTGACTTGAAATATACTTTAAGATGTAAAACAGTTCCCTCTGCTGGTCAATTAACATTATGAAAACAGTCTATAATGATAAATGGAAAGACCATCAATAACTGTTGATCAAATCATAATTCTGTGATTTGCAACTTGATAGTTTGAGTAAATTATCATGAGGTGTTATAAGATGAGTTGTGTGCGTGAGACATACATTATATTATTATATATATGTATCACAAGAGAAATGATGTGCAATCATGTAGCAGTATGTCTTATGGGTGGTCCAAATAATATTTTAATAATGGAAAATAAGGATTGCATTATTATCATTTACAGATTCATTGAAAAGTAAAAACAAGTTTCAAATAAAACTAAAATGAAATACATTAGAATCAAGCTTTGATAGACAGGTTCATACATATGACAATATTCATAACCACATTCATACAAAGAATAAGCAGGCCATTCCTTTCCTGTGGTTTAACTGTATGTTGTCTAAGCGTTAAGAAATAACAGAATACCTCAGGAACATAATTAGCTCATAGTAACCATGTAGGTAGATCTGTTCTTTACATTTACAGGTGTGGAAATCATTTACAGTTACAGTATTTGTTTATTCATATCATGGATAACTTCATACCACAGTGTCACTAACTAACTTATTTTTGCTTCTGCTGATGACCGTAGACTTTGTGTCGGTGTGAGACTGAGAAACTTCTTCCCGGAAGGCAGTCTCCAATACAGTCAGGATGGATTTGCAGACTTTATCCTTGAAATCTTGTCCCATGAACACATACAGCAGTGGGTTCAGGACACTGTTGAAAAAAGCCAGGTTATTTGCTAAAGGACCACCAATAATGGTGACATGGTACAATGTTATACTACGATTAGTAGGCCTGGAATTCACCATCTCAATTAATTTAATGATGTGATACGGAGCCCAGCACAGGAAAAAAGTGGTGATAACTGCGGCGATGATCTTAAAGGGGCGACTCGACTGGCTGGCCAAGGTGCGGTTTCTTCCGATACGATGGATTATCACAGCATAACAGGAGACAATGACAGTGAAGGGGACAACAAATCCCAGGAGGAAGCGGGTCATGGTCATGGCCTCATGACGAAACTGTCCCAGCTGAATCACAGACGGTGTTTCATCGTCATCAGAAAGAGCAAAGTTGTTGAAGCAGATGATGGCGTCCTTACTGGGTTTCAGCCCAGTGTCCCTGAAGATGAAGTATGGAGTGCTGAGAATCAGAGCCAGTACCCAAACACCCAGACTCACACAGGAAGCCTTGCGTACACTCCGGTGGTTCTGGGCCCAGACGGGCCACACTACAGACACACATCTGTCCACACTGATCACCATCAGAATGTAGACACTGGCAAACATGTTCAGGGAGTTTATAGTGGTGACAAGTTTGCACATGAACTTGCCGAAAGGCCAGTGGAGATTCAAAGCGATGTAGGTCACACTCAGAGGCAGGAACGCTGTGAAGAGGAAGTCGGCCACAGCCAGGTTGAGGAACCAAACTGTGTTAACGGTTTTCTTCATCTTGAACCCGGTCACCCAGATAACCACTCCATTCCCGAGCACACCAAGGACAAAGGCCAGACAGTAAACAACGAGGGACAAGGTGTGGAGAGACTTTTTCAGCTCTGCATACTTGTAAATATTTGTAGAGCCATTATTTCTAGATACATCTGTTGTATTGATGTGATAGGAAGAGGTATTGGTCATCTCCATCATTGTCTTGAGACCTGCAATGGCAACATGAAGAAACAATATGAACCTTTTTTTCCTTTTATTTCCTTACATAGATGTCAACAACAGTCCCTAATGATATAATGATGTGATACGATTTGTAGATATTGACTTAAATTGAACTATGTTTATATATATATATATATATATATATATATATATATATATATATATATATATATATTAATATATATAAAAGTCTTTCTCCTCTTAGAAAATAAATAAACTCTTCGAAATATGTCGGCCCGCTTTATTCAATCATTTGAATTAATGCCTTTTTTATTAAATTCCAGGTAAGATGTTTGTCAGGGTAGATATGGCCAACATCAGATGTCTTTATTCAAAGACTAATTTTTTCGATTAAATTAAATTCAAAGGCTAACATATCACAGTACCTTCGTCAAAGTTGATCAGTCAGATGAGGATGTGTCCGCAGCGCCAGTGACCCTGCATGGTCTAACTGTGACTCCTTATGAAGTCTCATGAAATGTGACGTCATGAGGCTGGACCACATGTAACACTCCTCCCACACGTTTAATGTTTGTCTATTAATGCTTTTTAAATGTAGAAGGATTCTTAAGCCCTTAGATTCCCATAAAAAATACAAAGGACATAACCTCAGTGTCCTCAGTGTTAGCTGCCTTATTATCAACTTATCTGCAAAAGCTGCTCTCAAGAATCTGCTACTGAATTTCTTGCTAAGACTTATGCCTGAGAGGGAGTAGAGCTACAACTACTCATGTTCACCAATGATCCTGCTGTATAATGTATATCTCTCCATGTGGGTTGAGCTCATGTTTGCTTGAGGTATAAACTAGGCTGCCTTGATCAATCCCTGCAAGCAAAAGAGATCTGAAGTAAGAATATATCTTTTCCTACCATTTTATTTGAGTTGATAGGGTCATTTTGCAGGTCTACATTACATGCTTCTGCTTTCTGTCAGCATCCTGTTTCACACTCTTAATCAGATTTCCTTTAGAATTCAGAGAAGCACATGAAGTGCAACTGTTATCTTTAGGGTGTTGGAGAGGGGTCATTAGTTAAAAAAAAAAAATCTTTTCATACACTATTTGAAAAAAAGACTTCATAATCTGAGTATAAGGTTGACTGGACCTTAGAGCTTCTAAGTAGTGTGCAAATTACACACAAAGATCCAAGAGCCATTTTGCCATTTATTGAGTGAAGGGAATGGATGAATGGATGGAGGATGAATGAATTATTTTTTTCCGTACATTAAACAAAAATATCAATATCACAAAAGAAGGAAGGTCGAAGGCATAAACTGAACTACGGTGGCCTTCAGGTAACATAAAAAACAGAAAGGCCCTCGCTAGAGCCAGTGTTTGTTTTGTCTGTTCTGGGCTACTGGAGAAACATGGCAGAGCAACATGTCGGACTCTGTGAAGAGGACGTGCACCCTAGATATAAACATAGTTATGAATATTATATTCCATTTCTGTGAACACATCCCCATAAACCCTACACACTGTTCTTTAATACAAACAGGCACTATTAAATGACCTGCGTCAGCCACGTTGACTTTGTGGCGGTACTGAGTCAGAAGACTGAAAAACAGTTCCCATCCACATAATAATATAAAATAAAATGCCTTCTTAATAATAATAATGAACAAATGCCTCTTCAATAATGAACAAATGCCTCTATATTAACAAACAATTAAGGAAACTGAAATATTGGTTTGTGTTTTTCCTTTTACCCTCCTTTAAAGTTTTCCCAAATAAAATACACTAAAAGAAATGGGTATAAAGGGTTTCATTGAAAATCAACAAATGAATAGACAAGTCACAAGTCGACATCGAGATCCAGTTCATCTGGTGCAGGAGGCCTCAGCTGAAGAAGCTCTTGCCGAGTGTAGGTGATACAAGGTGGACCCAGCTCGCTCCTGACCTTGAAATATTTGAGCGGCTCTCCAAAAAGTTATTGCCTAAAGCCACAGAAGGCAAATCACAGTGCGACTATTTAGTGCAGCCATAATCACGTCGTCAGAGTTTGATCCCGCTGGTGATCATGAATCATAAGGCTTTAAAAACGTTAGAAAACACATAAAACATAGAACACCGACGCACAGGTAGCAGAGTCGCCAGCTCAAGGGGGCGGCGCCTATATTTTCAACATCAAGCCAAAATCAATTGGCTTGCCTGTAACTTATCTCAGTGACCAAACACACACTGTGCACACAGCAATATTCAGCAGGATGGTTGGTACCGTTCTTGTAGTTCTGTGGTTCTCCAGAGATGTTACCAGTCCACAGGCATGTGTCCGCGAGCACGAGGGCATCACGTGGGCATAATCACGGAGTTTGGTGGTTATCCAGCGATGCCAGAGGAACTCTGAGTATTCCTGATGTGTTGTCTCTCGCTTCCAGGTCGGAAACAGTTCAGACGAAGCTCCTGTTAGTGGAGCGGATAGTGGAAAAATCATGCAAATAGTGATACAAGCACCAAATTTGGCATGATGATTGCCGAGGGGTCACTTAGCAAATATAAACGACTGGCCACTTGAAAATCCAAGATGGCCGCCATTTTTCACGATGGCCGCCAAATTGACCTGCTGATAATGGTTTCTCTCATAGAAACTCATCTACTTGGTTGATTTGAGTGATATCGGTGTCAAATTATGTTTTCTAGCATGCTGGATCTAATTCTGATAGTTTTAAAAAAAATTAACAGCAATATGGCGGCCATTTTGTGTCTGTTTAGTGTCTGCTTCCTCATGAGAGCATGGGGTCACAGCATCCAGGGACTTCCTATTGGTGCTGATGGCTTTGTTTCCTTGTGTTGCAATGACCGTGCAAGATATTTCAGCTTCACACACACTTTCTCGGCGGGAAAATGAAACGGCTCGGTCTTGATGCTTGATTCCCTGGCCGCCATATCTCGATGAAGACATAACTTACCACACAATCTGGTACATCTCTACAGGGAATGTTATATGCAGGAATCCGTTGGTACTGCTCGGTGGCGGATGACTATTTTTCGCTGCAGGCCGGAGCTATCCGATCCCTCCCAGAGCATATTAAAATGGTGTAGCTATGACATCATGACGCACGGTGCAAACGTGTATGACGTATTTACGCACAATACAAAAGAGAAAACCTTACCCCATACAGCACGCATTTAACTCTTTATTTAATTTTAAGACCCCTTGACGACGAAGATTTTAACTATCAATTTAATGCAGAGCTTTATTGAATTACTGGATATTACAGAATGTATTAATTAAATTAATTAATTAATTTACTCTGTAGCAGGCTATGGTCTTTGGTCCCACTCACAATTCTAGTTGACTGGAGTCAAGTTTTTCCACAAATACATCTTATTATAGTAGGATTTTGTATAAAACAACATCATAACACTGATACAAAAAATGATAGATGATTATTAAAAAAACTTGTATACACAATAAAATGATGCTAAAAGTTGTTTCATATTTTAGCTACTTTATAAACAGCCCTGTTGTCAGCGTTGAGATGATGCATTTTTCCAGCTGATCCAAGAGGATTTTTAAATTATTTAGCTTAAGAAGTAGGAGAATTTGTTGAAAAATGTAATATGAAAAGTAAAGCTGTCAGACAAATGTAATGGAGTAAAAACAACATTTAGCTCTGAGAAATACTCAAGTAAAGTACAAGTATCTCAAATTTGTAGCAAACAAAAAACAAAAGATCAAACTGATCCAAGTAAAAACGGATGCTGCTTTTGGAACATAACAAGCTCATAGCAATTACCATAAGTTTAGACTTACATACAGTAAAAATATACAATAACATGTTTATCAAAGAATGCGGTAGGTATGTATCAGTCAAAACTTAGTTGAGTAGGTTTCTATGGTGTTGCCACATACAGTGTTGATCAATGTCAATCAGTGGTTTTCAGGTACCCAGTGCACCATGAGAAATGAACATTTCAGGGTGGTTGGCCATGTGAAAATGACTACACATACCAAAAGAGGAAATGATGCAAAATATACATCCCAAAATGGTGTAGATAAACCAAAAGATGGTTTCTGTGGGGATTATCGTTGTGCCCAATTTTTCTCACGTCTTAATGGCAGAGAAAGTTGGGTTGAGGTGGGTGTGAGAGGCAAGTTGTGTGTTGAGACAATGCTGTACAAAATGAACTTGCAGTGTGAAAACATATTTCACCATGTAGATTCTATATTCAGTAAAATCTGTTCCATAAGGCCATTTACAGTCTATATTCTCTCTACATATACAAACACAGCATATATTGATAAAAGCAATACAAGTTATTCTTATATTCAGCTACATTTATGAAAAAACATTTGTGCAGTTGCAGCATTTGTTTCTTCATGTCATGGACAGACTTAAACTTCAGTATTAAGAGCTGACATCTCTCTGCTCCGACTCGTGTCCGCTGACTTTGTGTCGGTGTGAGAGCCAGAAACTTCTTCCCGGAAGGCAGTCTCCAATACAGTCAGGATGGATTTGCAGACTTTATCCTTGAAATCTTGTCCCATGAACACATACAGCAGTGGGTTCAGGACACTGTTGAAAAAAGCCAGGTTATTTGCTAAAGGACCACCAATAGTGGTGACATGGCGCAATGTTATACTACGATTAGTAGGCCTGAAATTCACCATCTCAATTAAATGAATGATGTGATATGGAGCCCAGCACAGGAAAAAAGTGGTGATAGCTGCGGCGATGATCTTAAAGGGGCGACTTGACTGGCTGGCCAGGGTGCGGTTTCTTCTGATACGATGGATTATCACAGCATAACAGGAGACAATGACAGTGAAGGGGACAACAAATCCCAGGAGGAAGCGGGTCATGGTCATGGCCTCATGACGAAGCTGTCCCAGCTGAATCACAGACGGTGTTTTATAGTCATCAGAAAGAGCATAATTGGTGAAGCAGATGATGATGTCGTCATTGTTAGATGACGGCTCAGTGTCCCTGAAGATGAAGAACGGAATGCTGAGAATCAGAGCCAGTACCCAAACACCCAGACTCACACAGGAAGCCTTGCGTACACTCCGGTGGTTCTGGGCCCAGACGGGCCACACCACAGACACACATCTGTCCACACTGATCACAACCAGAATGTAGACACTGGCAAAGATGTTCAGGGAGTTTATAGTGGTGACAAGTTTGCACATGAACTTGCCAAAAGGCCAGTGGAAATCCAAAGCGATGTAGGTCACACTCAGAGGCAGGAACGCTGTGAAGAGGAAGTCGGCCACAGCCAGGTTGAGGAACCAAACTGTGTTAACGGTTTTCTTCATCTTGAACCCGGTCACCCAGATAACCACTCCATTCCCGAGCACACCAAGGACAAAGGCCAGACAGTAAACAACGAGGGACAAGGTGTGGAGAGACTTTCTCAGCTCCGCATACTTGTCAATATTTGTAGAGCCATTATTTCTAGATACATCTGTTGTATTGATGTGATAGGAAGAGGCATTGGTCATCTCCATTATTGTCTTGAGACCTGCAATGGCAACATGAAGAAAAAGTATGAACCTTTTTTTCCTTTTATTTCCTTACATAGATGTCAACAACAGTCCCTAATGATATAATGATGTGATACGATTTGTAGATATGGCCTTAAATTGAACTGTGTTTTTATATATATATATTAATATATATAAAAGTCTTTCTCCTCTTAGAAAATAAATAAACTCTTCGAAATATGTCGGCCCGCTTTATTCAGTCATTTCAATTAATACCTTTGTTATTAAATTCCAGGTAAAATGTTTGTCAGGGTAGATATGGCCAACTTCAGATGTCTTTATTCAAAGTCTATTTTTTTCGATTAAATTAAATTCAAAGGCTAACATATCACAGTACCTTCGTCAAAGTTGATCAGTCAGATGAGGATGTGTCCGCAGCGCCAGTGACCCTGCATGGTCTAACTGTGACTCCTTATGAAGTCTCATGAAATGTGACATCATGAGGCTGGACCACATGTAACAATCCTCCCACACGTTTAATGTTTGTCTATTAATGCTTTTTAAATGTAGAAGGATTCTTAAGCCCTTAGATTCCCATAAAAAATACAAAGGACATAACCTCAGTGTCCTCAGTGTTAGCTGCCTTATTATCAACTTATCTGCAAAAGCTGCTCTCAAGAATCTGCAACTGAATTTCTTGCTAAGACTTATGCCACATTAAAGAGTCTCTGTCCTTTTGGAAACTCCAAAAAGAAAGTAAGTGCTAAGTACCCAAACAATTAAAGGCATGAATTGTGGGTTGTTGAGACAACTACTTGAGAGGGAGTGGAGCTACAACTACTAATGTCCACCAATGATCCTGCTGTATAATGTATATCTCTCCATGTGGGTTGAGCTCATGTTTGCTTGAGGTATAAACTAGGCTGCCTTGATCAATCCCTGCAAGCAAAAGAGATCTGAAGTAAGAATATATCTTTTCCTACCATTTTATTTGAGTTGATAGGGTCATTTCGCAGGTCTACATTACATGCATGTTGCTTTCTGTCAGCATCCTGTTTCACACTCTTAATCAGATTTCCTCTGAAATTCAGAAAAGCACATGAAGTGCAACTGTTATTTTTAGGGTGTTGGAGAGGGGTCATTAGTTCAAAAAAAAAAAATCTTTTCATACACTATTTGAAAAAAAGACTTCATAATCTGAGTATTAGGTTGACTGGACCTTAGAGCTTCTAGCTGATGTACACATTAAACACAAGGATCCAAGAGTCCTTTATTGAGTGAAGGGAATGGATGAATGGATGGAGGATGAATGAATTATTTTTTTCTGTACTGTGGAGGCAATTTCTGTAAAGAAGGACTCGAAAATCAAGAGAAAGTCTTTTAAAGGTTTAATAAACACTTGCAAGTGGGCAAACAACCATCAACATAAATGTTCAAGGCTGAGAGCACAGAGGCTCTCCGTTTCGTGACATTTATACCCTTGCTTGCAGGCTCACAGTCATATATCTCACATTGTCTTTCTGACTGACAGTTCTGTCCTTTTTAGGGTTACTTGTCCTCAAATAGGCTCTACAAGTTCGTTGACTAGGTGACCGACACCGAAACAGAAATAGGCCTTAAGGGCAATGAGTGTCACCTGTCATGACCTTAGGAATGTGCACATGATTGTATTTTTCCAACACAATTCCTCCCTTTGAGCATTCAATGCTCACATAAAACAAAGAAAATTACAAACATACATATAGGTCATCGTCAACTCTAACACATACATATTAATCAAACAACGAAAATATAAATATATATCGACATTCTAAATATGAATAAGCAAACTAACATATAGAAAGATAAAATCAAACAACATCATCGTCGTTGTAATACGGTGGGGTCCAGCCCGTCATTGGATACAAGTCAAAATTATTAAGTCTTAAATGCACATACTGTTGTATTTGTCCACCTACTACACTCCCAATCCATCTGTATCGCAATGCTCTCATACAGGTCAAAGCACAGGTACAGAAACAAAGAATAACACCAAATAAGTCAGTAGTGGAATCATCACCTATACTAATACTGCACCCCATGGCCCTAATTTGTCTTGCAACCATGCATTGAAACTGTATCTTGCTGAGTCAGATGGTCCAAATGCATCTCTTATTTTCTCCAGAGCAGTTATTACACTTGTAATGTTATCTGAGTTATCAGGAATAAGTGTTACACATGCTTCATCTGTCAAATTTAAGGTTACACAGAGTCCTCCAGTCCTGGCCATAAGAAAATCTAGTGCCATTTCATGTTTGAGTAAAGTAAGCCTGTGTGATTTATCATTACTTGATAACAGTTCAAACCCCCTAATAGTCTCATTTGCGAACATTGACAATGTATATGTTATATTATCAATGTGATCTGCCAGAAATGTTACACCATACCATGGAAAAATACCAAGTCCCCATTTTTCCCCCAAAGAAATATGCCAATGATATGACTGCATGGTGTGAAACTGAGCTAACATTTCATATGTAGAACTCCCACACTGCCAGTAGTTAGAATACATGGATCCAATTCCACGTCCTACATGATATCTTAAACTATTGCTAGCAATAATGTCTGTATCCCCAATGTTTATGGTTAAATTTCAGTCTGTGGTATCATCTACACCCATAGTCCAACCCCCCTTTGCATACATTTTACATCCATTTGACCTGTTACATATATTTGGCATTGCGATTGTTCCATGTACTGTCCCATACCATTATTGTATACACATGTTACATTATCCTGTATCTGAATGTCTGTTGGTACTTCTACTGGTGTTACATTCCTAATCTCTAACGGAAGTTGTGGATCAAAACTCTCTTCACAAAGCATCTTCCAACACTTAATTGCTGTCTCTGGTGGATTGTTGTAATACATAGCATCAAGATATGCTTCTGCTGCTCTTTTGCATCCTTCTTTAATAGTTACCCAATTAATAGATTTTCGGACATTAATATGACCTGTAAACTCAACAGCTTCTCTTGTACAACCGTTATGGGTTGCAGTTAGACTAAACAATGGATTCAAATTACCCAAAGGCCGATATAACGCCAATATGAGCCCGGTGCCTGGTGCCCCTGTGCTCAAAAATCTCAGGAAAGACCACCAGGAATTATGATGTTGTGGACTCACATCTCTCAGTGAGTCAGCATCGAAACCCCATGGCTTCCACTGGGTGTATGATTGTGAGCATGTAGGAAGGGTATTGTTGTACCTTCAGTTACCGTGTTGTCTCTGTCCAGGCTCCACAAGATAGGAGGCACCACGATTAAGCTAATGATAAGCAAAAAGCTGACTCCTCCACGCAAGCCACACCCAAGCCGTCTGAATGGATGACACGGCTTGTCTGATGACATCTCTGCGTGGCTTTTGGTGGTATAGTCTGTAAAGATATTAATGCACAGTGGGGGTGAGGTGATCCAACAGTTCCGGTGCCCTCTTACAGTGACTAGCCTGTACCCAAGTGGCTCTCTCTGCAATTTGTACTGCAGATGCCGTGATGAGTAACACCTGGTAAGGACCCTGCCACCTGGGAGATCTCCAACCTCTCCTCCTGTGGTCCTTCACCACGAGTCACCTGGTTTCAGGTTGTGTAATTGGTCTTCTGCCTCATGTGGTAGAGCGTCTTTCACCTGTTTGAACATCCAAAAGCACAGTGATAAGGTTTGCACAGTAACGCAGCATTTCATCTTCACATGAAACGCACTAGGTAACAACCTTTGCTGGGGCCCAATCCCCGTGTTCAAAGGTCTCCCGAACAATATCTCAAAAGCGTTGAGTCCATATTTACGTCTGACCCTTGCCCTCATATACAGACGTAGGCAAAATTGTTGGTACCCTTCCGTTAAAGAAAGAAAAACCCACAATGGTCACTGAAATAACTTGAAACTGACAAAAGTAATAATAAATAAAAATTCACTGAAAATGAACTAATGAAAATCAGACATTGTTTTTGAATTATGGTTCAGCAGAATCATTTAAAAAAACAAACTAATGAAACTGGCCTAGACAAAAATGATGGTACCCTTAACTTAATATTTTGTTGCACAACCTTTTGAGGCAATCACTGCAATCAAGTGATTTCTGTAACTCTCAATGAGACTTCTGCACCTGTCGACAGGTATGTTGGCCCACTCTTCATGAGCAAACTGCTCCAGCTGTCTCAGGTTTGAAGGGTGCCTTCTCCAGACTGCATGTTTCAGCTCCTTCCACAGATGTTCAATAGGATTTAGATCAGGGCTCATAGAAGGCCACTACAGAATAGTCCAATGTTTTGTTCTTAGCCATTCTTGGGTGTTTTTAGCTGTGTTTTGGGTCATTATCCTGTTTGAGGACCCATGACCTGCAACTGAGACCAAGCTTTCTGACACTGGGCAGCACATTTCACTCCAGAATGCCTTGATAGTCTTGAGATTTCATTGCACCCTGCACAGATTCAAGACACCCTGTGCCAGATGCAACAAAGCAGCCCCATAACATAACCGAGCCTCCTCCATGTTTCACATTAGGTACAGTGTTCTTTTCTTTGGATGCTTCATTTTTGCGTCTGTGAACATAGAGTTGATGTGACTTGCCAAAAAGCTCCAGTTTTGTCTCATCTGTCCAAAGGACATTCTCCCAGAAGCTTTGTGGCTTGTCAATATACATTTTGGAAAATTCCAGTCTCGCTTTTTTATGATTTGCGTCCTCCTCGGTCGTCTTCCATTAAGTCCACTTTGGCTCAAACAGCGACGGATGGTGCAATCTGACACTGATGTACCTTGACCTTGGAGTTCACCTCTAATCTCTTTGGGAGTTGTTCTAGGCTCTTTGGTTACCATTCGTATTATCCGTCTCTTCAATATGTCATCAATTTTCCTCTTGCGGCCACGTCCAGGGAGGTTGGCTACAGTCCCATGGACCTTAAACTTCTGAATAATATGTGCAGCTGTAGTCACAGGAACATCAGGCTGCTTGGAGATGGTCTTATAGCCTTTACCTTTAACATGAAGGTCTATAATGTTCTTTCTGATCTCCTGAGACAACTCTCTCCTTAGCTTTCTGTGGTCCATGTTCAGTGTGGTACACACCATGATACCAAACAGCACAGTGACTACTTTTCACCCTTTAAATAGGCAGACTGACTGATTACAAGTTTGAAGATACCTGTGATGCTATTTACAGGACACACCTTAGTTTAACATGTCCCTATGGTCACATTATTTTACATCTTTTCTAGGGGTACCATCATTTTTGTCCAGGCCAGTTTCATTAGTTTGTTTTTTAAAATGATTCTGTTGAACCACAATTCAAAAACAATGTCTGATTTTCATTAGTTAATTTTCAGTAATTTTTTATTTATTATTACTTTTGTCAGTTTCAAGTTATTTCAGTGACCATTGTGGGTTTTTCTTTCTTTAACGGAAGGGTACCAACAATTTTGCCTACGTCTGTACATCAACACTAGGGGAAAGAGCCTTAGTCCCGCTGGGACCTGTTTCCTTGTAACACTTTGCCCTGTACGGTTTT
Organism: Sebastes umbrosus; assembly: GCF_015220745.1. NCBI lineage: Eukaryota > Metazoa > Chordata > Actinopteri > Perciformes > Sebastidae > Sebastes > Sebastes umbrosus. The sequence goes on from NC_051279.1 coordinate 20,705,525, forward strand.
GTTTCTCTACTGGATATGCACAGTGTGTTCTCATATGAAACCATACTCACCTAGTGTGTGCCATTGTCACTTGAGATTTTACATGGTATTCCCCATCTGGGAATAACTTCCTTACCAAAGCCTTGGCAACAGCACTGGCATCTACCCTAGAAGTGGGAAAAGCTTCAACCCATTTAGAAAACATGTCAATGATTACCAAATAATATTTCTTGCCTTCACTTAATGTTAATTCAATAAAATCCATTTGCAAGTGATCAAAAGGGCCGTTCGGTGGGGGATGTGCACTAATAGGCATTTGTTGACCTCTGCCAACATTGTGTGTAGCACAAACGAGACATTTCTTACAAAAAGTCTGTGCGTATGATGAAAACCCCTTAGTAAACCAGTATCTTTGTATATCTGCCTACATCCTCCCTTTGGACGCATGGTCACGCCCATGCGTCCACTCAGCATAATACGGAAACAGACATCTTGATAATCAAGGTTTGTCATCAGGCCCATACCAAACACCGTTCCTGAAGCAAGCATTAGACTTTTTCCACAGAACCTTCCCTACTTGTGTGGCCCTTATTTGTGACTCCTGTAAATCAGCAGAAGGTGTTAAGACAACAGTCAGAGAAGTAGAAACAAGTTGAGGTGAAATAAGAGGTAGAGTAGCTGCTTCCTTAGCAGCCACATCCGCTCTGGCATTTCCCTGTGAAACAGGATCAGAAGTATTAGCATGAGCCTCACACTTACAAATGGCAATTTGTTCAGGTAACAGAATAGCATCAAGTAAAGCAGCCACTAGCTGATAATGTGCAAAAGGTTTACCTGTTGATGTACGAAATTGTCTGTGTTTCCACAGTGTGCCAAAATCATGGGCAACACCAAAAGCATAGCGACTATCAGTATAGATATTAACTATCCGCCCTTCTGCATACTTACATGCTTGCGTGAGAGCCTTAAGTGCAGCTGCCTGTGCAGAAAAAACTAGAAGGAAGTGATTCAGTGTTGTATGGTGAAAAAACAGCAAACCCTGCCAAAACCTTGCCTGTGGCTGGATCACGTGAGGCCGATCCTCTCGTGAGAGCAAACTTCAGTTATTGTTGCAACACAATCATGTGGTTCTCCCTCCTCTGCTGTGGGAAAAAGAGTTGCTGGATTAAGAACAGTACATCTTTTTACTGTGATATTAGGCATATCCAACAATACAGTGTGATACCTTAACCATCTGGCTGCAGATAGATGAGCAGTCTTCTGTTCAAGTAATATAATAGAAACTGCATGAGGTACCAAGAGAATTAAATCTTGGTATCCTACAAAATCACGCGATGTAAGCACAGCTTCTCTGCTGCTGCAACTGCCCTAAGACACCTGGGGAGTCCAGCTGCCACTGCATCTAGCTTAGATGAAAAATAAGCTATCGGCCTTTGTTTACCTCCATGTTCCTGAAGCAGCACAGGTGTCATGTAACTGTAGCACCTGAGAGATATATCATTTTTTATATATCTATTCCTAGTTACATTTATCTAATATGTCATTCAGTAATATGCTGTGATATTCAGTCTTTTGTTTAAATATGTATAATTACACCCGCCAGCAGGGGGCAGGGTGAAACTCTCTGTCGTAAATGACTACCAGCGAAGAAGAAGAAGAAGTTTCTGTTGTTAGACGGAGCCCTGGGGTGCGTTCCAAAGCTCTTAGGCTGTTTTCGAAACCGCATACTGCATACTACTGAGGAGCGCAGTATGCAGTATGCAGTACATACTGCATACTGCGCATCCTCAGTAGTATGCAGTATGGAACGTAAATCGGTTTATTTTGTAGTACGCGAGGCCGAGTTTCGCGGGCTTCCGGTTTTGGAAAGCTTAAAAAAAACTTAAAAGTTACGGCTTTGCTATGGGTAAAGTTAACGTTAGTAGGACAGATTACGTTCGTTACAGATAGACAGTAGCACTTATGAATTGCTGTCCTTACATTAAATTAGAAAAATAATATGCTATTTTTACATTTATATTATATTAAAAATAATATGCTATTTTTACATTTATATTCCTCCCTGTCCACCGCTGTCACCAGGATGTTGACGTCCGTCATTTCCGCCATTACAAAAATTTCCAAAAAGTGACTGTCGCAGCGCATTGCATTGTGGGATACAGTAGGCGAGGTAGACTGGTCTGATGCATACTGGAGAATTTTTCCAAATCAGTACGTCATCCGGGTATTTTTGGCATACTGGAGATTTTGCTTTTGTTCGCATACTGCATACTACATTTTGGCCAAATCAGTACGTACTACTAGTATAGTATGCGGTTTCGAAAACAGCCTTAATTTTCGTTTCCTCGCTCCTCGATCCTCGCTTGAACCGGAAGTTGTTCTGGTGCGCCATTTTGAAGACCGTCCCAAAGCCCTTATTTGTGCATCGAGGAGCGAGGATCGAGGATCGAGGAGGCTTGCCGGAGGAGCTATGAGCGAGGATACACCAGTGTATCCTGCACGGAAGTCTTTTACCGACCGACACGCCCCCTTATTGGATATCAGTTACTGATTGGACGCTGCTGCTGATAGACACGCCCCCTTATTGGATATCAGTTACTGATTGGACGCTGCTGATCAGACTGATCTGATAACTTTACCTCTCAACATCACTGAGTTTTATACCGGAATGAAAACAGATCACAGATTAAACGTTTTATAGTTTAGTTGTCTTCTGATTCACCATCTAGTTAAAATCTGTGTTAACTGAAGCTCTGAGCAGCAGCAGAAGGACCTGCAGTATCTCTGCTTCACACATCGTCAGTGAAGCAGCCTGTCACTGAGAGGGCTTTATAACACCCGACAAACTGACTTAAAATAACTTTCCGCATTTTTTAGAATGATTTGTCTTTTTATGATCTGTTATTTCCCCCGTTAACTTTTATTAATGAAACTATTAAAGTCAGCGAGAGAAGGAGAGTCTGTCTGTCTGTCAGCAACAAACACCTTTTACATCATTTATCCTCATTTCCATTCAGTCACATGAGGCTGATCATTCCTGAACGTCGGGTTTGATATGAGTTATATCATTTACATTTTCCCTTTAGCCTAATAAATAATGTCCAGTGTTCAAAAAACACCATAGTCATATTCTGGGTTATGAAACAATTAACTCACAATCAGAATATCAATAACTACAGATGCTAATAATGAATAAATAATATAAAGTTATTGTTCCAGTAGAGATGGTTCCTGGTCCTCTAAGTTATTCTAAGTAGTCCACAGTAGAAATACAGGCTGCAGCTTGCACTTGTCTTTATTAGTACTAGTACAGTTCAGACACAAACAGCTGTTAAAGTTGACTGACAGCTGATCCAGATGTGATCAGCTGTTGCTGTCATCAGAAACGGACGTCGCTTCACGTGACGCTTCAGAGGAAACGACCGTCCCATGTCTCTTAAATCGTATTTCCTCGTTTCCTCTCTCCTCCCCAGGGGTGCATGCCAAAGCTCTTAATTGCATCCCTGTTTCCCTCACTTGCGTCTCATCCTTGCGTCTTAGTCCCTCCCACCAGGGAAGCATGGAGAGACGCAAGGAAACCATGCGAGGGGAGAGGAAACGAGGAAATACGATTTAAGAGACATGAGACGGTCGATTCCTCTGAAGCGTCACGTGAAGCAACGTCCGTTTCTGATGACAGCAACAGCTGATCACATCTGGATCAGCTGTCAGTCAACTTTAACAGCTGTTTGTGTCTGAACTGTACTAATACTAATAAAGACAAGTGCAAGCTGCAGCCTGTATTTCTACTGTGGACTACTTAGAGGCCCAGGAAACATCTCTACTGGCACAATAACTTTATATTATTTATTCATTATTAGCATCTGTAGTTATTGATATTCTGATTGTGAGTTAATTATTTCATAACCCAGAATATGACTGTGGTGTTTTTTGAACACTGGACATTATTTATTAGGCTAAAGGGAAAATGTAAATGATATAACTCATATCAAACCCGACGTTCAGGAATCATCAGCCTCATGTGACTGAATGGAAATGAGGATAAATGATGTAAAAGGTGTTTGTTGCTGACAGACAGACAGACTCTCCTTCTCTCTCTGACTTTAATAGTTTCATTAATAAAAGTTAACAGGGGAAATAACAGATCATAAAAAGACAAATCATTCTAAAAAATACGGAAAGTTATTTTGAATCAGTTCATCAGGTGTTATAAACCCCTCTCAGTGTCAGGCTGCTTCACTGACGCTGTGTGAAGCAGAGATGCTGCAGGTCCTTCTGCTGCTGCTCAGAGCTTCAGTTAACACAGATTATAACTAGATGGTGAATCAGAAGACAACTAAAATATAAAACGTTTAATCTGTGATCTGTTTTCATTCCGGTATAAAACTCAGTGATGTTGAGAGGTAAAGTTATCAGATCAGTCTGATCGGCGCAGCATCCAATCAGTAACTGATATCCAATAAGGGGGCGTGTCTATCAGCAGCGGCGTCCAATCAGCGACTGATATCCAATAAGGGGGCGTGTCGGTCGGTAAAAGACTTCCGTGCAGGATACACTGGTGTATCCTCGCTCAAGGACTTGTTAACTCTGGAAGAACACGGTGACGTTGGACACGTGTGAGAGCAGCAGGTCAACTAAGTGAGCTAACGTTAGCTACAGAGAACAGTTGAAGTATAGCTAGCACGACGCCGTGAGTACTGCAACATTGCTGGCAAAGACTCTGAGGACATTAAAAACAAAACCCGCCGTGCAATGGTGAAGCACATTGTGGAGTTTTGTGAACGTGAGGACTTTCTGGAGAGGGAAGATGAAGGCATGTCTGTGCTTTTGGAACTGAATGATGTACTGGAAGCTCTGCGAGAGGACCCAGCGGAGACCGACGTCGCGGGAGCGGCGCTACTCTTCTCTTCACCTGCGGCCGACGAGGGGGAGGAGGAGGAGGCGGCTCGCTCCGCACAGCCTGCGTCGGGACGCCGGCAGGGAGACCGCGCACCGCTCATACCGGCGCCGAAGCAGCTGGTCGCGCGGGAGACAGCGCGGGACGAGGGGACGCAAAGCAGAGACAGAGACTCCATCAGCAACAGCTTTCTGGCTTCCAATGGATTCAGAAAGGACTTCAGGATAAACGGACATGTTGGTGAGTCAACATCAAGAGACACTTTGAGCTTTAGCAGCCTTGAACACCAGATTGAAAGTGGTCTAAGGAAGGGCTTTCCAGAAGAGGAAATTATGGAGGTTTTCATACGTGCTGTGAATCCTGACTTGAAACTGAGGAGCTATTTAGAGGGGAAAATGGAGCCACTCTCAGACAAATATTAGGAACACACTATGCAGAAAAGGATGCAACAGTAGTGTACCAACAACTGACAAAAGCTGTACAGGGACCTGGTGAAACTGCACTTGATTTTCTGGTCCGAGTACTTGACCTGCAGCAAAAGATCCTGTTTGCATCTGAACGTTCCCAGTCTGGCCTGAAATATAACAAAGAGCTAGTTCATAGCCAATGTTCTCAGTCCATCATGACAGGCTTGTCAAATGATAACATAAGAGCAGAAATGAGGATTTATCTGCAGGATGGGAACAGTAGTGATGAGCTGCTCCTTCAAAAAATGCAGCTAGCACAGTTGTATGAAAATGAGAGAGCCCAAAAGAATAAAGCTACAATTAAAGCCACTCATAAAGCAAGTCTGAGCACAGTAGAGAGGAGTGAGGATGAAAATGACACTTTGACAACCCCAGTCTCAGCTAAAGCTAACAAACCCATTAAAGACAACTCCCTATTTACAAAGATGGAGGAGAGCAACACAGCAATAAGGGAGCTCACAGGTCAAGTAGCATCCCTTGTGCAAACTGTCCAGCGGGGAAGAAATACTGTTGATGACGGCCATACCAAAGCTCCAGCTGATGCTTTTAATAGGCCAAGGAGACAATGTGTAGCATGTCAGCAGGACAAAAAGGACTGCAATCATTGTTTTAAGTGCGGCAGTGACACACATTGGGCAAGAGGGTGCAGAGTAGGGGAAAGACAGAAGCCGTCGGGAAACTACCAGAGGTTGTGATGGAGGGACGTGCCATGACCTCGGAATTAAAGTCCCAAAATCACCCAAAGCAGAACCCTCAAACAGAGCCTGTAACCCTGTACACAGTGAAGGGGAAAAGAAAAAAAACTGCCCTCTCATCACCCATCAGCACCTTTAAAGTCAAATGTGAAACTTAAAGGAGACCAACCCTCTCACTCACACAACCCTTGTACAAAACGCAAGCAAGTAGCACAACTGGTAGGCAAAAAGTGTCTTGTCTGGTGCAGAATGAACAGTGTCAAGACTCAAGCCCTGTGGGACACAGGAGCACAAGTGTCCATCATGAGTGAGACATGGAAGTCACAAAACTTACCTGATGCAAGAATCCGTCCCATCAGTGACCTGCTAAGTGATGATGAACTGCTGGACTCAAGGGCTGCAAATGGCACAGAAATCCCCTTTCAGGGATGGGTGCCAGTTAGTTTCAGTCTGTGTGATCCTAAAGCTAAAGCAGCAAGATCTGATGAGATACTAGTTCCAGTACTAGTGAGCAGGGACATAGTGCAGAGGCCCATAATAGGATTTAATGCCATTGAGGAGATGTTGATAAACAGAGAGGACCAGGTTCAGTCTAGTGAAAGAGTAGCTTTGCTCAGAAATTCACTCAGACTAGGGTCAGTAAAGGCAGAAACATTGCTTAACCTCATTCAGTGAGCTACAAATGAGAATGTTACTTACCCTGTCCTCACAGGACGCACATCTGTTGTAGTTCCAAGGGGGGAAATAAAGTGTATTACCTGTCCTGTCAAAACCAATCTCAAAGTGAAAACTGAAATGCTCTTTGAACCTGAGGAGAACTTGTCATTGGATGAAGGCCTCAAAATCACCTGTCAACTGATAAATGTTTCCTGTTCCTCACGTAAAGTGAACATTTATGTGAGAAATACCACGCAACATGACATCACAATGCCAAGTAAAGCTGTGATAGGAAGCATGCAGAGAATAACAGACTGTTACCCAGTGTACTCAGAAGAACACCAGGTTAATTCTGTAGTTGTTGAAAATTCTCAGGCTCCACCATGCTCCACCACAGAATCATCTCAAGATGATCCCCAGGACAAACTGCTGGATCCACCTGTCAAGGTAGACCACTTGACCAGTGAACAACAAGCGGTGGTCAAACAAATGCTCAGGGAGGAATCAGGAGCATTTGCCAGACACAAAGATGATGTAGGTTACATTAAAAACTTAAAAATGGACATTAAGCTAACTGATGAGATCCCAGTAGCCAGAACATATAATGCCATACCTCGCCCATTGTATGAGGAGGTAAAGAACCACATCCAGGACTTGTTAAGCAAAGGCTTCATCCGCAAATCCACCTCCCCATATGCTGCTTCAGTGGTCTGCGTGAGAAAAAAAGATGGGAGCCTAAGGCTTTGTATTGACTACAGGGGTCTTAACAAAAAGACAATCCCAGACAGGCACCCCATACCACGCATACAGGAGATACTTGATGGCCTTGGTGGAAATGCTTGGTTCAGCGTGCTGGACCAAGGCAAAGCTTATCATCAAGGGAGTGTCAGTGAGGACTCAAAGAAATTCACAGCCTTCTCAACCCCATGGGGGCTGTACGAATGGAACAGGATTCCATTTGGCCTCACAAACGCACCTTCAGATTTCCAGCGCAGTATGGAAGAGAGCCTGGAAGGTCTCAGAGACAAAACATGTATTCCATACTTGGATGATGTCTTACAGTAAAACATTCACACAGCATGTTGAGGATGTGAGGTCTGTCCTCAAACAACAGCAAGCTTGGGGAATTAAGCTGAGGCCAGACAAATGTAACCTATTCAAAAATGAGGTACGCTATGTTGGAAGAGTGATTTCAGCTGAAGGCTACAAGATGGACAGTAAAGAAATCGCAGCTGTGCAAGCGCTTAAGACAAAACCCCCTACAAACATTAAAGAGTTGCGCAAACTTCTGGGTTTCCTGGGATCCTACTACAGAAGCTATGTGCAAGATTTCTCTCGTCATGCAAAATGCCTGTATGAACTACTCTCAACAGATGTAACCCCAGGTCAGCAGGGGCAGGACAGCTCCCCCCACATCAGAAAATAGTGTGGAGTGACACTCACCAGAAAGCCTTGAACTATCTAGTTGATGTCCTGACTAACCCACCTGTAATAGCTTATCCAAAGTTTGAAGATCCCTTCATTCTCCATGTTGATGCTTCAGAACAAGGACTGGGAGGAGTCTTGTACCAGAGGCAAGAAGGCAAACTCAGAGTTATTGGGTACGGCTCACGAACATTGACACCAGCAGAAAAAAACTACCACTTGCATTCAGGAAAGCTTGAGTTTTTAGCACTCAAGTGGGCTGTTACAGACAGGTTTAGGGATTATTTGTTTTATACTCCCTCTGTAACAGTATACAGTGATAACAACCCTGTTACTTATGTTTTGAGCACAGCTAAACTGAATGCGACCGGACATCGCTGGGTGTGTGAGCTTGCCGACTTCAACATAACACTGAAGTACCGTCCAGGAAAAACAAATACAGACGCAGATTTCCTGTCCCGCACACCTGTGAGTATGGACTCTTATATGAGCGAGTGCACAGAGCAGTGCTCCCCTGAAGTTTTAAGTGTAATATTCAATGCAACACAAAAACAACACGAAGTGGACTGGGTTTCAGCCATTACATGCAGCCCACATGTTCAGGAGTTAGCTGCAGATAATCAGCCAGACATAAAAGTAACACAGCAAGAGTTACTACAGGCACAGTTGCAATACCCTGTCATATCCCATGTACTCCAGTCGAAAAGGTCCGGGGAAAAACCAGACAAGAGGATCATGCATATGGAAGCAGCAAAAACTAAGCAACTGCTACATGAATGGAAAAGACTGTATGTTTCTGAAGAGGGTCTGTTGAAGCGCAAAACGGCAACCTGTAATCAAATTGTAATAATAATAATAATAATAATAATACATTTTATTTGGTGGCGCCTTTCTGGACACCCAAGGACACCTTACAAGAATTAATTAAAACATAGACAGATAAAACAATATAAAAACAACAGGACATGACAGAGACATATTTGTACAGACACATAAGATGGGTGATGATGAGTGCTAGAGAGAGTATGCCAGTTTAAACAGGTGGGTTTTGAGGAGGGATTTGAATGATGTGATATTTTCAGACTGCCGGATGTGTGGGGGGAGTGAGTTCCAGAGCCTGGGAGCAGAGCAGCTGAATGCCCTGGCTCCCATGGTGCTGAGGCGTGAGGTGGGGGTAGTCAGAAGTCTGGCTGATGATGAGCGGAGGGAACGGGAGGGGGCGTACTCCTGGAGGTCTGTGAGGTAGGTGGGGGCGAGGTTATGGAGGGCTTTGTAGGTGAGCAGGAGGTTTTTGTAGTCAATCCGGGATTTAACAGGGAGCCAGTGCAGCTGGATGAGGATGGGGGTGATGTGGTCGGAGGATTTGGTGCAGGTGATGATCCGGGCGGCAGAGTTCTGAATGATTTGGAGTCTGTTGAGTAGTTTGATGGGAATGCCAGATAGGACAGCGTTGCAATAGTCGATTCGGGATGTGACAAAAGCGTGAACCAGGATTTCAATGCTGGAGTGGGTCAGGGATGGGCGGAGTCTGGAGATGTTGCGGAGGTGGAAGAAGGCAGTCCGGGTGACGTTTTTTATGTGGGATGTAAAGGAGAGGGTGCTGTCCAGGGTGACCCCAAGGCTCTTGACGTGGTTTGAGAATGGTACTGAAAAGCCATCAATGGTGAGGTTTTGAGCAGTGGTGGGTTGAGATTTGGAGATGTTGTTTTTGGAGCCGATGAGCAGGGCCTCGGTTTTATTGCTGTTTAGTTTTAAAAAGTTCCTGCTCATCCAGCTCCTGATGTGTTATAGGCAGGCGGTGAGGGAGGCGGGTGGGAGGACAGCAGTGGGTGTAGTTGAAATGTAGACCTGTGTGTCGTCGGCATAACAGTGGAATAGGACATTGTGATGACGGAGGATAGTGCCGAGAGGAAGGAGGTAAATGATAAACAGGAGTGGACCCAATACTGACCCCTGGGGGACACCCAGTGAAACAGCGGAACACCTTGATCTGTGATTGTCCAGTTTTACAAATTGTTGTCTGTCGGTGAGGTATGAGGAGAACCATGTGAGTGCAACACCAGTGATACCAATATCAGTCAGATGTGTGATGAGTAGTTGGTGGGAGATGGTGTCAAAGGCAGCAGTGAGATCGAGGAGGATGAGGATGGTAAGCAATCCAGAGTCAGCTGCACGGAGGAGATTCGTTGGTGATTTTGACCAGGGCTGTTTCAGTACTGTGTTTGGGGCGGAAACCAGATTGGAAGGGTTCATGGAGGTTGTTTGAGTTGAGGTGGGACTGAAGTTGGGCGGCGACCACTCTCTCAAGGGTTTTGGAGATGAAGGTGAGGTTGGAGATGGGCCTGTAGTTGTTCAGATCAGCTGGGTCAGCACCGGGTTTTTTGAGGGTTGGTGTAATTGCAGCAGTTTTGAGGGTGGGGGATACAGTACCAGTGGTGAGGGAGGAGTTAATTATTCTTGTGATCATGGGGGAGATGGAGGGCAGACAGGCTTTGACGAGGATGGTGGGGAGGGGATCGAGCTGACAGGTAGTGGGTTTGGCTTTATGGATGAGCTCAGTGATGGTTAATTCCATTGTGGGTGTGAAGTTAAGGAGGGTGCTGATGAGTGGTTGGCAGGAGGTTGCCATTCAGGGTGGGTCACATGGGGAGGCGCAGGATGAGGCCAGCTGTTGGTGGATGGTGTTGATTTTGTTTTCAAAGAATTCCAGAAAGGCAGTGCAGTGATCAGTGGAGGTATTTTGGGGGAGGGTTCTCGGAGGCTGAAGAAGGTGGTTTACTGTTGAGAAGAGGGTTCTGGTGTTACCTTGACCGGTACTGATGAGGTTGGAGTAGTAGGAGGATTTGGCGGTGGAGAGAGCGTTCTTGTAACGGTGGAGGTGTTCTGTGCAGAGTTGGATGTGCACTGAAAGTCCAGTCTTTTTGTATAACCGCTCTAGTTGACGGCCGGTGGTTTTGAGATGGCGGAGGTCAGGGGTGTACCAGGGAGCGGTGTGGGTGAAGGAGACTGTGCGGGTTTTCACGGGAGCCAGGGTATCCAGGGAAGAGGAGAGACAGTTGTTGTAGTGATTCACCAGTTCAGCAGGGGAGGAGGATGGGGGAGGACTGGGGGAGGAGTTAATAAGGGTGATGAGATCTGTGGGGTTGATATGCTTGATGTTTCTGAAGGAGATGGTCCGTTGCTCTTTTATTTTGGATAGGGGGGCGTAGATTTCAAACAGAATGACTTTGTGGTCAGAGATGGGGAGGTCAGCATTAGTGAGGTTATGAGGGGTGATACCAGTGCAGCAGATTAGATCAAGTATGTGTCCTTTGTTATGGGTTGGGAAATTGACATATTGGGTGATATCTAGACATTCAAGGAGTGAGGTGAAATCATTTGTAAAACCAGAAGAATTGTCAATGTGGATGTTGAAGTCTCCTAGAAGGATGACAGTAGGGGACATGGCACACACAGAGGTTAATAATGCTGACAGTTCAGTGAGAAAGAGGGCAGAGGGCTTTGGGGGTCTGTAGATGGTGATAATGATGATGGGTGTGGAGCCTGTGAGTTGTATGGCTAAGCATTCAAAGGTGGAATGAGGGGGGACGGTGACTGTACAGTGCGAAGGGGGCGGGGCTTAGTGGACCAGGAGGAGGGAATGCTTGTGTTGTTGTTGTTGTTGTTGTTGTTGTTGTTGTTGTTGTTGTTGTTGTTGTTGTAGTAGTAGTGCTTGGTGGACTGAAAGTTCCGTCTTGATCCACGATGCATGTATCTGGGTCGTTTGAGGATGTCCCGATGTGGAAGCAGAGCTGGAGGGATCGTGTAGTGGGATCGGAGAGACAGCAGCTCCGTTGCAGAGTATTTCAGCGGCAGGGTGCCGCTTGTGACAGTGAAACACAGAGCGATCCAGATGAGGAGTTTGATGCCCAACATGATGAAGTGGAGAGTTGTCTGTAATCCAAGAGTTTTGTAATCCAGATGATGATGATGAGGCTACGAAGCCAGCCAGGTAGAGGTGGAGCGGTTGAGTGTGTTGGCTATAGCCGCAGAGCTGCAGGCTACACCCGGGCGAGGAGACCAAAACACGCCGCTGAGACGTGCAGCTGGTTAGCAGGTTAGCTGGTTAGCCAGTGGGCGAGACCACACTGTGCTCTGAACCACAGGATCACTTGGAACCCAGGAAAGCAGGCAGGATAGGCAGCAGACAGCTTCGACCAGGCGTGTGCCAGATCAGGGAATCCAGCCACAGTAAGCACAGGGGAGACCCGACAGTCCCATACAGGTGAGCCCCTTTACCGGCGAAATTAGCTCCAAGCTACCGGATGTAAAGTAAAACACAGTAGCGCCAAACACACATGAACAACCAAACTCTTGCACTACTTCTGCCAAGAAGCAGACAGTCTCAGCACTATGCAGCAGACGAGTTGAAGCAAAAACAATCAAATAAACAAATAAACAAACAAATCACTGAGGAGGCGCGGCAGCAGCTTGCCAGCGGTCCCTCTCTCCTGACAGCTCACAGGCACTAACTTGATGATGTCCTGTAATAATGAACTAATGTAGTTCAATTGTGCTTCCAGAAAAGTACAAAGAGCTTGTGTACAAGTACTTTCACTGTGAAATGGGACACTTGGGGGTAGAACGTGTCTTACACCTTGCTAGGCAGAGGTTTTATTGGCCTGGGATGCAAAAAGACGTTGAGTTTTTTATTACCCAAGTTTGTAAGTGCAACATCCAGAAAAAACCTGCCGTGCATAGCAGAGCCCCTATGTGTCATGTACCTGCAACAGCACCGTTCGAAATGGTTTCTATAGACTATCTTCACCTTGAAAAAAGCAGGGGAGGGTATGAGTATATTTTAGTGATTATTGACAACTTCACTAAGTTTGCACAAGCCTACCCAACCCGTAACAAATCAGGCAAGACAGCAGCCGAAAAGATCTTCAATGATTTTTCTCTCAAATTCGGTTTCCCTGCTAAAATACATCACGATCAAGGCAAAGAATTTGAGAACCACCTATTCAGACGGCTGCAAAAATACTCTGGCATGGCCAACTCAAAAACAACTCCCTATCATCCACAAGGGAACCCAGCTGAAAGATTTAATCGCACCTTGTTGTCAATGCTGCGGACCTTGGATGTGGAGAAAAAGGGGAATTGGAGTGACTATGTGAGTAAAGTCGTACATGCTTACAACTGCACAACCAGTGAAGCAACTGGATATTCTCCTTTCTACTTGCTTTTTGGCAGAAATCCCCGTTTGCCTATTGACTTGATCTTTGGAATAAATGATGAGGAAGGATGTAATTCACACCAGGAATATGCTCAAAAATGGCAGCAGCAGATGAAAGAAGCATATGACATTGCATCAAAAACCATCCAAAAGACTACAGCAAGAGGAAAAACGTATTATGACCAAAAGAGACAAAGTTCAGTGCTTTCTCCAGGAGACAGGGTCCTTGTGAGAAATATGTCAGAGCGTGGCGGACCAGGAAAACTGCGCTCATATTGGGAGGACAAAATTCTCATACTCGACAAAGAAAGCGACACAAAGAGAATACACCAAATGAGACATCAGAGGACTCAGAGAGTTCAGATGAGGAGGAATATTACTGGGCTCATAGACTGAGGCACCATCACCATCAGTCTGCAGAGCAAAATGTTGCACCTCCCATTACTCCTGAAACAGTACCTCAGCCTGAACTTGACGCTGAAGCGGAGGAGTTCAGAATGGATGCTCCAGCGCAAATGCTTGTGGACAATGACTTTACCGGAGATGTCACAGCTGGACATGACACTCAAGAGGTCGCAGAAACTGTTCAGTCTGAAGACCTGACCAGCGAACAGGAGTCAGAGCCTTCTGACACACAGCCACGCAGGTCACAGAGGGAAAGACGACCGAAAGAGACATTGACCTATGAATCATTAGGTCAGCCTACTCGTCGTGTGGTGGGGCTTCACACTAACCCGCTGTATGTAAATGCACTGTTACCAGTATATGGACAATACAGTGTGCCCTGGCTACCTCCACAGATGTTTGGAACACAACTGGTTTATCCTGCTCTTGTTCCCGCAGGATATTACTGAAAGACTGCTAATGGGTTTAATGGGTTAATTCATTATGGACTGTTGCAGATTATTCTGGAAGAACAGATACAGTAACATGGACTGTTTGTGAACTGAGTAGTTACTGTCCAGTATGGATGTCATGGGACAATGAGGACTGAGATAAACAAAGTATACAGAAGAAAAGAGTCTGAAAGTAATGTGAAGTTATCTACTGTGATTTAATTGTTGTTTACACTTACCTGGTTTAAACAAAAAGAGGAAAAAAAGATGCATTTAGTAAATTGCTTATATTTTCAAAACGTTACTCATATGGGATATGCAACTGAAAAGAAGTTTAGTCATAAACTATATAGTTTGGATTAAGATATGGCATATTTAAGTAATGCATATGGAATGTTTTTGGTACATGTGTGTATGATGTGAAGTGTATAGCGAAGTGACAGAAATGTTTTTGTTTCAAAGTATCAATTTAGTACTGTATATTGTTACAACTGCTCAGAGTTAAGACTATTCTTAAGTTTAAACACTGTGGTGTTATTTAAGAGCAGTGTGATGAGATCACATGTTATACAATAGTAATGTACACTTAAGGTAAAATCTGTTCAAATGCACTGAAGAACATTTACGTCTTGCTAACTTTCAGTGAAAGCCATTGCCATTATATGACATGTTAAATGTAAAGTGTTGTCTTAATGACGTAGTTGTATTGGTATTACATCCTATAGTCAGAGTTGCACTGAAATTGAATGCTAATGTTGAGGACAACATTCATTTGGCAGGGGAGGATTGTAGCACCTGAGATATATATCATTTTTTATATATCTATTCCTAGTTACATTTATCTAATATGTCATTCAGTAATATGCTGTGATATTCAGTCTTTTGTTTAAATATGTATAATTACACCCGCCAGCAGGGGGCAGGGTGAAACTCTCTGTCGTAAATGACTACCAGCGAAGAAGAAGAAGTTTCGGTTGTTAGACGGAGCCCTGGTTCTGTGAAGTGTGTGTGCCCGGTGCTGCTCGACAGCTAGTTTTGTTTTGCCAGTTCTGCCGGTGAATTAATAAAAGTTGAACTCTCTCTTCTACACCAAACCGTGTGTGTGAGTGGTGTAACATAACCATTCTTCTAGTCAACAGTCTGTGTAAACGTTTTAGTCATGTCAGGTAGTCCTAAGGTCGGTGTAGTCTGAAAAGCTGTTTTCAAAACAACAAAAGCTTTGTCTGCTTCGTCAGTCCATGTCACTCTTTGATGAGCTGTCAGGCCTTTACCATGCACAATGTTAGACAACGGAGCCTCCAATTCTGCATAATGAGGAAGCCATTGCCTACAGTATGACGTCATACCTAAAAAAAGACATAACTTGTTTTTTAGTTATAGGTCTTGGAATATGCTGAATAGCGGTAACACGCTTGGGAGAGAGGGATTTGCCCTCTGCTGTGATCACATGTCCCAGAAAAGTCACTTTCTCTTGAACCCATTGTAATTTATTTATGCTACATTTGTGATCATTGTCTGCCAAATGTTGCATCAGCGCTTTCGTATCAATTTCACAGGCCTGTTTGATTGACGAAGAAATCATCAAATCGTCCACATATTGCAATAATGTACTGCGGCCGGGTAATATTAGACTGTCCAAATTTTCCTTTAAAGCCGTATTATAAATTGATGGACTTTCAGTGAAACCCATTGGCAATCTAGTCCATGTCCAAGTTTTTCCTTTAAAAGAAAACGCAAACCAGTATTGTTACCCTTCATGCACAGGAATACTGAAAAATGCGTTAGCTAAATCAACAACTGAAAACCACTTGCTTGTTGATGGAACTTGCGACAGAATAGTATGTGGATTAGGAACATTGGGTGCTCGAGCATGCACTGCTAAATTTACTGCCTGCAGGTCTTGTACAAATCTCCACTCCTCTGGCTGGCCAGCATCTCTGATCTTTTTTACCGGAAATATTGGTGCACGCACACTGGTGATGTTACTCTTATTAGCCACACATCGTATTTACTTTGTGCCAATAATGTGTGTGGAGTATCAGCTAGCTCTGATGAATCTAATTAGACATATCTTTATAAGAATGTGTATATGTTCGTCTGGCACGAGCTGCACACCCCGTCGGGCATGAAAATTTGTTTGACAGCGACGCTTATAAGTTTTAAATCCTGGACTGTAATACACCTCTGGTGTTTCTGTGATCTGCCACCGGTGGTCTTCTCTACATCGCCTGACCCATGGTCCCAAGTCCTCCCATTGTTTATCTGGAGCCTTTGCTAATAAAACATAAGGACTGGAATTTGTGAACATGGAAAACTGCCCGTTGCAATTCATCTGGCATAGTTACCCCTACAGCACACATGCAATCTGACCAAAACAACCCAGTTGTTTATGTTCCCAGAACATCACTTATGAGACATGCGCTGTGCAGTGGAGTGCAGAGTCTATCCTCTGAGTCTGTGCATGTGTGTGCATGCAAGTTGTATATGTCTGCACTTGGTCAAGCAGATATCTATTTATAGAGCCTGGGTCTGTGTCCGTAAGTGTCAACTGGTATACATACAACAACTCCTCTGAACTGTGTCGTACTAATTGTGCCTTTTCTTTTTCCTGCCTAACAATCTCAGTCCCTGCTTCACTAGCAGCCAAAGTAATTCCCAAAACACACATACAAGGTCTCGACCTTTGACCTTTAATGTTAGCTCTGGCATCACTCTGTATGCATCATATGGCATCTTGTAAAAGCTAAATCTGTTGCTGTGGTGTGTTTATCTGCATTTGTGTTTGTGTAAAGGTGTTCTTACTAGTTGCTGTATTGGAAGTCTGATCACTGCTTGTCCCCGGCTCCACAGTCAATCAATCCGACCCCTCCCTTAGTCTCTTGTGAGGACAGTCTCCAGCCCAGCGATCAAATGTGCCGCAGTTATAGCAACCATCAGTGTGGTCTCTGCCACGTCCTCGTTGCAGTCCCTCATATGTTTGGAACTGCATCAACAGAAGTTCATCGCTGATAATTTCTTTTTCTTTTTTTTTCTTTCCTTTCTTTTCTTTTCCGCTTCTCCGTTATCAGTCATTCTGCATGTGCCATAGTCTTCTCCTCCCACCTCAGTCACTTGTGGAAGACTCTGTGCCACCTCCTTCATGTCCGACATGGTCCATGGTCTGAACAAAGTCTGTGTACCCCCATACCCATCCGCAACCTCTACCAGTGGCAGCTGTAGCATAGGTGGAGGTTCTTGAAGGCGTTGACGTATAGTGTTCATACTATCTTCAAGATTCTGCAGTAGCTGGTCGTCGCAAAAGCTGCTGTTTCCTCCTCCTGCAGAAGTGCTGGTTTGCGGCTGCGCTGGTGTCATCACTTGATTCGGGGTAGGAGTATAAGAAGGTGGTGTCACAGGTAGTGGAGATGGTGCTGATGGTGATAAAGGAAGCACTGGATAGGGGCTTTTTACATTTGAGGACGCCAGACTTGAAGAACCAGAGCTTGAGGAAGCCTCTTCTCTCAACGAACGGCGAGGGGCCGCTGTTGGAGCCGAGTCCAAGTCAGGATCACCTGTATACTTAAGACACTGCACAGACTGATTAGAATTCACAAGCCGTGCCCGGCCTATAGTTTTTTAACATATATTGCACATTTGAGGCTCCTTTATCTATGCTACTATCAGGACCTGGTTCCGGGCCAAGTTTTACACTAGTCCTATTTCCTATTTTACTATTTTGGGTACCCATCTCTTTACCTAGGATTTCCTTTGTTACGGCCGTAAGCGATTCTCCGGCGATCCCGGATCTGCCCCAGTAACTCGTCAGTTATACAGAACCCTCTTAATTCCTACCTGGTCTTTCCTGAGGACAAACCAACATAAACAGGAAAATATTGATTATCAATTCTAAGGATCACAGCGGAATATCTCTTACCCAAAAGAAAACCTCTGATTTGAGTCTCACTCTCTCACAGAGCTCCTGCTGTGAATTGACCACGTCCTCAGGCCTCGGGGTCCCACTTCTCTACCCTATTTGCTAGGGGAGGTACAGGGTTTGGCGCTTTACCCCTTCAGCACTGAGTACGTTGTCGTCCACGTCGAGGATCCCACTTCTGACACCAAATTGTGGAGGCAATTTCTGTAAAGAAGGACTCGAAAATCAAGAGAAAGTCTTTTAAAGGTTTAATAAACACTTGCAAGTGGGCAAACAACCATCAACATAAATGTTCAAGGCTGAGAGCACAGAGGCTCTCCGTTTCGTGACATTTATACCCTTGCTTGCAGGCTCACAGTCATATATCTCACATTGTCTTTCTGACTGACAGTTCTGTCCTTTTTAGGGTTACTTGTCCTCAAATAGGCTCTACAAGTTCGTTGACTAGGTGACCGACACCGAAACAGAAATAGGCCTTAAGGGCAATGAGTGTCACCTGTCATGACCTTAGGAATGTGCACATGATTGTATTTTTCCAACACATGTACATTAAACAAAAATATCAATATCACAAAAGAAGGAAGGTCGAAGGCATAAACTGAACTACGGTGGCCTTCCGGTAACATAAAAACCAGAACGGCCCTCGCTAGAGCCAGTGTTTGTTTTGTCTGTTCTGGGCTACTGGAGAAACATGGCAGAGCAACATGTCGGACTCTGTGAAGAGGACCCGCACCCTAGATATAAACATAGTTATGAATATTATATTCCATTTCTGCGAACACATCCCCATAAACCCTACACACTGTTCTTTAATGCAAACAGGCACTATTAAATGACCTGCGTCAGCCACGTTGACTTGAAATATACTTTAAGATGTAAAACAGTTCCCTCTGCTGGTCAATTAACATTATGAAAACAGTCTATAATGATAAATGGAAAGACCATCAATGACTGTTGATCAAATCATAATTCTGTGATTTGCAACTTGATAGTTTGGATAAATTATCATGAAGTGTTATCAGATGAGTTGTGTGCGTGAGACATACATTATATGATTATATATATGTATCACTAGTGAAATGATGTGCAATCATGTAGCAGTATGTCTTATGGGTGGTCCAAATAATATTTTAATAATGGAAAATAAGGATTGCATTATTATCATTTACAGATTCATTGAAGAGTAAAAACAAGTTTCAAATAAAACTAAAATGAAATACATTAGAATCAAGCTTTGATAGACAGGTTCATACATATGACAATATTCATAACCACAGTCATACAAAGAATTAGCAGGCCATTCCTTTCCTGTGGTTTAACTGTGTGTTGTCTAAGCGTTAAGAAATAATGGAAAACCTCAGGAACATAATTAGCTCATAGTAACCATGTAGGTAGATCTGTTCTTTACATTTACAGGTGTGGAAATCATTTACAGTTACAGTATTTGTTTCTTCATATCATGGATAACTTCATACCACAGTGTCACTAACTGACTTATCTTTGCTTCTGCTGATGACCGTAGACGTTTTGTAGGTGTGAGAGTGAGAAACCTCCTCCTGGAAGGCATTCTCCAAAACATTCAGGATGGATTTTCGAACTCTGTCTTTGAAATCTTGTCCCATGAACACATACAGCAGTGGGTTCAAGCCACTGTTGAGAAAGGCCAGGCTGGTTGCTATAGGATCACCAATAGTGAAGACAAGACGTAATGTACGATTATTAAGCGTGAAATTGACCATGTCAATTAAATGAATGATGTGAAAGGGAGCCCAGCACAGGAAAAAAGTGGTGATAACTGCGGCGATGATCTTAAAGGGGCGACTTAACTGGCTGGCCAAGGTGCGGTTTCTTCTGATACGATGGATTATCACAGCATAACAGGAGACAATGACAGTGAAGGGGACAACAAATCCCAGGAGGAGGAGGGTGATGTCCATGGCCAAGTCCTCAAAAAAAAGCTCAGTGTTTCTGTTGATGAAGAATGGAATGCTGGAAATCAGAGCCAGTACCCAAACACCCAGACTCACACAGGACGCCTTGCGTACACTTCTGTGGTTCCGGGCCCAGACGGGCCACACCACAGACACACATCTGTCCACACTGATCACCACCAGAATGTAGACACTGGCAAACACGTTCAGGACAATTAAAGGGAAAACAATTTTGTACATGAACTTTTTAAAAGCCCATTGTTTATCAAAAGCCATGTAGGTCACACTCAGGGGCAGGAACGCTGTGAAGAGGAAGTCGGCCACAGCCAGGTTGAGGAACCAAACTGTGTTAACGGTTTTCTTCATCTTGAACCCGGTCACCCAGATAACCACTCCATTCCCGAGCACACCAAGGACAAAGGCCAGACAGTAAACAACGAAGGATATGATGCGGACAGAGTATTTCAGCTCTGCATACTTATCATACTCGTCGTCGTCATACAAAGAGCCATTTGCATGAGATACATTTGTTGTATTGATATGATGGAAAGGAGCAGTAGTTATTTTCTCCATTGTTGTCTTGAGACCTGCAATGACATCATGAAAAATTAATGAAAAATGTTTCTGAACTTTTCACGCTAGTCTCTTCTGCTTATTTAAAAAACGTCCTCTTTTTTTTGCACATATAAAACAGGAGCCAAAGTTGTCATCAAAATGTCATCAGAGTCTACTCACATCAAACCACTTTATCCTTCTTAAACGAGAAGTAGGCTAGTATAAACATATGTATATATATATATACGTATATATATATATATATGTGTGTATATATATATATATATATATATATCATTTGCATCTATATATATATATATATATATGTATATATATTACCTTAATTAAATTGAATATTGCCATATTGTTGTTCTAAGGATAACAGTTACCTTTCTCAATGATCATCAGTCGTTTGAGGATGTGTCTGCAGCACCAGTAAAGCCTCATGCTACTAATAAGACTCCTGATATGACGTCAGCGTCATCGAGGCGGGACCATATGTAGCACGCAGTAATTCATGACAAAAAATCATGAATTCTCAGAAATTCTCATGACAAATTCCAGTTGTTCTGCAAGTCCACTTTTTTCAATGATTATTATTGAGAATAATTATTGTTTATTTATATAATTTATTTGTTGAACACAACAAACATGGGCCTAAAGATCTCTAATCAGTTTTTAGGTGGAAAAAATGGTGGGGCAATCACATGTTACACTTTCGTAATCAGATTTCCGCTGAAATGTAGAGGAACTAAATGTCCTCTATCATCAGGAACTGATAGATTCTAAACTACTTGTCATTTTGCACGAGCACAAAACTTTCCCCCAAACACTACTGGCAGTACTTTATTATCAATCAAATAAATAAATACACATCGATCGGTATGGCTTTGGCTGAAATGTTTCCACAATTCACCCAACCAAAGAGCCATTTGCATCTGATACATCTGTTGTATTGATGTGATAGAAAGGTGCAGTAGTATTTCTCTCCATTGTTGTCTTGAGACCTGCAATGACATCATGAAAAATAAATGAAAAATGTTTCTGAACTTTTCATGCCAGTCTCTTGTGCCAATTTAAAAAAAAATCCTATTTTTTGTACATACAGTATAAAACAGGAGCCAAAGTTGATGAGTCATCAGAGTCTACTCACATTAAATTACTCTTTATCCTTCTTAAACGAGAAGTAGGCTAGTCTAGCCCGTCTACCCTCCATGTATGTAGACGGGGCCCTGAGTTCTTTTCTCCAATTAACTTCTGTAAGGTAACTCTGATTTACTCAACATTATTTATCTTGGGTCACTATAGACACCTCATCCTGGATGTAACTAAATATTAGGAAACCACAAAATAGCAAATGATTGAGTGTACTAACCCTTTAGCACAATGTATAAGCACCGCAGTCTATGTAGGCTATATACCTCTGAGATAATAAACACACCCAGAAACCATTTTAAAATAGAAGGAAGTAATTTCTTACTTTAATTGGAAGGCAAAAACAATATTAACTTAAACCTTAAGTGTGTTTTCCACTTTTGTTTCTTAAACAAGTGTTTCCACAGCAATCACACTGTGTATTCAAACCTTAGCCACAGTATGAGATAGATAGATAGATAGATAGATAGATAGATAGATAGATAGATAGATAGACAGCTTTATCTATCCCCGTGGGGAAATTTGATTGCCACCAAGTCAGACAACAACAAACAAACAACAAAAACACAGTATTTACAATACACCAATAAATAAATAACATCATAAGAAGACCTTTGATACATAATCAACAGTTGAGAGGTACCATGGATCTAGGCCATGTCTAAAATGTTCATTATAAAATCGGACCGCTGCTGGAACAAAAGACCTCCTGAATGGTTCAGTAGAGCACTGAGGCATCACTAGTCGCTCACTGAATGAGCTTCTGAGTCCGTTAAAAACACCATGTATGTTTGAAGTTTGTCCCTTGTCCTCTTTTCTACAGTGACCTCCAGTGAGTCTGGTGCAAGACCAATCACTGAGCCTGCCTTTCTGATCAACTTATTGATCCTGTTTTTATCATCCACAGTGATGCTGCCCCCCCAGCAGAGCACGGCATGAAAAAGAACACTAGCTAAAATACCTTGATAGAAAACATGAAGAACGGTCTTGCTGACATTAAAAGATCTAAGTTTTCTCAAGAAGAAGAGTCTCGACTGGGCCTTCTTGAATACAACATCAGTGTTCTTTTTCCAGTTTAATTTACTGTCCAGGTAGACACGTAGGTATTTATAGGACTGGACAATCTCAATCGGCTGACCCTTGATTACCACTTGGGAGACCTCCTCCTTCTTCCTTCTAAAATCAATAATCAGCTCTTTGCTCTTCCCAACATTCAGTTTTAAAAAGTTTTTATCACACCAGTTGACAAATGATTCAACCTCTGTTTTGTAGGCCAGGTCACTGCCTTGGTTAAGTAGACCCACTAGAGCAGTGTCGTCTGAACATTTTTGGATTTGACAAGACGCCTGACTCTGCCTGTAGTCAGCGGTGTAGAGTGTAAATAAAAAAGGAGATCAAACTGGGCCTCATGGGGCTCCTGTTTTAGTTCAAATGCTGTCAGACCATTTTTTATCATGCCTAACATACTGAGGTCTAGATAAAATATAATCTAAAACCAAGGCGATGGTTGTGTTGAGGTGTTTAAAATCCATCAGCTTGTTAGCTAAATTGTGTGGTTGAATAGTATTAAAAGCACTAGAAAAATCAAAAAACATAATCCTAACAGAGATGGCAGTTATTTCAAGGTGGCTGTAAATACTGTGAAACATAAAAAGTAGTGCATCATCTACTTCCACATCCTTCCTGTGGCTCTGACTTGTCCACTCATGTGACCCAGAGTAACCCTTTCAAAACATTTCATTCTGTGTGATGTCAGGGCTATAGGTCTAAAATCATTAAGATCAGGTGTCGCTGTTAACAAGCATTTCTGAAAGTTACAAATAGTCCCTTTAACCTCACTTGTCACCAGGGGTTTATTATTAGGGAACATCTTTAATCGTTTACATGGGATAACAGACTCGACACAGAAATCAATATAACTGGTAACTTTGTCAGAGATACTGTCCAGATCATCATCGTCATCAAAAAACACAGTCCAGTCGGTGCAATCAAAGCACCCTCTGAGCGTTTCACACACGTCCTCAGACCACACATGCACAGTCTTGTGCGTAATCGGCTGCTTCCGAACCACAGAAGAATATCTGGATGTCAGAGATATCAGGTTATGATCCGATTGTCCAAGAGGGGGAAGCAACTTCGAAACGAAACTCTCCTTAATGTTCGTATAAGACAGATCAATAGTTTTATCGCCCCTAATAGGGCATAACACCATTTGTTTAAAAGAGGGTAGGGTGGCAGAGAGAGAGCAGTGATTCAAATCCCCGTTGATAATAACCAGCGCGTCTGGAGAGGAGTGTTGCAGGTGACTCTCGATATTGTCTCTGTAGCCAGCATTGCGTTACCCGATGGGGGAATGTAAACTGCTTGGACAATCACATGAGAAAACTCCCTGGGCAAGTAGTAGGGTCGGCAACTCACCACAAGCAGCTCAATGTTCGCGTCACATACTCTCTCCTTCACCGTAACATGACCAGGATGACACCACCGATCATTAATGTAAAGGCAAACACCTCCACCCTGTTTTTTGCCGGTCCTAGCTGGGTCTCTGTCCATCCTGTGTAGTGAAAAACATTCCATTTTCACATGAGACTCTGGTATCCTGTCAGACAGCCAAATCTCCGTAAAACACAGTAGGCTGCTTTGTCGGTATAGGCGATCACACTTCAAGTACCCTGTCAACTCATCCGCCCTATTAACCAAGGAGCGCACATTCCCCATAATAACAGAGGGCAGCACGGGTTTGTACCCCCACCGATTGTTCCTGGCCCGGACCCCTCCTCTGCGGCCTCTCTTCCTCTCTCTAGTCTTGCTCCTGATCTCCGACAAGTCGACATCGAGATCCAGTCCATCTGGTGCAGGAGGCCTCAGCTGAAGAAGCTCCTGTCGAGTGTAGGTGATACAAGGTGGACCCAGCTCGAAGGAAGGATTCTTAAGCCCTCAGTTTCCCATAAAAAATACAAAGGACATAACCTCAGTGTCCTCAGTGTTAGATGCCTTATTATCAACTTATCTGCAAAAGCTGCTCTAAAGAATCTGCTACTGAATTTCTTGCTAAGACTTATGCCACATTAAAGAGTCTCTGTCCTTTGGGAAACTCCAAAAAGAAAGTAAGTGCTAAGTACCCAAACAATTAAAGGCATGAATTGTGGGTTGTTGAGACAACTACCTGAGAGGGAGTGGAGCTACAACTACTCATGTCCACCAATGATCCTGCTGTATAATGTATATCTCTCCATGTGGGTTGAGCTCATGTTTGCTTGAGGTATAAACTAGGCTGCCTTGATCAATCCCTGAGAGCAAAAGAGATCTGAAGTAAGAATATATCTTTTCCTACCATTTTATTTGAATTGATAGGGTCATTTCGCAGGTCTACATTACATGCTTCTGCTTTCTGTCAGCATCCTGTTTCACAATCTTAATCAGATTTCTTCTGAAATTCAGAAAAGCACATGAAGTGCAACTGTTATCTTTAGGGTGTTGGAGAGGAGTCATTAGTTTAAAAATACTTTTCACACACTATTTGAAAAACAGACTTCATAATCTGAGTATAAGGTTGACTGGACCTTAGAGCTTCTAGCTGATGTACACATTAAACACAAGGATCCAAGAGCCCTTTATTGAGTGAAGTGAATGGATGAATGGATGGAGGAGGAATGAATTATTTTTTTCTGTACATTAAACAAAAATATCAATATCACAAAAGAAGGAAGGTCGAAGGCATAAACTGAACTACGGTGGCCTTCAGGTAACGTAAAAACCAGAACGGCCCTCGCTAGAGCCAGTGTTTGTTTTGTCTGTTCTGGGCTACTGGAGAAACATGGCAGAGCAACATGTCGGACTCTGTGAAGAGGACCCGCACCCTAGATATAAACATAGTTATGAATATTATATTCCATTTCTGCGAACACATCCCCATAAACCCTACACACTGTTCTTTAATGCAAACAGGCACTATTAAATGACCTGCGTCAGCCACGTTGACTTGAAATATACTTTAAGATGTAAAACAGTTCCCTCTGCTGGTCAATTAACATTATGAAAACAGTCTATAATGATAAATGGAAAGACCATCAATGACTGTTGATCAAATCATAATTCTGTGATTTGCAACTTGATAGTTTGGATAAATTATCATGAGGTGTTATCAGATGAGTTGTGTGCGTGAGACATACATTATATTATTATATATATATATCACAAGAGAAATGATGTGCAATCATGTAGCAGTATGTCTTATGGGTGGTCCAAATAATATTTTAATAATGGAAAATAAGGATTGCATCATTATCATATACAGATTCATTGAAAAGTAAAAACAAGTTTCAAATAAAACTAAAATGAAATACATTAGAATCAAGCTTTGATAGACAGGTTCATACACATGACAATATTCATAACCACATTCATACAAAGAATAAGCAGGCCATTCCTTTCCTGTGGTTTAACTGTGTGTTGTCTAAGCGTTAAGAAAAAACAGAAAACCTCAGGAACATAATTAGCTCATAGTAACCATGTAGGTAGATCTGTTCTTTACATTTACAGGTGTGGAAATCATTTACAGTTACAGTATTTGTTTCTTCATATCATGGATAACTTCATACCACAGTGTCACTAACTGACTTATCTTTGCTTCTGCTGATGACCGTAGACGTTTTGTAGGTGTGAGAGTGAGAAACCTCTTCCTGGAAGGCATTCTCCAAAACATTCAGGATGGATTTCCGAACTCTGTCTTTGAAATCTTGTCCCATGAACACATACAGCAGTGGGTTCAAGCCACTGTTGAGAAAGGCCAGGCTCTCTGCTATAGGATACCCAATAGTGGTGACAAGGTGTAATGTTTCACTAGGATAAGTAGGCCTGGAATTGACCATCTCAATTAAGTCCATGATGTGAATGGGAGCCCAGCACAGGAAAAAAGTGGTGATAACTGCGGCGATGATCTTAAAGGGGCGACTTGACTTGCTGGCCAGGGTGCGGTTTCTTCTGATACGATGGATTATCACAGCATAACAGGAGACAATGACAGTGAAGGGGACAACAAATCCCAGGAGGAAGCGAGTGATGGTCATGGCCTCAACACGAAGCTGTATCACAGACGATGTTTCATTATCAGAAAGAGGAAAGTCGGTGGAGCAGAAGGTGACGTCCTTATCAAAAGTCTTAGTGTCACTGAAGATGAAGTATGGAGTGCTGAGAATCAGAGCCAGTACCCAAACACCCAGACTCACACAGGACGCCTTGCGTACACTCCGGTGGTTCTGGGCCCAGACGGGCAACACCACAGACACACATCTGTCCACACTGATCACCATCAGAATGTAGACACTGGCAAAGAAGTTCAGGACGGTTATAGTGATACGAAGTTTGCACATGAACTTGCCAAAAGGCCAGTGGAAATCCAAAGCTGTGTAGGTCACAAACAGGGCCAGAATTGCTATGAAAAAGAAGTCGGCCACAGCCAGGTTGAGGAACCAAACTGTTTTAACGGTTTTCTTCATCTTGAACCCGGTCACCCAGATAACCACTCCATTCCCGAGCACACCAAGGACAAAGGCCAGACAGAAAACAATGAGGGACATGATCTTGAGAGACTTTTTCAGCTCTGCATACTTGCCATACAAAGAGCCATTTGCATGAGATACATCTGTTGTATTGATGTGATAGAAAGGTGCAATAGTTATTTTCTCCATTGTTGTCTTGAGACCTGCAATGACATCATGAAAAATAAATGAAAAATGTTTCTGAACTTTTCATGCCAGTCTCTTCTGCTTATTTAAAAAACGTCCTCTTTTTTTTGCACATATAAAACAGGAGCCAAAGTTGTCATCAAAATGTCATCAGAGTCTACTCACATCAAATCACTTTATCCTTCTTAAACGAGAAGTAGGCTAGTATAAGCATATGTATATATATATATATACGTATATATATATATGTGTATATATATATATATATATATATATATATATCATTTGCATATATATATATCATTTGCATCTATATATATACATATATATATATGTATATATATTACCTTAATTAAATTGAATATTGCCATATTGTTGTTATAAGGATAACAGTTACCTTTCTCAATGATCATCAGTCGTTTGAGGATGTGTCTGCTGCACCAGTAAAGCCTCATGCTATTAATAAGACTCCTGATATGATATCAGCGTCATCGAGGCAGGACCATATGTAGCACGCAGTAATTCATGACAAAAAATCATGAATTCTCAAAAATTCTCATGACAAATTCCAGTTGTTCTGCAAGTCCACTTTTTTCAATGATTATTATTGAGAATAATTATTGTTTATTTATATAATTTATTTGTTGAACACAACAAACATGGGCCTAAAGATCTCTAATTAGTTTTTAGGTGGAAAAAATGGTGGGGCAATCACATGTTACACTTTCGTAATCAGATTTCCGCTGAAATGTAGAGGAACTAAATGTCCTCTATCATCAGGAACTGATAGATTCTAAACTACTTGTCATTTTGCACGAGCACAAAACTTTCCCCCAAACACTACTGGCAGTACTTTATTATCAATCAAATAAATAAATACACATCGATCGGTATGGCTTTGGCTGAAATGTTTCCACAATTCACCCAACCAAAGAGCCATTTGCATCTGATACATCTGTTGTATTCATGTGATAGAAAGGTGCAGTAGTATTTCTCTCCATTGTTGTCTTGAGACCTGCAATGA